>NC_133538.1:369552391-370163016 GCF_048544455.1 Silene latifolia
TTATTATCTCTATACTAAGACTATCAACTATTTTTACTTCGCGTAATACATAATCATCGCGACTAGAACATTATAACTTTACTCTATCTCGTTCCATACAACATACGAGTCCACTATTACATATTTTAATCCACATAATCACGCATACTAACAACAGTATACTACTCATACATATGCATATCAAATTCCACCATCGAACATGCTTATACAATTTTATCCAAGCATTACAAACCCGTAAATCAATTATCACTTACATGTCACCACATAACCTTATGTATACTTGCATTACATCCTTACCGTCCCTCAACACACTTACACATATAGACAACCATATAAGCAGTTACGCATCACATGTTCCTATCATCCATACACCCAAGATATCACCTTATATATCGCATATTACGCACATATACTCACACAATTCCCAACTCAATATCCCCGTTCGAAGTGGCTGGCTTAACCATATTGGGGCCAGGATTTTGGAATTAGGGCACCTTCTCACCCAAAATCAAGCAATTCAAGGGGCTCCTAACACATATACACCGGGTTCATTTTATTAGACTCAATATATTCATTATGTTTCTAGGTTACAGGTTCCAAAATCGTCGCTCTGATACCACTTTATAACACCCCCATCTACCAAGGAGCCTTAACAAGACCTTCCCTAACAGATACGGGCATTACCATCTCGGTTGCCCGAGGAAAAGTATATCATAACATCAATAAAAGAACTCTACAATTGTTTACATACTTTAAACTTAACATAAAAGAAATGTACAACTGAGGAACAACAACTACGGTGATACTATCTATGCCAAAACTCAATGGTAGACTCGTCCCTCCGACGCACCCAACTAAGCTTCACATATCAACACCTGATAAGACTGACTGCTCACCATAATGGATCACGGCAGACACATAACAAGAAAGAAGACAAACAATACCACACAAGGTCAGTACCTGAAGAATAACAGACAAACAAGATACAAGATACACACATCCAACCCCAACTCCAACATCCATCTATCATTTGACTAACCCAAAGGTAAAGTCCTTCCAGAATATCCATCGCAAGAGATATTCCACACCGCCAGTGGGGGACCACAACCTTTCCCACCTATGTCCCGCTCATCTCCATCGTGCGAATAACCCATGTCCATTAATGTGCACATCCCCCTTGTGACGGGAACCACAAGGGGCGAATCAAGGGCATGAAGCTATTCTCGATGACGACTCCACTCAGCCAGGGACGCACCCCGTACACAGACATAACACTCCTATCACACAAACAACAATACTATAACCACAAATAACAATCAATCCACAGTACTGAGTAGGAAAACCTACCTTTAGCAATTAGCATCAACACCACATACATCCGTATGAAGACAAAGCAACCACCATAAACACCTATCACAAACAGTAAGGAAAAACCCTATTACTAACAGCCCTACCCATAATAGAACCTAAGTATGATGATAATGACTTACCTATGCATGGCATTTCGGGGACAAGACCGCTACCCGACTCAACCTCCATTCCCATGGTGTCTCCAAGTGTAAAGGGATCTCAGGGGTTGAAACATGGTGAAGGAGAGAAGTGTCGTCGATTAGGTTTAGGAAGAAATAAATGAAAAACCGATTTGGGGTTTACGACTTCACGATTTATAACTTATCGCTGGAACCGCCATACTCGATCGAGTGGCCTCTACTCGATCGAGTAACCTACGCTAGATCGAGTTCCCCACATCTAAAGGTCACCAAGTACTAAGTCCGATTGTATGAAGGGTTCTCAAGGGTCTACCAAGTGTCCAAGGTTAGTCAACGGTTAGTCAACGGGTCCCTAACGGGGCGGGTATTACACGTGAAGAATTCCAAACCTTTTTTTTTCCAAGGAATTCATTTGCATTCTTGAGAGTAGTTAGTAATAAACAAAATTATGTCACTTGAAACTATTATTAAGTTATCGATATAATATTTAAAATACGATGTTTAGATAATTACAGTATTAAACTCTATTTCTACATTATTTTATATATAAGTTAATTTTTGTTAAACATTATTTCTATATTATTCTTTATGTTATTTTTTTATTTTATTTTAAGTGTTTAAAAAAAATTTAGTTTCCAGATGTTTTATGTTGTGAATTATCATATTGAATAATGCATATAAAATTGGAGAATATGAATATATCTAAGTTTTTTTCTATAGTATATCAAATTTTTCATATATATAAATAAATACGAATATTAAGAAATAATCTTCTAATTCTAATAGAAAAGTTGAAAATGTAATTTTAAATAAACTAATAAGTGCACAAATATTAAAAAATAATTTTCTAATTCTAATAGGAAAATTGTACATAATTAATTATTTCCTAATTCTAATAGAAAAATTATAAGTAATTAATTTTAAAATTTAATTAAAAGGGTTTCTAATTTTCTACTCCCAATCTACTCAAATCTACTTGGCTGCGTCAAAATAAGGGTATCTCCTTTCTCATACAAAAGATGTGTTTTTATATAGAAAACTCCAAACGAACCAGAAAATACTAAAATGCCCTCAACTTAAAATTGACAAAGAGATGAATATGAAGGGGCAAGGACGTCTTTTCACTACTTCCTTTCTTTTTTTCAAATCTGAATCATTTAACCCACATTTATGTTCTTCTTTTCTTCGACTAATCCACATGATAAACCCAATTAATTGTGTCACTCAAGTACAACCGCAAGCAAGCCCTTATGACCGATAGTGGTGAACGGAGCTGAGCAGGTGCGAGAATCGAGGACGAAGCAGGGAAGAGCAATGGTGGTCGCAATTGAATAATGGAGACTCAAATTGGGTTCACTTCGGGGCTGCCTTCTTCTTGTTGTTGTAGATGGATCGAGTGATGGTGATTAATTGGTGAGTTGCGGCAGTTGGTGTGGCCACGGTGGGAGCAGAAAATACTAAGTTGTGGTGTTCATCTCGGGGTTGCTCGGAGTTGCAGGGGGCTGAAATGGTGATTGATTTGTGGAATTTTTTTTTTGATTGGGCAAGAAAACTAGGTTGATCCTCTTGGGTAGGACCAACCTATCTCATCCTTTCGAATGAGGGAGGTAAGTTGAAGCCACCGGCTATCCAACCACCTCGAAAGAGTTGAACACGAATGTCCAATAGAAACCATGAAGTCAGCAACCTTGTTGGCTTCACGAAAGCAACGTGTAATTATCACTTCATCGAAAAAATGAAGGTCTAATTTCACATCCTTGATAATACTAGAAATTTCCCAAGGAATTTGCCAAGTACCTCGAATTTTTAAACACTTAAAATCAACATAATTTTCTTTAGGGGTTGGACTTGGTTGAGTAATAACTTCCTTCATTCCATTCAATTCTATACATATTCCTCTTTAGGCAATTCCACTCAATTCTATACATTTTCTTTATAGGTATGTTTTAAAGTACGAAATTACCATTATACCCTCATTTATGTCAAGGATAAATTAAAGTCAGCAGATGAGGTTGTTACTCAACCAACTCCAACGCCTAAAAGCTAGTATAATATCCCATAATTATCTCCTATTCTTATGTACATTTGTTCAGTTGGTCTTGCTTGTGATGGGCATTATCCGTCACAAGCTGAAGACGGATAGTGCCCCTCTCACAATAAGGCAAATGGGAGGGCAAGTGGGGGGAAATGGAGCACCATATGAATAGTGCCACTTGCATATTGTGAGAGGGCACTATCCATCTTCAGCTTGTGACGGATAGTGCCCGTCTTCAATGAGATTTTGTGACATTTGTTAGTTTTATAGTCAACTTGTACTCCTTAATTGTAGTTGTTTGTTAGCTCTTATTTAGGCATTAGTTATTCTCTAATCTTGTATAAATACATGTATAATGTAATCAGTTTAATTCATCAATATCAATCATCATTCTCGTCTCATAACTTACATGGTATCATGAGTCCTACGACCCTCACGATCAATATATCCCGTGTCTTCATCTTTGTGTCAGTCACTCGATCTCTCGAAATCTGACCACCATGTCGAATAACCAAATTCAACTCGCTAATGTAGCTGACCCAACCCGTCCTCTCACCTTTGTTACATTCACCAACTGCATTCAACTTAAAGACACTATCACCTTCCGTCAATGGAGGTTTCAAGTTCGTGCCATTATGAACGGACATGAACTCTCCACCTACCTCGACGGCACCCTAGTCCCGCCACCCAAAACAGTTTCCATTGATCCCGTCCCACCCACAACAGCCGCCACAGCTGCCCCCAACCCAGCCTACTCAACGTGGTATAGGCAAGATAAACTTATACTCGGAGCTCTCACCAGCACTTTAGCCCCTCCCATTGCTGCCCTCATAATCAATGACACAGCCTCGCACGCTGCCTGGTCAACTTTAACCCGTACCTTTGCCAACTCCTCTTGTGGCCATCGTCTTCAAATTAAAGACCGTCTCGAGAACATCTCTCATACCGAAGATATTTCCATTAATGAGTATATGACCGCCATTAAAGCATCTACCGATGACCTCGCTCAACTCGAGCATCCCATGGATGTCGATGACGTCACTGCCAAAATATTAAATGGTCTTAATTATGATAAGTATCGTTCAGTAATTGAGGCCGTACATGCTCGGGATACTTCTATCTCATTCGAAGCACTCCATGAAAAATCAATTCAACAAGAACTTCGACTCAAAAACACTCCTTCTGCCTCGGTTTTTAATCCGTCTGCCAATGCTGCAAACTATCGCTCCAACAATCAAAACCGCTATAAATACCAATATCGCTCCAATTATCAAAATAGCTCCACCTCCTATACACCTAAAACGCCTGCCCCTGCCTCTTCTCCATTCGGCTTTGCCGAACCCAATAAGGGTCGTTGTCACTTTTGTGATACAGTCGGACACGTCACATCCGACTGCCGCGATTTCCAGGCCAAGTATCCTCATGTTGTATTTCCAACTCGCCCATCCCGTCCCCCTCAACCGCAAGCTCATACCACCACTCATCTGTCGCAACAACCTACCCACTCTTGAACCGTGGATAGTTGTAACACCCCCTCATACCAAGGTACCTTACCAAGGACTACCCTAACATGAAAGGCTGTTACCATCACGGTTGCCCAAGGTTAGTATATCAAAAGCAACAATCCAAAACACATTTATTAAAGTATGAAAGGGTAATGTTTACATCGTCTCAAAGAAATCCCAAACCAAAGTACTGTTATAAAATCAACAACTATAAAAGACAACTAAAACTCTTGACAGCGGAAGCTAAGCTTGTGTGGTGACTCCCCATGACTGCCCCAAGCAAAACAACTGCATCACCTGTCACAATCTGCTCACCATCCGCAAATGGATCACCACAGATTTTACAAAACAACAACAGGGTCAGTTATTGAATAATACAAGTAAGATAAGTACAATAAGGTAATTAGATGATCAACATCCACCTCCGTCTCCCAATCACACACAATCACTGACTACACACCGAGGTGTGTAGCCCGTCCAGATTACCCATCACAACAGGTAATCCTCGCCAAAAGTGGGGGACCGCAGCCAATCCCCACCTAAACCCCGCTCATCAACGAGCGATAACCTTGTCCATTAATGTGCACATTCCCTCCTGTGGCGGGTTCCACAGAGGGCGAAACAAGGGCGTGAAGCCACTACCGCAAGTGACTCCACTTAGCCAAGGACGCACCTCGCGAACTGTTATCATCAACACCCATCACAACTCCGACACCCAACTCCAACTCCGAGATCAACAGATAATCACAACAACAACTACCATAATCGCAACACAACTTAAATCAATTAAACAAGAACTGAGTAGGGAAACCCTACCTTTTCGCAATCCAAGCATACACAAGCAATCAATATCAATCCCCCATGACACGGTCACCTACACACAATAATCACATAATTCCAATTACCACATGCCAAACCCTTTTCCCCCCAAATCACAAATTAGGGCAAAACCCTAAAAGACAAATTAATGAAACTTGTGAAATCAGAGGATTACCAACACAATCAACGCAAGAAAAGATGAACTAGACTCACAAACGATCCACGCAATTGAGAGAGAGATTTGGAGAGGATTTGAGTTACGTTGTGTGGTTTAGGTTTTGTAAACTGACTAGAAACTGTAAAACACGTCTTAATATTACTCTAATCCTTTCTAAATCAAACCGCGGAAAATAACACCCGTCAGAACGGATACTCGTTCGAGTATAGAGTATACTCAGCCGAGTACCCTCTACTCGGTCGAGTATTCCACATACTCGGCCGAGTATTCCTGGGCAGTAGCCATTCCAGGATACACGACACCCCTTACTCGACCGAGTAGGCCATACTCGGCCGAGTACTAGCTTAGGAAAACCATAGTATTACAATCGTCCCTCCTTAAAAAGAACTTCGTCCCCGAAGTTCATACCATACACAAAACAAAGCATACACATGCCACTCAGCCAACCAACATCACTCAACTCTCATCCTACATTCTCGGCGCTCATTCGCTTAACAACGCCTATCTAAACCTCGCAACTCAGAACACAACATCAACCGTAGAATAACTTACCTAACTCCATAATACCATCGAATAACTATATCATAAGTGTTGCCAACTCTGTCCTACGTCCCTAACGCTTACTAGCGAAATCAGTACATAGATAAACCACCAAACAAGATCAACCAACAAAAACAGAGTGTTACATTCTACCACCCTTAAAACGATCTTCGTCCTCAAAGTTTACTCATACACATAAACATGATCCTACTACCAGCACTGCCATTACCTATTATAAAATCAACCGCAACACAAATCCGTCCTTTATTCTACACAAACACTCAAACTTCCAATTGCAACCTGTATGACCATGAAACTCTCTTCTCGCATCCTACTCCTCTTAAGATAAATGTTACATCCTCGTAACTCACTAATACTAGGTCCTTTGCTATACCTCCCATAATCCTCATTACAACCGCATGTCAACGATAACCTACTATAATCTCAACACCTACAACCATTCCTATTTCCAGGGTTCTCTTTCTCTAACAGTTCTCGTGCCTCCATTTATTCTGCACTTCATCTAACCTATATCATAAAATCCTCAGTATAACCACTACTCCATCTCTTCAACATTACCGCCAAATGACATACTTCTTTATACATGCACTTATTTCCACAATTATAACTCACGATCCACGATTGTAATACACACTCACACTAGATCCTCAAGTTCTCCTGTTTATTGCCGTAAAACTCATCTATAACTCAACATAATACTAGTTCCCAACACCTTATACTCACTGTCCCAATAAAGATCACGAACCACTTGCTTCTTCCAGATTAGCACACACCCATTCCCCAAAACTCTTGCTACAACTATGTCCACCAACGCCTTATCTAAAATAAGATTAAAAGTATGGTAACAACCTCTCACAACTGTGTCCCATTAACATAATATTACTATGCCATGACAACAACAGAACCATGCTTAATTCTCTTTCATATCATATTCTATTCTCACTCCCAAGCCGACACTGGTAAGAAACATTGGGAAACAAAACAACGGTCTATATGCCCCGACCGACACTGACAGAAAACAGCAGTAAACAAACAACAATCTATGACAACACGAAAATACTCGTATCACCACAAGAATTACCGTGCCCAGTGCATAACAACTACATCGATAGTCACCACAACTTTTACAATCTCATAACACTGACCCAGTACAACTTCCTTGATAAAAGAAAACTTTCTTAATATCGCCTTATTAAATCACCAAAACACAACGTATTACACAGAATAATTATATAACAACTTTATGAACATCATACCATACTACTACTCATGAGGTCAGAACCTCACACAATCACTTACACACATCATAGACCCATAATTTAATCTAACTATCCAAGCCTGATTACGTAAGTTACCACTTGATAAAGGTTACCTCTAGCCCGTGCTTAACTCGTATGCCCCTCCTATTACATTCTCCCATTCACATAACTATCACTTCCTGACAAATATAACCATACGTTAATACTCAACTACTAACACCCGCCTCTTATAACCATATTTCATACCCCCCTCACAACCATACATATCAATCAGTCTCCAAAAAATCAACCCCATTGGAACAACTAACCTCCGTAATGTAACATCATCCTCAACCACTAGTGACAACAAATGCCAAAAATCTCAATCAACACATTAGTCTACGGTCTCCATAATCAATCTCCACACAACTGACTACACACTAAAGTGTGTAGTCCTGCCAGAGTACCCATCGCAACAAGTACTCCACACCGCCAGTGGGGGACCGCAGCCGTACCCACCAAATCCTCGCTCATCAACCACTAACCGAATAACCCAAGTTTCCTTAATGTGCACATCCCTCCTGTGGCGGGTTCCACAGAAGGCGAACTAAGTGCGTAAAGCCACTCCCACAAGTGACTCCACTCAGCCAGGGACGCGCCCCGAATATTACAAACAGTTATACAACAACAACAATCAACAATATAACCAACAACCGTCACAATCACCAGCAATATAATTAATCAATAATCACAATACAACCACCACACACATCATGTAATTAATACCGAGTAGGGAAACCCTACCTGGAAAGCAACACGAAATCAGAAGATTTAAGCAGCTACTCAGAATCTCTCCTCAACAAAGCCTCCTCCTATACACACATACATGTAATCACTACCATAACCACATAATCATAAAATCCCCCAAATCCCAAATTAGGGTTTAACCAACATTAACCAAATGATATAAAAATGATAGGTAGAACTTACCCACGACGCAAGGATCACACCGGTATAAAGAACAATGAAAACAGAAACCTCAAGCTCCGGGATTTGCTAATAATGCGATGAGATGAAGCAACGTAACTGAGATCTTCTCCATTTTGTGCTCTTATACCATTTTTTAACACCCCCTTATTCCAAGGTACCTTACCAAGGACTACCCTAGTATGAAAGGTTGTTACCTTCTCGGTTGCCCGAGGTTAGTATATCAAAAGCAACAATCCAAAACACATTTATTAAATTATGAAAGAGTAATGTTTACATCGTCTCAAAGAAATCCCAAACCAAAGTACTGTTATAAAATCAACAACTATAAAAGACAACTAAAACTCTTGACAGCGGAAGCTAAGCTTGTGTGGTGACTCCCCATTACTGCCCCAAGCTGAACAAATGTATCACCTGTCACAATCTGCTCACCATCCTCGAATGGATCACCACAGATTTTACAAAACAACAACGGGGCCAGTTACTGAATAATTAAAGTAAGACAAGTACAATAAAGTAATCAGCTGATTAACATCCACCTCCGTCTCCCAATCACAAACAATCACTGACTACACACCGAGGTGTGTAGCCCTGCCAGATTACCCATCGCAACAGGTAATCCTCGCCGCTAGTGGGGGACCGCAGCCAATCCTCACCTAAACTACGCTCATCAATGAGCGATAACCCTGTCCATTATTGTGCACATCCCCTCCTGTGGCGGGTTCCACAGAGGGCGAAACTCGGGCGTGAAGCCACTCCTGCAAGTGACTCCACTCAGCCGAGGACGCACCTCGCGAACCGTTATCATCAACACCCATCACAACTCCAACACCCAACTCCAACTCCGAGATCAACAGATAATCACAACAACAATTACCACAATCGCAACACAACTTAAATCAATTAAACAGGAATTGAGTAATGAAACCCTACCTTTTCGCAATCCAAGCATACACAGGCAATAAATAGCAATCCCCCATGACACCATCACCTACGCACAATAATCACATAATTCCAGTTACCACATGCCAAACCCATTTCCCCCCAAATCACAAATTAGGGCAAAACCTTAAAAGACAAATTAATGAAACTTGTGAAATCAGAGGCTTACCGATACAATCGACGCAAGGAAAGATGAACTAGACTCACAAAAGATCCACGCTATTGGGAGAGAGATTTGGAGAGGATTAGAGTTACGCTGTGTGGTTTAGGTTTTGTAAACTGACTAGAAACTGTAAAACACGTCTTAATATTACTCTAATCCTTTCTAAATCAAACCGCGTAAAATAACACCCGTCAGACCGGATACTCGGTCGAGAATAGAGTATACTCGGCCGAGTACCCTCTACTCGGTCGAGTATTCCACATACTCAGCCGAGTATTCCTGGGCAGTAGCCATTCAAGGATATACGACACCCCTTACTCGACCGAGTAGGCCATACTCGGCCGAGTACCAGCTTAGGAAAACCGTAGTATTACAATAGTGGTGCTTTGCATCACATCACTGACGACCTTAATACTTTGTCTCTTCACCAGCCATATGACGGGCCTGATGATCTTGTCATAGGCGGTGGCTCCGCCCTTCAAATAACTCATTCCGGTTCATTCTCAATTCATTTCTCTTCCTTTTCGCTGAAATTTACTAACGTCTTAGTTGTTCCGTCTATTTCTCAAAAATTACTATCCTTTTCTCAATTTTGTACCGATAATAATACATATGCTCTTTTCTCACCCACTTCTTTTTCTATTAAGGCAAATCCGACGGGAGCGGTCCTTCTTCAGGGTCCCCTTATTGATGGCTCGTATGTCTAGTCCCCGACTCCGCCTCATGCTCCAATCGTTGTAACTCCTGGTCAAGCCTCTTGGCATCATCGACTTGGCCATCCTTCAAATAAAGTCCTTCAAGTATTCAATACCAAGTTTAATTTTCGTTTTTCTACTTCCGAACAATGTATTGCTTGTCAACTAAATAAAAGTCACAAGCTTTCCTTTGGTCCATTAACATTAACTTCTACTGCCTCGCTTGACCTTATATTCTCTGATTTGTGGACATCACCGATCACGTCTCATGAGTCTTACAAATATTACGTCATTTGTTTCCATCAGTTTACTCACTATATTTGGTTTTATCTAATTAAACGAAAATCCGATACTGAATCAATATTCATTAAGTTTCGCGCCATCGTCGAAAATTTCTTTAATAAGCCAATTAAACAATGTTATTCTGATAATGGGGGAGAATTTATAAAGCTTACTTCTCATCTTAATCTTACTGGGATTTCGCATTTAACTTCTTCACCACACACACCCGAACATAACAGTTTTGGTGAACGCCATCATCGATACATTGTTGAAACCGGTTTGTCACTTCTCACTCACGCCCAACTCCCTACTTCTCTCTGACCTTATGCCATTTCTACAGCGTTTTATCTTATAAATCGACTCCCAAATCCATCACTTAATAATGACAGCCCCTACACTGAACTCTTTCATCAAACTCTAAATTATTCAAAGCTTCACAATTTCGGTTGTTTATGTTTCTCATGGTTACGACAGTATACCGACCATAAACTTCAGCCCCGCTCCACTCAATGTATTTTTATCGGTTACTCCTTGACACAAAGTGCTTACTTGTGTCTCGAACCTGTCACAAATCGCATTTATACGTCCTGTCATGTTCGATTCATTGATGATCAATTTCAGTATGCCTCCCTCCTAAATTTCTCGTCCTCTCCTACACCCATGACCACCAGGGAATGGTGCGATTTTGCCATACATATAATCACTGCTCCCGTCCCCACCCCCACCACTGTTTCCCCTGCCCTTAACCAACTCGAGCCCACTACCCCTGCTTCCCTTGTTTCCCCCAATCCTGTGCCCAACACCCCTGCCTCGACCTCAACATCGACCCCGAAATCGAACCCCATCGTGTCCCCTCCACCTCCTCCTCCCCCTCCTCCCCCACCCCGTCACGCAACCCGAATGTCTCACAACATCCGCAAACCAAACTCAAAGTATGCTAAATTCTCCCAATTAACCACTACCTATGTCACTCCGTCTACTGTCAAACAAGCCCTAATCGATCCACTGTGGCGTGCAGCGATGCAATCCGAATTTGATGCTTTGACTAACAATCAGACTTCGTCCCTCGTTCCACCAGCTAACCTACCCAATATAATTGGTACAAATGGGTATTTCGCATAAAGTATAACCCTGATGGAAGTCTCAAGCAACACAAGGCTCGACTCGTTGCTAAAAGTTTTCATTAACGACCCGGCCTTGATTATTCCGAGACCTTTAGCCCCGTCATTAAACTCACCACCATTTGCCTTATCCTCTCCCTAGCCGTTATGCATGGTTGGTCGCTACGTCAAATCGATATGAACAATGCCTTCTTACAAGGCATACTGACCGAAGACGTTTACATGGTTCAACCTCCAGGTTTTGCAAATTCCGACTTTCCTAATTACATTTGTAAATTACGAAAAGCAATTTATGGTCTCAAACAAGCACCTCGTGCTTGGTTTACTGAGCTAAGAATTATTTTATATCTTATGTTTTTCGTGGTTCATTATCCGACCCCTCACTTTTTATCTTTGATCTTGCTAACGTTCGATTATACGCTCTTGTTTATGTTGATGACATAGTTGTTATAGGGCCAAGTCCACTTGAAGTCGAAAAATTCATTACAGCCATTTCCTCTCGGTTTTCACTCAAGGATCTTGGCTGCCTTTCTTATTTTCTTGGTATGGAAGTCACTACGACATCCGTCGGCTTGCATCTTAATCAGTCCAAGTATATTTCGAACGTTCTCACCCGGTATGATATGCTCGAATGTAGTCCCTCAACGACTCCTATGTTGTCCTATCCGCACCTCAGACGAGAGGATGCTAAAACGATGGTCGATGATACTAACTATCGAGCTGCAGTTGGAAGCCTTCAGTATCTTTCGTTCACTAGGCCTGATATTGCGTTCCATGTGAATAAGCTCGCTCAATTCCTCACGCATCCGACTTCCTCTCATTGGTCAGCCCTTTAACGGTTACTATGGTTCTAAAAGGGTACTGTTCATCATGGTATACACCAACTCAAACATGCTCCATTTAATTTACATGCCTTTTGTGACGCTGATTTGGGTGGTGATCAACATGATTACGTCTCGACCACTGGGTACGTCATTTTTATTGGCCAAAACCCGATTTCCTGGTCCTCTAAAAAGCAGTGTGGCTTGCTAGGTCCTCTACGGAAGCGGAATTCTGTGCTGTTGCTGAAGCTACCTCTGAAATCTTATGGCTCAAATCGCTATTTACTGAATTGCGAATCTCTTTAGTATCAGCTCCGACAATTTTTTGTGATAATTTAGGAGCTACTAATTATTCCGCAAATCCTATTTTTTCATTCCCGGGTGAAGCATCTAGCGTTAGCATTTCATTTCGTCCGGGAACAAGTGCAATTAGGTTCTATTCGTGTGCGACATATTAACGGTGATGATCAAATAGCCGACACACTCACTAAGCCGCTATCCAAGTCAAGGTTTATGTTGCTAACATCCAAGATTGGTCTTACTCTTCGACCGTCCATCTTGCGGGAGCATGTCAAGGATAAATTAAAGTCAGCAGTTGAGGTTGTTACTCAACCAAGTCCAACGCCTAAAAGCTATTATAATATCCCATAATTATCTGCTATTCTTATGTACATTTGTTAGTCTTATAGTTAACTTGTACTCCTCAATTGTAGTTGTTTGTTATCTCTTATTTAGACATTAGTTATTCTCTAATCTAGTATAAATATATGTATAATTTAATCAGTTTAATTCATCAATATCAATCATCATTCTCGTCTCATAACTTACAATTTATACTCCTTCCCAACTCTTCTCTTACACACCATTCAACACAATCCCACTGCCATCTAACACCACTACGACCACCGCACAATACCAAAAATAACCACCACTTTACATGATTACATAATTACAACCACCACCGCAAAATCACCAGAGCAAAAAACACCACACTAAAGCATATCGCCGGAGCAAAATCCACCATCCAAACCCACAGCTACACATCCCACATTTGACTCAATCACTCACCAGACAAACAACCCCTTATATCTCTACCCTCAATCAATGACGGATACATTCTCTCAACAAAACACCAAATTAATTCAAACCAAAACTAAAACAAAAATATGTTTTTTTATATCTTCATATACTCTTCCTCCTCCTTCATACAAGCTTCATCAATAGCGGAAGGATACTCTCGGAATACAAAGGTCTCTTAGGCATCAAATCCATTATAACTTCCGACCCACAAGACTCTCTCTCCATTTGGTTACCCACTACCAACCAGTGTACCTGGTTCTGCGTCACGTGCCACCAAAACACCATCATCTCCCTCAATCTTTCCGACAAAAACCTTACCGGAACATTTTCACTTGACATCGGCTTCTTAAAGACCTTGTAAACCTCACAGTCGCCGCTAACTCGTTTTCCGGCAAGATTCCAGTGACTCTCTCTTTCCTCGCCATTACTTGGTGGGCGGTTGGTAGCAGGTTGTTTGGATATAAAGGAGAGGTAGATGGTGATTGATGAGTGTTGTTGGGTGACGTGTATGAGAAAGAGAGCAGGTGAGGAATTGAGGATGGAGGGTATTTTAGGCTAAAAGAGTACCATTGAATATTATAATACTTATCCTTAAATATTGTGTAAAAAGCAAATGTATATAAATGAGTGGAATGGAGGAAGTAGTTTTTTTAGGGATGGCGATAAGACACCCAGGCCCGGTCCTAGGGGGTGACTTTAGGGGCATTTGCCTAGGGCCCAACGTTAAAAAGGGCCCAATCTATTAAGTTCTAATATAGTAATTGTAAAAAGAAATTATTTTATGAAACCAAAGCAAAAGCAACGACTCCTTACTTTCCTAATTCCAACCTTCTATTCCCCTATTTTCTCTCTGACTCTTATTCTTCTTCTCTGACAAAGATCCATTAATCAATTTCCAATCTTCCAAACTCAAAATTCACACATTTTTAGATATTAAACGGTGCTATTCTTGTCTCCAACTCTACAAGAGTCCGGTACTCTTGTACGACGCCAGTACTCACGCTTCGCGCTGCCGCATCCGCAGCTTATAGATTTTTTTTTAAGAGTTCCCGTGAGAGTGGCTTCCGCGGCAAAAAGTTTTTCAAAGTTGAAATTGATCAAAACGTACTAGAGGTCATCAATGTCACAAGAACGGTTGAAGGGTCTTGCAATTTTGTCAATCGAGAAGGAGCTTTTGAAAGACATTGATGTTGATGTAATCATCAATGATTTTGCATCTCAGAATGCTCATAGAACCCATTTTCTACGATAGAAATATTATCGTATGTTTTAAAAAAAAATTATACATTGTATTTTGGGCCCTAATTCTTTATTTTGCCTAGGGTCCCAAAAATTCCAGAACCGGGCCTGAAGACACCATCTGATAATATAAAATCTTTGTATTCCCTTTATCTCAAAATAGACTTTCGCTTTCAGCTTTTGGTCATCTCAACATAATGTTCATACTTTCCTTTCATGAATATCATTTGGTGGCCGGTTAAATCCCATTTTTCATTTATATGGACTTGTATTTGAATTTACTAAATTTTATTTTCAACCATATGCCAAGAATTTAAAGGCGCAATGCTAAGGGTAAGATTATTGATGGTCTTAGGACACGACTTTGGTAAGTCTTGAGACAAGATTTACTGAAGAATACCAATAATCTTTCCCAATCTTGAGAAAGTTTTAAGTTGAGGCTTGAAAAATTAGTGGAAAACTGATAAGGCAGAGTCCTAAGACTTGAAAGGGTCTAACGGATATTCATACCCTAAAAAACGATGCAATGATAAGCAATAGTTAATGAATGTCTACGTAGTACCTCGCATGGATAAAATTCCATATATAGTACTTCCTCTATACCACACCAATGATAACATTGACTTTTTCATACTTGTCGAGACACATTTTGGAACGTGAATATCTTTAGTTACACATTATTAAAAATTATAAAAATTTGATATTCTTATAACATTCATAACGATAAATCAAACAAGATCTCACATGACAATATTTTGTCTTATAGATTGAGAACAATATCGAAGATTTCCTACGATCATAAAGTGTCAAGATTCTCAATGTTACCATTGGTGTGGTATGAAGGGAGTATGATAGTAAGATAGGTGGGGTATAATAAGACGGAGTATGTCATAGATGTAGCTGGTACACGTGTTGCATGGTTTATTTACCCATCCATAATGTCTATGATGAATGATGATATTGCCTGTAGCATATATTTGGACCATATTAATTTATATCTTCGAATATAACATAAATACAAATTTGTTCTATATTTTTTAATTTCTTATTATTTTAATAAATTTATATATAATGTAATATTGAAAAAATTAGATGCTCTTATCGCCACTCTAAAGTGTGTTGCAAAAGTTAATGCTCAATCGTTCAACTAAAGTTCCACGTAAATAAGTAAAAAATTTAGTCCAAGTAATAAGATATACTAATTGTCACTTTTATATAATATTCTCTCGAAAATTCCTTATATCATTATCCCAAGGAAAACCTCTAATACAATCATAGTACCTCTAGTTTCGCCTTATGTCATTTTCACTTTTCTAGAGACTCGCTTATTGTTCGATTTTTCTCAAAATATATGAGTAAATATTGTGAAATTTCCATTCATATGAAGCTCTTTAATTTCCGTAGGGAATTTAATTTTTACAATTCTTAAATTGTTAAACTAATATAATTTTGTCAACAAGGAGTTAAAAGGCTAAACTTGGAAAACCAAATCGACGTGTAGAAAACACGAAGGAAATATAAAAATTGAGTTTAATAATGAGGGAAAAAAATCTATAACATTAGAGAATTAGGTATAAAAATTCAGGAATAAAGCAAGGAAGCATGCAGTACCTTGAAGCATGAATGTTTAATTTTGGTGTTTGCAATTTTAATATCGGTCGACTTATGTATTATTACTAGAGTAATATATCTTGATAGTAGCAAACTATTTCAATACTCTATCACAAAAGAATTCAATGTTTGTTAGCCAAGCAATATCTATACTATTAATACGTACATAATTCTATTGGTATAATCACTCTTATTATTAGATCACAACATTAAAGAGTAGCCTTTGCAGTTATAGCCATTTCTTCGTATAAAAAATAACTTGTTACTTGTTCCTCGTCACGATTTGGTTGATTAATCGCGTAATTAGTAGATAACCTGCAAAATACCCAAATAAAATATTAAATATTATAAATATTATAAGAAAACTATTATTTTATAAAAATTTCAAGATACAAAATTATGCTTTTTCCAAAATCATCTTGTTAACCAACTGTGTTTAGTGTGTTGGTTGCTCACCTCATCCCTTAACCATGAGGTCAGAGGTTCGATCCCTGCCCATGTAAATGGAGCAAACTCTTTGGCCAGCCGTTTACCTCTTCGTGATAGCACGCGCGGCGAGGAGATTATACATTGTTGTCAACGGTGGACACCCCGGTTTACACCAGAAAAAACAAAATCATCTTGTTAGAACGAGAAGTTGAAAGTCTTTGAGAAAAGACTAATAATATGAGGATCCCCCGAAACTATACATACGTAATATGGAGCAGTGACTCAAGACCAAATTCGATGGGTCTTATTTCCTTTTTCTCTAATTGGCACCGCAAAACAATGGTTGAAGAGTCTTGATAAGGCTACTCTTGGAATTGACTCTTGGAAGAAGTTGCCTCTAGCTTTCTACAAAAAATTCTACCCTCCGGAAAAGACTAACATGCTGAGAGCTCAAATCATGGGTTTTAAGCAAAGGGGTGAAGAATCTCTGTATGAAGCTTGGGAGCGATTCAAAGGAATTTGTCGCTCATGTCCTCATCATGGACTTAGCGAGTGGTTCTTGGTACAACAATTTTGGAATGGTCTTTATGAAGACTCAAGAAACATTCTCAACATGGGATCAAATGGTATGTTCACCGAAATTGACGACAATCAAACTTCGAACAAGATTGAGGAAATGGCCGTCCATAATTCACAATATAGTATACCTCGCAAGGCTACTAGAGGAGGAAAGCATGAAGTGAACTCTATTACTCAATTGGGTGCTTAACTTAGTGCTCATATTGATATTATCAACTTGAAATTTGAGAAGGCTATGGCTAAGCTTGAAGAAGCCTCAAAATCACCAAAGCATCATGTTAATGCCATGGTGGCATCTTCATCAATCCCAAGTGGGATATGTGAGGATTGTGGAACTTTGGGACATGACCAAAGTGAATGTAGGGGAACGAATGAGCAAGTGAATGCTTTTCAAGCATACAAAAGTGGTACCCCTTATTCCAACTATTACAATGATAACACCAAATTCCACCCAAATCTCTCATACAAAAGCTAAAATGTTCAAAACCCTCAACCAACATACACCCCACCTCATCCCATGAGAAACCAAAATCAAAGACCCTTTTTCAACCAAAACCAAGGTTATCAAAATCAAACTCTATACAATCAACAAAATGACCAAGGTTTTGATGTTCAAAAAGCGGTCCTCCAAATGCAAAAGAATCAACAAGAATTTTTCACTCAAATGCAAAAAGATAGCCAAGCAAAAGACATTACCATCAACAACATCCTAGCCCACACAAAAATGTTGAAAACTCAATTGACCCAACTAGCATCTTCAAACTCTCAAAGACAAAAGGGGCAATTACCACCACTACTACAGATACAGGCTATAACAACGGGTAAAAAACTGTTGTAAAAACAAAAAGCGGACGTTGTTAAACCGGCCGTTGTAAAAGGTATTTACAACGGTTAGGTTATTTACTTAAACCGTTGTCTAAAATATTAACCACGGTTAAAAGCCGTTGTTGTTGCGTGTAAGCCGTTGTGGAAATTGTTTCAAAAATTTGGTGGGAACAATATAACAACGGTTGTCATATGTATAACCGTTGTTGTAACTTTCCCTCCAAAATTGAAATTTGTAGTAACAACGGGTATATGCTACATACCCGTTGTTGAAATTTGTAGTAACAACGGTTCTTAGTTTATAACCTGTTGTTGTAACTTTCCCTCCAAAAATGTGAAGACTTTTAACAACGGTTCTTTGTTTAAAACATGTTGTTGAATATTATGCGCGGTATTTGTGAAAGGTATTCACAACGGGTTTTATTTTAGTAACCGTTGTTAAAGGTTTTAACAACGGTTTTTTTAGTAACCGTTTTTATTACGAACTCCTATTGTTTATAAAAATTAAATTTGTTTCATGCCATTCAAAAACCTGCATATATCAAGAAAGACCATATACCAAAGACCAAAGATAAATCACAAATGGGTTCATCAAACTCAATAGATTCAATTCAACCACAACAAAAAGATATATATATATATATATATATATATATATATATATATATATATATATATATATATATATATATATATATATATATATATATATACTTACAAGGAGTTGAATTCACATGAACTAATCAGCATTCCCTAACTTCAACAAAAATTTTACTAATAAGCTGATCTAAACTCTGAGTATCATGCATTTCTATTTTATAAGACGTATTTGCCCAACATGTCCCTTACCTCGTCTATATCTACACTTGAGTACTGCTGAATCTCTGGTGACGGCTTGATTACATAATGCGGAAAAAACAAATTAAAGACAAGACATTATTGTAACAACATCAAATACTGCATAGCAACATCATGGTATAGCAGCAAGCAAGACAACATCAGCTCTAATTTAAAAAAAGTAATAAACACATTATTAAATTACTAACCTTTTCTAGAATAAGGATATATCTTCGCCTAATAATATCCAACATGAACCGACAAACGTAGTATCCACATTGTATGCTATCCGGCTGGCGAGGGGCCTATTATTACATAAAAACAAACAGACGAGAGAAGGCTCACATCAGAATCTTGAACTTTAGGTATTGTATTAGTATTAAACACAAATTTTTGTACTTAATGTATTGTATTTGAGCATGTACCCCTGTTATCGTAATAAAATCAGGGCCATCATCAGAATCTTTAGTGGGTTGATCCTGCTCGTTAGCTCTTCTCTTCTCAAAGGCCCTTTTTTTTTTTAAAAAAAAAAAAAAGAGGCAGACACTCATTTTTTTGGGGACAAAAATGAGCTTTTTGCTATAAATAAAAATTGAAACTTAATGTTATTATAAATAAATCAGTATTATAAACTTACTTATTAATCAAGCGCTTAAAAGTCTCGCTTGGTGGATTATGTAAAGAGTCCAACCAAAAAACTTTCTTCTTTGTCGGCATGATGGCTGCTAGCACCCAATGAGTCCTACCTCAAGAGACATCATCATTATTAACAAGTACATATATTAGTTATGAAAATGCAATTGTAGGGGGGAACGTAATATTAATTTGTTTAATACCCTTTTTCATTATAAGCGGCAAAAATCAGCTTCTTGGTTGTCGCCAATTGCTGAGCAATATAATCTACCCGATCTTCGAACGAGAATTCCGGAATAAATAAAGATAAAACATAGGGGCACGGAATCCGTATTGATCAACTGGAATCTTCTTCTCGGGGATCACTCTCAATTTCAATATCCTACATTATTACGGTATTAATTCCGGTATTTAAAACACTATCTAGTAGTCAGAACGAATATTAGAATATGAAATTATTTATTAAGAAACTTACTTCATCCAAACAAATAGGTGTTGGACATCAATCTGGTCTAGGCCAGCCCAAATAGCTAGCATATCCCATGACATAAGTGCTTCACGCTCAACCCCTAGAATATCTTCCTCGAGCGGAATAATTATGAATTGGTCGGTTGCTATGCGACGACAAGCCTCCTCATGCAGTTTCCTCATCGTCACCGTTCTTACTTTTTGCATGTAATCCTTTCCAGTATATTGTGTGGTGTTTAAACTCCTAACTTCTTTCAGGTCGGGGAAATAATGATTCTTTGATTTTGTGCTACTACCACCAGCCTACACATGTAGATAATTAAAATAATAAAAAATCCAAAGGTAACATATCCTAGTTGGAGTAATAAAAATAAAAGCGTACTTAACTAAATACCTCGTCAACCTGCTCTTTCAATGATGAGGTAGTAGTAGCAGGTATGACTGGGGACTTAGGCTTATCAGTCTTTTTTGTCCCCTACACAAAATTACCATGCATGCTTTTTAGAAATACAGATAGAATATAAGGGAGCGAGGTTTTTAAAAAAATGGAGAAGTTAATTAAATACCTCATCAAGTTGTTGTCCGGACGAGGTAGTTGGCATGTCCGGGACTTAAGCTTATCCGCCTTAGTGGCTTTTCTTTTCTTTCCCTACATACAAAAAATTTCCATGCTTTTTAGAAATACAGAAACAAAAAAAATTAAAGGGAGGTTTTCATAAAAATGGAGAAGTTAATTAAATACCTCATCAAGTCCCCGGGGATTAGGCTTATCCGCCAAAGCCGGCTTTTTTGTTCCCTGCAAAAAAAATAACATATAAATTTAACATATAAAAACATTTAACAATTAAAAATGTAACATATATATAAAGGTATTTCTTCTAACCCCAACTGCTTTCGGCCGAGGCGGAGACGCAATGAGCCAAGTAGATGTGAGTTCCGAGCCATTGGATGAAACTCCCAACCGCATCTCCCGAATGGTAATGTCGTCACGAACTGGGACAGGCAGTTGAAAGTTTTCATGTCCTGGAAAGACTGTAGTTATCTCTAATTTTCTATGATTCGGCAAAAGTTTTTCGCCATGAACTACTACAGTTACCGCGACTGATTTGGTGTGCATTTCTACGAGACCCCGGCCAACACGCATATTTGGATTTTCGAATTTAGGGTCAGCAAGAATAACTACTACCCTCTTGTTTACGGCCTGAAGAATATACATATACATTATTATATCCCAAAATTTAATAGAATTCATATAAATTTAACTAATTAAACACTTCATGTATGCATACCTTAAAAAAAACAGGAACCGACTTGAAGGGGATGTATCTTTGTTTTCCATCAGCCGTCTTCTCAAGTTGCATCTCCTTTTCAGACCCATTATTTACCTAATAAAATTAACCAATGGCACGATGTCAGAAGTTATAGCATTAGAGTTGGCAGGGAACACAGCCCCTGATCTTACCCAAAAAAAAAGTAAAGAAAAATAAGGAAGTATTAGGTGGTGCCCGATCGGCTTTAGTTGTTACAGCTTCAGAAGCATTAGGTACCTGATATTTCTGAATCTCGTTGACCAATACTTCCTTCTCATGTATTGCCAAGGTAGTAGCGGCCTCTTGACCAATCTGTTGTACCTTATTACCCCCTTTATAAATGACATCCTCCATCATCTTCACTTCTTCTTCGGAAAGCTTGCCTCCAGAATTCAACTTAAGTAGTACGGATGCCATTAACTGAAGTTGCGTGCCAAGAATGTAATGTGTCAGCAATTTTTATCCCAACAATAACATGTGAATTGAACTTAAATGAAAATAATAGAATAAATGGTACCATGTCAGCCTTCTCAGACTTAGTCTTCCTTTTCTTCTTTATCGGGGCAGTTGTCCCATAATATTTCGTTACTCCAATCTGTAACGGGACGCCCCTCAAACGACCTGGATGTTCGGGTCGGCCGATCGCTCTAGCAAGAACGTCATTACGACCACTGGGAGTGAATTTCCCTTGTTCTACCTCTTTCAATACGTTGTCCTATAATATATTAAATAAACTTCAAATTATATTTGTGACTAAAATAATAAAGTTAGTAATGAACTCGTCTTAATAAAATAATGCTTACTATGTTGGCCAACACTTCCTCATCATATTTGTCACGCGACCGAGATCCTTTAGGCGTGTGCCCTTCTTTATAAGTTGCATGCCGATCCAAGTTGGTCACTCCCTTTGCCACCTACACATTAACATGGTAACATTTATACATGTAAATGTGTATCAATGCAAGTCCAAGTGTGATTAAAAAAATAAAGTCTCACAGGGGAATAATGCATGCTACTTACGAGGTTCTCTTCCATCTTTCTGTAACCGCCTCGAGAACCATACCATTTCCCCTTCTTGCATGAAATGTTAGCACGATTTCTTCTGCTAACGGCTTTCAAATAATTATATAAAAGCGCAAGTAGATGAGATAATAAAAATATTATATAAAGGACTCATTAATTAAAAAAATGATAGGTAAATCGTTAAAAGGCAAGGATATTTAACCTAAAACTTCTTAGTAGTTCTCATCTTTTTGAAAAGATCCCATTGTTCCTGACTGATGGTGGGACACTTGTTTTCCGGTGGGCTCTTACGCATCTCCCCCGTTGCCTTGTCCACATACAACCAATCCCTAGCAACGTCACACCTCCACTGCCTGTGGACATCCGCTGCCTTATGCATTAAATACTTATCATGGCTTTCATCGGGTATAATAAAGCCTTCCTTTACACGAGCCAAGTATAACTCCACCAAGTTTGGATTCAAACTTCTAACATCATCTAAATGGATAGGCACAAACTGTCTTGTGCAACATCCAATCCAACTGGAAAAATAACCCGCATTTGGACCAGTAGGGAAACCCTTCGAGCTCCATTTTATTTCCATCGGCTCTTTAGCGGCTATAGCTGCAAGGACATTCGGGCACTTCGTAGCACCCCTCTCGCCAGGCTTATTATCCTCAGGCTTATTATTCTTTTGACTTCTTTTCCGATTTTCACCCATGATAATCCTAAAACCCAAATATGAATGATATAGGAAATGAACAACTTAACAACGTTCATGCAGAGTATTATCTAAAACCCTAAACCCTAATAGGAATGAAAATTTAAAACAACAGATTGAGCTTCTAAAATCCTAAATCCTAATAAGAGGAGTGAAGTAGATGATGCGGGATGATAAAGATAACAAAGAAGATGAAAAACAAACAGATGCATGAAAAAGAAAAAAGATGATCGTCTTAAAACCCTAATGACGAAACACAAAATTAAAGTGAACATACCTGATGATGATGATGATAAAGAGAACGAGCAGAATGATAAGGGAAGGCAACGGAATCTGGGCGTCGGAAATTGGGCGACGGCTGGCAACGAGAATGTAGAAAGCGAGGAAGAGAGAAGAATTAACTCAGGATACCAACGGTTGAACTGGTGTTGTGTGTGTATGTGTTTGTAAATTAGTTTTTTATTAAGACAGACTATTGACAACGGGTTCTAAAACGAAAACCGTTGTTATATGTTAATAACAACGGGTCAATATAAGTCAACCGTTGTGAAAACTTTATTACAACGGTTAAAATATACCCGTTGTAATATATTTTCACCAAATTTGCGCCAAAATGAAATATGTCAAAAAAATCAATGACAACGGGTAAGGGTACTACAACCGTTGTTGAAAGTAATAACAACGGGTAATGTAACTATAACCGTTGTTGATAGTATTAACAACGGGTAATGTAACTATAACCGTTGTTATTGTTGAACCTTTTTTTTTTTAAATTACTGTAATTCCATTACAGTCCAAACCCGTAACAATATATACATATTGTAACAGCAGAAGCACCATATACTGCAACATTATTCAGTAATTTCAACACCAGCATCCACATCTAATAATAAGATCAAGAACATAAGACAACACCAGCATGCATGAATACTGCATATCTAAGCTACAGGATTTACCATGCCATGCAAATTTGGGAATTTTTATTTAACAATGACCATTATTGATTTACCAATAAATTAAACCATCAAATTATTGGTCTAAAAATGACTCAAAATGTTGGTCGTCCATATCACTGTGTCCTGATGAACTATCTCAATATCGGGGACGTTTCTTGGATGTCATAGTTTCTTCGTTAACCAAATACCTTCACCATGGTCATCACACATATAGATGCTTTCAGTATCCTCATGATTAGTGTCAACATCGTCGAAATAAGATACAGTGGTAGAGTGATCCATTCCCTCAAAAACGACATCATGATCATCATCACCATTATCGGATGGACTACTCCTTCTACTCCTTATAGACAGTACAACAGACCACTTCTTATCCATAGGATCGGTGACACATAACACTTGTTTAGCTTGGTATGCCATTATGAAAGGATCATCCTTATTATTGCCAACCTTACCCAGATTGACCAACGTAAATCCCATCTTATCCTTTCGGACACAATGGATGTTGTTATCAACCCAGTTACATCGAAACAAAGGCATTGTGAAATCAATGTAATCTAGTACCAATATTTCTTGAATAACGCCATAATAAAGGCATTTTCCCCAAATAGGCTTTTTATCTTTTGAAGTAGCAAAGTGCATTGCCTCAAATTCAGAACTCACACCACTATTTTGCATTGTGCTCAACTCATCTTGCTCGCGGGTGTAAAAAGTATATCCATTAATGGCAAAACTGTTGTAAAAGGTGACCCTGGCATTTGGACCTAAACCAAGACGCAGTAACCTAGGAGAGATGTCATCACTAGTTTGATCCGTAGACTCTAAGGCGATATTCCTAAACCACTCTGCAAACGTCTTCGTATGCTCGTTCGCAATCCACTTCTTGGTCTTGTTTGGGTGATCGTATTTGAGCTCATCTTTGTGTTGTTGAATATAAGTTTGCACCTCATCTTCGTTGTTTAGCACATACGTGTGTGCTAAATGCAACATTTTACGTGTCACAATTTTTTCAACCCGGCCCCTAATACCTTTTCCGGTCATCCAGTCACAATGACGATTCTTAGGAACGCCAATCAACTCCTCAGGGGAGAGATGACCGTAACAATATGAAAGAGCTTCGTCTAAAATAGCGCGTTCAGCAATACAACCTTCCGAACGATACCAATTAGATGTATAGTCCTTGTAGACTTTCATCAATCTTTCGAAAGGATACTGGTATCTCAAGTACATGGGCCCAAGGTACAAAATCTCCCTAACCAAGTGAATGGTCAGATGAATCATGATAGTGAAGAAAGAGGGTGGAAAATGCATTTCCAACTGACAAAGAGAGGTTACAACGAGGTCCTGCAATGAATCTAGGTCATCGGGATCGATCACTTTCTCGCATATGGACTGGAAGAAGAGACAGAATCTAGTTATAGCATATCTTACCTTTTCAGGTAAAATGGAACGAATAGCCACAGGTAGTAATTGTTGCATCAAAGTGTGACAATCATGTGACTTTAACCCGGTGAGTTTTAGGTCTTGCATCGACACTAGGCTTTTGATGTTTGACAAATAACCATGTGGTACTTTAATTCCATTCAAGCATGCACAGAACTCTTTTTTCTCATTCCGTGAAAGGGTATAAGCTGTTGGCGGTAAAAATGTACGATTACCTCTCTTCTGTGGTGCCAACTCTAGTCTAATACCCATCATTTTCATATCTTCCCTAGCTGCGACGTTATCTTTTGTTTTACCAAGAACATTCAGAAGGGTATTGATAATATTATCACAGACATTTTTCTCAATGTGCATGAAATCGAGGCAATGCCTGACCTCCAGGTCAGGCCAATATGGAAGTTTATCAAAAAATATGGATCTTTTTTTATACCCACGAGTAGACAATTTAGAGCCGCTCTTCCTCCCATAATCTATCTCAATATGCTTTACTTTCTGATAAACTTCATGCCCACTCAAAATTCTAGGAGGTTGACGAAGTTCTTGTCTTCCATTGAATGCTTTCTGCATCTCGCGATAATAATGGTCATGATAGAAGAACCTCCTATTTCCCATATACACATACTTACGAGAAGACTTCAAGTATTCAGACTCGATATCCTCCCCACACAATGGACAAGCCTCTTTCCCATGAACTGTGTGCCCAGAAAGGTCGCCATAAGCCAGATAGTCAGTTATTGTACACAATAACATCGCTCTCAAATTGAAAGTTTCGTTCTTATTTGCATCAAATACTTCTATCCCACAACAATCGCAAATCATCTAGAAGAGGTTCCAAATATACATCTATATCATTTACAGGTTGTTTAGGGCCGAAAATTAACAACGACAACATCAAATACTTTCTTTTCATGCACACATATGGTGGTAAGTTATAAATAGCCAACACTACTGGCCAAGTACTATGTTGGCTACTCATGTTTCCGTGTGGGTTCATTCCATCAGTGGACAGCGCTAGACGTAAGTTTCTAGGTTCATTTCCGAACTCGGGATACTTAGTGTCGAACGATTTCCATTGCATACCATCTGCCGGGTGTCTTAGCTTTCCATCATTTATTCTTCCTGTTCCATGCCAAGTTAACATTTTTGAATCATCGGGATTCGCATAAATCCTTATGACTCTTGGTATCAATGGAAAATACCACAACACCTTAGCCGGGATCCCTTCCTTATCCTTATAACGCCACAACAAACATTTAGGGCAATTGGTTAAGTTTCGATATAATTTCCGATACAATATGCAATCATTTGGACATGCATGTATTTTCTCATATTTCATGCCCACTCCTCTTATTAGTTTTTTCGCCTCATATGTCTTAACAGGTAGAACATTACCATCAGGAAGCAACTCCTTTATCAAGGCTAAAAAACTAGTGAAACACGTGTCACTCACCCCATTTGCCCCCTTGATATTATACAACTTCACCAAAGTCGACACTTTTGTGAACTTACAACCAGGATATAGAGGTGCTTCAGACTCACACAACTTCTCATACATGTTGTTAAGGTCATCCCAATTACTAGTGTCATCACCTACATCTTCAAAAGCAATCGACTAATCCTAATTCTCTTTATTATCTATAGACCCAACATTCAACTTCTCTACTTCCAACTCTTCCAACTCAAAAAACTCGGCAAACTCAGGATCATCAGTTAGCCTTTCGTGTACCTCAACATCATCTTCTTCAGAATTATTCTCTTCCTCTAATGATTCCCCATGAAAAATCCAATGTGTATAGGATAGACTAAATCTCCACTTTTCTAGGTGTATTTTAACGTCCGAAAAAGCCATATAGCTAATATTACCACATCTTTCACAAGGACATGCAATACTAGAAGAACCTTTCAAATTGTTCGAAACGAATTCATAAAATTCAGCTAAACCATCCTTGTAGGTGCGGTCACTCATATTTGCATCAATCATCCAAGTTCGAGTCATTATTCTACATTCGTAATAATAGGCAACTAATTCAGAAAATACAATAATAAGCAAACAAATAAACGAAATTCAGGAAAGCAATTAAGCTAAATCATCAACAAATTAGATAATAACCCAAAAAATCCTATATCTATAAGTGTTGCTAAGAAACATATATATACCTGATTGATAAACACGATGAGGGAGAGAAGACGGTGACAACAGTGACGGAGATGAAGACGGAGAGACGATCAGGGAGGAATGGAGGATGATATAGTAGCAGTATTAGCTTCTGTTTGTGTTTTGTAGCGTATGGCAGAATAAAGCAATCTGTTATTTTTAAGATCTTCATAACATTAATAACAATGGTTATTGAGTCTACAACCGTTGTTAAAACGTATTAAAAACGGGTTCTAAACAAACCGTTTTAATTACTTTTCACTAATTTTGCGCCAAATTATTAACAACGGTTAAAATGTAACCGTTGTTATTAGTTTTTATATTAACAACGGTTTTGAAAGTATGACCCGTTGTTAAAACCAATAACAACGGTTAACGACACAGACCCGTTGTAATTAAGTTTGGTAAAATTCGCGGCATCAATTCTACAACGTGTTTTGATGATTTTCGTGAATAAGCGTTGTTAAAGGGTCGTTGTAGTTGCCTGTATTTGTAGTAGTGCACCTCAAAGTAATCCCCCAAGACATGAAACGGTTAGTGCCATCCACTTGAGGAGTGGTACGAGATATGAAGGACCAAAGAAGTAAGTTGAGGATGAAGTTGTGGAAGCTAGTGACAAAGAAGAAGTTGTGCAAAACTCCAAGGAAGGAGAACCAACAAAAGAAGAAGTTTCAAAGAAAAGTGAAGAGAAGGCCAAGGAGAAGGAGCCCATTGTGATTAGACTTCTATTCTCAAGTCGTCAAGCTAAGCCTAAGTTTGATGACCAACTTGGAAAATTCATGGAAATTTTGAAGAATTTAGAAGTCGCGATTCCTTTCACGGAATTGATCAATCACGTTCCGGCCTTTGCAAAGTACATGAAGGACATCCTTACGAAGAAGAAATTAATCCGGAAGCTTGAGACTATTGCCTTCACTAAGGTGAGTAGTGCCATCCTTCAAGGGAGTTCACCTCCAAAACTAAAGGATCCGGGAAGCTTCTCCATTCCATGCACTATTGGTGACGCTACAATCAACAAAGCTTTATGTGACCTTGGGGCAAGTGTTAGTGTCATGCCATATTCGGTTAGCAAGAGGCTAGGAATGGGAGAACTCAAATGTACCAACATCACGCTTCAAGTGGCGGATAGATCAACAAAGACACCTTTAGGGGTATGGTAAGATGTTCCCGTGAGAATTGGAAAATTCTTCATCCCGATGGATTTTTTTATTGTTGACATGGAAGAAGACTCCAACATTCCTATTATCTTAGGAAGACCTTTCTTGCACACCGTGGGAGCAGTGATCGATGTGAAGCATGGAGAACTCGCCCTTGAAGTGGGAGATGAAACCATCACTTTCAATCTTGATAAGACCATGAGAGCTCCCCGATTGCATGAGCCGTATTTTATGGTTGATCACTATAGCCGAAAGGATGATAGGAAGAAGTTGGAATTTCAATAAAAAAAGAAAGTGGATGATGCTCCATCAAAAGAGCAAGGAAATAGCAACAATGAGAGCTTGAAAAGCTCACTCATGACAAGTGAAGAAGATGGCCTCATTGGCCATGACAAGAAAGAAGGAGAGTTGTCTCTATCAACCCAAGAAATTTTTAATGATCAAGTAGATGAAGTTTGCGGTCTTTGGGATGATGAGTTCGAAGGGATATTCAATCCCTATATTGGTAATGCTATGAACCAAAACCATCATGGAGAACAACAAGTGCAAAAAACTATTGAGGACCTTTATCATGATAATGAGCAAGCTTTCGAATACTTCTTCAAGGTGTTGAGCAACATCAACAACACCTTGAACATGCCCCTTGACATCTCACATTGGATGAGAGTTTGGTGGAGTCCTCCCTAAACCACCATTTGTAAATATTCTAACTCCCTAACTTGCATTTCAATTATTACATTGCATTTTTGTCATTTTTGGGTTTATATTTTTATGCCTTGATCAAGATATTCATCATTTTGAGAGAAGTGAGGGAGGGACTTATGATTTTATTGATGTTTAGTGTTTTACCTTAGTGTTGGGATAGCAATTGCCTAGGTTATTCATGCCTTTGTAGTGCCCCTACAATGAAGAACACGAAAATTGAAGAATGAAAATGACACGGGTTATGATGTACCCACGGATGGACCTGAATCCGTGTGGTCATGGAGGAATCCGAGCGTCTAAATGGACAATCCGCTCGTCCTGAAGAACCCGAGCATCCAAAGTCACTAGACGCTCGTCTGGTAGAGCTACAGAATATAAAAAAACTGGTCTGTAAAAGAATCCGAGAGTCTAAGTTGAGAATCTGCTCGTCTTATTCTGGACGGCCGTCCTTCACAAAAGACGCTCGTCTTTTTAATAACAAAAATCTGGGATTTTCTCTGTAAAGGAATCCGAGCTTCCATCCAGAAAGACGCTCGTCCCTACCCAAGGAATCTGCTTGTCTTAGAAGCAAGACGCTCGTCCTGTGGCGTCTTTTCCTGGGCCAAACATTGAAGAATCCGCCCGTCCCGATGCCTGGTCCGCTCGTCCTTTGCTGCACTTTCAAATATAACGGTTGATTTAAACTCTTTTTCTCCCATTCATTCCCATTTCTTCAACATACAAACACTACCCAAAAACCCCAAAAACCCTCATCCTCTCCATCAACAAAATCAAATTTCCTGAACCAAATCAAATCCAAAACAAAAATTAATCACTCCTTTTACAACAACAAGTGATTCAAACACCAAAATTTTCGACCTTTGAGTCGATTTTTAGGATACAAAGCAACATTCATTCATCCTAAATCGATTTGGGTATAACTAAAAATTGAGGATTTCAATCTTTCATTGGTGTAATCAAGCAAAGGAGAATGGCAAGAACTAGAGGAGGTAGCAAGGCACCCCCAAAGAAGACACTTTCCAAAAGGCAATTAGCTCTTCAAGCAAAACAATTGTTAAAGGCTTTGGTAGTGCATGAGGCAAGGTTGGAGGTTCAAGAAGAAGAGGTTCAAGAAGAAGAAGCTCAAGAAAAGGAAAGTGAGGAAGAACAAGCAAGTGAAAGTGAGAGTGGACATGATTCCACATCTATGGAGGTTGATGATGCCTCAAGAGATGATGATGATGATGATGATACAATGGGTGAGGATTAGCAAACTTTGGAGGCTCCTACATTCCTACACCTCCCTTATGGTTTGTCTACTTCTCCTGTTTTTATTTTATCTTGATCATTTATTTTGTGGAGTCCTAGCAACATTGGAGGACTAACACCTTGGCTTCATTAAGGTGTTCTTTATCTTTGCTCCCAACTTGTAAAATCCAAAATGACAATCTTTAGTTTTATGCATTGCATTCCATGTGCATAAACTCCCCCGAAATTCATGATGTTAGAAATAATGTCTATTTTGGTTTGGGGAAGTCCATGCATATACATTGGGAGCTAATTTAAATTATGCTTTCCGCCATAACAAAAACACATGTATCATGTAGTGTAGCTTAGTATAGTTTGCATTTAGTTTAGAAATCATGCATACTCATTGCATAATTTTCTATTATATTGGCCATTAAAGACAATGCCCATACTAGTGTGGGGATGTGAAATTCTAACTAGACTTTTATTCAAAATCCAAAAAAATAAAAAAAATCCAAAAAAAATCCAAATAAAAAATTGAAAAATTGAAAATCCAAAAACAAGTTCATCTCCTTTGTAGTATAGTTTTGTTTATATTGTTTTATATATATTGTGTTGTTTCATCCTTGTTCACATTGATTGACTACGCCACATCCGAGACATGAGGATATTGAAGACCGCATGGTATGATCTTTCCAATCTCCTTTTTCCTCTTTATGTTAATGACTATGTGGCTTTATTTTGATTGATGTGGTATAAACAATGTGAATTTAGGACTTGCATTTAAATTATTTGGCATATTAGTTGGTAGAAGCATATGCATTAGGATGTATATAGGTTAGTTACATCATGGCATGTAGTTGCATGTTAGAAAAACTTTATGAAAGCATCTATTTGGGAAACTTGACAAGTGTATATAAGGCCCTTGTAGATGCTTTTCCTTCTTAAGAGTTTGCTTGTTAGAATATTTGTAAAATACCCTAGGATGTGTCATGCTAGTATCCTTTGACCTATGGATTAAGGCCTAGTCAAGAGTACCTTGTGGTGTGATAACTCCTTAGCTACCGTTTATTCCAAGGTGACCCTTGAAACCATGCAACCATATATCATCCATGTTCTACCACATCTTGTCATCAAAGGGAATGGGCACAAAAATTGTTCAAAAATTGGAGTTCAAGAAATGAAATGAAAAGTCAAAAAATTACAAATGCATCAAAAGAAAAAAAAAGGAGTAACAAAAATGAAAAAACTCCTAATGCTTCAATTATAAGGCACCCTCGTTACTACTTGGGGTGACTTTGAAAATGTTCAAAAGAAATGCAAAAAAGTTGAAAGTTGTCAAGTATTGAAATGTTAAACATCAAAAGAAATCGCAAAAATAAAGTGTTTTAAAATGTCAAATGCCACAAGAAATTGGGGGAAAAAACAACAACAAAAAGAAAACTCCCAAATGAAACTCTAATACCATTGATCCCTTTTCCATCGTATCCACTTTTGTGCGTAGTAGAGAGGGGACGACCCTTCTTATTGTCTAGGCAAGAAAAGGAATTACGCGATCCTCCAGTGTTTCAAATACCATAGGGAGTCTACTCTTGACAAAAACATTAACGATTGAGGACAAAGGTACCCTAGCTTGACACAACTTGGAGGTCATTTATTGGTATCCTTCTAGGCTTAGTAGTTTGAAAAAACCGTATCTATAATGGAGTGTGTACCCTTGAATTGCTTACCCTTTATATAATTTCCGCCACTTAGATGAGGAAAGTGGCTATTCTTTTGTAGATGCATCCATTGCTTGTTTTGTGTGCTTTAATGCTTGGATGTATCGCCATTTTGGCAAGCCCCACCTTTCCTTGCAAGAAGGCATCCTACCTTATGGTTGTCTTTTTGTGAGTTGAAGGGGCGGAGTGAGACCCGCTAATTGTCTCATATCGGTTATATTATTAGGATAGTTTAAATAAAGGTCTAGTTTTTGTTAGCTCTTTACCCGGGACGAGTAAAGGTTCGGTTTGGGGATATTGATGTGAACATTATTTGCACACATTTAGTCCCCTAATTGAAACTATTTTGCATACTATTATATCATTCCATAGCCATTTTATCCGTCAAATGCTTCCTATTTTGCTTTCTTAGTGCGTTTCGTATGTTTTGTAGGAAAGAAGGTAATTAGGCAGAAATTCCCATCTCCCGTGCATATTTAGAAGCTCTTTGATGATCTTGGATGGACTAGTATAAATAGGAGGCAAGAATGATGACCAAGGATGTAGGAATAAAGAGTATATAGAAGGATCATAGGGTTAAAAGAAAGGATGACGAGAAGGAAGGCATTACAAGAAGAAATTGCTCGAAAAACAAACCAAGGGTTGCTCCTTTGGCTCTGAAATTATGCTAGATGAAACAGCGTCGAAAAATCAAGTGATCGAGGCTTTTGAATCACTCCAATAGGAGTCCGGATGAGAAAATGACGTCCGTTTTACAATCCAAGCTCAAACAAAGAAGTTGTCCGCCAATCCGCTCGTCCCGAGACTAAGACGCTCGTCCCCTGAGACAAGACGCTCGTCCTCCCTTCCAGGACGCTCGTATTGAGGCCTTAAGATCCGAGCGTCCCGTGCTTGATCCGCTCGTCTCCCCCTGCTACAGGACGAGCGTCCCGACCCCTTGGCCGCTCGGATTCCTCTCCAGTGCCAACCGTCCCTACTGCCTAGATGCTTGGGACGTGCATATTTTTGAAAGACAAGCTAAAAGGAGACCCGCATCTTTTCATGAGAGGAGCGATTCCTTAAGGACTTAATCGTCATTTAAGCCCTTAGTAACCCTAATTTGTGCACCTAATCCCTGCTATAAATACCCCATTTGTAATAATCAAAGGGACCAAGCTCTCTTAGTAGGAAACTCTCTTAGATTAGATTAGGAGTTGATTAGAATAGATTAATCTCAATTTAAAAACCAACATGGGGAATAATCATGCTTAATTTAATATGTTTCCATGATTAAGATTGCTTGTTTGTTGTGATGTCAACTTATGCACATGTTATGTTTGATGAAATGCTAAGCCTATGAATCCTTGAATTTATAACCATCTCTTATCTACTCAACAAGACTTGTAAGATATAAACCAACTCGAGTCTTGTTAGACCATGCATAGAAGTTGAATAGGAAGAAATTAAGTCGACTTGTAGGTGTTGTACAATCTAATCGATTCGGCTCCGGGACCCAACTCTTCCTATGAACCGTAAGACATAAACTAACTCGGTTCCTTTACAACATTAATTGCTTGCAACTTTGTAAACATGTTTGTATGATCAACACCATGAATCCCCTATGACCCCATGACATCCTAGTGCTTTTAGTCATTTGTTTACATTTCTTAGTTCATTGTTTGCTTTACTTTGTTACTTTCATTAGTTTAGAATACAACTACAAACCTCATCAATTGTGACACTAGCATAAATTGAGATAGATAGACTTAGAACCCAAAGCACACCGTCCCATGGATCGACCTCGACTTACCACTAACTAGTTGTTTGTTGGGAATTATAAATGTGTTTTGATTGGGTGTACAACGACACGCTCACGGTCATGACATCATATGGAGAGCAAATTTACTGCCCTATATTCACACCACATACAACTCTTGCCATTCCAATTACCAAAATAATATACGCCATTAACATTCATTCATTCATTCATTCATTTAGTAAGTGAGTTTATTACCTTATTATACAATCTTGTCACAACTCTTTTGTCAATTTATATATCCAAAACCTGTCTATAAAACAAATTAAACAATTAGTTCTCAATTTGAAAGTTAATAACACAATCAAAGACAAAATTAAAACCGATTAATTTTTTTCATGTGACATAGGTCATAGGTGGTATGTATATTATTTTGAAGTCAAAATACATAACCTATTTATATTGGTTAAACGCTGCTTAAAAGTTTATCATTACTGATCTTTTAGCCGTAGTAGAATTCTTGATTAGACAATAGTTCATCATGATAAAATTTTTAAGAGCTTCATTAATTACTTATCTATTACCGTTTATTATATTATATAATATATAATATATTATATAATTAGGTAGTTCGCAACCGTTGGGATCTCTCAGTATTTCACAGAAGTTGGAGACTCTATAATCGCTCGAAAAAAGCATCCTCTAATAATATAAATAAGTATTGATTGATTTGTAAAAGTATAGCAAAGAATAGGCATGACATAACCGACCCCACTTGGAATGACTTGATGACCTGACTCGAATAACACACATGTAACAGATCCAAACCTGACCCCTGCATAATACACTCGAAGTGACCCATACCCGATCTAAATGACCCGTTTACCAGTCTTGCTAAGAGTAGAACCATGCATGTTCTCGAGTCCAACCCTTACTAGCGAGTTAAGAGTAAAGTAGATTTAATGCAACATACGATGTACTTCTTGTCCTATCTGTATGCCTTGCCATTATTAATCCTGTTAGAATATGACTCGTCCGAATCGTTTTTGATTTGGGTATGTGAGAGTGAGACTAAAAGATGGAGAAAAATAAACTAAGGAATAAAAGGAAAGACGGAGGACGAAGAGCAGCTGTTTATCTATGCGGGTAGCACATGTTTCTGACCTTGGAATTGTTTCATGGGTATTGTACGTATGAAATATTCATGGTTGAGCACTAGAATTTGATTGGTGCTTTATTTAGGGAAGTTAGTAATTAATTTCCTTATGATTGGTCTTTGATTTTTCAGGATTTCCTTAGTTGTTTTCTTGGTATATTTATTTAATTAATTTCCTAATTAGTCTAGGTGTATAGTTTTGGGCGAAATAATCTTATATCTTATATATATATATATATATATATATATATATATATATATATATATATATATATATATATATATATATATATATATATATATATATATATATATATATATATATATATATATATATATATATATACACTACAACAAAACCCTTGTATTCTTGACGCTTTGATGCCGACGCTTGTCCCAAGTGTGGAGCTCATTTAATGGGTAAAATGAATATGGACCATTTAGAGTGTCAAAATTTTGAGGGACCCGCTCAACTTGTTAACTTTCCTTATACCCCGTATCAATTAGAGCGCAATTTCTGAAATTCTGAAAATTTTGAAAAACAAAACTAATCATCCAAAGTTGAATAAAACAGATCAAAAAAATATAGAAAAAATCGCCCTTCTTCATGCTTCTGTAACATCAAACCCTACCAAATCTATCGACCGCATCTTCAACAATTGATGAAAACGCCTTGCCGCTCTTTCTACACCTTCAATTAACCATTACCGTCCCTACTCCTTTTGTAAGTTGTTGTTTCTTCTTACTTTATTCATATCAATTAAATTTTGAAATCAAATTAGAGTTCTTGCTGTGGATTTTTCAGATTCAATTTTAAGTTGTAGATAATGAATTTGGTTTGTTTAGATTCAATTCTACTTTGTTTCCTTCTAATTTCGTGTATTAAACAATTATTTTCTCAACTAATTAGGTTTTCTTAATTAATTTAAGATATATCACCTTTATACATAATTGTTGCTAGTTTGTGCTGCATATTTCTATTCAGGCTAGGATTAATTTGCGTCTTTCGTTTCACAATAGGGGTTTTATATAAGGCATAACACAAATATAAACCAATAAAATGGATAGGGTTATCAATATGGCCATATGAGATTCGTGGATGGAATAACTAATGTGTTCCATTTTGTGTTTAACATGTCGAAAAGTTACTTGTTTATCTATCGTCTGAGCTAGGCTGGCTCATAACAATGTCAACCTCAAGTTTCTCGAGGTATCTTCTTATTCCTTCTTGCCTTTTGTCTAGCTTTTACGTCATTTGTTTTTAATCATATTTTAGGTATTCAAGTATTAGACATGGATCTAAAATGGTTTCTTTGGCTTTTTTTAAGTGATTGAATGATCATATGACATTACATTTATGCATTAACGGTTCCCAAAGGGCATACATAGCAGGGTGTGATTAAAGAATAGTTTAGGACCATTGAATCTGATCTTTCCTAATGGCGGTGATCATTCACCTTTCTCTTCAATTTTTATATTTCTGGGTTTGATGTCTTTTTCCTATTACTCTTCTTCATACCCATATAGATTGTTGTTTACATAAGATATTTGTAAGCTCTCGTTGATGGTGGCATGGTGCATTATTTGTCTCTTCATGTGTACACATAAGAATATGGTTGATTCATGTTTCCCACCTCTCTCTCTTTTTCCATGATCACTCATCAAAGGGATTTCTCTCGCGACCCTCTATTTATGCATTTGTTAACCGATTTCATTGATACACGATGGATAACATGTATATATTTTTTGAATGGAAGGTTGTGGGATAGTAAAGTGAAGCCAAAAAACTAGATGTAGGACAAGTGACGACTTAATGCCTTTAGAACAACTTCTCAATTTTGGTATGGATGCTAACACAAGTACTTGATAATGTTCACTGATCTTATGCGTAGGATTAAATGAGCAATTCCCTTTTTATTTAAATATGGATGCTTATCTTGTTTCCATATGTGTTAAATCAATGTACTAGTGTATGTTCTCAAATGTTTTGTTTTGAGCATCTAAACCTATTGTTAAATTCATAGGATTTGTAAATTTGATTCCAGCTCTTATTATTTGTTGCACTTTATAAGTATTCAGCCTTTTTTTTGCCAAAATTAGGGTGCTCTACAAAGGGGTTAAGGGTTTATCAAGAAATTAGCTGCTTTCATCATGGGCAGCCCATTCCACCATTGTTATCGAACTAGGTATAACTCATTACTCTTAGTATTTATTTAATTGTTACTCACTACGTGATAACCTTAATATTTCATTCCTTTCATCTGGATTTTCTTAAGAATGAATTATTTGGAATTATCGAATCTTTGTTAGACTATTCGAATTTTAGAATAATTACTGGTTACACTAAATGCTTCAAATTGGGCACATTCTTTGTACTTTTTGCTAATTTTCTACTTCAATGATTCTTTTTAGCTAAGAAAAGTGAAACATATACTCAGTATGAGATTGTTTCTTTTCGTTCAATTTGCAAAATGTTTAGATAGTGTTTTGGGAGTGTAGGGTAGGACTATAGAAGGGAGAATGGAGATCTCTGCTCTAAAACTTCCTATGTTATATGGATTTTGCTTAGACTTTTAGAAGTTTGTATGCTGCGAAAGACCTCGCAAAAGTTCACGAGTCTTATTGATCAGTCATAGTACTCATAGTGGTAATCTGTGTTACCCAAACTTGTTTAAGTTTGTTACCTAAAATCGTTTAAGTTTAAATGTATCTGTCGTGGCACGTGGGTGCTATTTAACGTGTCTACAATTTATTTCCATTTTTATATGATTTAATTTTATTGAATTGTATCTTTTGTATATGTCGAATTTGTCGATGGCCTTTGTGTTTGGGACATATTTGGAATATTAGTCATTTTAGATGCTCCTATTGTGATTTGGTAGTTAACTTGATGGAATGAATATGCTAATTGTATATCAGCAGGTGTTTTAAGATTTAATCTTTTGGCTAAATTTTAAATTTATTTCGGCCATTGATTCCTCTCTATCTTGCTAGGCATTAGCTGATGATTATAGAGGTTAAATAACGTTTCTATTTATTAGGGTTAGTTATTCTATATGTTTTTGTTTTAGCAGAAAAGTGTAAGTGTGCAAATTGTCGAATAATGAACAAAGCATTTGTTTACTTTGTAAAGTGACAGTGATATTTGGGTGAAGGGGACATGGGGTTGCTAATTGCTTAAAATGAACTTGATGGTGATTAGCGAGGGTATTTTATGAGGGTGTTTTATAATCAGTTTTTAGAACGAGAGTGAGGCTGTTGTGAGCTATACTTGTTTTAATACCATTCTTTTTTTTTTTTCTTGTTTCAGAGTTAAAATTGAAGGTTGTCATATCTGGCATTATCATAAACTTCGCACATGATGGATTGGGACCAAAGGGATTAAGGTACCACTGCTTGAAGATTGGAGATGAATGATGGGACTGAAGTGATGCACCTTCATGCTAAATTATTTCAGATTACTTGGATTATTGTCTGATTTTTGAAGTTGTGACGATAAAATGTTAGGAATTGGGTCTAAAACCCATGATATCCTACTCTTTGTAGAGTTGTATTTATCAAGCTACTTTGTATTTGATTATTTAGTTAATTCTATCAAATGAATTTTTTTGAAAGTTTTGTTTGTGTATATGAACAGGTAGAGTTTGTTTAAAAGAAAAAAAGAAAAAGAAAACAATTTGTAATGCTTTTAGGTATTATTTGTTTTCATTTAATAAAGAAGAAAATTACTGTTGAGTTATATATATGACAAGGAAAAGCGTCGATAAATAAATCATTGACACTATACTGTGTCGAGAACAGTGACACACTAAAGCGTCGAGACTGTTTAAATGACGCCAAAAAGTGTCGAGAATCTTGACACAAAAAAGCGTCAAAAATTCCTGACGGCCGAAAAGCTGACGCTTCCAGAAGCGTCGAGAATATATTTCTTGACACTTAAAAGCATCGAAATTTGACCAAAAAAGCGTCGCAAAAGCAAGGTATTTGTTGTAGTATATATATATATATATATATATATATATATATATATATATATATATATATATATATATATATATATATATATATATATATATTGGTTGAAGCGATGTGGATGCGTCACGTGTAAACCCAGCTTTAAATACAAGTATTAGTTACAGCTGAACATTAAATATAAACATAATAAATGTTGTATAAATCTCAGCAAAATATTAATTATAGCTTAATAAATTTTATTATAAAATTACATTACATAATTACGGTGATTTGATTCTAAATTTATTAAAAAGTTATTTTGATAAAAATCCTGAAATGTAAATAATTACGTTTATTGCGAAAAATGCTTCAAATTGAGTATAATTTTCATTATATTTATTGAAATATTTTGATTTGTAGAGATGATTAAAGTGAGTGTCTCATAATATTTTATATTTACGTAAAAAGATATTTTGAGAAAGTTATAAACCTTAGACAATTAAATCCTAAGAAAAATATATTTGGAAAAGTCGTTGTACTTCTTAAAAACGTAATTTAAAAGAAAACTACTAAGAGATAAGTTTTTATGTGGTAATGAAAAAAAATATATTGCGAAAAAATTGAATACATATGAGATTTTGATAGGTTTAAATAGTGTGATAACAAAAGTATTGATAACAAAAGTATCTATACGAGTATGTATGTACACAGTGATCGCGAATGCATTTGAATAATCAAAATAAAAGTAATGATTGTTAAATAATATAGTATTATAGAAGACGTGAAAAAGCAGAAAAAAAATGTTACATATTTCTTTAATATCTTCAATTAAAATACGTATACGTCAAGTATAAATATTGATTATGACTAGCTAAATACTCCCTCCAAACACCTATTTTCACCCCATTTCAATATAATACTCCTCACATATATTAAAGAAATGGGGTGAAAACAAATGTGTGGAGGGAGTATTACTTTTAGTTAACAATTTTATATGTTATATTTTAAATACTTTGAAGTTAAACCTCAAAAAATATTATTTGAGAAAGTTTAACCTATTTTATTTAAAGGTAAACTCTTAAGAATCATTTATATATATATATATATATATAGTTGATTAAAAATACAAAAGGTGCAATTTTTATAGATATGTTTGATACATAACAGATGCAAAACACAATTAAAACATTTGAATAAGTTAAGTTTGAAATCTATATGTTTGATACATAAATATCACACGTTATATATAAGAAAATTAAAAATTTCATAAAAGTATATTCACATTATTTTGAACAAATATTAATTGATTTGAAACCTAACGTATTGTGAAATGATATAATTTGAGAACTTAATGTTGACTGTTGTATTTTCGAATAAATTTTATTTTAATTAATATAATATTTGATCAGTCCTAAAATAATTTATAAAACGTTGATCAACACAATTAATTATCACTTATTAGTTTTAATTAAAATTGTATGTATTTTATTTTAACATATTGAAAATAAACCTAAAAAAAATAAACTTGAGAATAATTTATTCTTATTTATAAGTAAAAATATTAAAGGTCTTATATAAATTATGTTATTTTCTTCAATTATAATAATTAAATTTTAAAATAGGTCGTGCGAAACGCGGGATACTACCTAGTATATATATAAAACTAGGTTGAAACGATGTGGATGCGCCACATGGCCTATACAGCCTTAATGACAAGCATTAATCTCAATTCCGAAAACAAGAAAGGGTAGCAGCTCTTCCTACGCTGAAGTAGGAATGTAGGATTGTTTGACATGGACTTTGAACCGAAAATAAAAAAATTAAGATGGGCGGAATTAATTTTTCACATACGGATGTTACTCTTTCACATACATTTTGTCATTAACTTTCCTTCCAATACCCTTCTACCATCAAACATAATCAAATTATTCTCTCTTTCGAAAACCTAATCTAATTGCTCAAAGGATTCCAATAATGGATCTCAATTCACTAATCAATTAAGTAATTTAGTTATTTTTCAATTGTTAATATTATTTGTTACAATTTTCTTTTTATCAATTATTAAGATTGATTTGTTAGTTGATCATAATTATTGAAATTATTAGGGTTTATAAGATGCGGATTAATTGTTATTGGGAATTTAATATGTCAGTACGAGCATACCATCCGCCCAAAATACCTTGCATTCTCTTTTTGCTATTGTAGCACAAACATTCATGCACAGATATTAAGGTGAATCTACACCATTGCAGGTTGTTTATGCACCAAAGATCCCATATATGCCACACTTACCGTTTGGTATCCTATAAATGCTAGACCATACATGCGAAAGATTATTCCATTGAAGACACATGCGTTTGTTGGTAATTTAAGCGTAATTACCGGTTTATTTTAGCGTATTCGGATTTGGTTCGTAGATAGGTAAGTTCGTTATAATATAATGTAAATTCGGGTAAGTACGGAGTGTACACTAGCATAATTATTTATGAATTTACGGAATAGTTTTCATTTGAACAACTATGACGGGGGGCTTCGGGGCAATGCCCGGGAAACTTTGACGGGTTTTAATTCCCACAATAGACATTTAATATGTCGGAAATTATGAAAAGTTACTACTCTTCACAAATACATCCCCCTGCACCTTTTCATATCTATATAAATAGAATGGGTTGAAGATGTTTGGAACACAGACAATCTCATCTTCTGCATCATTGAACAATCTAACAATCTACACACAATACTTCTGAATTACTTCTTTGATTTTGGCTTGTGCCCAAAATCAGAGGGACACCGTCTTATCTCAATAGGAAATTCGGTTTAACCCGGGCACAAATAAGGGTCGAATTGTTCTATTAGGAAAGCGAACTCGATTCGGTGTGGTTAATTATTGTCAATCCTTATTCGTGCATACTCAAATTTCTAACAATCTAATAGAACAATTTTCGAAATCGCAAATGGTAAGGAAATGACAATGGGAGTGTTAATTTCAGAAGAGGCGTGAGAAGATGCATTTCTTATCTGCAACATTTTGATGTTGTGCATGTGTGAATATTGCTTGTTCTCAGTGCAGAGTGATATGAAGATTGATTCTTGCAATTTATGGCACACTTGGATGATGCGTGTGGTATAACATCCATGTAAGTGAAATCTGGTTATATTTGGATCGTGCCCGGTAAACGAGAGGGTGTCAAAATTTGGAATATGTTACAATGATCGTCATTTCGTGAATTCTAAAAGTTTGTGGTGGAACGATGGAGTAGATTAGGAAGGCCAAATCTTCGGGTTTATAAGTTTGATAGTTGGATTCGAAATCTAAAATGCTTCAAATACGCGAGGTTGCTGTCTTATGAAACCGTGCTCATATTGAGCAAACTAAATTTAATTCGGGCAACTAAAGTGTAAAAGCATCGTGAGATAAGTTTTCTTTCGTATCTCTGATATTTGTGATATGTAAAAATAAAATTACGCATGTCATGTGTGTCGATGTGTGTGCCTTTATTCTGTGATGCCATTTCATAATGCATGATGTTCATCTCAAACGCACGACATGTTGTACTGATATTAATAGCAGTTAGATTTTTATGAATTGCCGTTATCACTTTATTGAAGCCGTGACTAATCATGAGATTATAGTTACGAGTTGTTTGTTGCATAATGATTATTTTCTGCAATATTTAGTTTATGAATATTATACTGTAATAATGTATTTCAAAGTGTTAAAAGTCATTTTCAGATTCCTTACTTGTTTATCATCAATTTATTAGTATTGATGATGATGATGATGATGATGAAGTTGTTAATACAACTTGGGTTATTTTATAAAATGGGAACATAAGTGTGGTTGATACTAACCAGTGTATTCTCTTTAACATAATTTCAGGTATGTATTTAACGTATATTTGATCGGCATGAATGCTAATCAGTGGTCTAAAAGTGCGGGTCTCAAAGTGCGATAACTTTTTCTGTGTGTCGGATTTTCTCACCCTTGTTTGAATAGTCTTTATAACTGACTTTGTTAATGGCCAAGTCAAAATCGTACTAATCTTAGATGAGTATTTGTATATGCAACATGAAAAATAGGATGGAAACGGATTGATGGTACATTAATATAATGCCTTAATTGGGTTCTCTTTCCACTATAATAAGATCATGTTGATTTATTAGTACATACTTGGTATGAACTTTGTTTCTCACATAAATGCAATCATCATGAATGAAGTATATGGTATACATTGACTGAAATGAATGATGGTAATAATGGTAGGATGATGTTTCACACTATGATGCTTAATGATTATCAAGGATTATCTTATCACATGATCATATTTGACACCATATTAATTTGGTGGATATTGAAATGCATGAAAGCATGGACTATATATTTTCTCGTTACTTTCATGTGCGCATTGAGATTTACATCATTTATCTTATCATTTTATCATATTAAATAGTAATAAAGTTGGTTGTTAGCTTTATAATGTGGGTGTGAATGTTTTTTAAATTTTTAATAAACTCATTTTGATATGATACACGACGATGTGGTATTGAGCGGTATCATACGAGTGTTCGTATTACTCAATAGAATAGTGTATTTATTTTCGAGGTTGTCAAGTTTTCGATGTTATGATAAATTGAGACTTTGTGTGCTGGTTTAAGGAGTTTGAGACTTGTGAATAAAAGGGGACAAATTATTATGTCAAATGTTCATCTCACCTTATGTTTTAAGTGGGACACATTTAAATGAGATGGGTATAAATATCATATTTGATAAAATTGTTTATTAATTTTCAATTGTGTAAAGTTTCGGTTTTATGGTGACTTGAGACGCCCTAAGTTGGTTTAAGGAATAGTTGGAGACTCACCCATGAAAAGGGACTTATTTTATGTCAATTTCCGTCGCATTGTGAATTATTTATTGACCTTGTATGGTGTATGTCATGTTAAATAATTTTTATGTTTAGTGGACAGTCGGTGATCGAGATTGATGGGATTGGTGTGATTGTGTGTGTGTGACGTTTAAGCTGTGTGTTTATCTTACTGTTGATATATATAAGTTGTGTGATTAGTACTGACCCCGGTTGTTGTTTTGTAAAACCTGCGGTGATCCATTCGGGGATGGTGAGCAGTAATTGAGCAGGTTTGAGTTGAGTACTGGGATAGCTGGGATGTGCCACCGTCTGACGATAGAAGTCTTCCGCTGTAGTTTTATTAGTTTTATAACTTTTCAGTTAACTCAGTAGACAGTTGGTTTGAGAACTTGTACCCGTATTTTGGGATTTGGTTTCAGTTGTACTTTTCACTAAAGTTATATCATTTAAAGTTGTTTCGTTATTGTCTTATGAATATCATGCCTCGGTTAACCGAGATGGTAGCATCCTTATACCTGTGTGGTCCTGGTAAGGCACTTGGAGTATGGGGGTGTTACAAATGGTATCAGAGCGACGATCCTGAAACCTGTAACCAATAAATCTAATGAATATAGGGAGTCAATTAAAATGAACCCGGGGTAAAAGTTGTAGGAGCTAATGCAAAGGCTTGGGAGACGTCCTAAAGTCGTGAACTTGCCCTACAATTTTGAACCGGTCACATGGGGGGTGTTTGTCAAGGTCGTATGCGTTGTTTGGTTAGCTTGTGTGTGAATGTTATGAAGTGTGTGTAATTGTTGGATGTTTGAAGTAGAAAGCTGAGAATGTGAAAGAAAGGTTGATGATATATGTAGAACTGTCGTTGGAATGAGAAACATGATGAATGTTTTACTATGTTGCGTTTAATAACATGATATGGTTAATTCGTTAGCTATATGAGGAGTTGCGTAGCATTATGTTCTTAGTTATGATATAATGTTGGAGTTATAATGTTGTTTCTATTATTGAAATATGATATAGCATGCGGGTACCGTTTTCGAGTTAGCATGACTCGATCGAGTGGAACTGACTTCATCGGGTGGGTGTTTGACGATTTTGAATCCAGAATCGTGTTTTTGGGCACTCGATCGAGTACCTCGGGCACTCGATCGAGTAGGGGGTCACTCGATCGAGTAGCCTGGCTACTCGGTCGAGTATGTTAGAGATCAAAAGGTCTGTTTGGGGCCTGATGTTGGGGCACTCGATCGAGTATGCTGGGCACTCGATCGAGTAGCCTGTTACTTGATCGAGTATGTTTGGGAACTCGATCGAGTAGGGCCTGGGCATCTTGTTTTCGTGTTTTGAGGTTTTAGCGCGTATGTTTATATCCACCCCTTTTCTGATATAGTTTCAAGATGCCACCCAAGAAGAATGCTTTGTATGCGAGAGCTAAGCTTATGAACATAGATGATATCGTTAAGATGTTGGAGCATCAGGATGCTCTTACGGAGGCTTTAAAGACTGTGGGAAAGGATAAGGATAAGGACAAGGAGAAGGAGGTTGATCACTCTAAACTCAGCCTCTATATAGCGAGGTTTAACCCGAAAGAGTACAAGGGGGTTGGGGAGCCTAACCTTCTTGATAACTGGCATAGAGAGATGGAGAACATACTAGATTTGGTTCACTGTCCTGATGATATGAGAGTAGAACAGGCTCCATTCTATCTGAGGGAAGCAGCTGGCAAGTGGTGGGATACGGTGAAAGTGAGTGCTAAGGAGTTGTATGCGAACCAAGGTTTACCTGCTATACCTTGGGAAGAGTTTCGTAAGGGTATGAGGAAAGAGTTTGTACCGGAACATGTGAGGAGTAAGTTGAGAGAAGAGTTTAACAGTTTTAAGATGACATCTGACATGTCTGTGGCCGAGTACTACAGGCAATTCAATGAGAAGTCTAGGTATGCTGAGGATATGGGTTTGAGTGAGGAGAATCTGGCGCTGAGATTTGAGAGGGGGTTGACCCCTAAGATTATGGATAAGTTACCTGTGGGAGTCCTTACTGACGTTAAGGAAGCTTATGAGAGGGCTGGGAGAGGTGAGAGGTTGGTGGAGATGGCTCAAGAGAGGTTAGGTGTTGAGAAAAGGAAGTCTAAGAGCGAGGGTGGTGGCCAATCTAGTCACAAGAAAGGCTTCCACAATCAATCTAGAGGGTTTTCTTCTGGGTCAGGGTTTAGTGCTGGAGCTTCCTTTGGGCGTGGCCGTGGAAGTGCTGGTGGTAGTTGGGGAACGACCTGCTTTGGTTGTGGTGGTGTAGGCCATAAGAGACATGAGTGCACCTGAAACTTTCCAGAGACTTGCGCAGAGCTATGCGAGCAATAGACCGACTGGATCATGGTCAAACTGGGGAAGTCAGAGCTATCAGAGTGGAGGTAACCGCAACGGCGGTAATTCTTATCAGAAAGCACCAACGAACAACAACAACAATCAAGGGTCGGGTGCTAAGCCGACCACATCGCCCAAGATCTTGTCCGAGGAGGTGGATAGAAGACCAGTGGAAAGCTGTTCATGATGGAGAAGAAAGCAGCTGAAGATGATGCACACGTTATCACTGGTACTTTTCTTGTTAACGGTATTCATACCTTTGTTTTGTTTGATTCGGGGGCGTCTCGATCGTTTGTATCTTCGAGTCATGTTAAACGGTTGGGTTTGAGGGTATATGAGTCTGTTAGTGAGAAAGTTTTTATACCTTCGGGTGAGTCTGTATCATGTGGGAGGTTATATAGGGATGTACCTATGATAGTTGGGCAAGTTTATTTCCCTGTAGACTTGCTAGAGTTTCCTTTTGACGGTTTTGAGATGATAGTTGGGATGGATTGGCTGGGAAAGTATAAAGCTAAGATAGACTGTGATCAAAATAAAGTGTCTTTAAGAGGTCCTAAGGGCGTTAGTGTGTCTTATCATGGGTTTCTAGTCAGACCAAAAGTTAAGTTGATTGCAGCTGTTACCTTGAAGTCATATCTGAGGAAGGGATGTCCTTTGATATTGTGCCATGTGAGAGACGACCGGATAGAGAGTCCAACAGTTGATCAGATACCAGTGTTGGGAGAGTTTGAGGATGTGTTTCCGGAGGAGATTCCGGGGTTGCCACCGAGTAGAGAGATAGATTTCACAGTTGAGTTGAAACCGGGGACGGGGCCAATCTCTAAGGCACCGTACCGTATGGGTCCTAAAGAGATGGAGGAGCTTAGGAAGCAGTTCGATGATTTGATAGAGAGGGGATACATTAGACCAAGTGTATCTCCGTGGGGAGCACCATTTCTTTTTGTGAAGAAGAAAGATGGGAGTTTGAGGTTTTGCATAGACTATATAGAGCTGAAACGAGTGACAGTGAAGAACAAGTATCCTTTGCCATGGATAGATGACTTGTTTGATCAGTTGAGTGGTGCATCAGACTTTTCAAAGCTTGATTTGAGGTCCGGGTACCATCAAGTAAAGATTAGAGAGGTGGACATACCAAAGACAACTTTCACGTCGAGGTATGGCCATTATGAGTATGTGGTGATGCCGTTTGGGTTATCTAATGCACCGGCAGTGTTTATGGATTTGATGAATAAGATCTTCAGACAGTTTTTGGATAAGTTTGTAGTGGTGTTTATCGATGATATCTTAGTCTACTCCAAGACTAAGGAGGAGCATGAAGAGCATCTGAGGATTGTGTTGCAGACCTTGTGGGAGCATGAGTTATATCCTAAGTTGTCCAAATGTGAGTTCTGGTTAGCGAACGTTGGTTTTCTGGGGCATTTGATCTCTAAGGATGGGGTGGCTGTGGATCCGGCAAAGATTGAAGCAGTAACAAAGTGGGAAGCACCAAAGAATGTTGCTGAGATCAGAAGTTTCTTGGGTTTAGCTCGATACTACAGACGGTTCGTGAAAGATTTCTCCAAGATAGCTAGATCTATGACAGCGTTGATGAGGAAAGAGAACAGGTTTCGTTGGGATGAGAGTTGTGAGACGGCGTTCCAAACATTAAAGGAGCGTTTAACTACAGCTCCTATCTTAGCATTGCCTGAGGGGATCGAGAACTTTGAGGTTTATACAGATGCCTCAAAGAATGGGTTCGGATGTGTGTTGATGCAGAACGGTAAGGTGATTGCCTATGCTTCTAGGCAATTGAAGCCTTATGAGGAGAACTACCCTACTCATGATCTGGAGTTGGGTGCAGTGGTGTTTGCTCTCAAGATTTGGAGACATTACCTTTATGGAGCAATCTTTAAGGTATTTTCTGATCACAAGAGTCTCAAGTACATCTTCACTCAAAAGGAGTTGAACATGAGACAGAGGAGGTGGATGGAGCTGATTGGCGACTATGACATATAAATTATCTACCATGAAGGGAAGGCCAATGTTGTTGCAGATGCTTTGAGTAGGAAGAGTGTACATTCTTTGTGTACAGCTCTATCTTTGATGAGGTTGAGAGATGAGGTAGCGAGGTTTGGGATACATATGATGCAGAAAGGAGATGCCATGGGAGATTTGACAGTGCAGCTTGAGTTTTATGATGATATTCGAGGTAAGCAGGCGTTGGATCCTAAGATAGTTGAGTGGAGAGCTGGAGTAGAGAAAGGGACAGTGTCTCGATTCTCTATTCATACAGATGGTAGTTTGAGGTTTGATGGTAGGTGGTGTGTCCCTAATGATGAGTTGTACAAGGATTTAAAGAACACGTTTTGGTGGCCTGGGATGAAGAAAGAGACAGCTGAGTTTGTGGCCCGTTGTTTGAGATGCCAGAGAGTTAAAGGGGAACAGCGACGACCACAAGGTAAGATTTAGTCTTTAGCGGTACCTGAGTGGAAGTGGGAATCAATTTCCATGGATTTTATCGTGGGTTTGCCAAAGAGTCAACAGGGTAACAACATGATTTGGGTAATAGTGGATCGACTGTCAAAGTCAGCTCACTTTGTTCCAATGAAAGATACATGGACTAAAGCACAATTGGCTATGGCCTATCGAAAGAACGTGCTTAAGTTACATGGAGTCCCTAAGGACATAGTGTCTGACAGAGATGCGAGATTTATATCAAGGTTTTGGAAAGAGTTGCAGGAATCGTTGGGAACAACTTTGAAGATGAGTACAACATTTCATCATGCGACAGACGGGCAGACTGAGAGAACGATCAAAACACTTGAGGATATGCTACGAACTTGTGTGATGGATTTTGGTGGTAGCTGGGAACAGAGGTTGGACTTGATAGAGTTTTCTTACAACAACAGCTATCACACTAGTATTGGTATGGCACCGTTTGAGGCTTTGAATGGGAGGAGATGTAGGAGTCCGATTTGTTGGGACGATAGTGCTGAGGCAGTGGTTTTAGGACCAAAGATGGTACATGAGATGGTTGAACAGATTAAGATGATCAAGGAACGGATGAGAGCGGCTCAGGATAGGCAAAAGAGTTATGCAGATCTACATCGCCGGAATATAGAGTTTCAGGTTGGGGACAAGGTTTTTCTGAAAGTGTCTCCTATGCATGGGGTTATGAGATTCGGGAAGAAAGGCAAGCTGAATCAGAAGTTTATCGGGCCTTATGAGATCTTAGAGCGGGTTGGGGAAGTTGCATATCGTCTGCCTTTACCAGCTGCATTAGAGAGAGTGCATAATGTGTTTCATGTATCGCAGCTGCGGAAGTATGTGAGTGACCCGTCATATGTGTTAGAGGCAGAGGACTTAGACCTAGATGAGTCCTTATCATATCTTGAGGTGCCTAAGCAGATTCTTGACCGAAAGGTTAGGAAGACTAGGAGTGGTGAGACAGTTTTGCTTAAGATCCTTTGGTCTAACCACGAGACTGAGGAAGCTACATGGGAGCCAGAGGAAGCTATGAAAGAGCGTTACCCTTTTCTTTTTTATCAGGTATGTATGGTTACGGGGACGTAACCTTGTTTCTTTTAGGAGGGTAGGAGATGATTGCGAAGAGTTTTTAAGAGTTTTATACCCCGTTTTGTATGTTGTGTCGGGATGTTTGTCGGGATGTGTTGGGTTAGTAACATGTTTTATGTTGAGTTTTGTTTTGGTTGTTGAGTCGGAAGTGTTGTGGGAGTATCTTTGTTTTGTTTTGTTGTGGTTTGAACTTCGGGGACGAAGTTCTTTTTAAGGAGGGAAGACTGTAATACTTCGTATTTATGAGTCTCGGGGTACTCTATCGAGTAGGCCTTACTCTCTCGAGTAAGGGTGAGTTGCGTTTTAAAATAGTTTCTGACCTATTGGGTACTCGATCGAGTAACTATGATAATCGATCGAGTAAGGGGGCACTCGATCGAGTACCTTTGCTACTCGACCGAGTAGCCGGTTTACGGGGAGTTATTTCTCGGGTTTTGTTAATTATGCGATTAAGGTATATAATCTTTTCCGTCATCATTCTAAACACTTTTCAAAACCTAATTTACTGTCAAAGAGAGAAAGCAAGTACGTTCATCCCTTTAATCGCATTGTTAGCAAATCCCGGAGTTTGGAAGGTCGGTTTTCATCGTTTGTTATACCGTTGAGATCCTTGCATCGAGGGTAAGATCTATGTACCCTTTTTACTGTTTTTCCTTTAAGTTGGTTAAACCCTAATATGGGGATTTGGGGGTTTTTGTGTAGATTGTGATTTGGTAGTGTTTATATGTTGTATGATAGGAGGAGGTTTTGTAGAAGAGGCTTTTTGATACAACTGTAGAGACCGTCTGATAGTTGTGCTTTCCGGGTAGGATTTCCTACTCAGTATTAGTCCCATAATCGGATGATTGTTGATGTGTTGAGATTGATTGTTTAATATCGTAATTGTATTGTGACGACTGTGATTGTGATTGTGATTGTGATTGTGATTGTTTGTCTCTGGTTCTTGAGATGCGTTCTCGGCTGAGTGGAGTCACTTGCGGAAGTGGCTTCACGCCCTAGTTTTGCCTCCTGTGGAACCCGCCACAGGAGAGATGTGCACATTAATGGACAGAGTTATCGCTCGGTATGATGAGCGGGGCTTAGGTGGGAACGACTGCGGTCCCCCACTGGCAGGGCTGGTCCAGTGGACAGTCGGTGATTGAGATTGATGGGATTGGTGTGATTGTGTGTGTGTGACGGTTAAGCTGTCTGTTTATCTTAGTGTTGATATATATAAGTTGTGTGATTAGTACTGACCCCGGTTGTTGTTTTGTAAAACCTGCGGTGATCCATTCGGGGATGGTGAGCAGTAATTGAGCAGGTTTGAGTTGAGTACTGGGATAGCTGGGATGTGCCACCGTCTAACGATAGAAGTCTTCCGCTGTAGTTTTATAAGTTTTATAACTTTTCAGTTAACTCAGTAGACAGTTTGTTTGAGAACTTGTACCCGTATTTTGGGATTTGGTTTCAGTTGTACTTTTCACTAAAGTTATATCATTTAAAGTTGTTTCGTTATTGTCTTATGAATATCATGCCTCGGGTAACCGAGATGGTAGCATCCTTATAGCTGAGTGGTCCTGGTAAGGCACTTGGAGTATGGGGGTGTTACAATGACATCTTATTATAATGTGATTAAATAAGATTTTATTTAGTAATTTAAGAAGTTATATTACTAAAATTAATCGGTGTTTGCGAAACACGCGAGATGAGAATGAAAAGTTAGTTAAAATTACAAGATGTTGTGAATTATACTAACTAGTATTTAAATGACCATTTTATGAGAAAGTAATTTTGAATTACTAGTCAATTTGTTAAATGTGATTTATTTAATTTGTAAATGATATTTAATTTGTTAAATATGCATTTTAAATTAAAACATGACATAAGACATGTCACATGTCACATGACATTCAATTGTACAATTGACAAAAATAAAATGGACTCCATATTACACATCAAAACCGAAATTGGTGGGCAAATTTTAGAAGTTTTGTCTTATTCATTTCTCTTATTCATTTGTCTATGACACTTGATAGTGACATGACTATGGACAAAGGCTTACACAATTTGTCTTGTGAAGACAAAAAGGAAAAAGGAAAATGGTCCATAACCACTTAATCCCACTGGTTTTTGGTGAGAAATATAGAGAGATTTTTCTCCATAATTCATTCTCTCATGTTTTATGAAAACCCAACAACCTTCTCTCTCTTGTTCTTCATAAAATCAACTCTTATGAATTAAATTTGTACAAATCAAACACTAATAATACTAGTAGTAGTATATGAGTATTAGTAATCGATTTTAAGGTAAACCACATTACAAATATCTAGTACATGTTAGTTTGTGGGATTTTGGGATAGTCTTGGGTGCTACTTATTGGAGGGCTTCTATTTTGAAGTCATGGATGTTCATCCATTATTGGAAAGCTCAAGAACTAACAATAAGGAGATCTTGTTGGTGCCCATAAAACCGAAATCATATAGTAAGAACAATGATTTCTTCTCTTATCTTATTTATGTTTGCATGCATAAGATCTAAAATTTATTTTATGACTAAATAAATTGTTTCATATATGAATATGTAAATTAATGAGATTAATATTTTCTAACAAGCGGTATCAAGAGCCTTAGGTTGTTTGAATGCAAATCGGTTTATAGTTTTTCCGAATTATATGATTAACATACAAAACTAATTAATTTGGTTTTATGAAGATAAACCTTAAAATAAATTTGCATGTTTAAAGTTTCTGGTCCTAAAATGTATTTAGGATATTTTGGTTTATTTATGGATTTTTATTGTTCATTTTATATATTATGGGCATTAAAATGTGATTTTTATGATAAAAATGTCATTTTTGGACGAAAATTAGCTAAAATTCGAATTTTTCATTGGTTTTTGGATATGTTTTCACATATATTATCTAATGATGGCCTGTAAATTTTCATAATAATATGATTGTTATGCTCGAAATATGGATTTTTCAAGATAAAATCGTATTTAAATGAGAAAATAGGTTAATATGAGTTATATTTTGAATCTGGCCATATAAATTTAGTATATTGTCACATGCAATTTTACAAGATGTGTGTAAAATTTTTGGCTATAATGAAGTCTTTATGCATGATTTATGATTTTTTGATGAAAAATCACATATATAGTGACTTTAATTAGTAAAAATTACTAAAACATACTTCATGACTAAGGAAAAACGTCACATGTTGCATTTTATCACATATTTCAGATCTAAAAGTGAAAAGTTAAGAAAATAATTTTTCTCATATTTTTATGGTAATTATTGATAAATCCGATAAACCGCAACATTGTTTTTCTCGATAAATTTTCGAAATTTTTAACCTTAGTTTTTGAACATATAAGTGTCATGGTATTTTTCCATAATGTTCATGAGTTTAAATTTTGAATTTTGAATTTATTTGAAGTTTATGACATAATATTGTTTTTTTAGTCCATTTATGAACCATATTAAGAAATATAAGTTAATTATTGCCAATATGTTAGTGGAGACTAATTTTGAGTCCTAAGTTTGTTAGGGTAATTAACTTGTACATAAATAGGAATTTATGTAATTATTGTGATTATAAAAGGTTAAATCACGCAAATCCGTAAAAACCGATTAATATACGATATTGGCTCCTTAAGGCGATTTAGCATAAATTGGGCATGTTCATACATATTATAATGCTGCATTTTATTTATGATTGTCATAATTTTAATTTTATGTAATTTTTGAATTATGTAATTTTACTTAGTATGGCCTTAGTTTTAATTGGTATTACCCGAAATGTATGGGAATATCAATTCGGTTGTAATTTATTTGTGATCTCGTATCACCGGTTTGTATTTTAATAGATTTATTTTACTTTAATTACAAATGTATAATAGGAAATTATGTAATTTATTATGTAATTTATTTATTCCGGAGTTTCTTGAAGACGGTGCCACTCGAGAAGGCGATCCATTAAAGAAAGTGTTGCCTTGAAATGTGTGCCAAGACCGAAGTTCAAGGGACCAAAGGAGTTGGTTTCCGAATTTGTAATAGTTTATGAGATTTACTATTCTAGAAGGTTATACTAAGATTTTATTTATGCTTTGCATTTTATTTATATGTTGCATGCATCGCTATCCGCCATAACTAAACATGCATTTTTATCGAGTTTATCGACCTTGTCAATAACAATTATCGTAGTTCACCGCTTTAGTTCACTTAAAACGTGATAAATAATAAATTGACATGACCTCTCGCTAAAACAAACAATTGAGACTTAGCCTTACCAAAAAGTAGAAACCATGAAAACCTATTTCGTGAGGGAGTGCACTCGGCCACACCGGGGTACAAACCTTGTTACGTAGGGGAAGTGGGTGATAAATGTCTATCCACCGAATTCATGTTGATGAGGGTTTCATCGGCCACACTGTGCCCAAGTTAATGTGGGTTTGGATCATGGACACATTTATTCGAAATTTGGATTGAGCTCAACGGAAGTATTCGTGACCGTAGTCGCATGTGTTCCGGGCTAAAGATAAATATTAATGTAATTTTATCGACAAAGAGTTCTAAAAGTAGAATCGATTAAAGAGTTAATCCACCGAGTTATATTGATAAGGGATTCATCGGCCACACCGTGCCCAAGTTAATATGAATTTGGATATTGGAATCATTTATCATAGTTGGGTAGAGGTCACTATGTAAATGCTTTACTTGTTATTTACAAGTATTCATAAAACGATAAATGTTAAGTTTTCCAATATTCCGTTATGATATTGTTCTATTTCTTTACCGCAATTCATATACGATATCATTTCGATTTTTGATTCAAAACATCGTAACTAAAGACAAATTTGAATTTTCTTCTAAAAACCTCGTATTATCCATTGTAAGGATCTCTAGTGAAGAATAGATAAAAGTTATTCGTGATCAAAAGAGTTTTTGATTCTTGACTAACATATCTACTTACAATGAATTGTTTCTCATATGCTTAATTGAGTTAAGTACTTTGAAATGCTATATCATTTTGGTAACTAGATTTGTTGAAAATAAAAATTGACCAAAATACCGCAACCACTTCAATGAAAGTTTTAAGACTAAACGAACGAATGAAGAGTAGTCTTCATGAAATTCAAATTTTGCTTCTCTAAGCAAAGACTCATTGAAATGAGTGGGAGCATTCTCTTAAACCGTTAAGAAAAGGATAAGGTTCTAAGAAGTAAAATTAGAATGGAATTGATACAAGGCAATGTTAAAAGTAACGTTATTGAGAATAACAATACTAAACCTATCAATCCCGACAGATAAAGTTTCCATTGTCTTAAATGTTGGACACTTGAAAAGAAACTACCCCAAATTATTGAAGAATCAACAAGTTAGTTGTGGGACATCTAATGGGACCTTCTTCTTTAAATGTTTATTCAATTAACATAATTTTTGCTAGTACCATTTCGTCAATATTAGAAACCGATGGTGGTTTTCATCATTGTATGCGATACATAGGATGATTATAATATGAAGACTAGCATCAAATCATATCGAGAGATAGAGTCATTGTGTACTCAATCTAGTTTAGGGTTTATAGTTATACTTAATTATGACTATTAAGTGCATAAACTCTAAATAAGAATATGAACTTGTTAAGATACAAAAGAGGTTTCACTTTTATGACCCTGTACACCATGATTTGATGTATGGCTAGCCCATTATCAAGGTGATTATATTCTAAACCAAACTAGAATGATACATCATGAAGATGATGCAAGACTCAAATTGGTAACCCAAGATTAAACCTTAGATTCTGGAATGATGAACGCAAAGAGTTATCGAGTACTCTTGAAACCATTAGATCTTATGGTATATGCGTATCTTGTATACAAAACAAGATGTATTGTGCCCTTTTTTTGTTGAAAAGGAGATCGAGGATGTAAATCATTGATCCAAAATAGGTTGATCATTTTCATTTACCAACGATTTAAGTTGACGCTAATGTGTTTACTTAATAAGGTAAATAGAGAAATCCTTCAAGAAATTCAATGAGTTCAAAGAATCACGATTTAGTCGTGATGTGATTATCAAAGTGAAGACCTTGATGTAAGCCAAAGGAAATGTGATATAGTATCACAAATTAATCTCTCTTAGCAGGCATTATGGGATAATGCGTGGTTGGATACAGAAATCAAACGCTATTCAATATGGTTTGGACTTCGATCAAGTTACTTTGTGTTACTTGATCCTCTTTGGGGTTTTATCATTTTGTCTAAATTATTTTTCCACTAAATCTAAAACGAATCATATGAGATATGAAATGGTAGGGTACCATGTTTGTAAGTTTTCAAAAGAAACAAATGCTCATTTTTCCTTACTATAATCACGAGTACAACGGGATTGTGGCTCGTGAAGATGTCTTTCTAAAATACAAGTTTATTTCTAGAAGACAGAGTGGGAGAAATTATTCAAGAGCCACAAAGAATGTTATGTCGCAAGAAACAGGTCTTTCCTGGCTACATGAGACGTTTTGTGTAAAACGTTGTTTCTTCAAAACCTAGGAGGTTAAATTCATCACTTGTTGAAGATGATGAATCCATGTTACTTTTAAGAAAGTAAAGAGCTTACAACTTACAAAGAAATTGTTTGATTCACGTTACTTCTGGAAAGTAATGAACATATGACTTACATGAGAGTGTTTAAGTCACAACTCAATACAAGGCTTAGAGCCATGAAAATCCGAAATTAATTCCAAGTGAATTGTTAGATATCAAAGCTTGATTGGTGGCAAAGGGTTTTGCACTAGTTGAAATGCTTAAGTCTATTTGGATCTTTTAGGGATTGTGTTTCATTATGATGATATACATATAGCGAGTGAATCTAAAACCCACTTCTTCAATTAGAAGGAATGTATTCAATACATATCTTGAGTTTTGTAGATTCTTGCCATCCTAAGTTAATGTGAAACTTAAGAGAGGGTTTTGAGTAGGACATCAATGAGTTGGAATCAATGATTTGATCATGGTATGAAAATTTTCCCGATAAGTCGAGAAGTTGTGTTTATACATGAAGTTTAGTGGGAGTTACGGAAATTTTAGTAGTCTTATATGTGGATGACATATTGATCATTGCGAATGATTTAAGACTTTGGAGAAATATAGTACATCTTTAATATCCGGATTTATGGAGATAAATCCACATGATATTAGCTTCAAATAAGGAGTCTTATGTTGATAAGATTCATGACTAGTTCAATCGAATTGAACATATTTGATTGATTCCATTTGCTTCCGCTGCCGAATCAATTAAATAGGAAATGATGTATAACACTTCATATACTTTGAGTATGATGAATTGTTTCAAATCGAATTTAAGTAATAGTTACCAAGTAAGCCATAAAGATTACCCTTAAGTGCTTGCAAAAGCATTAAGGATGTAATGCAAAGTGTTTTTGAAGCAATTTTGTGTAAGGGTGTTACAGAAATGACAATTGACAATTGAGATTGCGCATGGTTTCTGACAAAACCATAATCAAAACACATTAGGATGGTTAAGATACCATTGTGGCTATGTTATCTAAGAAATAGATTTTCTAGAATCGTTCTAGGCAATAAAGAACAATGAGAAATATTTACAACAAAAATTGAGTACACTTGCAATCATCAGATGTGCAAGAAGGATGAGTCCCGCACACTGTGAAAACAGTGGGAGCTATTCTAAGGCTAGAGGGCCTATGTCTTGATTGGATCTCGACACGTACTCAAAAAGTTTTGTAATGAAAATGTATACATTACAAAGGAAAACGAGTATGTTGTAAGGTTGAGTAAGGTACAAGAAGTTGATAAAACCTACTAACCAAAGCCTTCTCATAGGCTTAACATGATGAGTCATGACATTTCAATTGAATTGAGATGAAAAACTACATACAAGATTAAATTAGATTATAGAATATGGAATAATAATCAGGCATTGACTATTCATATGTGATAATCGCATTTGTCGTTCGAGTTTTATTTTAAAACTATTTTATTATACTTTGTTACATCCAAACGGGCTGTATGACGATATTGAACTCCGTTAAAGTGAACGCGGATTAGCATAGTATTCGCCCATAGTCACTTGTATGAGGTGACGTCTCGAAGTGACTAGAGTGTGATGCGATTGATGGCAAGTTCAGTGCCATACAATCATGTGAGATAACTAGTCGATCACATAGGCAGACTGTTAGGAACACTTTGTCGGGCAGTGACCGCTTATAGAGTTCTGGCAAATTTATATAGCCTGGTCGTGGCGAGAGCTACTATAGTACTCTAATGAGTCGATTCTTTTGACTAAAGACTGTTCGCCTAAGATGGCACAGTTTCAGATTAGCTTTGATTTATGTTACTACGAGCTTCGTAAATGGGGTCAAATGGGCATATTTTGGGTTATGATGGCTATGGCTAGTCGAAGGGAATAGTGCGATAGGAATTGTCCACCCCCTTGTCAGGGTTAAAACAATATCTCAGGGCCCGTGGCCACGCTCGGAAGGTTTCTATGGTAGAAAATTCCGGTCAATCAGTTATTCTTTAGATCGAGGAAACCACTCTCGATATGATCACTTGCAAGTACGACCCGAAAGACACCTTGCATTAAGTGGGAGATAGTAATAGGACAAGAGAATTGGTGACGCACACTTGTCGAGGACAAGTGGGAGATTGTTGGAGTAAGTGTCCCCGACAATAATGCGATCACAATTGTCGATCATATTGATCACATATTTAAATCTCATATCAAGAATACGAAAGGGATGATGCATCACATATATAGTCAACTGGTCCACACATATCGGTAATGATTGGCTGGCTAGAGTTTGACATTACTGTCGTGCGACGGTGGTGATCAGTTGATCCCTTGAGGTCACACCTAAAGGACGATTCCCTTAATTGAAAAAGTTTAATCAATTATATGTCGATACAGATTAATTAATTCCTTAAAATTGAACAAATTATTATCATAAGAGAGAAAATGACATCTTATTATAATGTGATTAAATAAGATTTTATTTAGTAATTTAAGAATTTATATTACTAAAATTAATCGGTGTTTGTGAAACACACGAGATGAGAATGATAAGTTAGTTATAATTACAAGATGTTGTGAATTATACTAACTAGTATTTAAATGACCATTTTATGAGAAAGTAATTTTGAATTACTAGTCAATTTGTTAAATGTGATTTATTTAATTTGTAAATGATATTTAATTTGTTAAATATGCATTTTAAATTAAAACATGACATAAGACATGTCACATGTCACATGACATACAATTGTACAATTGACAAAAGTAAAATGGACTCCATATTACACATCAAAACCGAAATTGGTGGGCAAATTTTAGAAGTTTTGTCTTATTCATTTTTCTTATTCATTTGTCTATGACATTTGATAGTGACATGACTATGGACAAAGGCTTACACAATTTGTCTTGTGAAGACAAAAAGGAAAAAGGAAAATGGTCCATAACCACTTAATCCCACCGGTTTTTGGTGAGAAATATAGAGAGATTTTTTCCATAATTCATTCTCTCATGTTTTATGAAAACCAAACAACCTTCTCTCTCTTGTTCTTCATAAAATCAAGTCTTATGAATCAAATTTGTACAAATCAAACACTAATAATACTAGTAGTAGTATATGAGTATTAGTAATCGATTTTAAGGTAAACCACATTACAAATATCTAGTACATGTTAGTTTGTGGGATTTTGGGATAATCTTGGGTGCTACTTATTGGAGGGCTTCTATTTTGAAGTCATGGATGTTCATCCAATATTGGAAAGCTCAAGAACTAACAAGAAGGATATCTTGTTGGTGCCCATAAAACCGAAATTATATAGTAAGAACAATGATTTCTTCTCTTATCTTATTTATGTTTGCATGCGTAAGATCTAAAATTTATTTTATGACTAAATAAATTGTTTCATATATGAAAATGCAAATTAATGAGATTAATATTTTCTAACAATCTTTACTTTGTTAATCTTATTAGAATTTTTTGAACCTGTCTTTGTGATTCAAACCATCGTAAGTAGTTCAACCATGTATGGTTTTTGCCCCCTGCCTGACAGGAGGGCTTTTTAGACTGATGGTCGGGAGAGAACACCCTTACACCGTCTTATTGCGTCCAGCCGGTTGTAAATATGTGCAGTAAACCTAGTCACGTCAGGCAACTATTTCATGCCTGATTGGTCCTGACATTTACTGTATTCGGTGATGGTTACCAACTCATTAGGCACAATTAAGTGCAAAGTTTTGTTTTAGATTTTGACATATAGTAGAGTAGCCCTCAATCCTGAATATTTATGCATATAAACATTTATCATGTATAATTGTCAGGATTCAAGTAAAACAAATTTGGTTAGAACATCCAGCATTTGAAATGCAAACACGTAGGCAGGAAAAGAATGCACATTGTCACGTAACATGGTCAGGAAAGGCACGGCATAACACACATTCAGATGAATAAGTTTGGAATTTTTACCTAGAACATGCAGGGCAGAAATTACCACATGTATGATTGTGCTTTTAGGTAGATGTCGTTCCAAGATATTGGAATCATGTCTCCTTGCAGTATTTGTAGCATGTACGGTTCTTCAATCTGTTGGGGTCACCTTTTCATTTAATTCAGCTTGACCATTTGCTTTAGGTTAGTCATGCCCCCCCCCCCCCCCCCCTCACAAATGGCTAGGGTGAAGAGATTGGATGTAATAACTTAGACAATTGATGAATAGTTGGAGCATGCTTATGACAGGCTTCACATTTCATGCTGTAGTCCAGGCAGTCAGCCCTCAGAACTTTGCTTTGCTTCATGTGGTACGAGACATTTCACGTATGATTTAGCCTGAAATCTTTAAAAAGTGTCATTGGTAATAAAATAGGCATAACTCTAATTCTAAATGCTCTTAGCCTTATGCCTACCCTACGGTAGTATATCTCGCAGGAACCAATCATAATAAGGCATAGTTTATGAATCATTATCAGTATTGACAGGGTTCATCTGTTCAGGCTTGCTGATGGCAGGTTCAAGTAAATGCACAATATGTACCTTGTTTAAGAATTGCAGGGGTGAAGTTTGAATCAAGGCTGGCCAAAGCATCAGCCTAGATATTCAGGTCTCTTGGTATTTGCTAAATATCAAATGAAATGAATTTATCGCAAAGTATTTAACGTATTCCAAATATAAAATCATTTTTTCATTCTTTGCTGTATAAATTCCTTTTATTTGATTTGTAATTAAAAGTCAATCAGTTTTTACCTTTAGGTTTTGAACACCGAGGTCTAGACATACCTTGAGTCCTGCTATGAGAGCTTCATACTCAGCCTCATCATTGGTGGCTTTGAATTCACAGCTTACAGCCTGAGCTATCGTGTCTCCTTGTGGCGATTTAAGCACTAATCCTAACCCTGCCCCCGGCATTGGATGTCCCATTTATGAACAAGGTCCATTCTTAGTTTGAGGTCTTATCTTCTAATTGGTTAACTTCTTTGGCCAGGTCTAATTTTAGGTTAGGGCTGAAATCAGCCACTAAGTCTGCTAAGGCATGTGATTTGATTGTTGTCCTGGGTTCAAAGGTAATATCATACGTACTAGGCTGGACTGACCACTTGGCCACCATGCCTGACAGTTCAGGCTTTCGCAGGACAACTTTTATGGGTAGGTTAGTCTTAACTATTATAGGGTGAGACTCAAAATAAGGGCGCAACTTGGTTTACGATATAATTGAAGCTAAAACATATTTTTCAAGTAAATCATACCTCATTTCAGCATCTATTAGACTTTTACTTACATCGTAAACATGATGTTGCTGACCTTCATGTACTTTAACTAGGCACTGACAATATTGTCAATGAGAGAGAGAGATATACCGGCAGGGGGTTTTCCTTTGCCTGGCTTGGCCAGTAAAAATGGAGACGATGATAAATATAGCTTCTAATCCTTGGATAATGTTGCCTCGTATTTAGGAGTTTTTTGACTTCTTCGTAGATGTTTATATTTCTTTCAGGGGCGAATTTGCGCTGTTTATGCCGCACAGACTTCAAAGATGTGTCAATATTGAGCCTATAGGTGATAACATTAGCATATACTTCAATTGTATAAAAAACGAGATCAAGCAAAGCTATATTTTTATACATATTTTTTTTTTTAGAAACATACTAATTCAGGCCTGGCAGAATCAAGGGAGTGAGATCTTATTAGGACATGCATGTCAGGGTACTCATACCTGATCTATTTCCATGCCGGATGATGCTACACATGTACCCCTAACTGGGTACTGTAATTGCTATGTGAGAAACTTACCTGACTCGGAAGGCTTTAAGGTTTCAAAATAACAGTCCAGGGCTGATTTTTGTTCAGGTCAGAATCCGCCCTGTTAGTTTTGGATGTCCCTGACTGGTTTTGATAATTGGAACTCCAGTATTGCTTTAATCCGTTCAGAAATGACTGTTATGTCGCCTTTGGTCACCATGTAACTCATAAACTTACCACATGTCACATAAAGTTGCACTTGGCAGGACCGAAATATCTTACAAGGATATCACAAGTAGCTTATAAATGATACACATAAATTATAAATCATAACCATGTTAACTAGTAGGCCAGGATAGATTATGTCTCCAAACGTTCATGTTGTGTAATGTGTGTAACATGTTAATATTAAAAATTCTATTGATCAAAGGTTCTAATATTATGCCAGACATGCTTAATATATAATAAGGAAAAATTAATGAGTAATCATGTACGGATTCATAACAGTAGTATGATAATAGATCTAAGCATGTCAGGACAGGCTAGTCATGACAGGTTCATTCATCCTTCAAGAAGTCAATCAAGCCAGGCTTGGTTGATTTATTTTTCCTTGATCAGCCAGGTCAGGTTAGGCTTGACTGACCCTGGCATATCAGGACTGTCCAAAAACTATCATATGTAATATGGTCACTATTAAAAAAATATTTGATTCATATCTACCTTGGAATATGTATTTATGATGACATATTTATTTAAAAGTTATGCGAAGGATACGACTTACATGTGCAGTAATAACACTTAAATACCTTTTATGATTTATTTTTGTGTTATTGGGTTTCTTACTGTCGATCAACATTCCCTGTCTGGTCTGTCCTGATTGGATCGTTAAAGGCGGTCAAGCTTGATTAAGCGAGAAACTTTATTTTTGAGAGCTCTTTCTTCATTGATGTTGTTCACTTTTTTTTCTTTTTCTTCCTCGATCTCATTCCACTAAGAATGTACCACGTTAAGTGATATAAATCTCCTTGTGTCTAATCTCAGGCTTTGTACAGCCATTCAGGGTTGAACTGAATGGCCAGACTTGTAATGACGTTGAGGCCTGCCCTGACACTGTCCAGAACTTGACTTTGAAGCCTGTCACGATCAGGGCGGGATTGCCCTGCCAGGCTTGAATTTTCGAAGTTCAAGGTTTCATTTCCTAAAAACATCAAATTATTAGAATTAAGAAAATTCACCATAGAATGAAAACCAAAAGTATTGAAATTTTAAGATATATTGTTAACATTTTGCAAAACTTGTATTAGATCTAGGAAAAACTTATATTTAAACTTTTGTGACAAATATGTCCTTGAAATCCACATTCTCTTAGTCAACGCTGAAAGTTGTTATACTTATGATCGTTGGAAGGAATTTTGACTTAATTTGGTAATTTTTCCTTTGGATCTATCTTTCTTCATTTGAATTGAGAATTATGGAAACTCTTGTATCAATCTTTCCCAATGTTCTCAAACTTGTGAGAAGAGAAAATCTTGTGAACATTCTTGTAGGATTAATAAACTAGTTTTCTCACAGACGGCGCCAATTGTTTCGTCCATATTTTGCGCATGGCTAGAAATACGACCGAGGTAGAATAGTATGGGGGTTAACTAGTATCATCCTATTTTGATGTTATCGTGATCGTACCTAGGCAGGGTTGATGATAATAAAAGTAGTGCAAATAAAGTAAATAATATGACAAAGGAATTTGTACGTGGAAAACCCTTGAATGAGAAAAAACCACGGGCACCAAGCCAGGAGAGGATTTCACTATGATTTAAGAGGATTATAATATCACGAGCATAAAGTAGTATATTTTCTAAGTCTTATAATAGTCTTGCTTGCAATGTGATAAGTTGTGTTGTGTATGTTGGAGTATGCCTTGTCTTGCCAAATGATCTTCAAATGCTCCTTATATAGCCAAGCTGAATGGCTGCCAAATCTTTTTACTAAATGCTGAATATTCCTTCTTAATTACTGTCTTTATTGCTGTCTTTTATTGCACATTAATGCCTATTAATGCTCCTTCTTTATGACCAAATCATCCTCTTTAATGACCATATTTATGTTGTAGAAATCTTATATATAATTATCCATGACTTGGTCAAATGTTGACCTTACACTTGACCGTTGTCCTCTCCGGCCTGGTGCCTGTCTTCTTGTACCCTGATGGCCTAACGTTCAGACACCCTGATTGTCAGGCCAGAGTTGAACTTGATCCTGAAGATGATGTGGGAGTCTAGGCTCATCAACTGGTGCCAAACTTGGATTACCCTGACGGACCTGCCCTGATCGTTAGGCCAGGGTAGAATTCTATCTTGTTAGTAGTGCGAAATTCCAGGCCCAACAACATGAGTACACGAGGATAAAATTTTAGTACAACTCCTAATAATACTCGATATAACATCCCTCCAATTTTTTATTATCTTCCCTCTTTCTCTTTTCAAACAAGTTTCATTCATATAATTTTAAAGCCATTAGTTACTTACGACAATATAATTACATTTTTCACAAATTCATTTTAAAAAAAATAATTTTTAGTAACCGTGCAACGCACGGGCACTAAATCTAGTACTTACTAAAACAAGGACTCTGAGTTTCCTATTGGTCTAGCCCAAATTTCAGTTACTCCGTATAAGAGAAGTGTGTGTATGGCATACTAATTACGTATTCCTAATAGCATTTGTAATACCATGTAACTAAAGGGCTGTTTGGTTCAAAGTGTTGGAATGGAATGGAATGGATTGGGATGAGAATCCAGGGTGGAATGGAGTTAGAACCCCATACCTTTTAACACTTGTTTGGTTCAATTTTGTAATGGATTGTAAATGCCATTCGTGGTGTTTGGTTCACATTTGGAATGGATTCAATATCCATTTTCTTCTCTATTCATAATAGGTAAGTTTATTAAATTATAAAAAGAGGAGTACATTTTTTTCCATTAACTATAACTTACTAACAAAAAATTATAGCTAAAGAACAATCCAAATTATTCATACCAATATTAAGCGTCCAAAAGAAAAATGTTGTTAAACAAAAAAACAGATGAAAAATGTTTCATGAAAAATACTGGTAAGTCTAAACATCAAACAAAACAAATTAAACATTCCCATTTCGAGATAAGTGCGGATGAATGAGGTTCATAACGAACTTTCTCTTTCATGCTTCATTGGGACTCTGGTAAAAAAAAAGAGATCACTGGAATTAGATGCCAATTTTTGTGCAGCTAATAATGCTTCAAATCTAGTCAACCCTTGTACGCCACGTAGCTCATTTATTAAATTTTTTTTTTGGTCTTCAAACTCTTGTTCACGAACCATGATGGCTTGTTCATGTCGCTAAGTGGTTGATAATGCATTTACAATAGTAGACATGTGAACATTCATTCCATTCATAAATCCGGAAAGCTTTGAAGATATATCTTTGAAAGACGTAGTCAAATCCACAACCTCTGGCATCTTTCTCTTCTTTGTTTTTTGTTTCATATAATCCGTTGAAATGTTTCCGGTCTTTGCTTTATTTGAAGATGGCTGACTTGGACTAGATTGAGTAGGAATATAAAGTGGCTCATCATCATCAATAATGTTGTCTTTATCACTTTCATCCCTACTTAAGTCAACAGCCTCATTTTGTTGGTTATCCACCGCTTGGACGAAAGTCTCGGAATTAGTCCAGTAGCTCGATCAGGACCATATATAATTGTCAATTTATTAAAGTGTGCAAACGGAACGTTCCATAATCCTTGAGCACTTTGTTTTGCTACAACAATAATGAAGAGATCAATTTAACTTGTTAAACAAAAAAAATCATAAGAAATGGAGCAAGAGAGGTTGAGAAAGTGCATTACCTTGCAAAATCTTCATATGATTGTTTTTCACACTGTATCATATATTTCTCCTCATCCCAGGAAAAACCAGAAGTGTGAAACATCTCCATAAGCGCATTGTATTTGTCCCTGAACCATTTAATTTTTGATTCAATGTGAGGAACTACTTTTAAGCCACATCTTGGAAATTTTTTATTCAACATATCCTCAAACTTATTCTTAAAGCCATTCTTGAAACTACCATATGCTTTCCATTCTGGATCATTATTCAGTTCTAGTAGTCCATCAATTAGATGTTCTTCCAGTTTAGTCCAAATGCGCTTATTTTTTCCCCTTCCGCTTTGAGATGCCTACCCAATCCATGCTATATACAAAACAATGTCAGTAAGGAAAATAGCTATTAAATAAAGTTATTTCATCCCATTGTCATATAAATAATATATATAACATAAGTTTTTTTATAGAAAAGACATTCGAAAAGTCAATGAAACATAAAAACAAATTACAGAATACATATTAAAAAAGAAACTCCGAAACAAATTATGCATTTTGATTACGCCTAGCTCTCCAAGTGTTATACATATTTTGCGCTAACGTGTTCCGATAATTAGTCCATGCGTGGATGTCTCTATCAAAGTAATATATTCATCTTCATCATCAGAATCATCATCATCATCACTACTTTCTTCATCTTCATCGCCATCTAAATCCTCATATATCGTATAATCAGTTGGCATATATTTTCGAATGAGGTTATGTAGCAAGGAGCAAGCCTGGACTATACGACCTTGTGTGCATATCGAATAGAAAGAAGGGACCTAAGAATGCCCCATCTCCCTTTTAATAATCCAAAACATCTTTCAATAACATTTCTAATTTTAGAATGTTTCATGTTGAAATACTCCTCAGCACTAATTGGTTGTCGATCCCCCCACTCCTTCAGGTGATATCTGTTGGAGTATGTGTCCTTGACAATACTGCGATCACATGTTTAGATCTCATAATAAGAATACGTAAGGGATGATTCAATTATATAGTCAACTGATCAACATTAATCAGTAATGATTGGCTAACTAGAGTTTGACATTACTGTCGTTTGACGGTGGTGATCAGTTGATCCCTTAAAGTCACACATATAGGACAATTCCCTTAATAGATAAGTTGATTAATTGTATGTCGATACAAGTTAATCAATTCCTTAAATTTGAACAATTCTTTTGTGAGTGAGAATATTCATATCTTATTGTAATTTGATTAAATAAGATTTATTTTAGTAATTAAAAGATTTTATTACTAAAATTCATTATTGTTTTTGAAACAATTAAATTAAGAATGATTGAATAATTATAATTGCAAAATGTTGTGAATTATATTTATATGACCCATTTTAAATACTTGTAATCATGTATTACAAGTTAAATTGTCACAAGTAATTTATTTGTTGTAAAATGATATTTAAGGGTTAAATATACATTAAAATACATATGGGCATGGTGTGTGACACATGACCTACCTATTTACATTTCACAAAATACAAACATAAAATGGAGTCCGTTTTATCTAAAGTGGCCGAAAAATGGAGGGTATAAGGAGTTAGTGGATGTTTTATTTTAAATGATAAAATAGACATCATGATTTCCTACTCTAACTAGCCATGCAAACCTACATTTTAGAGAAGAGAAAAAGCAACAGGGTGAAGGCCATGCATTGGCTTTCTAGACCACAAAACCGGCTCCCCCCTTCTAATATAGAGAAGTTGTTCTCTATTATTCATTCATGCAAGTTTATCATTCTTATTCTTTTTCTCCCAATTCACTCTAAAAATAGTCTTTAGATCACATAAAATTGTTCAAACTAATTCTAATATTACAATATATTATTACTATTGTAGTAATAAAATATAATTAGAATTATTAAGGGTAACTAGTATATTAATCTAGTTAATTAATATATTAGTTTTAAGGGATTGTTTTGGGTGCAATCAAGAGGAGACTTTATATTTTCAAAGTTTGAGTTTATGGAGGATCATTCCAATGTATTAAGCTCAAGAAAAAGTGAAGGTAGGAGACCTTACTTGTGCCCAAAATTCGGTACATTTACAATGTAAGGGAACTCGATTTTCTTCCTTATTTAATTATTTTGTTATGCATGCACTAGATCCACATAAATATAAATTATGGGTAATTTATAAAATGAATTAGATGAGTCTAATAGGGGTATATGAGCCTAACAATTGGCATCAAGAGCTTTGGTGTTGCATGCATAATCGGTTTGGTTTTTCCGAGTTAAATATAACTTAATTAAAACTAGAGATTTTGTGATTTATATAAGGATAAAGACACGAATTTTTTTGCATTTTATACATTCTGGTTCTAAAATATTTTTAGGTCATATTGATGATTTATGAATGATTATTGCTTATTTTAATGTTTTTTAGTGAAATAATTACATTTTATTGAGTAAAATGAACTTTTATTTACTAAAAATAGTTAAACTTCACTAATGGCCGTGATTTTTTAGTATGACCTCACATGTATATTTTTCATATTTTAAGTAAAATTTCGGATCATTGTATTTAGTTTTGCATGTTTAATAATTTTTATGTGATAAAAATTGTATAAATAGAGGTTAAATGACTAAAATAGTTAAACTTCAAAATAGGCCATGAAATTTTAATATGATGTCACATGCATATTTTACAGATTTTATGAAAAATGTGAGATAAATGTGATTTATTATGCATTATTTATAATTTTAATGGTTAAAATGATATAAATAGTGACTATTTTTAGCAAAAATAGCTAAAATGATTTTTATGGCATGAAATTTTTCAGTAATATTGTATATATGATATGAACATTATATATAAAGTTTCATGATTAATTTTGATTGATTTGGTATGTTTATTGATTTCTATGTGATAAAATTGATAAAAGGGCAACTTTATTAGTCATAAAAATTAATTCGAAATTTTTGCTTGAAATTTTACCATTTCCAGGTTCTGGAAATTTTTTAAGAATGTTTAAAATTTTGATTTTGAGTTTTTCATAATTTTTATGTTTAATTTGGAGTTAAATGGTAAAAGTTATGATTTATACGATTTATTAATGAAGTAAATTATAAATATTTTGTGGGAAAATTTTATTGAATTTTTGGAATCTTGATAAAATCCATTATTTTCAAAAATATGATTTCGAAATTTTTCAAATTTTATGATTTATTGGGAATTATTTTATAATTGTTATGATTAAAAGAAGTTTAATAGGCAATAATTGAAAACCAAGTTGAATTATAGTCAAAAATTGAGTGAAGATTAATTTTGAGTCCTACAAAGGTTAGGATAATTAACATGGGCTTAAATTTGATTTAAGTATTGATTTGTAATTTTAATAAGTTATTATCACGTATTTCCATAAAACCGAATTATATACGATATAAGGTTTAAGTAAGGCGATTTGGCACATTAATTTGGCATGTAATCACATATAATAATGCTGCATTTTTATTGATAAATGTCATAATTTATTTATGTAATTTTGAATTATGTAATTTTATCTTGGTATGGCCTTAGTTTTAATCTCTTTTACCCGCAATGTAAGAGAATACCGATTCGGTTGTAATTTTAATGTGATCTCGTATCACTTTTATTTTTATTAGTTTTTCTTACTACAAATGTATAAATAGGAATAGCTATGTATTTTATTATTATTTGTAATTCCGAAGTTCCTTCAAGACGGTGCCAATAGGAAAGGCGTTCCGATCAAGACGGTGTCCTTGGGAAGCGTGCCACTTGAAGTTCAAGGGACCAATGGAGTTAGTTTTCGAATTTGTAATAGATTATTTGATTTTCTATTTTAGGAAGTGTAACACCCCCATTTATTTAGGAGCCTTTAGCAAGACATTCCTTATGAATAGGACTGTTACCATCTCGGTTGCCCGAGGTAAATGATACAAATTAAAACAAACCAAAGTACTTTAACTGAAAGAATGGTTTTATTACATTGCCAACCGATTAAATATAAAACTTAACATTACAATTTATTACGCAGCGGAAATAACATAAATAAAGTTGTATAAATCAACTAAGTGATCTAGATAGCAACTATGGTCCAAGTCGAGCTCACATCCCAATGCTCCCAAGTCAGCTAATCTTTAGTACCTGTCAAATCTGCTCCCCATTAAGGTTCATCACAGGTGTTCACGAATACACGGTCAACCACGAGGTTGAGTAGGATAAAATACATTAAAACAACCAATCTCTCACAACTGTCAATATTCCAATCTCAACTGTTCACATGTCACATCTCGACATCAACTATCCACGTTATCCACCAGAGACTAAGCCTGGGGCCTTCCAATTATTCACACACGTTATCCACCAGAGACTAAGCCTGGGGCAGTCCAATCACCACTCACGTTATCCACCAGAGACTAAGCCTAGGGCAGTCCAATTCTCATAAACCATTCCACAATATAATCGTATAAAATATACACAGCTCCAACAATTAACAAAGTTAATCATCCAATTAGCTTAATTAAATAAGCAATCATATAGCAATCATCCTTTCAATACATTCACGTATTAAACACGCAAACCAAATATCGTTGAGTAGATTATCCTACCTCGAAAGCAAGCACTCCAATTACGCAATCCAAGCAAAGCAAATCAATCAAATAACTCTTCAGCAACCCGTCACCTAACAAATATAATAATTATTCAATTATAAATTATATACATTATTTTAATCAATTATAATTTAATTATATTAATTATGTTATCGTGTAAATTATTACGTAAAATCCGTCTTAATTATCGGTCAAAACCCATATCAAGCTATACAAACTAAACCAATGTTCAACCCGTGTTAAATAATTAAACTAATTATAAAACAATTATACGATAAATACGGAGTTATTATATTTAAATCCCGACTTCTCAAAACTCGTGTCAACACCCGAGTAACCCGACTAACAATTTAAACTCTGGTCCCTCACCCAAATATTATAATATAGTAATGTGTAGGATCACCCTACTCACGTGTAAAACCAATTTCTATACACGACAGTTCACCCCGCATCCCTCTAACACCCCATACAATCACACGACGCAACACCTGATACCCACCATGAGCACGACAGCCACCACCCCGTGAGCCACCACTACACCCAACCCCCTTGCCACGCACCAACAACCAGCAGTAACACCACACACGGCTGCCCTACACATCCTAGAAACAACAACAACCAATACACCGAAAACCCGACATCGACAAATACCCTGTAAATAACGCCTCGCCAACACCACCACGGCCACCACTACCACCTATGGCCATCACCGTTGACGCCACTGTCTCACGGTGACTCTAGGGGTGGTCCCCTTTCCTATGTACACCCACTAATGCGGCCACAGTGCCCGTCTTAAGACAGCCACGACAATCCCTCTGCTTTACCCTGTTTCACCGCCACAAACCTCCATATCCGACCACCAAGACACCACCAAGGTGGTCGACTAACACCCCTGATCCCAACCCATCATAGCCCAGGTCAGGTTAGGTCTAATTGGTGGGTCAAATAAGGGTTCGATTCCCCTTGTTCAAACCCGATATAGCCCAATCCCGCCACCTTAAGACGCCCCAATAACCAACAAGGCCAGGTCATAGACGGTCAGAGAAGGGTTAGACGGAGTCATGGTGTTCCAATTCTAGCCTAGGTTCAAAGTCACAATTCTAGGGTTGTTCATACGGTGGTATATGGTGGTGTTAAAGTCTATGTTAAAACGTTATAACAAAAACAATTGAGTTTAAGACGGTTTACCTTTTATCGCTAATAGCTCTTTAATTCTCTCCTTTGTTTTAGATTTCTTCCTTCGTCTTTTATAAATTATTTTTCAGATTTCTTTGTATTTATAACTAGGTTTAGGATGTGTAACACACTAATTAGGAAACTGTTATAAATTACCTTATTATTATTATAATTATGAAATACAATTATTATTATTATTAGTATTACTAGTATCACTATTATTACTATTATAGCATATTTACCAAGTATTATTATTATTCTATGAATTATCATATATTGTTATTATTTGGTTGTCATCCCGACTCATTATTCTATTAACTTATTAATTATTTCCGTCTAACAACATAATCCGCAATTATTATAATTAATAATTAATAAATATAACTAATCCATATAACTTATAAAATATAAAAATATAATTAAACTACGGAGTATTACAGGAAGGCCATACTAGGAATTTTACTTTGCTTTACATTTCTTTTAATATGTTGCATGAATTGCCAAATCGCCATAAATAACACATGCATATCATATCGAGTAATCGACCGTGTCAATTATAATTATCGTTAGTTCAATAATTTAGTTCACTTAAATTTGATAGATAATGAATCGACTCGTCCTCACACATTTTAAAGATTGAGACATAGCCTTAGCAAATAGTAGGATCCCATGAATCTCAATTTCATAAGGGTACAATACGATTTTTCGGGGTGTTCTCTATTGACGTTGGGTAAGTGGGGTAATAAAATGTTATTACTGTGGACATCAGCCCACCTGCAAGCCCGGTCGATCTGCGGACGTGCAACGGTCTTTTGAAAGCCACGCTCGGCGGCGTAAAAATGCTTTCGACCGAATCGTTTTAGATCGGTCGGTTTCGTCTCGGTCAAACGAAGTACAAAGCAGGGTTTGACATAGGTACTAAAGATAAGGAATCGTCCCTCTTTAGCATCCTATCTCTAGAATGACTCTCGTATGCCCTGGATAAGGTCTCCCACTATCCAAAGTTTCTGAGTAAGAGGTGAAGCTACGTATTGGGAAGCCCTTTAATCAGACACTCAATCCCGCCCGCGGTAGCGACCTCTACTGATCGATCTTGGTTGGTTGAATGCAAAAGTTGGTAAAACGGTTTAAATGCATGAATGCGCATCCAATACTTTAAACCTAACATGTGAGACCTTTTTAAGTCGGTTGATTTAATCTAAGTATCAAGAATAAGATGTCGAGTTGGGTTTATGGTTGATTTGCATGCAAGACGGAAATTAAACATCCATTTACCGTATTAGGTTTATGGTGCATAACGCGATCCATTTGTCTTAGTAAGGCATTTTGCAAATGTGATTTTTTAATGAGCAAATAGTCATCTGATCCGTCCTATATCCGGGTTGGCCGGAGTCCGGATCGTCCTAGACTAATGCTGGAAATGAAACATACCCTGCACCAGACAGCCACATGAGGCGCGAGCCTGTTGGCGGTGCAAGGGTGTCTCCCCTTGGTTTTGAAAATAAGAAATAAAAGGCTTGTTTAGGCGCGGGTCAGTCAACGGTTATATGCCGTGCTCTGACCATTTGAAAAACTTTTATGAAACGTGTTGAAAAGTGGGTATTTAAACCCGTTTTGGTTTGAAAGGGTCGTTTAGACCGTATTTGTTGATTTGAGGAACGAGACTCGAATAATCATCATTATTTTGATGATATTCGGTGTCGGGTTCGACTTGACATGGATAATTTTGATAATGATCATGAACTAATTGTTTTAAGTTCATTTGAATATAATTAGTCGATACTCATCATCGTACCCGGGTTAAAATCCGGCATGGTATGTGGAACCAAGGATGACTTTGTGTTGGTGACTAATATGTTTATTTCGGAAATGTAAAGAAATGATGAAAGACTTTAAAATACCTCTCAAAATGTAAAGAAATGAAATAAAAGGCTTTAAAATACCTTTTAAATGTTATTAACCAAATATTATCACCGGAACACGGATTAAACCGTCATGGTATTAACAACCAAGGGTGAAAAATGTTTTATGGTTAAAATTTGTAAAATAAATAAAAGGGTTTGAAAACATTCGAAATGGTAAAAACCGATTACAAATATGAAAATAGATTAATGAGGAAGGATGAGAACATACATGGTTGAGTTCTGACCTGGGCACCCCATTGAGGCGCGAGCCTTTGTGCAGAACATGGGGCTTCTGCCTCAGGCCAAAATTCAGTTTTGGCTCGTCTATCCTATGTTTTGGATCGTGTTATGCATGTTTTAGCAAGTTATGGTCATAAAACAAGCAAAGACATGATAAAAGAAGGATTTTTACACCCTCATACTTACATGCTTGGTTATGGCGAGAAACCGACGTAAGTGTAACAACTCGTTTGGTCAGAAAAGACTCGGTTTAAAACCGTTTGGTAAGTAAAAAGAGTGTTTTATTAAGATTGGTGACGGTGTAGTGGTCGAAATGGTCGGTCAAGTGATTTAATGCACGATGACGGTACCAAACAATGTGTAAGGCTTGTATTTACGATCGGTAGGTCGTAAATAAGCGTCGGATTGTGACTTAAGAAGTCGAGTCGTGAATTTTAAGGGAGAAATGAGGGGGCGGACACTCGCGTAAGTTCTAAAATGAGGGAATTTGAGGGGTATTTGTAGGAAAATGAGTGGTTGTCTGAATTTTGAGCGATGTGGCCACCTGGGCTGCTCAAAGAGGCACGAGCCACGTCGCGGGTCTTCGAGTTGTCTTGTCACTTTCCCACAAGTGCAATCATGATTTGTTCTATCCTAGGATTTGTAGTCACATGTTTGGAACTTGACCATTCATGAATCCGGGAAATCTTAGTATAAAAGGTTTGAAATGGTTTGTTTTTTGTGGTTGACTCGGTTTGACTCGTTGTTGGAGTTGGGATTTGAATTTTTGAGTCGGCTTTTGGTCGGGTGTCGGTTTTGACTCTAGTTAGTGTCATTGCGACCCCATCGTCGTGCATTAAACACTCCAGGTACTTTGAAAAAGTTTTGAAATGTTTTATTTTCGAAATCATTTTAAGTTTTCCGACGTAAAGTTGTACACAAACTGTCGATCAAACGCCGCGATTCCAAAACATGTTGTAGTCCGATAATCATCGGGTGTTTGTTGGAGTCTCAGCAGATACTGGGTATTTACAGAGCTCCCACTTTGACTGAGGTTTGACAGGGCGAAGTCAAAGTAGAGCCCCCAGGTCAATCGAAGATTACAACCTGGAGACCCAAACGACGTCGAGGCGGCTCGAAAGGATTCGGGCCAAGGACCTGCCGTGGGGAAGGGCGACGCCAAGGCGACTCGAGGGTACGAGCCAAGGTCCTGTCGTCGGAAACAGTTTAGAGTCTGTCGACTGTCCGTGCGGGTCGTTTAAAGTCCGTTAGACTACGTACAAAGGCTTGCCAGCCATAAGAAGGAGTCATACCTGAGGCATCTTCGGATACGTCCTTGCGTGTTTGCGGACAAAGGCTCGCTAGCTGTGTTGCGTACATGAGGAGGGCTCGCCAGCCACGATGCGTAGTAAGGCTCGCCAGCCATGGTGCGTATATGAGGAGGGCTCGCCAGCCGCGATGCGTAGTAAGGCTCGCCAGCCATGGTGTGTATATGAGGAGGGCTCGCCAGCCGCGATGCGTAGTAAGGCTCGCCAGCCATGGTGCGTAAATGGGGAGGGCTCGCCAACCGCGATGCGTAGTAAGGCTCGCCACCCATGGTGCGTATATGAGGATCGGAGGGCTCGCCAGCCGCGATGCGTAGTAAGGCTCGCTAGCCATGGTGCGTATATGAGGAGGGCTCGCCAGCCACGATGCGTAGTAAGGCTCGCCAGCCATGGTGAGGTTGGTTGATCGACCGTGAAAAATGCCGCGTCGGATGGGCTTATTTTGAAAGTAGCGGACTCATGATGCCGCTGTGGAAATGGTGAATTTTGAATTTCACTATCAATGTTGTTGAAATGAGCGGGTCCCGCGAGGAAGCCCCGCTGTTGACATTTTGAAGGAATAGTGAATTTTGAATCTTCACTACTCATTTTTTGAATTTGAAGTGGCGGTTTTAATTGCCGTTTGTTTGAATTTTTTGAAGGAAATAGCGATTTTTAAATTTCGCTATTACGTCTGAAGTGACGGATAGTAAATTTGGAATCTTCACTTTTACGTTTTAAGTGACGGTTTATGTGCCGCCGTTGACATGTGTGGTGAAAATAGTTGAATTTAATTTCCAATTATTATTTTGAAAATGACGGTTTTAATTGCCATCGTTTGAAATTTGACGAAATAGTGAATTTGAATTTTCACTATTATTTTGAAAATTGACGGTTTTAATTGCCGTCGTTGAAATTTGACGAAATAGTGCACTTGAATTTTCACTATTATTTTGAAAATTGACGGTTTTAATTGTCGTCGTTGAAATTTGAAGGAAAATAGTGAATTTGAATTTTCACTATTTGCTTTTGTATTTGAAAAATGGCGGTTTTAATCGCCGTTTGTTTGAAATTTTGAAGGAAAATAGTGAATTTTGATTTCACTATTTGTTGTTGTATTTGAAAAATGACGATCCTTAATGTCGTCATTGAACATTTGAAGTTTGTTATGGGAAATTGGGCCAAAGCCCAAAATTTCGCTGAAAGAGCAGGGAGCACCTCTGATACGGCAGTCGTACACCTATCAAAAATAACCAACTGGCTCCAACTAATATAGCTAGGGAAGTCGGGTCGATCTCCACAGGGAGGCAAAATTGAGATTTATCTGTTTTAAGTTAGTCTAAGAGTAACGGGGGTTTGAATATAATTTCTAAACTAAGAGAGGTGGCAAGAGAGATTGAGAGATAAAAATAAAGGGATTAACAATAAAGAGAGAGAAAACTAGGATTCCGGGTCATCAATGAACGTCAGTCAATCGCAGTTAAGGTCACAGATCAGTCGATGTGTCGGTCTAAGGGGCAATGAATATCTCCTTTCGGTCTCAATTCGCCCTAAAATGCTATTAGCTTAACTTTCGCCCTCACTAAAGCATCCTATTGTTCACTGCAGGTCTTACCCCTTCCAACCTTTCGGTTTAGGTCAAGGCTTACCTAAATTAAAAGGCTAATTGTGTCGACTCAACTAGCAGGATACAATTATAGCAGCGATTAACAACATAGACTAAAACAACAACGACAACCTATAAACCTAATTAGCAATTAACATTAGTCCATTGAATCACCTAAATCCTAGAAAAGGAATTAGCTAGACATGAATAATAAAAGATCAAGAATAAGGGAAAGAAGAATAATAAACATTAAATAAGAAGAATAAAAGGGAAGAGAAAGTTACAGAGTAAGGATTCGGAAAAGGGAAGAAAAGCAATGTCCCACAGTAACAGGAGGAAAAAGTAACGTATGATAGTGTGTATTATGATAGGCGATCCCCCTTAACCTAATTATGTAAGCTTAAATAGGAAAACAAAAGTCTATCCCGAAATTAAGCCCAACACGGGTTAATTAATCCCGCGTAACATCAAAACCACTCGATCGAGTAACTTTAAATCACTCGATCGAGTAAAATTAAGCTTAAACCACTCGATCGAGTAGAAAATCTACTCAATCGAGTAAACCTTAAATTGAATCTACTCGATCGAGTAGAAAAAGGACTCGATCGAACATAAATCTACTCGATCGAGTACTTTCCAACACACAATTTCTGCTTCGCGCACTGAACTTCAAACGGCTTCCATTTCTTTGTTACTTGGGAAAACTGGGCGATTCCAGTGGTGTTGGAAATATAAGAGGACAAACTTTCATCTCCAATTGGAATCACCTGAAAATAAGTTGTAGAACTCGAGATATGGCTCTTCAAAGTAGGCACTAGCAATTTGAAGTTCTTCCTTTGCTCGCCTAGCTATCTTTCATCTTTGCGCATCTCAAAATAGCTACATTCCCGCTCCAAATTCACTCTTCCTCCAAATGCATGCTAAACGGATGGTAAAAGGCTTGATTTCACTACTTTCTGGTTCATACCTGCAAATAAGACAAAACAAACCAACGTAGCATATTCGGGGCATTTCGTAGCATAAACTACGATAATAGCATAGAAATACGGTGCATAAAAAGGCCTAAAAAGACTATATAAAATGCACTTATCAACCTCATTGAGGCGCGAGCAACCCGGCGAGTCAAGGGAGCTTCCCTATTTTTCCGTAAAAGACGCGAGGATGGTCCGCATATCATCCTCATTTCGTCTTCAACCTTCGACACAAACAAACCAAAAAAACCGCCATTGTTGGTCTTTAGCTTGCTTCCATTCGTGCCATTATCAACAATGTCATCTCAAGGTATCTATTTCCTCTTGAATCTATTTAAATTTGTTGGTCTTTTAGCTGAATTGAACTAGGGCGAAAATTTTGCCCTAGAAAATCGATTTGGGAGTTTTTGATTGAGCCCATTTTGAGTGAAATTGATGATTGTATTAGGTTAGAAACTTGTTTAGTAGTATAGGGGTGCTTTTAGTTTGCATTTTTGTCCCCGTTCCCGCTCCCTATGCTCGAAAAACGTGAGTGAGGTGGAGAAACCGTCTCATCTCACAATGCCAAGTTTATTTGCTCGGATAGTGGGTCCCACTAGGTTGCATTGTAGTCGGGAAAGACCGTATTTTCCATTGTGGACCTTTGGTGGGTATTGCGGGCAACATTGGAATTTTTGCCTTTTGTGACGGTCTTATGTCTGACGGAATAAGCGCCTGTTTGAGCTTGAATTGAGTCAGTTTGCCTTGAAATGGACCTTATTGGTAGTTTAGGTCACTTTGAGGCGTGATAAAATCACGTTGTCTCGTCGTGGTCGTATTTTGAATTTTTGACCGGTTTGAGCTCAAATTAGCGTAGAAATTACCTTTTTGAGCCTTTAGAAAAATACCCCATTGTATCGGGAATGTATTTTGATTTGTTGGTGGACCTTGTATGGGTCTTGGGGTGCCGTTATTTTGTTGTGGTTGTTTTGACTCGTCTTTTGCTTGAAAAGAAGAGCGAGTCGTTTTTTTTTTTGCGTTTTTTTTTGTAAATTGTTTTTGTTTGGCTGGGCCTCGGCGGGATTGCCCTTGTTTTGCTTTGCGGGTTTTTTTTTGGATTTGTCCATTTTACGCCGTCATAATGCCAAAATTTCGGCTGACGTTCTTTGTTTGCAGGAGAGTGCTCGGGACAGGCTGGGTCCTTTGCTGCGACCTTTGAGTAGCTGTTTGGGACGGGGCCGGTTAGCACTCCGGTTAGTGCACCCGCCGCGGTAGTGGAGGACGCTTCCGAGGAGGAGGGGCCCCCTGAGGAGACTGTTGGGGCCGAGAGGGCCATTGAGGAGCGTGAGGAGCCCGTTGTTGGGGCTACTGGTGTTGAGAGAGCTCAGACTGGGTCTGAGGCTGGTACCTCTGGGAGGAGGCTTTCTACGAGGAGGCGGGCTCCTCGGCCGACCAGACGGACGTTATGGAACGTCGCTAGGGTCGTTGAGATGCCTTCCATTCGTGCGTTGAGTCTCGTGGTCAGAAGAGACGGAGGGCGGAGACGGTTGAGGATGATGTAGACGTCGCGAGTTGGGAGGCTAGACGGGTTATAGCCCCGCGGGGGCTGAACCTACGGCCGGCGCCTGCTTGGGCCGAGGCATTTGACGGTAGCCAGTTGCTGCTTCGACTGGACAAACACATCTCCTACCGTGCTCACGAGGGCTTGGTGAGTCGTGTCACCTGATTGAACTTTCATCACTTTTGAAGTATCAGACCTGGATAGGTGTTCTGACGTTGTTTGTTTTTGGAGATCGGCACGATGAGGACTTTCCCGGGCTTCACTACCTGCCTGGGCTTTTACGACGTTCTCCGAGCCTGGACAAGGGCGTTGATAGAGAGGTCGGCTTTTGGGCCATTGGTGGCCGCTTGGCGGGATATTCACAGGTCTTTGATTAGGTCGAACCTGTGTCTGATCCATGCCATGTTTGATCAGTACTGGGACACGACGTCGTCGTTCCACATGGAGTTCGGGGAGGTCGGCGTGACCTTAGAGGATTTTGCCATGATATCTGGCCTCCCTTGTGGCGAGACACCTGTCGAGTTCACAGAGACACCAGAGAGGGTGTCTTCTCGTGCGGTTACTCATTTGATCGGTACTGTTTTACCTGAGCCTTCCGACATTACTCTGTACCTGATCGCGAGTTCGTATGTGAGAGACCACTTCAGAGGGAGAGTAGTGGGTGCTGCTCCGGCACCGTTGGCGAGTCCGGAGGCTAAGGCTAGGGCTGACGCACAGGAGACGCGGTTGTGGTTGTGGTACTTCTTGGGTGCCACATACTTTGGCGACAAGGGTGAGCGCTTGTCGACCAAGGTACTTCCTCTCCTTGCTGACCTTGACACTTTGGGTTAGTGTGACTGGGTTACGCCGGCCTTGGCGAGTTTCCCCCGGTACTTGCACGCGGTTGTGCGTCCGCAGTAAGAGGGGGACGATAGTGCCCCTGCTTTGGTTGGTCCCGGCCTCATCTTTGAGGTACGAGCATTTTTTGTAGTTTGTCGGGTGGCCTTGGGAGCACTACACGGAGGTGTCGGCTGCTGTCAGGGATCGTTTGCGACCTCGCAGCTCCCAACGCTTGTACTTGGAGATGGTGATCGAGCCGGTTTGGTAGTTGGGCGAGCGCTTAGCCCGTCAATGCCATACTGCGATCTTCGTGGTACCGGTCGACCCGCCTAGGGTGTTGTTCCAGGATTCGACCCCCGACGAGGTTGAGGAGCACCTTCACGGTCAGGGTGGTGAGGAGCTGTTACTACGAGACTTTGACTACGATACCTTCCGGTTGGCGAGGCTTGCCTGGTATCCGATCGAGTTATGTTTTCCTCGTTTCTTTTGTTTTCATTGTCTCCTTTGATAGGAGGATTTGTTACCTTTGATGCGGACCCGAATTGCAGGGGGTCGACGCGTTAATGAGGACTCAGTCCCCAGTTTTCCCGGCGGAGACCTGTGAGATTTATCTGTATGCATCCCTTTATAATTAAGGATTATAACGAATTATAAAGTGATGATAACTAGTCATAAAATAAATTGCATAAACAAAATCGTAAAGGATTAAGAAATAACCTTCGGTCCTAGCTTTTATGGCCTATGAACAATATCGTAATGATATTCTCCTATCAGTTGCACCCAAGATGCTCCGAGAAATGCCCCTCAAATTGCTAGAATGAGATCCCCAATTTTCTGTAAATATTAGGGTTTATTTGTGTGATTTTCTGATGAGAGAAAATGATGAGCAAAAATTAGGTTTTGAAAAAAAAAACCTAACTCTCCTTATAACCGAGTATATGGAGAAATATGGTTGATTTTCTTTTTCCAAAAATCGGCCCATATGAACCGAAATAATAAGGATTAAAATCCTTATTTTCGGTTATTCCAAAAATGTATAAATGTGTTAAAGATAAATTGTCATCTAGTGAGGATCGAACCCATGACCTCTTGGATTTGAGGACCCTCACTATTACCACTATGACACATTCATCTTGTTGATATTAAATATAACCGATTACATTTAATTATGAATTAACAGATTAATTCGTCCAAGCTAACATTACATACATTTAATTAAATATAACTTATTATATTCAATTTACGAATTGACAGTTAATTCGTCTCAACTAATATTATTTAATCTTCATTAAATAATTGTCTCATCAACACATTGACTAACTGTTTAGTCATATAAGGCATCAATGTGATTATATTTCTATAACCACATCTCTCAAACACATCCTATAAGTGTGACCTTTAGTGACCAGTTGATCACCGCCATCTGTATGATAATAACGTCAAACTTTCTAGCAAGCCAACCGTTATTAGGTAATCGTTAATCAACTGATTAAAATACGAAGTATACCCTTGTGAAACTGTAAGAGATTTACAAATGTTATCACACTAATTTGTGGAGGACACAAGCTCCAACAAACTCCCACTTGTCCTCACAAGTGTATGTGCGATAACCGATTCTTATATCCTAAAATTTCTCCCACTCAATGTAAAACAATTTGCAAATCCGTATTCACAAAGGTCGTATTTTACAAGCGATCATTATCAAGAGTGGTTTCCAAGACTAGAGAGTAACTTAACTGATAAACGAATCAACATTCGAGCATGGCCATGCATTTCAGTTACAACTCCTCGAGTGGCCCTGAGAAATAACTATACCTGATAAGGGTTGGATATTTTCCTCAACTCGAATCCTACCGATGTAAGCACCGTATGAAATTACCCAGAAAAAATCTACTTAGCCTCCAGTTACGGCAGACCGTGAGAAAGAAACCAAAGTCACCCAAAAACTGCCTTAATCTCAAAAGACAGTCTATAGTCAAAAGAATCGACTCTAGGAAGACAATGGATGTCCTATCCACAACCTGGCACCGAATGTTTTAAACATTTAGGACTCCATTACGTTGTCACAAAAATTTATCCTACGAGGTATCGTTATAATCTCGCATTTGTGATCGATCAGTCAACAGTTTGACTTAAGGCTCATTGAACCCACCATCAATCGACTGCACAATATAATAGCCAGAGTTATCAGCTCTTGTCGGCGATTACGGACAAAATAAAATATAATGTAATTCAGTTCACTTTGTGGCGTTCAAAGTTGTCAGTACAATCCACATGAAAAACAAAATATTATATTAAAATGATGAAGTTATAAATAGTATATGAAAAAGATAACGTATCGAATTCATAATCAACTACTATAACTCAGGTACACGTTTAATTCTCATGAAAATAACGTGCCCTCCATGCTTATCATATTTCAATGGCTCAGTAGTAGAATCTGCTACAACTTCCTGTTTGGAACTATTCCTGCTGACCGCAGCACCATTAAGAGTAAAAACGAATCTAGACTGAGATTTATAATCATCTCGATCCGTTTGGAAGCTAGCATCTGCGCAACCGATTGCGCATAGCTTAGTATCGCCTCCATAAGTCAATACCCTATCCTTAGTCCTCCGTAGGTACTTGAGGATATTTTTAAAAGCTATCCAGTGTGTTTCACCTGGATTCTTTTGGTACCGACTCGTCATACTCAATGCATATGACACGTCTGGACGTGTGCATATCATGGCATACATGATTGATCCTATTGCAGATGCATAAGGAACACGACTCATGCGCTCAATCCCTTCAGGCGTCGTGGGTGACTGAGACTTGCTCAACTGCATCTTAGACGTCATTGGAAGGTTCCCCTTCTTGGAGTTGGTCATGCTGAACCTCTCAAGAATCTTATCCAAATAAGACTCCTGACTTAGTGATAACGTCCATTGTGATCTATCTCGGTAGATACGGATTCCCAAAATGCGTTGTGCCTCACCCAGATCTTTCATCTGGAAATGGTTCTTCAACCATTCTTTAACCGAAGATAGGAGAGGAATGTCATTCCCAATCAAGAGTATGTCATCAACATACAATATCAAGAATACAATCTTGCTCCCACTCGACTTGATATATAAGCATGGTTCTTCGACCGATCGAGTGAGACCATACTCTTTTATCACCTGGTCGAAACGATGATTCTAACTCCGAGAAACTTGCTTAAGTCCATAAATGGAACGCTTAAGCTTGCATACTTTCTTAGGATGTTCAGGATCTATGAAACTTCGGGTTGCACCATGTACAACTCTTCCTCCAAATAACCGTTTAAGAAGGCGGTTTTCACATCCATTTGCCAAATTTCATAGTCATGAAATGCGGCAATCGCTAAGATTATCCAAATGGAACGTAACATGACTACGGGTGCAAAAATTTCATCATAATGCAATCGGTGCAGTTGAGTGAAACCTTTTTGCCACAAGTCGTGCCTTATAGGTATCTGGTTGCGCATCTACAGAATGCTTTATTTTGTAAAGCCATTTACACTGTAGAGGTTGTACCTTATTAGGTAAATCAACTAGATCCCATACGTTATTCTCATACATGGAGTCCATCTCGGATTGCATGGCTTCGAGCCATAGCTTTGAGTCGGAACAGGCCATAGCACCTTTATAGATAGCGGGTTCATTACTCTCAAGGAGTAAAACTTCATTCTCCTCGACCATACCAATGTATATGTCCGGAGGATTAGAGACTCTACCCAACCTCCTAGGTTCCTCAGGAATATGAACCGTGTCATCAGTTGGAGGAACAACTTCCTCCATCCGTTCCTCGATTGTTGGTTCTGGAATCTCCGACAGCTCGAAGGTTCTATTACGCGTCTTGTTCTCGAGAAATTCTTTCTCTAAGAACGTCGCACTAGCCGCAACAAAAACTCGATGTTCGGTAGGCGAATAGAAGTAATGACCAAATGTTCCTTTTGGATAACCTATAAAGTATGTCTTGACCGATCGCGGGTCGAGCTTATCCTCGTGTCTCCACTTGACATAAGCCTCGCAACCCCAAACCCGAATAAAGGACAAGTTAGGGACCGTTCCCTTCCACATTTCATATGGAGTCTTGTCGACAGCTTTAGTCGGACTTCGGTTAAGTATAAGAGCAAAATGAAAAAAGCAAAACCCCATAATGAATCAGGCACTACCGTGTGACTCATCATGGATCGAACAATATCAAGTAAGGTTCGATTTTTCCGTTCGGACACACCATTTAATTGAGGTGTTCCAGGTGGAGTTAACTGCAAAACGATTCCACAGTCTTTAAGGTGTTGATCAAACTCATTTGAAAGATATTCGCCACCCCGATCTGAACGGAGTGCTTTAACCTTTCTACCCAGCTTGGTTTTCAACCCCTTCGGTATTCCTCGAATTTCTCAAAGGACTCACTTTTATGCTTCATTAAGTAGACATATCCCTATCTACTCAAATCGTCCGTGAAAGTGATAAAATATCTATAGCCATCTCTAGCGGTAATTGACATAGGTCCACAAACATCAGTATGTATGAGTTCTAATAGGTCACTAGTGCGCATTCCAACACCTTTGAAGGAAATTCGAGTCATTTTGCCAATGAGACATGATTCACACGTGCCACATGTAGAAAATTCGAATGCGGGAATAGTCCCATTATCGACGAGTTTCTTCACGCGTTTCTCATTTATGTGTCCCATTTGACAATGCCATAGATAGGTTTGATCTTTGTCACCAACCTTTAATTTCTTATTATTCACGTCTAATACTTCTGTGGTTTCATCTAAGATGTAAATTCCATTCAAGGAAACTGTTTTGCCATAAATCATTTCATTAAAAAGAAAATACAGGTATTATCCTTTATTGAAAATGCAAAACCGTCTATATCGAGTACGGAAATAGAAATAATGTTCTTAGATAAACTGGGTACATAGTAACAGTTATATAAAATAACTCAAAACCACTAGGAAGTTGGATTACATATGTTCCCTTCGAGACTGCAGCAACTCGTGCTCCATTCCCGACTCGCAGGTCCACATCACCCTTTTCGAGAGGTATGATGTTCTTTAGGTCCTGAAAATTATTACACAGATGAGAGCCACAACCAGTATCAAGTACCCAAGTTCTGAAACTTGTATGGTTAATCTCAATCATATGAATATAAGATGACATACCAATAGGAACGACGCGGCCTACTTTGATGTCCTCACGGTACACGGGACAATTCCTCCTCCAATGTCCAGTCTTGTGCAAATGGTGGCACTCAATGTCACCTCCCTTGCTCTTTGCCTTGCCCTGTGAGCCACTAGTCTCACCGGGCCCACTCTTACTGTTTCCTGGCTTCTTAAACTTTGGCTCACCTACAGCTAGGTCGCCATGAGTCTTGCCCTTACCTTTACCCTTGTTGAAAATCGTGAGAACATCCTGCTTCACACTCCCACTCAATTTCATATCCTTCTCGGCCTGTACAAGAAGGGAGTGTGGCTCATGAGGACTCTTTTTCAAGTCATTCCTGTAGTAGTTCGCCCTGAAAAGGGCAAAACCATCGTGAAGAGAATGAAGCATTCGCTCTATGACAATGCTCTCACTGATTTTAAAATCAAGTGCCTCCAGCTTCTCGACATTCTCAATCACGTGAAGAATGTGTGGGCTAACCGGTTGGCCCTTATGGAGTTTCGCATCAAAGAAGCGACAGGTATGCTCATAAGTAACGATTCTCGGTGCCTTTGAGAACTCGTTAGTGAGCGTGGTGAAAATCTTGTTTGCACCCTGAGAAATGAAGCGTCTCTGCAAATTGGTTTCCATTGCAAAGATGAGTACGTTCTTTATCGCACCCTCTTCCATAACGAAGTCACTATAAGCGAGTGACTCGTTGACTCCTGCATTGGGGCCTGGGTTGACCGGTATTGGCTCAGTTAAGTACTTGAGCTTACCGTTAGCAATGGCAGCATTCTGTAGTGCCGCCTCCCAGTCCGCAAAGTTGGACCCATCATTCTTCAGTCGCGTGGACTGATTCATGTGGTCCATGAAAGCTTTCAGCCAGGACTCGCGATCAAGTATGGCACTAGGCATTGGTATTGCGTTATTTCCAGCCATTTAGTTTTAACAGTATTATCAAAATAATCGTGTTCTATACTGCGAGAAGAAGAATAAAAATAATAAGCATGTGCATCGTTTATAATTTTAAGTCTAATGAACTAATGTCATAACGTGAAGACTCAAAACATTTATACAATTGACCTCCCTCAAGAATTATATAAATGATCCCAAGACTCAATTATCTGTAAATTGATAAGCTAACCTCTTAGCTAATTCTACCGTTAGAATTCTTGGTCGATAAATTTCTGCAAATTCTATCTTTAGTCTATCATAATCACGAGAAACTCTTCGGACTATGATGTTGAGGTAAACTAAGTCAACACAACTACTTACCCAACGTAGAAGGGGTCATATTAGGCCTACCGACGAAGAAGGGATTCATAGTTGTTTGCCCTTATAAAGACTAATCTCAATTTCCGTTTTAGAGGAAGATCCCATCAACTTAATTTAGATTCATTTTAAGTGAACTAATATCTAGCATGCGAGAATGAATAAACTAAGGTGATGACTTAATGAATATATGACATCTTTATGTCCATGAAAACTAACATACATTCTATATGAGTCAATTTTCATGCATTTTAGTAGTAGGTGGTTTGGTTTAGGCGGAATATGATGCATAAACTATCATGTGAATGAAAAGCAATAGGAATGAAAACGTAAAAACAATAATAAAGTCCTAGTGTGGCCTATCCTATCAAAATGAACATTAAATACAAGGTTGGAATCCATCCTTGGACCCGAGAAGCTTGTCTCGATGTTCCATCTTGATCCATGTAGCGGGAGTGAGCTCCAATCTCCATCTTTAGTCTTCTTTGAAATTACAATAAATAAATTACATAATAAACCTATTTATTACATTTTAATTTCAAAACCCAAAACTAAAGAAAAAATAAAAGGAGATACGAGATCTCATAATTACATAAAAAATTATGTTTCCTTCATTACGAAAACATAATTTGACTAAGGCCACACTAAGTATTACAAATTACAACCGATTGCAAAAATACGTAAATAAATTCATTCAACGATTCATTCAACAAAAATAAAATGCATCAATTAAAAATAAATTAAACATACATGACACAATTCCTTAATTATGTTGATTAATTTTATCCAAACCACCTATTTAAATTAACAAATTAAGTGACAATTCCTCAATTAATCACATTAATTTCAAACTTAATTCATATTAAACTTGTAATATGAATTTAATCCATCAATATTTTAAACTGCTTTAAAATAATTAGGTATCATTAAATTTTGTGAACCGCTTCACAAAAATTATCATACATTATAAATTTAATGTATAAACAAAATTGGCCAAAACAAAAAAAAAACAAAATCCTTTTTTTTTTCTTTTTGGTCTCGGCTGAACAGTAAAAAAAAAACAATTTTTTTTTTTTATAATGTCAGCACGGCTAAACTAAAAACAGAAAACAACTTTCCTTATTTTGTACACGGTTTTATCTGTAAAAACCGAAACAAGACAAAAAAAAATTTTTTTTTTTTTAGATCTTTCCTCTGTGAACAGTAATCACGTGAACAGTAACAGGAAAAAAAAAATTCTTTTCTCGGATGCTTTTCAAATCGGCATAAACAAAAACAGCCGCAAAAAACTTTAATCGGTTTTTCACGAGAAACCGAAAGAAGAAAAAAAAACAGATTTTTTTTTTAAAAAAAAAATTACTGTTCATCCATGAACAGTAACGGAAACGAAAAAAAAAAAAATTCCACGGCTTAAAATAAATTCCAGCCGATTATATTTTTTCGCAAACCTTAATTTTTGTTTACAAACAATTTTATGAGAATCATCAAAATTAAAATTCGTGGCCTTGGCTCTGATACCACTTGTGGGATTTATCTGTATGCAACCCTTTATATTTAAGGATTATAACGAATTATAAAGTGATGATAACTAGTCATAAAATAAATTGCATAAACAAAATCGTAAAGGATTAAGAAATAACCTTTGGTCCTAGCTTTTATGGCCTATGAACAATAGAAATAGGGTTGATTTTCTTTTTCCAAAAATCGGCCCATATGAACCGAAATAATAAGGATTAAAATCTTTATTTTCGGTTATTCCAAAAATGTATAAATGTGTTAAAGATAAATTGTCATCTAGTGAGGATCGAACCCATGACCTCTTGGTTTGAGTACCCTCACTATTACCACTACGACACATTCATCTTGTTGATATTAAATATAACCGATTACATTTAATTACGAATTAACAGATTAATTCGTCCAAGCTAACATTACATACATTTAATTAAATATAACTTATTATATTCAATTTACGAATTGACAGTTAATTCGTCTCAACTAATATTATTTAATCTTCATTAAATAATTGTCTCATCAACACATTGACTAACTGTTGAGTCATATAAGGCATCAATGTGATTATATTTCTATAACCACATCTCTCAAACACATCTTATAGGTGTGACCTTTAGGGACCAGTTGATCACCGCCATCTGTATGATAATAACAGCAAACTTTCTAGCAAGCCAACCGTTATTAGGTAATCGTTAATCAACTGATTAAAATACGAAGTATACCCTTGTGAACCTATAAGAGATTTACAAATGTTATCACACTAATTTGTGGAGGACACAAGCTCAAACAAGACCACCATTCAGGGACCGGGCGGTGAGGAACTACAATTGCGCATGCTAGAGTCTGCGGTTCCTAAGGTGATCGATGTTGGCATGGAGTGGAGGTTGGTCGTTCTGAGTGTGAGTTCCTGACTTGAACATTTTTCCTCATTCGTGTTTTGCCTTGCATTTTATTGAAGGACCTTTTTGGCTGTAGGTGATGACCGTTAATCATCAGGCTATGTGGCGGATGGCTAACCGCTGGATGGAGCTTGCTGGTGACCTGGCTGCGAGGGAGGCTCGACTTTCTCAGGTACTTTTGTGTGTTTTTTATGTGTATTTTGTGTTGCATTTCGCGTTCTTAGATCTTGATGATCTGTATTGTTTTTTGCAGGGTACCGCGGATCCGGCGGAGCTTGCTCGGGTCCGTGCTGAGTTGGATGCAGCCAGGTCGACGATCAAGGCCCAGGGGTTGGGGATCACCCATCGAGACTAGGAGCTGAGGCGCCGTGAGGACGAGTTACGGAGCCGAGATGCGGAGATTGCTTCTCTTAGGGCTCAGCTGGCTGCAGCTGAGGAGCTTCATGTCGTGATGGAGCGCGAGACGCTGGAGAGTTTTTCGGAGAGGGAGTCTGAGCACGTGGTAGTGTCTGCGTTGGCGGCGACTCCTCGCGAGACCGGGACTAGTCCGACGGGAGGTGCTGAGTACGTGTAGTAGCTTGTTCGTGTGTTGGACTCTTGTATGTACATATTTACATTTTGCGTGAGGCGGTTTGTATATATGTGTTTTTGGATTGTGGTTCATTTTGTGATTTTTTCTCTTTTTTGTGTTGTGTTTCGGAGGATCGATGTCGGCTGTCAATTCCCTTTTGCTTTGCATCAGTTCCTCCATCGTTAGTGTAGAAAACAGGCAACATGTAGCACGTATGTGTAAACGTAAACACGTAAAAAGCATTTGATTGAAAACAAAGATTAACCACGATGCCACGAAGTTAAAAATTGAAAATTGAAATTTGAAATGAATTTTGAAAATTCCGCGACAAGTCGTCACGTTTGGACTCCGAAAGGAATTGATTTGAAAATTTGAGCAATTAACTCGTGTCGTAAATTAAATTGCATCGAAATTATTAAAATTGATTTGTGACTCGAAAAATTCAAACTCAAACCGTTAGGGAAGAATTTTAGAAAAGATTTTTACGAATATATTTGATTTGGTTTTTGTGAGGTCAAGACTCGAATTTGTGAGCGCTTGAATTTTGAGGAAAACTGATGTCGTGTTATCAATTCTTGATTTTATTTTTGCTGCAAAATTTCGAAAAAAAATTCGGAATTTCGACTGACATGGAAACGATCCGTCGCGGATCAGGGCGACTAGCCCTTCCCCCCTTAAAAAAAGAAAGAAAAATCCGTATGTTTAAAGCTGTGTCATAGAAACCGTGTCGGATTTCATAAAGCGAAAAAACAAGGAAATGTGAGTGTGAGGAAACACAAAAATGTCCTGGATCATCCCGAAGAGGTGCGAGCGTTCTGGCGGGAGGTTTGAGGTGTCAGGACAAAACACAACCTAAAAGAGACAAGTCAAAGCGGGAATCCTGGAAGAAGGCCTAAAGAGGCGCGAGCGGCCTGGCGATGGGAGCCAGCTCTCCCCTTTTTCTGAAAAACGTGCTGATTGTTTTTGTATAAATAGTGATGTTTGCGCTTCATTGTTTCATCATCCGAAACACAAAAACATCTCTATAAAACCTCTTCTTCTTCTTCCACAAAAATATTTCATGGATGCCTTTGAGAATGCGTTGCGACAATGGTGCCGGGATTTGTCGCCTCCCGAAAAGTATCAACTTATTTGCATGGGAGTTGGTCAATTGTTGGTGCTCCGTCAAGTCAAGGTGTAATCCTCATTTCTCGAAGCATGTTCTCGGTTTTGGGATTCAAAACACCATGTTTTCGTTTTCCCGAAAGGTGAAATTTGTCCTCTTGCCGAAGAAGTTGGAGCCATTGGTGGGTGGCCGGGTTGTGTTCTGGTGCTTCCTCCGACCCGGTTGTGCTACAAGGAGAAATTTCGTTCAATGTTGGGCTTGTCGACAAGTCAAGTCAACTTCCTTCTTGCTCCGCATGGTGTGGACATGTTGGCTCTTATCAACATCTTTTTAAACTGATTAGACGCCAATGTTTCAGAGGTGGCTAGGAGAATGGCTCTTGCCTTTTGTCTTATCCATGTGTACCTCTTTGTTGATGCTTTGAAGAAGGAGGGGCCAAAATGCTATGGTAGCATGACCCTTGTTCATGTGGTTGAGAAAATGAAGCATGGTATAGATCCATCATGGTTGGTGCTTGGCGAGATCATCCAAGCTTTGGATAAGGAAGGCTCTTGTGGAGAGGCTCCTTCATTTGGCTCCCCAAGGATTCTCCAAGTGTGGCTATTGGAGAGGCTAAGGTATGTAGAGCCTCCGGTTGATTCTTCTTCTTATTCCTTCCGTCACCTTACTATGAGGAAGAAGTTGTACCCGGATAGCTTTGCTTCCACCGAGACTTATTGGGTCGCAAGATTGGTGGAGGAGGGTGGTCCTCACATCCGTTGGGTGGTGCCATGGTGGCACTTGAGGTCCTTCACGGGGTTGCCCGCTTCGGGTGCTAGCCCTTGTACTTTGATGGTGGTGAGTTTGAAGGTTGCTTCCTTCATCTATCCCGAAAGGCTCATGAGGCAAATGGGGCGTCAACAAAAGGTGCGCGCTCAAGATACCCTTTTCCAAGAGAATGTTTTCCAGAACTCCGAGCTTGTGGAGGTCTTTGAAAGATGGTGGGCCACTCGGCCGCTTTGGGAGGTACCAGACCCCGTCGCCACGACATGGGTGACTCCTGCTTATGTCAAGTGGTCAAGAGCTTCGTCCTTGGAAGAGAGGTCCAAATTCCGTAAGGACGAGGCTGTTGACTTGAAGTATCGAGAGGTTGGCAAGGCCAACTGTGCCTTCTTTGAGGATTATGTTGATGGAGCTAGCCCCGATGTGATGAGACCACGAAAGAGGATAAGCTCGGGTCCCAAAAATATGGTGGGCCGTGCATGGGCTCGTTTCGGGCCGAACATGGGGTCTTGCACTAGACCGGAAGCCGTTGCTGTTGTAGATCCGTTGAGGATCCGTTCTGAAGAGGAAATCCATGCTATGTGGGCCAACAAGAAGAACAAGGGGAAGATGTACCCCGAGGGAAAAGGCAAGGGTAGAATGGAAGAGTGAAGACCTCCATTACCCACTTTATTATTATGTTGTATTATTGTTACTAGCTATGTTTTGTGTGTTTTGTGCTAGTTTTATTATGTGAGGTGTTTTAGTCGACACCTTAGCTTTGACAAGTTGTAGACTCGTCGAGCTTTTATTTGTTGTTGGAATTGTAATCCCTCCCATTATTAATTAAATAAGAGGATTGTTTGTGTCAAAAATTGTGAACGCTTGTTTATTCCATCTATTTTCTAAAGGCAATTCGATTTGAATCGTCCTAAACGTTTGCACTTCGGAAAGTGGGATTATTGGGAGGAAGGGAGAAAGGCTTATTTTTGGTATTTTTTGTGGGGAAAAGGGAATGTTGTTCCCTTTTCTTTTTTTTTGATGGGGATGTTTTTTTGTATGTGGGTTTTTTTTTATTATAGGGATGGTTGTATCCTTTCTGTGTAGGAAAGGACTGCCTATGTATCCACCTGGAGAAGTGAAATCAAACCATGATCGTAGTTCGAAATGTTCTGTAAATTTGATTGAGTTTTGTGGTTGTATCCCTCATGCATAAGAGGGACTACCTACGTATCCACTTGAAGAGGTGAAATCAAACCATGCTCGTAGTTCAGGGTGTTTTTGTGAATTTGTTTTAGTACAAATGGATGTTGCCTTTGATAGATCAAAGGACATTCGAAACGGGCAAGGTGCCGCAACTTAGACTCAATAAAACATGCAATTTCAAATCAGAACGCGTTGAGGAACTTGACTTGAAAAAGAGTTAAGGTGAACGCTAGTTGTAAAACTAGGCTGAGGTCGTTGGTTGCTATGGTTCAAGGGTAGTATTTCTTGAGTTGGTCTAGGTTGGTCGGGTTTGTGAAATCCTCCTCGTCTAGGTCACTCAGTCTCACTGAGCCCCCGAAAGTATTTTCTTGACCAGGTATGGCCCGGCCCAGTTGGGTTTGAATTTTCCCCTCGGATCGACAAGTAGCGGTGCTCGGACCAACTTGAGGACCAAGTCGCCGTCCTTAATGTTCCTGGGTTTGACCTTCTTGTTGAATGCCCATTGTATACGTCGTTGGTATTGCTGGACGTTGTGCAAGGCGTTGAGTCGCCGCTTGTCTACAAGAGTGAGTTGCTCGTACCTTTGACGGGTCCATTCCGCCTCAGGAACTTGACTCTCTAACAGGATACGTAGAGAAGGGACCTATAACTATACCGGTTGAACCACCTCAATGCCGTATGCTAGGTAGAAGAGTGTGGCGCCTATCGGTGTTCGAATGGAGGTTCGGTATCCCCAGAGTGCGAATGGGAGTTTGCTCGGCCAATCGCGGTATTTGTCTTGCATTTTATTGATAATGGTGACAAGAGTTTTGTTAGCTGCCTCCACCGCTCCGTTAGTTTGGGGACGGTAAGGGGATGATCGATGTCGTTTGATCTTGTATTTGTCCAGCAAGGCCTGAGTTTCCGCCCGGAAGTGAGAGCCTTGATCGCTGATGATTTCATGGGGTACCCCATATCTGCAGATGATGTTGTTTTGTATGAACTTGGCCACTTGTTTGGCGGTCAGGACTGCATATGACTGCGCTTCTACCCATTGGGTGAAATAGTCGATGGCGACGAGGACGAAACAATGCCCCTTGGTGCCTACTGGGTTAACTTTCCCGATGATGTCGATGCCCCAGGTCGAGAAAGGCGAGGGTGTGTCATAGTGTATAAAAGGGATTGCGGTATGTGTTGTATGTTGGCGAAGATTTGGCAATTTTGGAAATGTTTGACGTAGTTACGGCAATCGACTTCCATGGTTCTCCAGTAGTAACCTAGCCGCATTATTTTTCGGGTAAGCATCATTGCGCTCATGTGAGGGCCACATTCTCCGTCGTCGACCTCTCCAATGACTTTTTTGGCTTTGTGATGGTCAATGCAAAGGAGGAGAATCCCTTGGGGTGTTCTTTTGTATAATTGATTTTGGTTTATCACGAATTGTGATGCAAGTAAACGGATGGCTCTTTGTCCTCTTGGGCCAGTGTTAGGAGGGAATTCGTTTTTGGTTTTATAGTTTAGGATGGCTTGGTACCAAGGTTCGACATGGCTTTCCTTGTCGTTGTTGATGGCACAAGTGTGAGCTGGCTCACTCCTTCTCTCGACACATAGGGGCATCGATGTCATGTCGTCAGGTATGTTGACGAGCGCGACAAGTTTTGCCAGGGCATCAGCAAATTGATTTTCCTCTCACAGCAAATGGAAGTAGTCGACTTGGTCGAAGAACTCGGCCTCTTGATTGATCTTTGCTCGGTAGGGAGCTAAGCTATCACTTCGGATTTTCCATGATCCGGACACCTAATTGATGATGAGCGAGGAATCACCGTGGACCCTCAGTCTCTTGATGCCAAGTGTGATGGCTGCTTGTAGGCCGATGAGGCATGTTTCATATTCATCGGCATTGTTAGTGACGGTAAAGTCTAGCTTGACTGAGATCGGAACATGTTCTCCCTCTGGTGATATTAGAAGTATTCCTACCCCGAAGCCTCTCATATTAGATGCATCGTCGAAGTATAGGTCCCATGCGTCGGAGTCGGCACAAAGGATGTCTTCGTCAGGAAGTGACCATGTGTCGGTCGTTGGATCCTCGTTGACGAGATTTTCTTCCAGGAAATCGGCGACTGCCATTCCCTTGATAACCTTGAGGGGTACAAACTTGAGATCAAACTCGGAAAGCATGAGTGTCCACCTAGACAGCCTTCCGTTTAGTACGGGTTTCTCGAAGATGTATTTAATTGGGTCCATCTTAGAGTAGATGTGGATCGTGTAGCTGAGGCTTTGTCGGTAACAGTCAGGTATAGGGATAAAGGAATCCCCGGTTGAGGTGGCATGAGGACAGGAGGTTTGGATAGGATTTCCTTTATCCTGTCGAAGGCTTTTTTACAGTCGTCGTCCCAATCGGTGTGATCGGAGGCGCGAAGCTTCTTGAATATTGGTTCACAAATCATGGTAAGCTTGGCAATGAAGCGGCTAATGTATTGGAACTGGCCGAGAAATCCCCGAATCTCCTTCTCGTTCTTAGGCCGTGGCATTTGTTGAAGGCTTTGATTTTGGTTGGATCAATCTCAATGCCTCTTTTGATGACGACATGTCCCAAGAGTTTTCCGGAGGTGACCCCGAATGCACACTTCTGAGGATTTAGTCTCATGTTATATTTCCGCATACGAGCGAAAAATTTCCGAAGGGCACCGATGTGGCCATCCCATTCTCTTGACTTGATGATCATGTCATCGACATATACCTCTACCTCCTTGTGCACCATATCACGTAGGAGAGTGGTAGCGGTTCTTTGATAGGTTGCTCCGACGTTGATGAGAGCGAAAGGCATGACCGTGTAACAATATGTACTCCACTGCGTAGTGAATGCAGTCTTGTGCATTTCTTCCTCAGCCATTTTAATCTAGTTGTACCCATCATACCCGTTCATGAAGGATAGGAGGGCGTGCTCGGCAGTATTGTCCACCAGAATGTCAACATGTGGCAAAGGGAAGTCGTCCTTTGGACTCGCCTTGTTCAGATCCCTGAAGTCAACGCAAACCCGAATTCTTTCGTCTTTCTTCGGTACAGGCATAATGTTGGCCACCCAGTCAGAGTATTTAGACACTTTGATGAAACCAGCCTTGAACTGTTTATCCACTTCTTCCTTAATTTTCAGGGCCCATTCAGGACGCATTTGACGCAGCTTCTGCTTCACAGGTTTAGCTCCAGGCTTAATGGGTATCCGGTGCTCCGTAATTTCCCCTGTCAATCCCAGGCATATCTCTGTAGGACCAGGCGAATACGTCCTTGTATTCGTGGAGGAGGTCAATAAACTGTTGTCTTTCCGAGGGGTCCAGGGTTGTCCCTATCCTAAGTTTTTGAGGTGTGTTGTCGGTTCCTACGTTAATAGGTTCGGTCTCCTCAATGATAGGGGTTCTGGTTTCCCGTTTGTCAAGTTCTTTGGCTAGGTGAGGTGGGTAGTCACTCAAGTCAAATTCCTCATAGTCATTCAGAATCGCATTGCTGTTAAATTGAGACGAGTCATAAGCAAACTTAGCATTCATTAAGTTGACACGAGCGAAAAGCTCGGAGAGGACAGATATCTCATGGTCGGTCAGAGGTGACACAGTAGAGGAGGTGGCCCCTGGAACAGGCTCCAGGTTGTCACCTTTCATGGGAGTGGGGGTGACCCTAGTAGACTCAGCCTCTGAATCAGCCACGGCTTTGTCATAAAACAGCGGGAAGAGGACCTTGACTGGGACACCAGGAGTGTTAGGAGCTATGATAGACTCTGACTCTGACTCTGACTCCGACTCAGACTCAGATTCAGTTTCTTCTTCACTTCCCTCTTTGAACATAGGGCCTTCTCTAGTTGTGATCTTGAGAATACGGCCTCGCCGATCGGTCTACTTTACGATCTTCCTCCAGCCTTGTGCAGCTTTCTTCGGGTCAGTGTCGGAGATCAAGGTGGTTGGGTCATGCTGGTTATCCTTCAGGGCGATGTTGATGATGTCCTCATAGTCAAGGTGCTTGATGTTATCCTCTCTAAAGAGGAGGGTGACAGCTTGTCCATCGAGGCATGACGACTGCTTAGACTCGGTTGATGCAGCTTCGGTGTTGTCGGGGATGAAGTAGCAGTCCTGGAAGACTTCCACACCCGGGTACCTGGTCTTGTCCATACAGTCATAGATCGGCTCCGGAAAGTCATGGTAGAGCTCGGACTCTCCCTCGGGGATAAAGTATCCATTGAGAGTAAGATGATAGGGACGGAGGATAACCCTGTGCTTCTTGCGTTTTCGAACTAGGAGGTTCATCTCCTGAATATCTTCATCGGTAGGTTCATAGCCCAGTCCGAAGGGGATGTTGAGGACCTTAGCCTGTTTCAAGGGAGGTAAGGTGCTCTTCAGTGGATTGAGGGGTAGACCAGGGAAGTAACCCTGGCGCATCATGATGCGGTTGACTGTGAGGTTGGCAAACGGGTCACAATCAAAGGGTGTTGATTCATCAGTTATGGCGCTCACGGCATGGAATCCCCACATTTCATTATCATCTCCTCAATGGCTTGGGAGGCTATTCCCTTTCTCATGACGGCTTTGATCGGGGAAGCCGGAATCGTGATCGTTTTCCCGTTGAAGGGGACCCTGATTTTCTGGTGGAGAGTTGAGGTAACTGCCTTGACAACGTGAATCCAGGGATGTCCCAGGAGCATATTGAAGGAGGCGTCGATGTCGACAACCTGAAAACTGGTTTGCCTTTCCAGTGGTCCAGTTGCGACAGTTAGAGTGATAAGCCCTGCGACCTTGCGACGAGTGCCGTCGTAGGCACGTACTCCTTGATTTGTCGGGACCAAGTCAGCTTCCTTAATACCCAGTTTGTGAGCCGTCTTGAGGGGAATGACATTCACTGTAGACCCGTCATCCACAAGGACCATGGGCACATTCTTCTTGAGACATTGTACGGTAATGTACATGACAAGATTATGATTGGCTCCGAAGGGAGGGATATCCTCGTCAGAGAAGACGATCGGGTTGTTCAAGTCAGGGGCATCCCTTGTCATGTGTGCCACTATTTCTTCAAGGGAGGAGGTGGAGGACACAGTTAATTTTCCCAAGGCCTGTAGCAAAGCCTGTCAATGCTCAAAGGATGTCGCGATCAGTTGCCAAATTGAGATTTCGGCTTTTTCCTTCTGGAGCTGCTTGAGGATCGAATGCTCGGGAGCCTTTACTTGAGGAGGTGGAGGGACAGTTAATTTTCTCGAGGTGCCTGCTCCCTATGACCCAATACCCGCATCAACCCCTGCCCCTGCTCCAGGACTCACACACCATGGGGTCAACCCACCAAAAGCAAAGGACTCTAGTGTCCCCCAGGCTGACTGATCCACCCTGTAAGAGTGGAAAACCCCACTATAGTCCCCAACTCCGCTCCACCACACTGGATGTGGTCCATCGGTGCCAATCCCCTAAGCATACGCCATCTCATGCATGTTCCGGAGTGTCAAGGTGGATGACACTCTCTCTGCCAAGTAGCTCGAACGCGTCTCTGGGGTGTCGAGGTAGGGGTAACAAGGAAAAGGGTGTTGCTGCGGTGGTGTTGTCGGTCGTGGTCTAGTCTCAGCTATCCTCTCCCTCACTCGACGAGGTCCTCTCCCCAACCTGAGTCTCTCCTCCACCACCGCCACATTCTCCCCCTTCTTCGGCTCGGGCATCACCTGAAGGATCGTGTCATCAATGAGGTACGTCTGCAACTGTCGAGGTACATCATCATCCTCCTCCTCCTCATCGGAGTCAACATCCACCACCACTGGATCTAACGACTCTGTCGATGGGAGGTGCTCAGGAGCCGGGATCTTCATCCAGCTCATACCCCACACCCTCCAAGCTAGGCTGCCATCATCTAAAGTTATCAACCATTTTAGGTCGAGATAGTAGTCTCTATCCATCGTAAGCACCGGTGTAGATAGAGGCACGTACTCTGAAAAAGCCTCAAAGAAGGCTAGCTTTTCAGCTAGCCGAGTGGCGATAGCACCACAACTCAGGTATCGGATGGTGGAAGTAGCCATCAAGGCCAGGCTAGCGTAGACCATGGCGGGAGCATTAAAGACCACCCTCTCGGTCCGCTCCGGGTTCAGATAAGACATCAAAAGCAACAGTTCATGATTGTTCAGCTTACTCATATCCGGCCTCTCGTAAAGGAGGTTTGACAAAGAACGAAGGAAGATCCTCAAAGTAACATGTTGAATATCATTAATCAACATGTTGCTAGAGGTGGGAGCTGGCTTTCCGGAAAGACAAGGCATGAGTCGGCAAACACCGCACTCGGATGGGATCTCACTGATGGAATCCTTGTGAGGCTTGGCCAACCCAAGGTGAGAAGAAAAAAGGTCCATGGTTAACACGAAGCTCGTGTTCATCAAACGAAACTCAACAGTTTGTGCAGCTGGCTCGTAATTAAACGAGCTCATAAACTCTAAAGTCAGAAAAGGGTAATAATGCTTCCTCAACCGATATAACCCCATAAACCCCATAGTCTCAAAGATGTGATGGACATCCGTCTCAATTCCCAAGTCCTCAAGAAGTGTGGTATCCACACAATTGGTAGGCCTCATTTTGCGTTTCTGCAACGCCACAAATCGTCCTCTCTGTTTAAAGTCTACAAACACCACTGAAGGGTATTCCGGTACCGCGGGTACCACGGGTCCACTACCCTCCTCAACTTCGGGCTGTGAAGCCCTCCCCCTCTTGCTCTGACGGGTCCGTATGTTCGATCTCTCGGATCTGTTTCAAAGATACGGTTTAAACAAACTTGCATAAGTACTTAAAACACATACTTTACACAATTGAACATTGAATATACATCTAGGTACACACTTTCACCAACAAATCCCAATTGGATACATAAATTCAGTTTATAGTAACTCAGACGATCTCTATAGCTGTAAAAAGTTTAACATAATAAACATAATCTACTCGACCAATTCGGATATCATAGCATGGCTCAAATGCTACCTCATGTAATTACTTGATAACATGTGAAATATTCATATATGGTCATAGAAAGGCAACTTAAAACATTTCATCATCAACTTTCAACATTAGAAGCAAACAACTCAATTACACTAGTCAGACGGTCTCTACAGTTGTAACGATTTTGACACATTCCTCAAGAGTTAACATCGCCACTACTAATTTAAGAGTTTAACTCTAGCATATACATTCATATCCAATACAAAACCTTAGTCATAGGAAACGAATTTCAATTTGGGGCACTTTTAAGACGGAGTTTTAAGGCAAATTTTAAGGTGAAAATTACCAAAATCCAACTTCTAACATAACATATGTAACATATAGTACTCAATTTCATCATCCAACATATAGAAAACAATCACAAATCAATTTTGATTTTGCAAACCCTAGAAAATTCGCCCCCAATTTTGCAATTTCTACTCTATTTTTAGCACAATTAACATCAATAATCACAAAAGGGAAGCATATGAATCACATTACAACGATTACAAGCAATTTTTGTCCATATGAATCAAAATTTTCGAACTATTCTATCATTCTAATAGATTCAAAGTGATAAAACATGTAGATAGGGAAGAAATTCATACCTTGATTAGATGGAAAGTAAAAGAATGCAATTAAACAAGGAAAAACAACCCAAATCAATCACTACCACCACAAGATTATGAGAGTTTTTGAGGAATTTTAGAGCTTAGGGTTCGAATAAAAGAGAAAGAATGAGAGGAATAAGAAGAAATAAGGGTTTTAAGAAACCCGTAAGAGCCTATGTACTGTAGCCTACTCGATCGAGTGCCTAGGGTACTCGATCGAGTGCCCTTTACTCGATCGAGTAGGAGCTATTTCGTCGAGTATCTGCAGAAAATTTCTACATTCTAATGTCATAGCTTCCTAACTAGATCGAGTGAGGTCTACTCGGTCTAGTAAGCACTCGCACTCGGTCAAGTAGAGTTGAGTACTCGATCAGAAATACAAAATTAATTGAAGATTCCTGCAAAAACAATATCGCGTGTCGATTCCAAACCAAGTTCGGAATTCGTCACTGGTTACCGTACCTACTTCTATATCATCATTATTATTTAAACATATAATACCGACTCATCAGATAAGATTCATATCATATCACGGTACAACAAATTCACACAACACGGTTTACCTGCTACCGAGTCATTCGTATACACATTTACGTCACCATATTATACCTAGACTCGTCTCACCACATTGCTAGCAAACTTATGCTCACGTCAATATAAAACATATAATTAACGGTGGATATCCTCATGCCATCCAGGTATATTTTACATAAAAAAATTAAAACCTATCATGTTCCAAAATCAACATAACAAATTATTCTACATAAACTGATCATCACGCAGCGGAAAGTTTCAACCATTAAACAATGCATCCACACATCACCGTTTGCTACTTCTGACATCATAACTCAACACTTCTTTAACTATCATTACTATAGCTACGGTAGGACTTATAAACTCACATAGGTTCACCATTACTAATAACCTTAAGCAAACACCACATGATCACTTTTGACACATATCTATTAAATAACCCCTTTTTACGTTTCTCATACTCATCGCATAAGCTCACTAATTCTACCAAACTTCACCACATACGATCCAATTCAACTATCATACCTATATCAACTTCAACAAAGACTTGACCACAGATAGCTCCAACGAAATCCACATTCACATTAAGCACATACTCACGGACTCCACATTCCCATACCCAGTGACTGGCTTAAGTACAATGGGGCCAAGATTTTGAAATGAGGGTGCCTACTCACTTAAAATCTAGCATCAGCTGGGGCTCCATTACACATACACCAGGTTCATTTTATTAGACTCACTACGTTCATTAGGTTCATTTGTTACAGGTTCCAAAATCGTCTCTCTGATACAACTTTGTAACACCCCCATATTCTGAGGAGCCTTAACTAGGCCTTCCTTAGCATATAAGGGCGTTACCATCTCGGTTGCCCGAGGTAAGTAATCATCAAAAGTCGATAAAAGAACAACTATAGTTATATTAAAAGCGTGACAACCAACTTAACAAAATAAAGGTACAACTCATCGGCTACACTCTATTACTATCAGAACTCGTGAAGACTCATCCCTGCCCGGACTCCAGCTATCAACGACATCAACACCTGCTAAGACAGACTGCTCACCATAAGGGATCACGGCAGACACATAAACAAACAAGACAACCACACAAGGTCAATAACTGGGGCAAGACTTAACATAAACCGACAACAATTACCAATACATTACAAACACAACCAGTCATACACAATTACACCCACTCCAATCAATCTCCGTCACCGACTGTCCACTAGACCAGCCCTGCCATTGGGGGACCGCAGCCGTACCCACCAAATCCCCGCTCATCATACCGAGCGATAACCCTGTCCCATTAATGTGCACATCCCCTCCCGTGGCGGGTTCCACGGAGGGCAAAACTAAGGCGTGAAGCCACTCCCGCAAGTGACTCCACTCAGCCGAGGACGCGCCTCGAGAACCGTGAGACAAACAATCCGCATAAATCTGAATACAACAACAACCAACAAACTGTATACACCAACCGACTACCGCATATACGCTGCCACACAACACAACCACACTACAACAACCAAGACACAATAACCGACACACTAAACCATCCACAGGAACTGAGTGGGCGAACCTACCTTTAAGCGTCTGCAACGATTCCACGCTCATACATGCAAAACCCAGCAATCAAGCAACACCTATACACATAACACAACCATCTATCACTACCAAGCAAACCCTAACTGCAAAGACAAGGATACGGATGATGATGACGACATACCTACAAGAAGAAATGTAATCCCCCTATAAATCTAGTGCAAAACAGTGGCGGAATCACTGTCGAACGGGATTAATAACACAATGATAAAAGTCTAACTGATAAAAATTGAGAATATAAAATTCTCAATTATGAAGATTTGCAAAGCTCGGTCAAATACAAATGCCACTTTCCTAGAAAAAGGGCTAAAACAAAAATCCTCAAAGTGTTCGACTGAAAACATAAAGGAAAAACAGAAGAACAGAGTAGGATCTTCAGACTACTCGCTAGCTCTCACACTGATATCCCATCCATAAGAATACCCGTCATGTTATAAACATAATGTACCATCGATGGGGAGTAACTAGACGTTCTCCCAGCCATGTTACACAATATAAATGGTATAGAAGAAATAATATATCAAAATAGATTGAAGTATTATAACAAAAGTAATTAAAATATGATGTCAAAATTACGATCAGAACAAATCGTACTTTGCATGCTTAACAAAAAAATTCCTCAAACAATGTAATGGAAATAATATAGTTCAGGCTTAGATTTTAACATGCTGGCAATATCGCTAAAAACCGTAGACCCCGCTCAGCCTACCATGTGCTAATTGTTGGGGACCCCGCTCACCAACCCACTAGTCACAAACCATAACTAACCCTGCTCAAATTTCCTGGTCCTAAGTACATGTACATGACTCTACGACAATCTGCACTAACGGAACCCCGCTCGGCCCCCGGTAACAAATCAAATGGTGGTAAGAAAATAGTATACCTCAGTTTATTATTCCTTGCCTTCCCTCCAAATATTCCAAACTCAAAAATACCCAAAAGGTAGTATCTTATTTCAAGGTTTGTAAGTGAACTTACTCTTTTATTATCTTGAGTGAAAACTTTAATCGTATAATTATAAGGTATAAAATGATTTCGAAGTTTACATATGATAAAGCTACTGATTTATACTTTAAATCAAGTCTAAATGAAAGTACTTTATGAAGATATGTATTATTTAGGCCTTTATTGAGACTTAGTCATAAAAACAGTTTTACAAAATGTAACAGACCTTACGGTAAAATTCATAATTAAATATATAAAAATAGAAATGATGCAAGGTCAATTTTCATGGTTTCCAGAAGGTTTTAGCTACAACTTTTATTCTTTGATAAACTTGTAATGACGAAAGTAGCAGGGGTACATAAATTGATTTGCAGAATCAGTCATAAAATGATAACTAGAATGTCTTAATTTATAAATCGACTTTTAGAATATATTTTGAGGTAAATTAAAATTTTACAGGATACTAGACATCCTAAAGTTTATTCATGAAATATATGAGCTTATGTTTCGAAGGATAAATATGTTTTTCAAATTAAACTTTGAGCTAAAGACAGAATTGTTGTATTCTGGATAGATGTTCACAAATATTTTCTTCTGATCAAATCACACGTCCAAATGTTATGAAACTTTTTGTGTAGATCCTAGTCTTGAAAATAACAGGACTTTATTCACAACATTTTTAATTATTCGAAATATAAACAGGGGATATAAATTTTACAAACAGATCATGTCAATCGTTTATCAACAAAATTTCTGCTGACTAAAACTTCAATTTACTTTAAATTACGAAATGAAGGTTTCGAGGGCTAAAAATTTAACACAACCTTAATATATAATGTCTCAGCCTTATATTAAAATTTCATAAATTGTTAATTAGTATAAGTATTTTAAAACTAATTAAAACAAATCCAAGTATACTATATTTGCAAGAATTGCAACAATAATGTAAAATACGAAATAAATACTTTAAATGCAAAACAATTACTATAAAAATTCATGGTGACTTATAATATGTCAAATGTTCCAGAAAAGTAATTTATAGCCATTTTACTCATAATTTCGAAATTAGTTATTATCAATTTATAGTCCAAATTATTAGTAAGTCCTCTAAATGTCAAAGTTCTTAATACAAGCAACTACAACAAATATATGGTAACACCGAGTAACGTCCTTTGTTACCTTAGTTGTCAAGGTCCGAGTCGATTAAATACTCGTCTTCTTCAGAGTCTTCTTGATAACCTATAAAATAAAAACACATATGGTATATTGCTCCATATGTCACGATTAAGTATATGAAATAAAACTATGATGACTATAAAACTACCTTGACTATTATTATTACTATTCTTACCAAAGTAGAAGAGATTACCAATAACAATTAGAGTTTTGAAGGAAAGGAATAGGATGAATTCTCTTGATATGTTTCTCCTAAATTATGGTGGAAAACAAGCTTGTAAACTAGTAAAAAGAGTAGAAGAATTGATTCAAATTGCAAGAGCTTTGAAGTATGAATTGTAGTAGTTTGTAGTAAGAAATGAAGAGGAAAATGGAGTCCTTTAAATAGAGCAAGTGACCAGCCAAAGCAAGGGACAACAAGGCACAATTATTGGTAAATTCCACCCAAAAATAAAATAAGGAAGCTATGAAGACAAGGGGCCGAACTATGGTATAGATTAGGGTTGTTTTTGCAATAAAATAAAATGTAGGAGGCAAGCTAGATGGCCTCTAAAATCTGGTGGGTGTATTATGTAGGGGTCACTTTGATCTTATAATATATGTATAAGACAATTACAAAATATTACGGGTTTGACGGAATTAAATTCCGAGTCAAAAAGGACAAATTACGCATCAAGAGCGAACACCGATTATAAAACGAATTTAATTAAATAATTAAATCAAATCCGTACTTGAAGGATTAAAATTACATCTCATAATTTAAAAGTGAATAAATGAGATTAGAAAATTTGCGGGTGTTACAACCTCCCCCACTAAGAAAAAGTTTCGTCCCCGAAACTTGAAAGGAGTTAAAGAGTGTTGATAGGGAAACGAGATTTCCTTAATCGAAGAGGTGAGGGTGCTTAATGCGCATAGAAGATTCGGTCTCCCAAGTCTCCTCCTCGAAGCGGTTGCAACGCCAGAGAACCTTCACTAAAGGCACCACTTTATTCCTAAGGCGTTTTCCTTCCTATCGCTTATCCGGATCGGTCTCTCCTCATAGGTCGGTCCGTTCGATCTCTAAAACTTCTGGTTCGATCACATGCGCGGGGTCACTAACGTACTTCCTCACCGGGATACATGGAACACGTCGTGAGTCTTACCCATCGAAGCGGGTAGCTTGAGCTTGTAAGCCACTTCGCCAACTCTCTCAACGATCGGATATGGTCCTATGAACTTAGGACTAAGCTTGCCTTTAATTCCAAACCGTTTCACTCCTTTCATTGGAGATACCTTCAGGAAAACCAAATCACTAACCTCGAACTCCAAAGGTCGACGGCGAACATCGGCATAAGACTTCGACGATCCCGGGCGCTTTCATACGGGATCGGATCAATCCGAACTCGATCGATAGTGGCGGCAATCACATCTGGTCCAAGGGCCAACACATCTCCAGGTTCATCCCAACACACAGGGCTACGGCAACGACGTCCGTAAAGAGCCTCAAAAGGAGCCATCTTGATTGAAGCGTGATAATCGCGTTGTTATATGAAAACTCAACCAAAGGTAGATGTCTCTCCCAGTTTCCCTGAAAATCCAAAGCGCAGGCACGGAGCATATCCTCCAAGGTTTGGATTGTTCTCTCGGATTGACCATCAGTAGCAGCATGAAAAGCAGTGCTCATCAGCAACCGGGTACCTAAAGCCTTCTGCAGAGCCTTCCAGAACTTAGAACAGAACCTCGGATCACGATCGGATACTATCTCCAAGGGAACACCATGATGTCGTACCACCTCGGCAACGTAGGTCTCAGCAAGTCGCTCCAAACTCCAAGTATCGCGAATCGGGATGAAGCGAGCACTCTTGGTTAAACGATCCACCACAACCCAAATACCATTCCTACCAGATACAGTCCTCGGTAGAGCCATTACGAAATCCATAGCCACACACTGCCATTTCCATTCGGGAATTGGTAGTGGTTGCAACAAACCTCCAGGTCTCTTATGCTCAAACTTGACACGTTGACAAGTCATGCATCTACTCACATAAGCAGCAGTCTCATCTCTCATATGCGGCCACCGAAAGTGAAGCCTTAGGTCCTTGTACATCTTGTCGCCACCAGGATGCACTGAGAAAGGAGTTTTATGAGCCTCATCGAAAATCTTCTTTCTCAAATCATCATCCTTAGGTACAACCCAACGACCCTTAAACTTCAAAGCTCCACTAGAGTCATTAGCAAAGTCGACAGCTTTCCCAAGACCCATCTTCACACGGATCTCAAACACAAAAGAGGTCAACCAACTGCTTCTCACGGATCTCCTGAAAGAGGTCAGGTTCAGCCACCAAGGAGTTAACACAAACGGCAGGATCATTGAGGACCACGCCAATGGACATTTTCTCGAACTCGCGAACCAGAGCTTCGGGTAAAGCAGAGCAAGGGATAAGGGAATGAACATTCTTCCGGCTCAAAGCATCAGCAACAACATTAGCTCTTCCTTCATAGTACAACAGACTCCGGATCGTAGTCATTCACCAACTCAATCCAAATCTCTGTCTTGCGTTCAAATCCTTTTGCGTGAAAATATGACGCAGCTCTTGTGATCGTGTGAACCTTACACTTCACACCATACAAGTAATGACGCCAAATTTTAAGAGCATGAACCACAGCAGCTAACTCCAAGTCGTGGGTAGGGTAGTTTACTTCGTGAACCTTCAACTGCCTAGATGCATAGGCGATCACCTTACCTTCTTGCATTAGCACACACCCAACCCATGCTTAGAAGCATCACGGAACACATTAAAGCCAACACCGTCTTCAGCAAAGTTAGCACAAAAAGTAAAGACGCTTCTTGAGCTCTTGGAACGCCTTTTCGCAAGCCTCGGACCATAGAAACTTGGATTCTTTTTTTAGAAGTTGAGTCATCGGACGGGCTAACTTGGAAAAATCCTTAACAAACCTTCTATAATAGCCTGCAAGACCCAAGAAACTACGAATCTCACCAACATTAGATGGACTAGACCAATCGGAGATAGCGAAAATCTTTGCGGATCCACCTTAATTCCTTCCTTCGAGATAATATGGCCAAGAAAAGCTACCTCGGAGAGCCAAAACTCACATTTCGAATACTTTGCATACCACTACGCTTGCGGGATGCCCGAACAATCCTCGGATGTTCAACATGTTCGACTTCGGACTTAGAGTAGACCGAAATATCATCGATGAAGACCACCACACACTTGTCAAGGAATTCTTGGAAGGTACGATTCATCTGATCCATAAACACCGCAGGGGCGTTGGTTAAACCGAAAGGCATAACCTTGAACTCATAGTGACCATACCTTGAGCAAAAGGCGGTCTTATGAATATCGGACTCTCGTACGGGATCGATGGTAGCCGGATCTCGGATCGATCTTAGAGAAGACGGAAGCGCCCTTCAACTGATCAAAAAGGTCATCGATACGGGGTAGAGGGTACTTGTTCTTTCTCGTAACACGGTTAAGCTCTCGGTAGTCGATGCACAACCGCATAGAACCATCCTTCTTCTTCACAAAGAGGACAGGGGCACCCCAAGCCGAGGAGCTAGGGCGGATAAAGTCCTTCTCGATCATCTCATCCAACTGCTTCAGCCTTCCCGTAACTCGGGGGGGCCATACGATACGGGGCTTTAGCAATCGGACCGATGCCAGGCACCGGATCGATAGAGAACTCAACATCTCGCTCGGGAGGAATACCAGGTAAGTCTTCGGGAAAAACATCGGGTACTGCTCACGATACGAACCTCCTTAAGCTCGGGTAACTCAGCGAGATGAAGAAACAGAGCATAGAAACACTTGACAACCCTTCCTTTGTAGACTCATCGGTTTCAAGGGCGAAACGATCTTTATACCCTCCCGACGTCTACCACCATGGTGGGTAACTCGGCTACTAAGGGGACTCTTCAAGGAAATCTTCCGATCTCGAAAGACCGGAAACGAGCGTCATAAAGGGCCAGCCAATCTATACCAAGGATCACATCGAACTCACCCGGAGGAAGTCCAAAAGAGTGGTGGGAAAGACCTCACCAGCGATGAGAATAGGCACGTCAATATATGCCTTAACACAAGATATAGCTTCACCGGAAGGTAAAGATATGGGAACGGGCTCGCGGAATGGATACCAGGGATGCTTTTTCAAATAATTTAGAAGATATGACGGATATAGATGCACCGGTGTCAAACGAGAATAAAAGCATGACGTCCGAAACAAGGTGCGTCTGCCGGTAATCACATCCGGGTTAGCCTCGGCATCGGCTCGGCTCAAAGACAAATATACGACCTTTACGGCGAGCAAGACCTCCATCTTTGCGATCGTGGCAGCGGCGCAGTCTTAACCATTGATGTACCAAGATCATTCTTCGGGCATCATAGCTTTATGACCCTTGTTCATTGCACTTGAAGGCGGATAATAGGGTCACCACCACAAGTAAGCCCAGGATGATAAGGGTCACCGCAAGAATAGCAAACGGCATCCTTCTTCACGAAGTCTTTCTTCTCATCGGTCTTCTTCCGGGCGGTCGGGAGGTAAAGTGAGGTTTCTTAGGTCCGAACCTCCGGAGATTTATTCCTCTTGGGAGCAGAATAAGTAGGAGAAGAAAAAGGCCTCTTCTGAGATGGTACATTAACAGGGGCAGCCTCCTCCTTGATTCGAGCTAAGGATCTCTCATTTAGCAAGGCGACATTGTAGATCTTCTCTACGGTATCCGAGTCTTGAGGCATCAAATGAGTGACCTCGGCTTTCGACTTCCGATAATAGAAAACCCTTCGGGCCTCATCGGGAGCGGCTCCTCGGCAAAGTGCGCAAGTCTCGTTGAAAAGGTCGGTGAAGTCTTGGGTGATAGGTTTCCACGCTTGCATTCCATGAACTCTTCGATCTTCCTGTGTTTTAGTTCTTCGAGGTAAAATCTTCTCTCAAGCATGGTGACGAATTCGGTCCATCCGAACCCGTGTGCTAGTGCGGGCCGGAACCAACAATTCTCCACCAATGGCTCGGCTTCACCTTGCGATAATGGACGGCGGGTTCACCATGTCTTTGGTTTGGGACCTCGCAGATTTCAAACTGTCGCTCCATCCGTCCGATCCACGACCTTAGAGCCTCGGGTCAATGACACCCTTGAAGAAGGTCAATCTTGCTCTTCGCCATCTGTCCGGCAGGGAAAATCGAACTCTCGCTGTCCACCGTTTCCTCTACCGCGAGGGGCCAAGTCTTCGATCCTGTTGGTCGATGATTAAGCGAGTTGATGATCGCTTGGTTGATTCTTTGTCGATCCGATCCGAATCTCTTCCTGTTGACATCCACGTCCACGTCCACGTCCGCGTCCGGCCATCTTAAAAGAACGTTAACACCTAGTCAATGCTAAGCACCGATTTGCAAAAAAACATAAACTAGCATCCAAGTCCTTATTGGTTTCTACCCATCTCTCACTAAATTATTTATTAGGCATATTCCTACGGATCAATGTGTGAGCGTCGGAGCAGCGATGCTCGATACCAACTGTAATCCCCTATAAATCTAGTGCAAAACAAAGGCGGAATCACCGTCGAACGGGATTAATAACACAATGATAAAAGTCTAATCGATAAAAATTGAGAATATAAAATTCTCAATTATGAAGATTTGCAAAGCTCGGTCAAATACAAATGCCACTTTCCTAGAAAAAGGGCTAAAACAAAAATCCTCAAAGTGTTCGATTTGAAAACATAAAGGAAAAACAGAAGAAGAGCAGTAGGATCTTCGAGACTACTCGCTAGCTCTCACACCGATATCCCATCCATAAGAATACCCGTCATGTTATAAACATAACGACCACGATCGATGGGGAGTAACTAGACGTTCTCCCAGCCATGTTACACAATATAAATGGTATAGAAGAAATAATATATCAAAATAGATTGAAGTATTATAACAAAAGTAATTAAAATATGATGTCAAAATTACGATCAGAACAAATCGTCTTTGCATGCTTAAAACAAAATTCCTCAAACAACGAAATGGAAATAATATAGTTCGTGGCTTAGATTTTAACATGCTTGGCAATATCGCTAAAAACCGTAGACCCCGCTCAGCCTACCATGTGCTAATTGTTGGGGACCCCGCTCGACCAACCCACTAGTCACAAACCATAACGGAACCCTCGCTCACTTCCCGGTCTAAGTACATGTACATGACTCTACGACAATCTGTACCAACGGAACCCTGCTCAGCCCCGGGGTAACAAATCAAATGGTGGTAAGAAAATAGTATACCTCAGTTTATTATTCCTTGCCTTCCCTCCAAATATTCCAAACTCAAAAATACCCAAAAGGTAGTATCTTATTTCAAGGTTTGTAAGTGAACTTACTCTTTTATTATCTTGAGTGAAAACTTTAACTGTATAATTATAAGGTATAAAATGATTTCGAAGTTTACATATGATAAAGCTACTGATTTATACTTTAAATCAAGTCTAAATGAAAGTACTTTATGAAGATATGTATTATTTAGGCCTTTATTGAGACTTAGTCATAAAAACAGTTTTACAAAACAGAACAGCCTTACGGTAAAATTCATAATTAAATATATAAAAATAGAAATGATGCAAGGTCAATTTTCATGGTTTCCAGAAGGTTTTAGCTACAACTTTTATTCTTTGATAAACTTGTAATGACGAAAGTAGCAGGGGTACATAAATTGATTTGCAGAATCAGTCATAAAATGATAACTAGAATGTCTTAATTTATAAATCGACTTTTAGAATATATTTTGAGGTAAATTAAAATTTTACAGGATACTAGACATCCTAAAGTTTATTCATGAAATATATGAGCTTATGTTTCGAAGGATAAATATGTTTTTCAAATTAAACTTTGAGCTAAAGACAGAATTGTTGTATTCTGGATAGATGTTCACAAATATTTTCTTCTGATCAAATCACACGTCCAAATGTTATGAAACTTTTTGTGTAGATCCTAGTCTTGAAAATAACAGGACTTTATTCACAACATTTTTAATTATTCGAAATATAAACAGGGGATATAAATTTTACAAACAGACTGTCAGAATCGTTTATCAACAAATTTCGGTTTTGACTAAAACTTCCAATTTACTTTAAATTACGAAATGAAGGTTTCGAGGGCTAAAAATTTAACACAACCTTAATATATAATGTCTCAGCCTTATATTAAAATTTCATAAATTGTTAATTAGTATAAGTATTTTAAAACTAATTAAAACAGTCCAAGTATACTATATTTGCAAGAATTGCAACAATAATGTAAAATACGAAATAAATACTTTAAATGCAAAACAATTACTATAAAAATTCATGGTGACTTATAATATGTCAAATGTTCCAGAAAAGTAATTTATAGCCATTTTACTCATAATTTCGAAATTAGTTATTATCAATTTATAGTCCAAATTATTAGTAAGTCCTCTAAATGTCAAAGTTCTTAATACAAGCAACTACAACAAATATATGGTAACACCGAGTAACGTCCTTTGTTACCTTAGTTGTCAAGGTCCGAGTCGATTAAATACTCGTCTTCTTCAGAGTCTTCTTGATAACCTATAAAATAAAAACACATATGGTATATTGCTCCATATGTCACGATTAAGTATATGAAATAAAACTATGATGACTATAAAACTACCTTGACTATTATTATTACTATTCTTACCAAAGTAGAAGAGATTACCAATAACAATTAGAGTTTTGAAGGAAAGGAATAGGATGAATTCTCTTGATATGTTTCTCCTAAATTATGGTGGAAAACAAGCTTGTAAACTAGTAAAAAGAGTAGAAGAATTGATTCAAATTGCAAGAGCTTTGAAGTATGAATTGTAGTAGTTTGTAGTAAGAAATGAAGAGGAAAATGGAGTCCTTTAAATAGAGCAAGTGACCAGCCAAAGCAAGGGACAACAAGGCACAATTATTGGTAAATTCCACCCAAAAATAAAATAAGGAAGCTATGAAGACAAGGGGCCGAACTATGGTATAGATTAGGGTTGTTTTTGCAATAAAATAAAATGTAGGAGGCAAGCTAGATGGCCTCTAAAATCTGGTGGGTGTATTATGTAGGGGTCACTTTGATCTTATAATATATGTATAAGACAATTACAAAATATTACGGGTTTGACGGAATTAAATTCCGAGTCAAAAAGGACAAATTACGCATCAAGAGCGAACACCGATTATAAAACGAATTTAATTAAATAATTAAATCAAATCCGTACTTGAAGGATTAAAATTACATCTCATAATTTAAAAGTGAATAAATGAGATTAGAAAATTTGCGGGTGTTACAAGAAACCTGGCAAAGGACCGCTACCCGACTCAAGCTATGCTCTCCTAAGGCACAAGGACCTTCAAAGGCTTCCATGGAGGTTATATGGTGAAGGGAAGGGAAAGAGGCGACCTAAGGATCTGAACAAATGAGACGGAAATGATTGCGAAAATAACAAAACGCGATTATAAACCCTCGCTGAAAACACGATACTCGATCGAGTGGCCCAGCTACTCGATCGAGTGTCCCCTACTCGATCGAGTATCAAAGCTACTCGATCGAGTAGCCTCTACTCTATCGAGTACCACCCCTAACTCACAACATAAGATCACTTTAGTACGTACTTCTAAGGACCATTACCACCCCCGAGGTCGGTCAACGCTGGTCAACAGGTCTCTAAAAGGGCGGGTATTACACTAAGAACTCGTTACCCTTAGCATTCTATGTCTAGAATGACTCTCGTGATGCCAATGAACACGGATGTTCACAGAGATTTTGAGTAAGGGGTGAGGGTACGTATTAGGAAGCTCTTTAATTTGAACACCTAATCCCGCCCGCCTCGATAGCAGCTTCTACTAATGATTAGGGAAATTATTCATATTTGATATGTTATCGATGTAATGCATGCAATGCAACAAACATAGATTAATCTTAGCATGTGGAATTAGACTATGTCGGTTAACCCGTAATTTAGCAAACAATTTGGTCGAAGTTGGAAGTTAGATTTAATACATGTGAATGCCATACAATTAAATCATACATAATAATAATAAATGATAAATGAATTACAAGGTTTATTTGATCTACGTCAGAAGCACGCTCAAAAACGGGATTTCGAAGAAGAAAATAAAAGGAAATAAAATTAGAATTGAAAATATGAAAATACGTCAGATTAGAGGTGATAATACGGGTAATAGTTGATTTAAAACCGTAATTAGGTGCTACGTCAAAGGGAGAAAGACTTTAGGGACGTTAACCAGCCCAGAACAGGCGCAGCATCTGCTGCGTCCTCTAGAAGAGGCGCATCACTTCCTGCGTCTGTTCTTGAGTTGGGTTCTGGCTGTGAAGTGATAATTACAATATCGTTATCATTCATTGGTAGATTTAGGATGGATTATCAATTTTAGACTCGAATTTAAGTGTTTTAATTGATTATATGCATCTTGGCAAGTCATAAAACGAATAAAAACGAGGATTTATAATGGTTTACATGATTATCATTAACTCGTGTCGAAAAAAAAAAAAAGGCAAAATAACATCTTTGAAATAAATATGATATGCAACGAGGTAACAAGGTAAGCTATGACCAAAATAGGGGTTACTAGATCGACTACAGCGTACTCGATCGAGTAGGTGAAGATCAGAAGCACGCACAATAAATTACCAGGGCTACTCGATCGAGTACGGGATACTCGGTCGAGTACCAAGAGGTTTACTCGATCGAATAAAGGCTGCTTGATCGAGTACTCTACTCAGTTCTCAGAACTGTCAAATCTTCGTAAAATTGTCATATCTCACTCGTTTCTTGGTCATTTTGGGCGTGCGACCTATCGTTAGAATCGTAAAAGAACAAGCTATCAGCTTCAAGTGGAATCACATCAATATCATATATGCATCTCAAGTTATAACAGTTTAAAGACAACTCCTCTATAATTGAACAACATAACTATTCTGTTTCACATGTTACTAACTAACATCTCTTATTCCACAAGTTACTAACTAATCAAAAGCCATACAAGAAACACCAAAGCATGCCTTATACCACTCTATTCCACCTTAATCATATATATACAATTATTACAAATCCTATCGAATGTTACTACTACTAAGCCAAACATTAACGTTAATCTTGCACATATAATATTCAACTTACCACTCATGTACTACCCGTATGCTTTATCATGTTATAACATCAACATATATACCAATATTCCTAATCACATGTTATGGACATGGACCACCCGTGCCGCGCGCACCCGTGCATTGTTTTCGAGGCGGAGACACTTCTCCCACGGAACCTTGGTTTGCCAAAGCACGTCATGGGTCGTTACCGATTGGTGAGGCATTGAAACCGGTGAAAGGTTGAATAAGCCTGCATTTGTGGAGTCGCCACCAATTTATAGTGGAAAATTGGAAACCGTTCGAATACCTCTTGCCATGTCAGGACACAAAGTAGTGACATGAACACTAAGAACTCGTTACCCTTAGCATTCTATATCTAGAATGACTCTCGTGATGCCAATGAACACGGATGTTCACAGATATTTTGAGTAAGGGGTGAGGGTACGTATTAGGAAGCTCTTTAATTCGAACACCTAATCCCGCCCGCCTCGATAGCGGCCTCTACTAATGATTAGGGAAATTATTCATATTTGATATGTTGTCGGTGTAATGCATTCAATGCAACAAGCATAGATTAATCCTAGCATGTGTAATTAGACTATGTCGGTTAACCCGTAATTTAGCAAATAATTTGGTCGAAGTTGGAAGTTAGATTTAATACATGTGAATGCCATACAATTAAATCATACATAATAATAATAAATGATAAATGAATTACAAGGTTTATTTGATCTACGCCAGAAGCACGCTCAAAAACAGGATTTCGAAGAAGAAAATAAAAGGAAATAAAATTAGAATTGAAAATATGAAAATACGTCAGATTAGAGGTGATAATACGGGTAATAATTGATTTAAAACCGCAATTAGGAGCTACGTCAAAGGGAGAAAGAGTTTAGGGACATAAACCAGCCCAGAAAAGGCGCAGCATCTGTTGCATCCTCTAGAAGAGGCGCAGCACTTTCTGCGTCTGTTCTTGAGTTAGGTTCTGGATGTGAAGTCAGAATCGCAATATCGTTATCGTTCGTTGGTAGATTTAGGATGGATTATCAATTTTAGACTCGAATTGAAGTGTTTTAATTGATTATATGCATCTGGGCAAGTCATAAAACGAATAAAAACGAGGATTTATAACGGTTTACATGATTATCATTAACGCGTGTCGAAAATACAAAAAAAGAACGAAATTTGAAATTTGATTAACGAAACTGGACAAATAAAAAAACTTGTGTATCAAACTAGGACTTTCAGAACCTCGACATGAACAAGTCGAAACACCGAAGAATCGATTTGAATTAAAACGGCGAAAACCCGCAAGTATTGAATTACTCGGGATTAAGGACGAATTAAGCATTGCAATTTAAAAGGGATTTGTTAAAACCTGATTTATATACCGAAAATTACAAAAGAGAACGAAAGAAAAACGAAAGCAATAAGAAAAGGGAAAATTGCAGGAAGTCGAGGAAGAAGAAGAAGAAGAAGAAGAGCAGGAGCAGCAAGCAACCTCTGGAAGAGGCGCATCAGATGCTGCGACCCTTCGAAGAGGCGCAGCTACTACTGCGTTTCTTCTCGACGTCTGACCTCCGCTGTTTTATATATACGGTTTTAAAAGATGGATTTTAAATCGTTTTTTGAACGTGCTCTTGATATAAATCTACATTAATTGATACAAAATAAATGTACAATAATAAAATGGGATTTTACACCCTCAGAGTTACATGTTATCGTCGCGAGATTTAACTAAATCGGTTTTTAGTGGTAACTCGACTCGATCTATGCAAATATGAAAGTGCCCTTGAAAAAGGATTTGAAACAAATTGATTTAATTGATTGTGTAGTGGTCAAATTGGTCGGTCATGCAAACGTGACTGGTATTCAGAATGTTTTGAGCTTACGTGGTCGACTAATCAAGCACGTAGGTGTCGAAAGGCAATAGCGTGGTCTTAGAATGCAAAGGGAGAAGAAAAGGGCGGACACTCGCGTGAAAAATATGTGAGGCGAAGGCCTCTATTTATACTACATATGGAGGAATTATGGTAAGGGTAGAATTTAGAAAGGAATAGGAAAGAAAGATCCGGAAACAACCGACTTAAGTTGAAACACGGAAACTTGGACGAAAATAAAGCCTTGAGAAAAGGCGCAGCAGTTGTTGCGACCCTTAGAGGAGGCGCAACACTTACTGCGTACTTTCTCGGGTAGTATTCTTCTGCGCAAGAAAACGCATTTGATAGCCTGTCGTATTTTAGGCATAACTTTCTCTACAAGACTCGGATTAAGGTGATTTCGGTAGCCTTGGAAAGCTAAGAGAAAGATCTAGAACTTTCTGTCAAATAGGTCAGACCCAAAAAAATCGTAATCACCTCGTAAAACGGGCCTAAATACTCATTTACTGCTGACGTGGCAACATGAGGGTTTAGAAAAATAAGTTTCTTGGCTTCTCGTTAATTGGATAAAATGGTCCATCAACTCGGAAATGGATCCTCTCCATTTCCTCTCACAATCCCCTTAAATAATAATTTCTTCTCTCACCCTTATTTTCCTTTATTTTTATGCGTAAATTTAGAACCGTTAGATGATATCAAGATAGATCCGGGCCATTAATAGGCACTTGCCTCTCCATTTCTTTTGAGGAAATGGAGAGGAAATGAGCTCCATCAACTCATATAGTTTTGTTACTTAGTGGAAAATACAAGGGTAAAATCGTTAATTCTTTTTCCATCCCAATACAATTTCCAAAGAAGTAAAGCTGCAAAGCAATTAATCAACATTTATACCAACTACTCATTTACCAATAACTAAAGCACGCCTTACATCATTCAAAGCAATCAATTAATCGTCGACGGTGCACACTCACGTCAGACCCTTACTACTTCCGGTGACCACCACCATCTCAACTCAACCCAGGCAAAGAGGAAGAGTCTGGTGTTCTGGTATGCGTCTGGCGAGTAAGCTGCGCAAAGGCGGCGTTGGAATCGATGCGGTGATATACACAATAAGCTGTCATCGATCGCCGGCGTCGATATGTGACAGCAGGCAGCAACGCGTGTTAGTGGTGGTGTATAAGCTGCCATCTAGGAAGGTTTGACAAAGAATTCGAAGAATCGTGTCGAATTTTGGGACGAAAATGTGAAATTGATGGCTTCCTGTGATTTTGCTTTTTGGGGATTCTACAGTTTGCCCTTCTTACAATCATTGGACAAAAAAGAGGAGTTGTTGGGTAGTCCGGAGGTTTGATATTTGATGGTGGTCAGAGTTGTAGTGTAAATTAAAGAGCATTTTAGTTCACACCTTTTCTATTTTTTTTTTTTTTAAGTTCCCAAAATACAAGTTTGAAACTGTTTCAGACCCTAAACAGAAACCTACCCGGTTTTTCATTTAAAAATCGGGTCTGTTACCTGAAGTCCTGAACCAAAAATGACCCAATTTTCCGGGTTTCAGAATCAGGTTCCAACTCGGTTTCAGATTACAAGGTAAGCGAACAACACTTTTATCAACACTCTCACGGTCTCACCATTAGTAAATGAGCAAATCAATTCAACTTGCAACTACTTTGTTGTAGCATTAGTAATAAAATTTTGTAACTTTTGTAGAAAATCAATTCAAGAAAATTCTGATGGGTTTAACATTTTTTTGGGTGGTGTAGTTTCTTTTCATTATACATTTTTTTCTCCACTAATTTATGATGAGTCAAGTATTTTTATAAGATGTCAAATGTAGGATTATTAATACTTCTATTTTTTATAAATATTCTCATTAGTTTTTGCACATAATTTAAGCAATTTGATCATAAATTATAATCCGTATTACCCTTCTCAATCCTCGACCATAGAAGAAATTCCGGCAAAACAAATCAAATCCGTACCTATGCGAACCACGAGAGTTACAAGTTAGATGCCGAAAAGCAAAGCTTACTTAGAAAAGACGAAATTTGTGTAGTAAGGTAGTAAAATTTACTAATAGAGCTCTTTCGTTTCTTTCTAGGTTAACAATATCTGCCATACATAGAATTGTTGATGAGTTGTTGCCCAATCTTTTTTTCATAATGATATTTTTTCTAATATAACCTAAGTAGTTTAAAATTTAGTTTAGTCGAATTTTTATTATTAAATTTTTAAATTTTATATCATAATAAGTACTGTAATTATTTTTGAAAATTTAATAAATATATATAGGATGAAATATTAATCTACTTTTATCTACTATACTAGGGTAAAAGGTCATATTTATTATGATTAGATTCACGTATCATACTCATTTCACAAATGTAGTGAATAAGCTTAATTTTCAAAAATTTAATACAACCCCGTGAAATTTCACGGGTCTTACACTAGTGTAAACTTTAAGTTTAACCCAAAGAAGTGACATGGGACTCAAAATGAGATATACTCATAACATTTTATGACATCCTAACCTTAGGTAGACAAACACATTGATTTTTGACTCGAGATTTGACGGTTTTAGGAAATGAAGACGGTTTTTGACCCGGACTCCAAATGTACTCTTATTATTGCCAAAACGACCGTAATGATACCTAGATGACAATCAAGGGATAGACACAAGTGTACGAGTTACCTTTTATTAACTGATTTATAAAACGTCATAAAATCGCGATATATGCTAAACATGCGGCCCAATCATCACTGGGTGTTTGGCGAGAGGTGTAGCAATGAGGTGTCTACAGAGCTCCCACTTTGACTGAGGCTTGGATAAGGCGAAAGTCAAAGTATAGCCCTCAGGTCAATTGAAGATTACAACCTGAAGACTATGGCGACGCGAGGCGACTCAAGGGGTCTGAGCCAAGGACCTCTCGTCGGGAGCATTTTAGAGTCTGTCGAATTTCGGGGAGGGTCGTTTAAAGTCCATTAGACTACGTAAGGAAGCTCGCCGGCCATAAGAAGAAACCATACCTGAGACACCCCTGGGTGAAACGAGACTGAAGGCGCTTCGGCAAAACTCTTTGGTCTGAAGATAACTTAGTGTCTGAAGGCATTAAGGGTTACAGAGATTTTGAAGAAACTTCTTAACACTTCTGAAGGATAACTCTGAAGGCTATCTCCAAAGGAAAGGACAACTCTCTGAAGGACTGAACATGAGGACTCAACTGAAAAGAACTTCTGGAGTTTACTGAAAAGGGGGTATCTGAAGGTTGCTGAAAGGATTATCTGAGGGTTGTCTGAAGGAAGAACATATCAAGGTTATCCTGAAAGGAATAAAGGATTATCTGAAGGAAGAACATATGAAGGACTCTCTTGAAGGAATGACTGTGAAGGATTAAGCCAAGTTTCTGAAAAATCTGAAGGATTAAGGCAAGCTTCTGAAAGATCTGAAGGTACAGAACTCTTCGGGAGTTGTTTCTCTCGAACTCCGTAGGAAACCATATGAGGGTCAGCAGGATGTTGGAAGAAACCGATGGGGAATGTGCTCGCATCGATCTCAAGTGAACTCTGTTTCTGAGAAATACGTGGGCTGTAAGTGGCAACGAACTCTCGCTAGGGGCATATCGATGATTCCGCTAGGGAAGAATCATATGTTGAGTCTGAAGGAAATGTAGATTCATATACATATTAACATACTCAAATATGTCAAAACTAATTTGTCATAAAATTAAAACGGATCTTATGCATGCAAACAATAATATAAATAGAGGAGAAATCATGTCCTTACATAGTAGATTTCGGCTATTAGGGCACAAGAGAGATCACCTTTCTCTTCTTGTTCTTGAGCTTTTCCAATGGAAGAACAAAGATCTAAGTGTAAGATCTCTCCCTATGTATTATACCCAAGGCTCCTCTTAATATAATTAATATTACAAATACTAGTTATAATATTAATCAAAGGTAGAAAATTGAACCAAAACTTTTATAAAACACTTATTTGTTTCGGTTTTAAGAGAGAAGAAGAGAGGATTTTTTCTTCTCACTAGAACTTGTGTTTTGGATGAGTGAATAGAATGGAAATAATACACTACCTTTAGTATATTATTAGGCAAAATTAAAGAAAAACAATGATCACATTTGCTTCCCCAAAACCGTGTAAGAGGAGCTTTAGGGTGAGCCAATGCATGGAGAAATTGTTCTTCACAAGGAACAATAGGCTTGCATGGCTAGGTTTCCTTTTAATCATTGTGTTTTCCACTAATTACAAACAACATATAATTAGTATAAACCCTTCTAATTTTCGGCCCATTCTATAATATGGATTCCATATTATTTTTGTCAATTGTCTATATGTTACATGTCACATGTCACATATATTTGTTATGTATTTTTAACATATTAAAAATCAACGTATTAATAAAAATACGTCACATACAAAAATTGACTTAGTAATTTCATATTTACTTGTGCCAAAAATTTTACCAATTTATAAATCACAACTGATTGTATTTATAACAATTCATTCAATTTAATTGTTACATTAAACAATTATTTCATCCGAGTAATGATACAATTCAATTACTCAGACCGTATCTCATTTAATCACATTTCAATTTGATACGTAAATTTTACTTCCAAAATCGTCCGTCAATTTTCAAGTAATTTAATTAACTCGTAACATTATACGATTAATTAAATAATCAATTAAGAGTATTGCCCTTTAGGTATGACCTAGGGGGTCAACTGATCACCACCGTCACACGACAAAAGAATGTCAAACTCTAGTCACCAATCATTACCGATATATGTTGATCGGTTGACAAGAATAATATTACTTCCCAATTGTATTCATTTTAATGAGACTTAAACATGTGATCATTATGATCAACAGTCGTGATCGCATTATTGTCGGAGGACACATATTCCAACAATCTCCCACTTGTCCTCGACAAGTGTGCGTCACCAATTCTCTTGTCCTATTACTATCTCCCACTCAATGCAAGGTGTCTTTCAGGTCGTACTTGCAAGTGATCATATCGAGAGTGGTTTCCTCGATATGGAGAATAACTGATTGACCGGATTTATCCACTCTGGATGCCTTCCGAGCGTGGCCACGCATTTCCAGTTCATTACTCCTCGAGTGGCCCTGAGATATTGTTATAACCCTGACTAGGGGTGGACAATTCCTATCGCACTCATTCCCTTCGACTAGCCACAGCCATCATAACCCAAAATATGCCCATTTGACCCCATTTACGAAGGTCGTAGTAACACAAATCAAAGTTAATCTGAAACTGTGCCATCTTAGGAGAATAGTCTTTAGTTAAAAGAATCGACTCACTTGAATACTATAGTAGCTCTCGCCACGACCAGGCTATATAAATTTGCCAGAACTCTATAAGCGGTCATTAGGCCCGACAAAATGTTCCTAACAGTCTGCCTATGTGATCGACTAGTCATCTCACATGACTCTATGGCACTTGAACTTGCCATCAATCGCCTCACACTCTAGTCACTTCGAGACGTCACCTCATATAAGTGACTATGGGCAAAACAATGTTAATCCATGTTCACTTTAACGGGGTTCAATTGTCTCTACAACCCGTTTGGATATAACAATGTTCAAAGTGAGTTAATAATAACTCAAACGACAAGTGTCGACATCACACCCGGGTAGTCAATATCATATTACAACCTTGTGATGTTTATCATAAGTGTAAACACTTATTGATTGCAATAGAAGTTTAACATCCCATGTGTCCACGTGTTCAAACTTCTTACACTTGCAATTTCCTTCACATTCATGTTCTCATACCATGAATTTTACCAAGTACACATTAAGGTTCTCGACCTTGGTTTTGGTTCTTTAACTTGAAAGAACTTTCTTATCGATCATCTCATAACGAACGAATTTGCGATGAATAACATAACTTGTACCAATCAAGTATTCCATCCACACACAATGCACTAGGTATATGTTTTGTAGAATCTTGTAATAGTTGACAAGATTATTAGCTTAGTACTTCTCACAGGTCCTAGCTTAACTAGGAAAGATTATCTTGAATAATCTCTTATTCAACCAAGCATCTTTCCAAGACTTCTCATTTCTCCATCTAGGCTTGAAAGATTTGGGATTCTCATAAATCCTCATATGTGCTCGGATTTTCTACAGTATGTGCAACCTCTTAACACACAATGGAACATTCCGTCAATCACCGAAATCGCTCATCGGATTCTACTCGAGAATTCATGACGTTTCTTTTATGGCTCACCAACCAATCATCATGCTCTTATGCATATGATTCAAAATTGGACACGTACATGATCATTCTAATGGCGGAAATATTAGTTACTAATAATCATGAGATCAACCGTTCTCAGGTTCAATGAACTACCATGACTGCTAATGGTAATCCCATTTTCATTCATATGAATAACCTATGTATATGTTGATATGATGTGTATCTCTTAATACTAATCCAACATTCCTGATGCAATTGGATTCATCATTGTCCATTTTCATCCAGAATTGAAAACTCAAACTCTTCTTTATGAAAGAAGGCATTATACATTCAAGGATGATAGCTCCCACTAAATTCCATGTCTTCACATGAGAATATCCTAACTCCCACTCAATTCAACATATTTCGAAATTGACTTCTCAATCGAAATTTGTCAAGAATATAAATATAAATTGCCTTGCCAAGTTGCTAGGAAAAAACCATATATGTCCCATCATATCCTTTCAAAATGCTTATTTTGAAGTGGTCTCTTCTTAACCTTATGGAAAGAGGTTTTGAATCTCCAACACACTCATATCATAATGATGTGTAACAATGTCATTATTCAAATATAAACAATATCTAGAATACGTCCCTCGCAAATACCCTTTTGGAAGGAGATTTAACCATTTCATAGGGAGGTTAAGCAATGACATTTGTATGGTTTAACTTTTAGCAATTGAGGATATCGGTATATCAAATCTTTGCAACTTAATCTTGATTATAGCTAGTATGTTACTTTGATTCATTTAGGCTCTTAAGTAAAACTCATGATTGAAACTATTGGTCAAATGCTTCATTAACTTAGTCAAAAAACTCGTTGAGACTTTTCATTAGTCATTTTTCTTCCAAAACTTTCTTTTGGTCTCCTTGTGTAGTTATCTTAAGAAAATTCTCTTATGATTACTACACTTGGTCTCTTTAGTCATATAGAACTAACTTGAGACCATAGATCTCATCTATTCGGCATACAATGTAATTAGATATACCTTTATTCAAATCATTCTCTCTTGCGTAGATCTTCATTTACATTTGCCTTGTGTCCTCATTTTTCTCCCACTCTATCTTTAGAATGAATACACTAAACATTCAAAGATAGCATATGAGACACAAATTAATGATGTTGAAGTATAAGGAGAACTATCTCATAGATAGACTAATAGTTATTGATTTCATATGAGTTCTTGGTGATTGACATTCCTTTAAGAGAGTTCATAGACTCAAAATCGCTTCATAAATGATCATACACAAGCCTTAAGCATGTGGACATATAATGAAACCGGTCATTATATTTGTCTATTAGATCACTTTAAGTGAATAATCTTATGTTTCAAAACGCAAGCATTTTAAAGATGAAATTTAGAACATTAAAAGGATAAATGATAAAACGGGTGACTTGGGTTGCAAACCAAGTCACCATCATCCAAAATACAACTCATTATCCAAAATACCTTTCCATGTCAAACACGGAATCTTAAAGTTCTAAAATCCAAAACATTACTTAAAATAAGACAATGAAAAACAAAGCTCCATAATAGCTATCCTTAGCTTCTTCATGGTTTCTTATGCTTGCTTTTCTTTTCCTTTGTCTTTGCTTGGTGGAGGCCCTATTTACAATAAAAGGGAGATACATTATCACAACTTTGCATCACATTACCATAGTTGTATTAGAAACATAAAAGAAGGTTAGTCATTTACCTCTTTGGAGTGATCTTTCCAGCTTTGATATCACCAAGGTATTTGGAACAATTTCTTTTCCAATGTCCCATGCCATTACAATAATGGCACTTATCAAGAGGACCCTTCTTGACTTTGGAGGTGCTAGCTTCACAAGACTTAGCTTTGGTGAATGTGGGAGCTTGCTTTTTACCCTTTCTCCCATTCTTCTTGAACTTCCCTTACTCTTTGTGCTTATGTTAAGCACATCCTTGGGAGGGTTCACATTTAACCCCATGTCCCTTTCGGCTTGCACAAGTAACTTGTGCAACTCCTCAAGAGACACATCCTTGTCTTGCATATTGAAATTCACCCGGAATTGCACATATGCCTTGACCTTAGACAAGGAGTGTAGAATCCTATCTACGATGAGTTCTTTGGGGATTTCAACCTTTTGAATTTTCAAGGTCTCGACAAGCTCCATGAGTTTGAGCACATGAGGGCTAACCTTTTGGCCCTCTTTGAAGTCGAGATCAAAGAATGCCGCGCCGCCTCATATTGGACGATCCGCGGAGTTTGTGAAAACATGGTCACAAGTTTGGAGTAAATCTCATTAGCATTGCCCATTTTGAAGGCTCTCCTTTGGAGTTCCGCCTCCATCGCAAATATCAATACATTTTTCATTGCGGCGGACTCCTTTTGGTAAGCCTCATAGGCTTCCCTAGTGGCCGCGGTGGACCTAGTGGAGGGTTCGGGTGGAGAGGCCTCGGTAAGGTAACGAAGCTTGTCGTCACCCTCGGCGGCTAATTTGAGTTGGGCATCCCACTCGGAAAAATTTGACCCATTCTTTTCAAGTTTACATCGATCCATAAAGGATCGGAGCCAAGATGAAGTAGCGAGTGGTGTAGCATTAGGAGTTGGTGTTGCCATTTGTTATGAATAAGAAGTGGTCTACAAAACAAAATATAAGGAGTAAAACAATTGTCGTTTTAATTATACTCGTAAAAATGAATGATTTAAACAAGTTTTATGCATTTTTCTAGTGACCTCTACCCAACTAGAATAAATGATTCCAAGACCCAAATTCATATCGACTTAGGCACGGGGTAGCCGATGAAACCCTCATCAATATAACTCGTTGGATTAACCTTTTAATCGATTCTACATTTAGAACTCTTGGTCGATAAAATTACTCTAATATTTATCTATAGCCCAAAACACATCAACAAGGGCACGGGGTAGCCGATGAAACCCTTATCAATTACTTTTGTTGAGTTCAATCCAAAGTTCGAATAAATGTGTCCATTATCCAAACCCATATTAATTTAGGCACGGGGTAGCCGATGAAACCCTCATCAATATGAATTCGGTGGATTAGACATTTATCACCCACTTCCCCTACGTAACAAGGTTTGTACCCCGGGGTAGCCGAGTGCACTCCCTCGCGAAATAGGTTTTCATGGTTTCTACTATTTGGTAAGGCTATGTCTCAATTAGTTGTTTTAGCGAGAGGTCGTGTCAATTTATTATCTATCACGTTTTAAGTGAACTAAAGCGGTGAACTACGATAATTCTAATTGACACGGTCGATAAACTCGATAAAAGACAATGCATGTTTAGTTATGGCGATTTAGCGATGCATGTGACATAAAATAAAATGCAAGCATAAAGATAAATAAATCCTAGTATGGCCTTTCCTAAAATAGAAAAACTATTAATCTATTACATATTCGGAAACCAACTCCATTGGTCCCTTGAACTTCGTTTGTGGCACGCATCTCGAGGTAACACCGTCTTTATGTATCGCCATTCTTGAAGAAATCCGTCTTTAGGAACTCCTAATGAATAAAATTACATAATAAATTACATAATTTCCTATTATACATTTGTAACTAAAATAAAATAAATCTATTAAATTACAAAACGGTGATACGAGATCACAATAAAAATTACAACCGAATCGATATTCCCATACATTTCGGAAATACCAATTAAAATCTAAGGCCATACTAAGTAAAATTACATAATTCAAAATTACATAAATTAAAATTATGACAATCATAAAGAAAAATGCAGCATTATAATATGTATGAACATGCTCAATTTTTATGCTAAATCGCCTTTTAATTAGCCAATATCGTATATTACTCGGTTTTTACGGATTTGCGTGATTTCAACATTTTATAATCACAAAAATGCATAAACTCATATTTATGCATAAGTTAATTACCCTAACCTCTTAGGACTCAAAATATAGTCTCCACTAGTAATTTGACCATAATTAACTTTTATTTACAAAATTGTTCATAAATGGACCAAAATTACAAAAATAAGCTATTAAACTTCAAATAAATCCAAAAATTTCAAATAAATTCAAAATTTGAAATTTAAATTCATGAACATTCTGGAAAAATCCATGACACTCATGATGTTCAAAATCTTAGGTTAAAAATTTCGAAATTTTTCCGGAAAAACAATGTTGCGGTTTATCGATATTTAATAAAATAATCATAAAAACATGGAAAAATTTTTTTCATTAACTTTTCAATTTTAGATCTGAAAAATATAATAAAATGCAACATTAGACGTTTTTCCTAAGTCATAGATTATGTTTTATTAATTTTCCACTAATAATGTCACTATTTATGCTATTTTTCTTCAAAAATTCATAAATCATGCAAAAAGACTTCTTTATAGCCAATTATTTTACACACATCTTGTAAAATTGCATGTGACAACATATTAATTTTCTATGACCTGATTCGAAATGTAACTCATATTAACCTATTTTTCACTTAAATCCGAATTTAATAATGAAAAATTCATTTTTCGAGCATAACAAGTCCAAAAATTATGAAAATTTACAGGTTATCTCAAAATAATATATGTGACAACATATCCAAAAACCAAGTGAAAATTCGAAGTATAGCTATTTTTAGACCAAAAATGACATTTTTACTCATAAAATCACATTTAAATGCCATTATTGTAAATTATGAACAATAAAAATCCGAAAAATTAACCAAAATATCCTAAAACACTTTAGGACCAGAAATATTAACATGCATGTAATAATTTCGTGATATATCATAATAACACAAATTTTACAAGTTTTATTTTGTTATTCATATAACTCGGAAAAACTTTTAACCAATTTGCATGCAAACAACCGTGGCTCTGATACCAATTGAAGGAAATGTAGATTCATATACATATTAACATACTCAAATATGTCAAAACTAATTTGTCATAAAATTAAAACGGATCTTATGCATGCAAACAATAATATAAATAGAGGAGAAATCATGTCCTTACATAGTAGATTTCGGCTATTAGGGCACAAGAGAGATCACCTTTCTCTTCTTGTTCTTGAGCTTTTCCAATGGAAGAACAAAGATCTAAGTGTAAGATCTCTCCCTATGTATTATACCCAAGGCTTTTCTTAATATAATTAATATTACAAATACTAGTTATAATATTAATCAAAGGTAGAAAATTGAACCAAAACTTTTATAAAACACTTATTTGTTTCGGTTTTAAGAGAGAAGAAGAGAGGATTTTTTCTTCTCACTAGAACTTGTGTTTTGGATGAGTGAATAGAATGGAAATAATACACTACCTTTAGTATATTATTAGGCAAAATTAAAGAAAAACAATGATCACATTTGCTTCCCCAAAACCGTGTAAGAGGAGCTTTAGGGTGAGCCAATGCATGGAGAAATTGTTCTTCACAAGGAACAATAGGCTTGCATGGCTAGGTTTCCTTTTAATCATTGTGTTTTCCACTAATTACAAACAACATATAATTAGTATAAACCCTTCTAATTTTCGGCCCATTCTATAATATGGATTCCATATTATTTTTGTCAATTGTCTATATGTTACATGTCACATGTCACATATATTTGTTATGTATTTTTAACATATTAAAAATCAACGTATTAATAAAAATACGTCACATACAAAAATTGACTTAGTAATTTCATATTTACTTGTGCCAAAAATTTTACCAATTTATAAATCACAACTGATTGTATTTATAACAATTCATTCAATTTAATTGTTACATTAAACAATTATTTCATCCGAGTAATGATACAATTCAATTACTCAGACCGTATCTCATTTAATCACATTTCAATTTGATACGTAAATTTTACTTCCAAAATCGTCCGTCAATTTTCAAGTAATTTAATTAACTCGTAACATTATACGATTAATTAAATAATCAATTAAGAGTATTGCCCTTTAGGTATGACCTAGGGGGTCAACTGATCACCACCGTCACACGACAGTAATGTCAAACTCTAGTCAGCCAATCATTACCGATATATGTTGATCAGTTGACAGTAACAATATTACTTCCCAATTGTATTCATTTTAATGAGACTTAAACATGTGATCATTATGATCAACAGTCGTGATTGCATTATTGTCGGAGGACACATATTCCAACAGAGTCGACAACGGCGTGCCCTTGGCATCGCCGAGGAGAAAATAATAGATCGACAACGACGCGTCCTTGGCATCGCTGAGGAAAAGTGTTCGATCGACAACGGCTCGTCCTTAGCACTGCTGAGGAGAAAATCCGCTCGAGGCGTCGTAAGCGAAATTCCGATAAAAAGGAGAAGCCCATGAACTGTATTTAGTGATCATAAATTCTTGTAATTTTCTTGATTGTCATGGAAGAAACCTTGAGCAATACTGTTGGGGAATATCTTGACCGTCGCTGGGGAAAATGAAGACTTGAGCGAAGCCTCCAGTTGGAGCGAGCACTGCTTATGACACTGACCTGCATGGTTAGTAGCCACACAAGAACGCAATCTAATAGGCAAATAGAACATAGCACATGAGGAAGCGCAATTAGCACCTGGACCTCAAATGAGGAAGGAAACAAACAATTTTTGAATGCTCTTTCTTTATAAAATTGTTGAAAACTTGAAATAAAGGTGGAATTTGTAATGTGTTTTTCATATTCAATGGGCTCTAGTCACATGACTTGATGTGACGTCGACTCACTAGGATGCAAGACCACAGGCTGACGCAACGCTGACTTAGATTTGACGCGACACAGGGATGACCTTGACATACTTTGCTTAAGTATGCGCAACCCCTAGCCAAGTGTGGGTGACAATGCGTATCAGTTTCAAAGGTAGAAGAATTGTAAGAATGATGACGGCACATAAATGCAAGGCATGAGCCATGGATCAGCTGTCCACTTTGAACATCTTTTGACATCGTCTTGCGTAACGAGACTCTTCTTGAAGCACGATAACTTCAAGAATCGATCTAAGACCTTGTCATCGCCTAGACCGAGTACTAGCTTGACTCAAATGGCAAAGGAATAAAGGGAGGGTGGTATCTCGGAAGAGAAGCCCCCAGGATGAGAAGATGACTCTGAAATTTGGTAAAAAGGAGACTGGGTGACAAGAAGAAGCCCCTAGTAAAGAGGTGAAAATGGAAATTGTGGTTGCAAGGTTGTGCAATGGAAAGGGATGGCCATAAAATGGGTGTCAATAATTGAGGTTGAAAGTTGATGGTTGGGATGGTTGTGTCCTTGAGGACTGCCTACGTATTCGCGTGGAGTGAAATCAAACCAAATCGTAGTTCTGAGTGGGCTTTGAGGTCGAAAGTTAAAAGTTGGGATGTTGTGTCCTTGAGGACTGCCTACGTATTCACGTGAAGTGAAATCAAACTAGATCGTAGTTGAAAAACACTAAGTATGCAACAAGAAGGACAAGATGAACATAGCTAAAAAAAGAACAATAACAAATGGTTGAACTTGTTGAGTTTAGAGAGATGTTAGAGCTAGAGAGAGAAAAAACCTAAAAAAATCCAAAAAAATCAACAACAAAGTTTGTGCCGTCTGGATTTGAGCTGCAGTCATGGCGATCATGACTTTATGTGATAATCCATTCTCGCCTTTAATAAATTCTCAATATTCGCAACCTAAAAATACAACTACATCTATTACTAAATCTATTAACCATGATTCTTCGAAGAGTATCCCTGTTTTTTCAGCAGGTCCAAGTCAAAGGAAGCAGATTCCAAGTTTTGAGAGTACGAAGAAGACAAAGTCTCTTAGTTCTATCAATGGTATTCCTGTTTTGGACTTGGCAGCACAACCAGAATTGCAACATGTTGGTGAACAAACGAAGGAAGGATGGTCTCTCAGGCGTGGGGGCAGAGATATTCCTATTATGGAAACTATTGTGGAAGAAGAAGAGGTTCCTGATCTTCTGCAATTTTCCATGGAGGATATCAAACCTGAGGTAGAGTTCTGGAATTTATCTGTTTATTGTTACATCCTCGGTGCTAACCCATCTTGGGAGGTCATGGAAGGGTTTATGTATCGGGCTTGGGAAAAGTTTGCTATTGATAGAGTATCTTTTCTGGATAATGGGGTGTTCCTGGTCCGTTTTAAGACTCGGAAAGATAAGGATGAATTATTGAACTCAGGTTATTATTTGTTTGATAATAAACCAATTATTGTCAAACCATGGACCCCTGAGGCATAATTGGTGAAAGAAAATGTAGACATAGTTCCTGTCTGGGTTATATTGTATGGAATTCCTCTCAAATTTTGGGGGGATTGTCTCCCTAAAATTGCAGGACTTGTGGGCAATTATGTTAAATGGGATGATGCAACAAAGGACAGGGTTCGTCTAGGGTTTGCCAGAGTAATGGTAGAACTGGACTTTGATAAGCAACTTAAAGAACATGTTTATTTCCTTGATGAAATTGGTAAACGCGTGTCTGTGAAAGTTGAGTATGAATGGCGGCCTGTTACCTATTCTGTGTGTAAAGGGGTGGGTCATGAGGGTGCAGTTTACAGGAAGGCTCCTAAGCAAGCTCCCAAGAAAGGGTTCAAACCAAAACAAGTTTGGAGGCCTGTCCCTAAGCTTGTGTGTGCTACTCATGCAGCTGATCCTCCTGTTACTCATCTATATCTTGATTTCTTTCCTCCTTTGGTCAGTTCTGTTAAGGCTACTCCAACAAAGCAGGTGATGAGGCTGAGTAGACAAGATGGACCTATTGGGGGGAGGACAATGGGCAAGTCTGGTGCTTATTCTTTTATTGATGCATTGAATGGTTTGGCTACTCCTAGGGGGAGAGTAGTCCAGAGTGGGAAAGATCCTCCTCCACCTTCTCTACTCAATACATAACATTGGTTTTTGGAACGTGAGGGGGTTGAATGACCTGAATAAATAGAAAAAAATTAAATGGTTTATGCATAATAATAATGGGGTAGGCTTATTTGGCTTGCTGGAAACTAAAATAAAACCTAGTAGTCTCTTGAAGAAGCATACAACTCTGTGTCATGGGTGGAGCATCTACACTAATTGTAGTTGGCATAAGGGTGGTAGAATTTGGATACTTTGGAATCCTACTTACTTTAGCATTCAATTTTTAGCTTATGGAGCCCAATATATTCATATGTTGGTTGTCTCTTTGGTGGATTCTTCTCAATTTTATCTCACTATGATCTATGCTTTTAATGGTCTGCAAGAGAGAGTTGAACTTTGGAATTTCCTTAAGTCTGTTGGCAATGATGGGGATGTTCCTTGGATTTGGATGGGTGACTTTAATACTGTGTTATCTGCACTAGAAAGAATGGGGGGTAATACCACTGGGGCAGAAATGGAACACTTTCAAGATTGTGTCTCTTTGTGTTGTATGGAGGATATTCAAGCCACTGGGGCCTTGTTTACTTGGTCTAACAAGCAAGCTGTCTCAGATAGGGTCTATAGTTGGTTGGATAGGGTGATGGGAAATCAGGCTTGGAAAGACCTTTTTGGTGATTATAAAGCCCACTTTCATCCTGAAGGAATTTTTGATCATTGTCCTTGCACTCTTGTGAATAGGAAAGTTGACTTTGGTGTTAGACGAAGCTTTAAGTACTTTAATATGTTGGGGCAATCTGATCAGTTCATGGGTTGTGTTCAGTCTGTTTGGAGCAAGTCTGACCCATGGACACCTATGTTTAGGATTGTTAAGAAATTAAAGCTACTGAAACCAGTGTTAAAGCACCTGAATAAACACTGTTTTTCTGATATTGAAAATAATACAAATATCACCAGTGCTCTTCTGGAATAGGTTCAAAAGCAGTTAGTGGATCATCCTGGTAATATGGAACTGATGCAACAGGAACTGGAGATTCATCAGGATTTGAAAGAGCTTATCAGAGCTAGAGATAACTTCCTTACTCAGAAAGCTAAGCTACAATGGTGTTTGGAAGGGGACATTAATACTTCTTATTTCCATAGGGCAATTAAGAAAAGAGTTATGCTGAATAAAGTTTTGATGATTGAGGATATGAATGGGGTTCTTTGCACTGAGGGGTCCCAAATTCAAGAAGCTTTCCTGTCTTATTACAAGGACCTATTGGGGACTAGTCATGAGACTACTGATGTAAATGTTAGACTGGTGCAAAGAGGTAAATGCTGCACCAGGAGCATTGTGACATCTTGTTAAGGCCTGTGACTGATGATGAAATCAGGAAATGCCTATTTAGTATACCTAAGGATAAATCCCCTGGTCCTGATGGGTATACCAGTAAGTTTTATAAAGATGCTTGGGAAGTGGTTGGATCTGATATTTGCATTGCGGTGAAGGATTTTTTTGAACATGGCAAACTGCTGTAGCAAATTAACTCTACATCAGTGACTCTTATTCCCAAGATTGAGAGGCCAACCAGTGTCCAACATTTTAGACCCATTTCATGCTGCAATGTTGTGTACAAAGTTATCTCCAAATTGCTTTATAATAGACTATCTCACATTTTACCTGACATTGTGAGCAGGAATCAAGGTGCTTTTATCCAAGGAAGGAGTATACTGGAAAATATCTTGATTTGCCAAGATTTGGTCAGACTGTATAATAGAAGTAATGTTTCTCCTAGGTGTATGCTCAAGTTGGATCTTCAGAAAGCCTATGATTCAATTGAATGGAAGTTTATGGACCAAATGCTGGCTGCTTTTGCATTCCCTATTAAGTTCAGGAAGATGCTTATGCTCTGTGTAAAAACAACTACTTTCTCTTTGAGTTTGAATGGACCTAATTTTTGTTATTTCAAGGGTAGAAGGGGTTTAAGGCAAGGGGATCCTGTCTCCCCTTTGCTCTTTACTATTTGTATGGAGTACTTGACAAGGGTCCTTGATTATGCTACTCAGAAATGGTATTTTAGATACCATCCTATGTGTGGGGGTTTGAAGCTGACACACCTCTTATTTGCAGATTATTTGCTGTTGTTTTGCAAAGGGGATGTGCGTTCTATTATGTTACTTCTCAAAGCTTTCTCTAATTTTTCCTCCACAACAGGTTTAAAAGTTAATGCTGGTAAATCTGAAGTAGTGTTTAGAGGGGTGGCTATGGAGACTCAGTGTGATATTCTTCAGATTACTGGGTTTAAATATGGTGACTTGCCTATGAAGTACTTGGGCATTCCTATTCAAGCTAACAGGTTAACTAGGCAGGATTGTAACATCCTAGTTGATAAAATTGTGGCCAAAGTCAGGAGCATTGGAGCCAAGAAACTGAGTTATACTGGCAGGTTAACATTGATCAACTCTGTTCTTAATACTCTTCATAACTACTGGGCTTCCATATTCTTAATTCCAAAACTGGTGATTAAAAAGATTGAGGCTGTTTGTCGTAATTATTTATGGGATGGTGATACAGTTTATACTAGAGCTCCTCTGGTGGCTTGGCAGGTTGTTTGTAGGAGCAAGAAATGTGGTGGTTTAGGTGTCAAAGAGGCAAGTTTATGGAATGTTGCTATTGTAGGGAAACTAGTGCATTGGATTTATACAAAGGCTGACAGATTATGGGTGCAGTGGGTTGATCATGTGTATATCAAAGGCACTGATTGGAACCTGTACAAGCCTCCTCCAGATTCCAATTGGAACTGGAGGAACATCTGCAAAGTAAAAGAGATGTTATCTGGTGGCTATCAGAATGGTCTTTCGGTTCATGGTGCCAAGGGCTATTCTATCAGGTCTGGCTATGACTGGTTGTAGGGGATGCACCCCCTGTTCAGTGGTATAGGGATGTTTGGGGTGGTTGGATTGTGCCTAAACATTCTATGGTGAGATGGTTGATTAAATTGGAAGCTCGGAACACTCGAGAAAAACAATACAGACTTGGTATCAGTGATTCTGATCTGTGTGTTCTTTGTGAAGAGGATACTGAATCTCATGCTCACTTATTTACAGCATGTAAGTTTAGTCTGAAAATCCTGAGAGAGTTGGAGAAATGGTTGCAACTGCAAGTGCATGTCCCTCATGGGAATTATTCTAAGATGCAACATAAGGTGTGTTCCATGGCTTGGTTACCTTACTGTTATGTTATTTGGACTGAGAGGAACAACAGTAGGATTGAGTTGCAGGTGAAGAGACATGCCTTAGTATTGAAGCATTTGATACAGGCTATTCGTGGGAGGATACAAAACCTATTGCCGACTAGGGTCAATTCCACTGATGCTCAATGGTTACTTAGCCTTGATATCAAATATTAAGTTGTTAGTTCCGAATTTGTTGAATTTTGGTCTGGAAAATGCTTGTAATTGTAATTGCCACCTTTATTATTAATGGAAATACTTACATTTTACCAAAAAAAAAACTCGATCATAGTTCTGAGTGTGTGCCTAAGCTATGTTGTCAGGGCCTTAAAGTGTATGGGTCACAAGGGTATATTCCTCTTGTGACTCGAAGACTTGATTTGAAATAACTCCCTCTGATCATAGACCAAAGAGGTATAATTAAGTTTGTAAAAATTTCCTTGTCATGTGAGCACACCTAAAAGTGAACCCTAAGGATGATATGGGTATGTCCCGTTCTAGATAGCAACGTATTTGAAGACTCCATGCCTGGGTCAAGATGAAACTTGATTGGATATTTGGAATGCGGAGCTTGGAAATAAGAGGCTTTGATGAACAAATCTCTGGAGCTTTGATTTTATAGAGTTGAGGCTCGATGGGATTATGGCTTGTAATATGGCTTGGAAATGGGGTCTCCTGGCTTGATGTAGTCTGAGCACATAAAGGTAGGTTAAAATGACGTGGGTTCAAGTTTCCATGTCTTGACTCTAAAGGATGGGTATACTTGACAAGCTTGATAGGATTCTTAAAATTTCTAACTATCTCCCTATAACGGTCTCGAGAAAGACTTAGGGTGTGATGTGTGAAAGGCTAAGTGAGGGTGCTAGCTGACCATCTTCATCGATGTCTTGATTCTATAAAGACTTCAGCAGTATTCCTTTCAGCATTTGATTTCATACTCGCTCTTGATTCAGACTCAGATTCTTGGTCTGGAATATATCTTGGCTTTTTGCTCAGATACTTGACTTTGGGTTTTTGAAGATAACTTTGACTTTGGATATTGACATTGACTTGCTTGATTGAGCCTTCTTCTTTTGACTCTTTTGTCTTGGATTACGGGCATAACTGCGGCCTTGGATATTGATCTTGGTCATTTCTCTTGATTGAGCCTTTGTCTTTGATCATGGCTCGTATCGTCTTGGATTTTCTTGCTACCATGGATTTGGGTCAAACTAGCACTTTTGGTGTGAAACGTGTTGGTCTTTAGTAAACATGGGTTGTTTATTGTGGGGAATGGGCTTGTCTTCCGTCATGGATCGTTAACAAGGGAGATGGTCTAGATTCGTCCTAGAATCTCTTAAGATAGGCTCGTCCTAAACTGGGGTATAGCGAGGTTTCTGTTGCCAGACATGGAATAGGTAAGAAAATGGACACAGAGTTTCGGGTCCTCTATAACTTGGAATGGAACATCGTTTAAGTTCACTCACATCGACTTGCCATGCGTTGTTTGTTCATTTTAAAATATCTCAAATCAATTCTTATTGTCACAGGCAAAGGGTAAAGGAAGAGATGGGATAGAATATGTGGATTGAAAAGTGTACATTTATTGAAATGAATAATAAATGTATAGACTCGATAAGACATGCAACTCGTGGGACAGCCCCCAGGTTGTCACTAGGAACAGAAATGGACACGAAGAAAGACACTAGAAAAATTATGGGAAAGAAAGCCTAAGATTCGGACGCACACTTTGATTCGATCCTAGATATAGACCTCTAATCATCGACCCATGCTTGAACATTTATTCTTCTGGCAACTGGCTTCGGCATATGACTTTGAGCATTCATTCATTTGAGCACCTCGTCCTCATATTTTGGAACACCGGAAGGATAAAAGTCAAGAAGAGTTTCCTGATAAGTGGTGTATCCATGAGGATTGCCTAAGATACCTTGTGGGTTAAAGGTTGAGAGGGACAATTTCCCACTTTCAATCATATCCTGGATCGTATGCTTGAGCTTATAGCACATCTCATTATTGTGTCCTTTGCCCCTGTGATACTGGCAATAGGAATTCTCATCCCAAAACCTAGACTTCTTTTCTGGATCTGGTGTAGGACCGATATGCTTCAACATTCGTCGCTCTATGAGTCTCTGAAGGGCATCGGTGTATGTAATACCAATGCTGGTAAATTTCCTAGGAGGTGTATCCTTCTTGTCGGAAGCCTTTATGAATAACCTTAGAGAGTTGTTGGGTTTCTTTGACGAAGGCTCCATGAGGTTGCCTTTGTTTATTTTGATTCTTGGACGAGAAGAACTAGGAATAAATTTCTTACTTGTTACTTTCTTCTTAGGACTGTCAGGTTGAGGGTTTACCTGGACACTTTTCATCTTGAGCGGTTAGGCCTCAAGCTTCTTATCCATTTCAGCAAACTGATTCTCTATGTTGCAAAGCTGAGGGTTTAGGTTATCAATGGCTCCCTCTATCTTGGAAAATTTATTGTTGAAGGCAATGGAAAGCATGAGCATTCCACTTTGGATATCGTCGTCTTCGAGGATGTTGATATCTTCGTTTTCATGAGGAGCGAGGAGGTGAGAACAATCTAGGGATGATTCTTCGTCATTTTTAATGATATTAGACCCAAGAGGATCGATCTTCTTGGATTTCTTGACGGAAGGTGGCACTTGAAGCTTGCCATCCTCGATCATATCCTGAATAATATGCTTTAGACAAAAGCATTCCTCCGTATCGTGCCCCCTACCTCGATGGTACTGACAATATGAATTGCCCTTCCACCTAGGCAATATCGTTTCAGGGTCTTGGGTTCGACCAATTAGATGAAGTTTTCCCTGGGAAATCAGTCTTTGTAGAGTTACTTGATATGTGGTTCCGAGGTCAATGAATTCCCTATAAGCTCGCCCCGGCCTTCTAGGTGGAGTTTCCAAGAGGTTGACTCTCTTGTCTTCATTGGCCTTCTTAGATGGGTGAGTTGTGTTGAAGCTATGACCTGGCCTTGGGGTACGAGAAGATGGTAAAAGTTTAATCATGCCTATTTGGTTTTCCATATTGATGATACAAGCACTCAAGTCTTCGATGGTAGTCTGAAGCTTAACGACTGCAGTACTTAGTTCTTAGACGACGACAGATAAACGTTCTTGAACATTTTCATTGGAAATTACAGAATTCCTACCGAGAACAAAATGTCGCGCGTTAAAACTTAATTTGACATGGGATCACGCATACTAAGGCGATAAACAAGGGATATACGAAGGGAAAAGTAATCATGAGGACAAGACGGCAAATCTAGACCTAACTTGTGAATTCGTGAAATGTTGTGAGCGACTTCTCGTGTTTGAATCCACGATGTTTGACTTTGACCTTAGACTCAAGTATTGACTTTGATGGAGTGACTCTTATATGATTGACCTTATTGAGGGATTGATGACACATGTCGATTCTAAGACGTGTGTTTTAAGATAGACTTGACTCAAGGTTCGGGTATGTGTGTCCTGAACGGGTCATTAGGAGAATTCGAGAGACGGATTTTGGAACGACTTGACGTGTTCGCCTCGAATGTGTGAGCCAAGGTGTGGAAATTTTTAGATCCTGACTGAATTGGGGTAGGGGTCCAAAATGACGGCGTGACGCCTTAGGACTTGACTTGAATTTGAAAAGACCAAAATGTAAAGGGAAGACGGGTTTATGACTCGACAGAGTTCCGACTAGGACATAGTCGGTCTAAATTTTAACTCTAACTTAGCCCAATTGAATTTACATATTTACATTTACATGGCTTGAAAATATTTTTTATTTAAAACGTTTTTTGGTGTTTTTTTTGGACTTTTTAAGTTTTTTATTTATTTTATTTATTTTGTTTTGAAAATTTACAAAGGATTTTATTTGTGGAAAATTTAATGATTTATTGAACTTTGAAAATAGAATTTTACAGAAAGTGATTTTTCAAAGAAATGGATTTTACATTTACAGAAAATTGGATATTATTTGATTTACAAAATGGATTTTTGAAGAGGTTTTTCTTTTTTGGAAAATTAAAATTCGAAAATCGGAAAATTCGGCATTATTTGATTTACCAATGTGATATTTGAAAAGGTTTGAAAATGAATTTTATTTACACAATAATTTTGACATTATTTTGTTTATAAATGAGGAATTTACACACGTGATTGATTTGGCAAACACACACATACAAACAGGCATTATAACAGTATGCTGAGTGCATTTAAAAGGTTTTGGCTTAAAAGGTGGGTTGCCATACCAAGCAATCAAACCCTGGTCTGTGGAGAGGTCCGTGCCAAACATGAGTAAGGTCGGTTCCTAGTCCATTTCCTCGAGTAGTGAAAGCTCTCGATACAAACATGAGTATTTCCCGCAGTATGGTTAACGTCAATCGCTATCCATCTTTAGGCCCAGATAGGAATTTGGACCGTCCGGACGGGACGATTGGTCGAATGGGTTGGTTTAGGGCCTAGGAAGATGATGCGTGTATTTTATATAGGGTTTTTACCTCATTTTTACACGCATTTCTGTGTTATTTATGTGACGTATAGCTATAAATGCCTCCGAATAGTCTATTTTGGTCTGTCTTGTGTAAATTGCAGGTATGGACCGGAAAGGAGCAAAATCGAGCCTAAATTTGTCCCATTTGCATGCATTTTTGGAGAATAAGGAATCGGAGCTTGGAATCTATCTCTTAGAGGCGCGTGAGATGACCTCGTAAGGTGCCAAGGAGTCCGTATGTGCTATTATAGCTCGATCGACCAGTTTTGCTACATTATTTGGTCGATCAAATGCTTTATCAATCAAGCATCACTCGATCGAGTTGTTTAGCTACTCGATCGAAATGGTTGATTTAAGAATTCCTCGATCGAACTCCAAGTTTTACTCGATTGAGAGGAATTTCAAGATTTGTCCTCGATCGAGTGGTTTCATTTCACTCGATCGAGAGACTTTACTCTCTATGCGTGTTTTTGCCTATTTTCGAGATGGGCTTTGTAATTTAGTTATAAGCTAGGTTAGTAGTATGAGGAACGATTACTTCTTCTCTCATACTTAGACTCCTCTCTCTCCCTACTCTCTCTGAATCTCTTCCTTCGAAACCTTACTCGGATCTACTACTTTTGTAATCGGTATTATTATTCTTATCTCAATCTTAATCCTTTGTTGCTCTTTATCATTTCTTCTTTTTTAATTTATAATTGTATTCATTAATCTCTCTCTGCTCTTGTTATCATGTTTAATCTTAATTGCTTGTGTGTGATTGTTGTTCTTTCAATAATAATGCATAGCTAATTCCCCTTGCTAAGACATAGGGGAACCATGATTTTAAAGGAAGTGTAAATTGAGTTATTAGATTTAATGCAAACTTAGTTTATGTTGTTAATCGCTACATATAATTGTTCTTGTCTAATTGAGTCGACGCAATTGGTTAATAAATCACGTGAAACCTTAACCTAGATCGGAAGATTGGAAAGGGTGAGACCTGTAGCGAACATTAGGGCACTTTAGTGACGGCGGAAGCCAAGCTATTTGTGTTTTAGGGTGAATTGAGACCGGAAGAAGATATTCATTGCTCCATAGACTACACTTGCATTAACCTGAGACCTTAGATTGCATTACTAGAGAATCATGGTGAACGATTGTCTTAGCTATTTCCTTCTTGCTTGCTTTATTCCAACTCTCTTGCTTTCTCTCTTTCCTCTGATCTCATTAGATTAGAACAGACAATTAAAACCCCTAAAAACTGGTTACCTTGACGGACTTAGTTAAAGCTGACATTTTCCCATCTCCATGTGGAGATCGACCCTACATATTGCTAGCTTCTGTTAGTGTATTTAGGATTTTATTTTTGGTACCTGACGACGGTATTAAATTTTGGCGTCGTTGTCGGGGAGGTGGCGTAATTTTGTTGCTTTTATTAAGTTTGTCTCTCGTCTCAAGGAATTTATTCCTTGAGATTGATCTCATCTTTTTGCAAGTTCTTAATTAGTTTTGCAGGAAATATGTTCTAGAAGAGAACATTGTCATACCTGCCTTGCGGTAGACTCTATCTGCTAGGATGCCGAATATAGCCAGTCATTCAGAGCCTACGGTGGATTCAATTCCTAAAGGTTTCCTGTTACCCACTACTGATTCAGGACCTTTGGAATCCACCCATCATATATACAGCTGATTGAGAGAAATCTCTTTAGAGGGGTATCTGGAGAGGATCCTTGCAAGCACATAGAGCTCTTCACCGAATATTGCTCCACCTTTCCCTTAGCTGCTGGGGTGACGCAAGATAGAGTTAAGGGAGTCCTTTTCCCTTTCTCCTTGACCGATGATGCATGGGAGTGGTTGAGAGACTTGGATAGGGAAGCTGCCGGTGTAACTGACTGGAATTCCCTTGCCTTAGCCTTTTACAAACGATAATTCCCACCGCAGCGCACTAATGTGTTGAGAGCTCAAATTATTGCATTTGAGCAATTATCTACTGAAGACTTGAATGGGGCTTGGACTAGGTTCAAGAGGCTAGTCTATCTGTACCCCATCATGACTTTAAGCGATGGTTCTTGTGTACCCAATTCTACAATGGGTTATACACGGACCAGAGAGCTATTATGGATAATGCGGCCAAGGGGAGGTTCCATAAAAATGTAGAGGATGATCAAGGGTGGAATCTTATTGAAGAAATGGCCATCCACATTGCCGAATATGGAAATCCCCGAGGGAGTAGGTATGTAAATGATTTGATAGTAGCTGAGGTGGAAAGTCCTAGTGGAAGGTTGGGCAGTCCGGAGATTATACAGACTATGGGTGTGCACGAACAAGTTTGTGCTATTACTGAGCATGAGGTAGTTTGTGGTAGATGTGGTACGGAGGAGCATGACCCTATTACTTGTATGGCGGATGTAGAGCGCGTCCTTGCTTATCAAAAATTCAAGCAAGGAGTGTCATTCTCTAAGCTGTATGAAGATTTGACCCCAACGAGTACTTCTAGCCCTTCTACACTAATGCCGCAACCAGTCGATTCGGCCTCTACAAATGGGGAGTTTGCAGAACTAAAATCCTTGGTATTGAACTTGACACACCAGCTCGGAAAGAAGTCCGATAAGGATGACACCACCATAGTAGAGCTAAGAGAGCAAGTTGCGCATCTAACACTTGCACAAAATCAAGTGAATTAACCACCTCCATGTGACCCAATCAATGCCATTAATGTCCGAAGCGGTCTTACTTATGATGAACCGAAAATGCCGGAAGACGGGGTTGTGACAGCTGATAGTACCCCGGATAACGAGTTGGAGGAGCTAATAGACGATATCTCTCATGAATATCATGCTGCTGCTCGATTGAGTAATATTTTAGCTCGATCGAGTGATTTAGCCTCCCCCAGTACTCGATCGAGTACGATATTTGGTAGATCGAGAAATGTCCCATTTGGAGATTTCGATCGAGAAGTCAATTCTTCTCGATCAAGTAACTTGGCAGAGAATGTTGTTCGATTGAGTGATTCTGGGACTCGATCGAAAGAAGTTGAAATTGAAGAACTCGATCGAGAGGTGCATATCTCTCGATCGAGTGATTTTTCTGATGAAATTGTTCGATCGACTAAGAAAACTACTCGATCGACCACCAGTACCAGCGGAACTTTAAATTCAATATCTAATTCCGCTCCCATGTCATCTTCCCCTGCTGCGGAGGTGTCACGTGCTGATAAAGGTAAAGAGAAAGTCGCGGGCCCACTCATTGCGACCAGGGTTCCCTATCCGGGACGTCTGAAGGATGCTAAGGTCGAGCGACAGTATGGTAAGTTTGTGGACGTGGTCAAGAGTCTCCTGGTAACCGTCCCTTTTACCGAACTTATTACCCAGGTACCTACTTATGCTAAATTTATGAAAGATATTGTGACGCATAAGAGAGAGCTTAGTGAATTTGAGACTTTTGCTTTTTATGGAAGAGTCTAGTAATTTACTTTTAAATAAAGCTCCACAAAAAATGAAAGACCCGGGTAGCTTCTCTATTACCTGTACTATAGGCAATGAAGTGATAGACAAGGCTCTTTGTGATTTAGGTGCCAGTGTCAGTGTCATGCCTCTGTCTGTCTGCAAGAAACTTAATATGGGTCACCTTAAAATGACTAACATTACATTATAGATGGCTGATAGATCTGTAAGACGACCCTTGGGTATCTTAGAGGACGTGCCTGTCAAAGTAGGCAAGTTCTTTATACCAGTGGACTTTATTGTTTTACATATAGCTGAGGATACTCAGACCCCAATTATATTAGAAAGACCGTTCCTATGTACAGCTGGGGCCATCATTGATGTCAAACAAGGGCGTTTGACTCTTGCAGTGGGGGATGACGCGATTACTTTCAGTCTGCCTAGTACTCTTGCTCGGCCAATGATAGAGGATACTTGTTATTCTGTTGATATTGTTGACGAGTCTGTCTATGACTTCTGGTCGGGTTCTTTTATAAAGGACCCGCTAGAAGATTTGATGCTTTTGGATGAGTGTGCAGATAACCCAGATAACAATGATGCTGTGTTGGATTTGCTTGAAGCTGCTTTAGATGAGCGTGAACTCACCGACGCTGAAGGAGAGAGAGTGGAACAAATGATTAGTACTATTTGCGCCATAGAGGTAAAGGTACCTGAGCGTAAGCCTCTCCCTTCTCATCTTAAATATGCTTTCTTAGATGATACAGAGCAATATCCAGTCTTTTTTAGTGCTAAACTTGATGATAATCAGCTGACTTTTTGTTAGCTGTGCTTAAGAAAAACAGGAAAGCTATGGGTTATTTATTGGATGACATTAAGGGCATTAGTCCCGACATTTGTATGCACAGAATTGAGCTTGAGAAAGATCACAAGCCTTGCAGACAGGGTCAGCGCCGGCTGAACCAGAAGATGCAGGATGTTGTGATGGCTGAGGTAATGAAGCTGCTTGACGCAGGTATTATCTATTTTGTTGGTCATTCTAAGTGGGTGAGTCCAGTTCAGGTAAATCCTAAGAAAGGAGGGACTACTGTGGTCAAGAATGACAAAAACGAGTTAATACCTACTAGAGTAATAACTGGCTGGCGGATGTGTATAGCCTACAGACAGCTGAATGCCACCACAAAGAAAGATCACTTTCCCCTTCCTTTCATTGATCAAATGGTAGAAAGATTAGCTTCTCATAAGTTTTTCTGTCATCTAGATGGGTACTCAGGTTTCTTTTAGATCCATATTCATCCAGATGATCAGGAAAAGACTACTTTTACTTGTCCTCAGAGTGTTTTTACTTATCGCAGGATGCCTTTTGGTTTGTGAAATGCCCCTGCCACCTTTCAAAGGTGCATGATGGGGATATTTTCTGAGTATATTGAGTCTATCATGGAAGTCTTTATGGACGATTTCAGCGTCTATGGAAGTGACTTTGCTAACTGTCTGTCTAACCTTGATAAAGTGTTGCAGCACTGCATTGAGGTTAATCTTGTGCTTAATTGGGAGAAGTGCCATTTTATGGTCAACGAGGGAGTTGTGTTAGGGCACTTAGTTTCTGATAGGGGTATTGAGGTTGACAGAGCAAAGGTGCAAGTGATTCTGCAATTACCTCCTCCTGTTAATGTCAAAGGAGTGAGGAGTTTCCTTGGTCATGCTGGCTTTTATCGCCGGTTTATCAAGGATTTTTCAAAAATTACTAAACCACTTACACAACTGTTGCTTAAGGATGCCCCCTTTGTATTTACTGATGAATGTCTTTCTGCTTTTAACAGGTTAAAGTAGGCCTTGATTTCGGCGCCGATTATACAGCCTCCCAACTGGGATTTGCCGTTTGAGATTATGTGTGACGCTAGTGACTATGCACTTGAAGCGGTGCCAGGCCAAAGAAAAGACAGAGCTTTAAATGCAATTTACTATGCGAGCCGAACTCTGGATGAGGCTCAAGTGAAGTACACCACTACTGAAAAAGAGCTGCTAGTTGTGGTTTATGCGCTAAAAAAATTTTGTACTTTTCTAATAGGGTCAGAAGTTACTGTTTTTACTGACCATGCAGCGTTGAGACACCTTCTTGCTAAGAAGGAAGCTAAACCATGGCTGTTGAGATGGATACTCCTTCTTCCGGAGTTTGATTTGCAGATCAAAGATAAGAAGGGTGCTGAGAACGTAGTAGCTGATCATCTGTCGCGACTGTCACAACAAGAGGGAGAAGATTCTTTACCTATTGATGATTCTTTTCCTGATGATTCTTTATTTGTTGTTTTGTCTTCTATTATTAACCAAGATCCTTGGTATGCAGTTTTAGCTAATTATGTTGTTAGTGGCACGCTGCCACCTGACCTTTCTTATCAGCAGAGGAAGCGTTTTCTCTATAACGCTAAGCAGTACTTCTGGGATGATCCTTATCTATTTAAGGAGTGTGCAGACGGTCTCTATAGACGCTGTATTCCGCAGTGGAAGACCAGAGTGATCTTGGAAGGTTGTCATTCTTCCTCTTATGGTGGTCACCATGGTCCATCGCGTACCATGGGTAAGGTACTTCAGTCTGGTTTTTACTGGCCTACTTTGTTTGCTAATGCTAAGGCTTTTGTTTCAGCTCGTGATGCTTGCCAACGCTCCGGGAATATTTCTAAGAGACATGAGATGCCACAAAATGGTATCCTAAAGGTCGAGGTTTTTGATGTCTGGGGCATCGATTTCCAAGGACCCTTCCCGTCTAGCAAAGGTAACAGGTATATCTTGGTAGCTGTAGATTATGTGTCTAAGTGGGTGGAAGCGATTGCTTCACCTAATTGTGATGCCAAGACCGTGATTAAAATGTTTAAAAATATTATCTTTCCCCGATTTGGTGTCCCTAAGGTCGTCATTAGTGATGGAGGAATGCATTTTAAGGAAAAGAAACTAACTTCTATTTTGTCTAAGGTTGGTGTTCAACATCGGCGTGGTTTGGGGTATCATCCCCAAACTAGTGGGCAAGTTGAGGTCTCTAATCGTGAGATTAAAGAGATCTTAGCTAAGGTAGTTTCTAAATCACAGAAGGATTGGATTCTTAAATTGGAAGACATATTATGGGCATATCAGACTGCCTTTAAAACACCAATTGGTGCATCACCATATCAGCTGGTTTATGGGGAAGTCATGTCAATTACCTGTTGAGTTAGAATGTAAAGCTTGGTGGCAATTCGTGAACTTAACTTTGATCCTAAGTTGTGTGGTCAGAATCGTTTATTGCAGCTAGATGAATTGGAGGAGTTTAGGCTAAATGCCTATGGTAGCTCACGCATCTACAAAGAGAAGACGAAGAGATGGCACGACAAACGGATCCTACCTCGAGAATTTCATGTTGGGCAAAAGGTGTTGCTGTTTGATGCCCGACTGCGGTTATTTCCTGCCAAGCTGAAGTCCAGGTGGAGTGGCCCTTATACAGTGACAGCTGTCACTAAATTCGGGTCCGTTGAGTTGGAAAATTTTGAAGGAAATGGATTCAAGGTAAATGGGCAATATGTGAAGCATTACCATGAGGCAAATAATTCAGACAACCGCATTGAAGTCTTGTACTTCGACAATCCTGATGAGTCAACTAGTTGAAGCCAGAAAGGTCGTGCGGGACCTCTTAACCTGCACTATACGGGAGGCAACCCGGACTGTTTTATTGTACTTTTGTTTGAACTTGTTATTTATTTTTATGCTGTGTGTTAAACTTTAAACGCTAAAATTGTACGTATCCTGTTAGTCCTATACTCCTTTCATACGTTTTGCAGGTGGTTTGGTTCGATCGAGTGGTTTTTCTACTCGATCTAACCCTTTGGCTGGATTATTTACTCGATTGAGCATTTGCTGCTCTCGATCGAACCCTTTGGCTGGAATATTTACTTAATCGAGCATCTGCTGCTCTCGATCGCAACCCTGTAAAACCACTTTTCTCGATCGAGTACCCCATCTTCTCGATCGAGCACTTTTAGCACCAATTCCCCTTGATCGACCCACTCTGATCTGCTCGATCGAGTATTTGCGTGGTCCAACTTCTATTTTTCGCCGGATGCGATGCTAGGAGGCTTTACGTGACCTCCCATGTTCATGGTCGGTTTGCGGAGGTCCCTCCTTACGTTGCCTTATAAGTTTTCCGACTCCCATTCTCCTTTTCTCATCAGTTTGCATTTCCTTCCCTATTTTTGGTACAATGAGGACATTGTACGGTTTTGTTTGGAGAGGTATGCATCCATATCTGTGTCTGCATGTTTTGTTGCATTTCCGTCTGCACATTTATTTATCTTTGCATGCATTGTTGCTTTAATTGTTATTATTAAAAAAAAAATACATAAAATTCAAAAAAATTTCACGTTTATATTGCATTTAGGTCGAGTCGGAACGACTGAACTTTGACGCTACTTTGAGTCCTTCGCCCTTACCCTGCATATTCTTGACATTCTGTTGGCATGGTAATGTGCATAATCTACGAGTTTTTGTTTCATTCTCATCTGAACGAATAGACTTGACTCATGTATTGGAAAACTAGTTTTGCATTCTAAGGTTAGAGCATCATAAACTGGTGACATTCATGACCAGTTTCATATAGGATGTGAGTAGTACTTTGTATAAGGCATGTAAGATCAATTTGCATAAACATGAATTTAGTCTTCTTGATACCTGTATGCATTCGGTCTGTGGTTGGTGACACATGTTAGGAGAGGCAGTTCCCTTTATCTCATTCTACCTCTGAGCTCCACATAGCCAAATTGCCTATTTTGTCCTAAATAGCTACAATCTACAATTTTGCCTACCCTAGCCGAGCTAGTAATTAGTAGCTGTTTGGAATGTTCTAACTGCAGTTTGGTTACATATCTAATTTGAGAGGTTGGTGGAAATGTTGAAGGGAATGAAAAGAAGAAAAATATAAAAATTTGTTTTGGAAGAAGAAAAAAAAACGAAAAAAGAGTTGAAAACGAGAAAAAGAAAATGAAAAAGAATTATGAAAAAGAATTATGAAAAATCATGAACTGAAAGTTTACTATGTTGTGATTTATCTCCCATGTTCTATTTGTATCCTATGGGGAGTTAATAATAATTTTATGGTGGTCAGTGAGTTATGTGCTGTAATTTAGCACCGTTTTGTATTGATATATTGAGTATGAAGTTGGGATGTGTTCTAATTTGGACCCGTTGCTGCTAACTTGGCTGCTAACTCCACATTTCCAAATTCATTATAGCCCCTTCTTACCCATTACCTCACTTACCCCAAATATAATTCCTCGACATGTGTCTTGGTCATCAGTTGGTGGGAATGCATATGTACGGTTATAGAGATTTTATTCATGTTAGACTGCATGCATGTTCTTATAGGTCGAGTTAGGTGAGTGTCTTTACTTCTTTCTATCTCCTACTTATATACTCACCCTGTGCCAAAATTGTGTGATGAGCGACCCGCGAGAGTCCAATATTTGTGAGTCTTGCAAGCTTGACGGTTCAGTAGTCTGAAACATTGATTTAACTCATTTGCACTTACCTATTGCTACTTTGTTAGTTGTTGCATTAAACTGGTTTGTGTGGGTGATTTATAGCTGATGAGTTGGTCCCGTTCCGTTAGTTATCTTTAGTTGCATTCATAGTTTGCTTGGGGACAAGCAAAGGTTTGGTTTGGAGAGATTTGATGCGTGTATTTTATATAAGGTTTTTACCTCATTTTTACACGCATTTCTGTGTTATTTATGGGGCGTATAGCTACAAATGCCCCCGAATAGTCTACTTTGGTCTGTCTTGTGTAAATTGCAGGTACGGACCGGAAAGGAGCAAAATCGAGCCTAAAATTGTCCCATTTGCATGCATTTCTGGAGAATAAGGGATCGGAGCTTGGAATATATCTCTTAGAGACGCTTGAGATGACCTCGGAAGGTGCCAAGGAGTCCGTATGTGCTATTATAGCTCGATCGACCAGTTTTACTACATTATTTGGTCGATCGAAGGCTTTATCCATCAAGAATCACTCGATCGAGTTGTTTAGCTACTCGATCGAAATGGCTGATTTAAGTCCTCGATCGAACTCCAAGTTTTACTCGATCGAGAGGAATTTCAAGATTTGTCCTCGATCAAGTGGTTTCATTTCACTCGATCGAGAGACTTTACTCTCTATGCGTGTTTTTGCCTATTTTCGAGATGGGCTTTGTAATTTAGTTATAAGCTAGGTTAGTAGTATGAGGAACGATTACTTCTTCTCTCATAATTTGACTCCTCTCTCTCCCTACTCTCTCTGAATCTCTTCCTTTGAAACCTTACTCGGATCTACTACTTTTGTAATCGGTATTATTATTCTTATCTCAATCTTAATCCTTTGTTGCTCTTTATTGTTTCTTCTTCTTTAATTTATAACTGTATTCATTAATCTCTCTCTGCTCTTGTTATCATGTTTAATCTTAATTACTTGTGTGTGATTGCTGTTCTTTCAATAATAATGCATAGCTAATTCCCCTTGCTAAGACATAGGGGAACCATGATTTTAAAGATTGTGTAAATTGAGTTATTAGATTTAATGCAAACTTAGTTTATTTTGTTAATCGCTACATATAATTGTTCTTGTCTAATTGAGTCGACGCAATTGGTTAATAAATCACGGTAAACCTTAACCTAGATCGGAAGATTGGAAAGGATGAGACCTGTAGCGAACATTAGGGCAGTTTAGTGAGGGCGGAAGCTAAGCTATTTGTGTTTTAGGGCGAATTGAGACCGGAAAGAGATATTCATTGCTCCATAGACTACACTTGCATTAACCTGAGACCTTAGATTGCATTACTAGAGAATCATGGTGAACGATTGTCTTAGCTGTTTCCTTCTTGCTTGCTTTATTCCAACTCTCTTGCTTTATCTCTTTCCTCTGATCTCATTAGATTAGAACAGACAATTAAAACCCCCAAAAACTGGTTACCTTGACGGACTTAGTTAAAGCTGACATTTTCCCATCTCCCTGTGGAGATCGACCCTACTTACTGCTAGCTTCTGTTAGTGTATTTAGGATTTTATTTTTGGTACCTGACGACGGTATCATAAGACCAAATAAAACGACCTAAGAAGGTCGAGTAATGAAAATTGACAACTTTCTCGTATAAATTATTCCCTAACCTTGTTCAAGTTTCACCCTGGGTAACACGTAAGTGTATCATCCCGAGCGGAGTCGCCAAACTGTGGACATGGGCCACCCGCGTGTTGTTTTCGAGGTGGCGACACTTCTCCAACGGAACCTTGGTTTGTCAAAGCACGTCATGGGCCGTTACCGATTGGTAAGGCATTGAAACCGGTGAAAGGTTGAATAAGCCTGCATTTGTGGAGTCACCACCAATTTATTGTGGAAAATTGGAAACCGTTCGAATACCTCATGCCATGCCAGGACACAAAGTAGTGACATGAACACTAAGAACTCGTTACCCTTAGCATTCTATGTTTAGAATGACTCTCATGATGCCAATGAACACGGATGTTCACAGAAATTTTGAGTAAGGGGTGAGGGTACGTATTAGGAAGCTCTTTAATTCGAACACCTAATCTCGCCCGCCTCGATAACGGCCTCTACTAATGATTTTGGAAATTATTCATATTTGATATGTTGTCGATGTAATGCATGCAATGCAACAAACATAGATTAATCCTAGCATGTGGAATTAGACAATGTCGGTTAACACGTAATTTAGCAAACAATTTGGTCGAAGTTGGAAGTTAGAATCAATACATGTGAATGCCATACAATTAAATCATACATAATAATAATAAATGATAAATGAATTACAAGGTTTATTTGAACTACGTCAGAAGCACGCTCAAAAACGGGATTTCGAAGAAGAAAATAAAAGTAAATAAAATTAGAATTGAAAATATGAAAATACGTCAGATTAGAGGTGATAATACGGGTAATAGTTGATTTAAAACCGTAATTAGGAGCTACGTCAAAGCGAGAAAGAGTTCAGGGACAAAAACCAGCCCAGAACTGGCGCAGCATCTGATGCGTCCTCTGGAAGAGGCGCAGCACTTCCCGCGTCTGTTCTTGCGTTGGGTTCTGGCTGTGAAGTCCGAATCACAATATCGTTATCGTTCGTTGGTATATTTAGGATGGAATATCAATTTTAGACTCGAATTGAAGTGCTTTAATTGATTATATGCATCTGGGCAAGTCATAAAACGAATAAAACCGAGGATTTACAACGGTTTACCTGATTATCTTTAACTCATGCAGGAAATACAAAAAAAAGAACGAAATTTGATGTTAGATTAACAAAACTGGACAAATAAAAAAACTTGTGTATCAAATTAGGACTTTCAGAATCTCGACATGAACAAGTTAAAACTCCGAAAAATCGATTTGAATTAAAACGGCGAAAACCTGCAAGTATTGAATTACATGGGATTAAGGACGAATTAAGCATTGCAATTTAAAAAGGATTTGTTAAAACCTGATTTATATATCGAAAATTACAAAAGAGAACGAAAGAAAAACAAAAGCAATAAGAAAAGGGAAAATTGCAGGAAGTCGAGGAAGAAAAAGAAGAGCAGGAGCAGCAAGCAACCTCTGGAAGAGGCGCAGCAGATGATACGACCTTTCGAAGAGGCGTAGCTGCTGCTGCGTTTCTTCTCGATGTCTGACCTCCATTGTTTTCTAAATACGGTTTTAAAAGATGGATTTTAAATCGGTTTTTGAATGTGCTCTTGATATAAATCTACATTAATTGATACAAAATAAAAGTACAATAATAAAATGGGATTTTACACCCTCAGACTTACATGTTAGCGTCGCGAGATTTAATTAAATCGGTTTTTATTGGTAACTCGGCTCGATCTATGCAAATATGAAAGTGCCCTTGAAAAAGGATTTGAAACAAATTGATTTAATTGATTGTGTAGTGGTCAAATTGGTCGGTCATGCAAACGTGAGTGGTACTCAGAATAATCTGAGCGTACGTGGTCGATTAATCAAGCACGTAGGCGTAGAAAGGCAATAGCGTGGTCTTAGAATGCAAAGGGAAAAGAGAAGGGCGGACACTCGCGTGAAAAATATGTGAGGCGAAGGCCTCTATTTATACTAAACATATGGAGAAATTATGGTAAGGGTAGAATTTGAAAAGGAATAGGAAAGAAAGATCCGGAAACAACCGACTTAGGTTGAAAAACGGAAACTTGGACAAAAAGAAAGCCTTGAGAAAAGGCGCAGCAGTTGTTGGGACCCTTAGAAGAGGCGCAGCACTTACTGCGTCCTTTCTTGAGTATTATTCTTCTGCGCAAGAAAACGCGTTTGACAGCCTGTCGTATTTTAGGCATAACTTTCTCTACAAGACCTGGATTAAGGTGATTTCGGTGGCATTGGAAAGCTAAGAGAAGGATCTAGAACGTTATGTTAAATAGGCTAGACCCAAAAAAAGTCGTTATCACCACGTAAAAGGGGCCTAAATGTCGGGTTGTCATTTTAGCTAAATGAAATGCATATTTTGTAATGTAAACTTTAAGTTTAGCCCAAAGAAGTGACATGGGACTAAAAATAAGATATACTCAAAACATTTTATAACATCCTAACCTTAGGTAGACAAGCACATTGCTTTTTGACTTGGGATTTGACGGTTTTAGGAAATGAAGACGATTTTTGACCCGGACTCCAAATGTACTCTAATTACTGCCAAAACGACTGTAATGACCTAGATGACAACCAAGGGATAGACACAAGTGTACGAGTTACCTATTATTAACCGATTTACAAAACATCATAAAATCACGACATATGCTTCAATCATCACTGGGTATTTGGCGAGAGGTGTAGAAATGAGGTGTCTACACATGTTACTACCAACAAATCAAAACTTAACGTCATCTTGCTCATACAGATATACTCCATATTACATAACAGGTACTCCAATCACTTGCATCCAATTCATCCAATCCAATCACATACTTCATCCGATTCATATATCACAAGACATCTATAAACAAGTAGCGATCCCATGACACCCCATAGTGACCGGTTCAAAGTTGTAGGGCGAGTTCGCGACTTTAGGACGTCTCCCAAGTCTTTAGATTAGCTCCTAATAGTTCCTACCTGGGTTCATTTTAATTTTACTCTCTACATTCATTGGGTTCATTAGTTACAGGTTCCAAAATCGTCTCTCTGATACCACTTTGTAAAACCCCCATATACCAAGGTGCCTTACCAAGACCACCTTGTACATGAGAATGCTACCATCTCAGTTACCCGAGGTATAGTAATCGAAAGTGACCATCAAGAAACGTACTTAAAATAAATAAGGTTAAAGTGATTACATCAAAACCAAAACTGAAAGGTACGATACAACTGTTCCAAACCAAAATCCAACTAAAGTAAATAAAATGTCATGACACAACAGCAGAAGACTACTATCTGACTCGTGGTGACTCCATCACCAGCTAAGCCGTGCGCATCCAAGCTATACTTGCTAAACAACTGCTCACCATCCCCGAATGGATCACCACAGTTTTCAAAACATTTAAACGGGGTCAGTTACTGCATAAACAATATAAGACAAACAACAGATAATTATATAATCACAATCCTCCAACACCGTCACATCACCAATCATCTGACTACACACTAAAGTGTGTAGCCCTGTCAGAATATCCATCGCAATAGATATTCCACACCGCCAGTGGGGGACCACAGCCTTTCCCACCTAAGCCCCGCTTATCTCATCGAGCGAGTAACCCATGTTCCTTAATGTGCACATCCCCTTGTGACGAGAACCAAAAGGGGTGAATCAAGGGCGTCAAGCTACTCTCGCAAGTGGCTCCACTCAGCCGAGGGCGTACCTCGCGAACCACATACAATCAACAACAACCAGTTACAATATCAATGTAAGACATTACCAAAACCAAATACGATATAATCATCATGCCAATCAACCAAACAACCATCTTATAACCATTTACACAATAACTGAGTAGGGAAACCATACCTGGAATGAAATCACCAATATCAATCACAAGCAGCGGATCAAAAGCGTTCCTCTATGAAATCACCTCCTATAATCACATAATCATACAATTAAAATCTATAATCGACAATAATCGCAATAACCCCCAATTCATCCAATTAGGGTTTAAACAATATTAACGAATCGACATAACAACGGTACAAGGATCTTACCCACAATACCACTATCTTAACGGTATAAAGAACTCCAAAATCCGACAACCCTAGCCCTTGGATTTGATAGCAATGAGAGAAGAGAAACTGAAGTTGCTTTGTTTTCCTTTTGTAGAAAGGTTTAGAAATAAGGTAAAAGGAAAAAGGAACTGACGAAAATACTTTATACAACATTTCACGCGTTGCTATCAAACCCGGCCAAAAACACGTAAAACCCGACATACTCGATCGAGTAACTAAGGTACTCGATCGAGTACCGCCTACTCGATCGAGTTGCACGTACTCGATCGAGTACCCATCAGGCAAAATGTACTCCAGAATGCAAAACTAACTTACTCGACAGAGTAAGTCCTACTCGATAGAGTACCCAACAGCTCATAACTCTGAGGCATTACAATAATGACAGGCTGACATTACAAAAAAGACGGATCATTCTTACAACAAGTTAGGGTGCTCATTATCGACTTCCAAGTCAATCCAAGTGGAGCTACCCTCGCAACAAGTTAGGCTGCTCATCATCGACTTCCAAGTCATGCCAAGTGGAACTGTCTTCACGACATGTTAGGGCACTCATCATTGACTTCTAAGTCAATGCAAAAATGGATTGAGACACGTCAAGACACCAAAAGAAGGTGCACGTGACAAGGTCATGAGGGGGCTATTTGTAGGTACAGAAAATTTATTAATGTTCCGAATAAATAAAATAAATTATTTTGAGTTAATACCAAATTTTAACTTAATTTAATTATTTTGTCCCAATTAAATGAATATGGGTCAATTGGGATTACAAAAAGAGCTATTCGGATCACTAAACTTAGAAAGAAGCAAATTTGGGGCAAGTTCACAAGAAAACCCACAAATGGGCCCTTGACTACCAGAGTTCAACAAGGAGAATCAAAACTCTATAAATAGAGCTCTCCTCATCCATTTGAGGGGTTGAAAATTCATAATTACAAATGAGCAGAGAGAACAAGGTACAAATTCTTACAAATTCTCTCTATCAAAATAATTGCAAGCAGTCAACAAGCACATCAAATCGTGTCGCCTGCGTTGAAGATTCAATCACAAATTTGAACCTTCCAAGAGAGATTCAAGTCATCGCGACCCTCTCAAGAAATCAAATCTACATCGCGCCTAGAGTAATTAAAGTTGTCTACACACGCTCTCCTCACGTGTACCCCATACACGTACCCCTTACGGCGGATTAGAATTAGAGGATACATTAGAGATTGTACACGTACTTTTGATATTTATTAATAAAATTTATTTGTTTCTCTGTTTTGTATTTTAGTTATCGCAATGCAAAATTTGTTGTTACAAAATGAAAGTTAAAGATGAAAAGAACATAAAAGTCCTTTCATAGTGTGTGAAAGAATACTCAAGAGACAACAATGATTTTCTGATTAGTTTGAATCGATCAATCGGAATTTCAGTTGAATGAGCTAACAAAAAAATAAAACAAAAAAACCACCAAGCTAACCTTTTTACAAGAAATGATGAATATAATTCACATTGTAGATTTGCAGTGATATGAATGGAGGGTTCTTTTCCCTCTCTTTTCTACAGTTATACACTCAGAAAGTCATACCGGCATCTTCGTTAACTCGAAAAAATTTCCCATATTGCACCTTATCATCACAATGCCCTTTATCTCTATGGTATGGCAACAACCACATGAATAAATTAAGAGGTCGATGTTCGTCAATAGATTTTTCTGGGAATGCTAGCTTATGTAATCTTTGATGGAGGACTCAAGTAACTCGAAGTCTTCTCCTTGCACATTTTGTACATTTCGGCCACTTTTGTATACTTTGAACACCGTCACTGAGCTAATGCTCTCGGATTTCATCAAGCTCTGGTTGTCGTCAACCTCAACCTGAAAACATTTTGATTATCAATATTCGATTTATTATCAAGTAAACACGAATCATAACAATTTATCCCCCAATGTCTTGTGGACTCAAATCGGCAGGGGTTGTTGGAAGTAATGCAAAGGCTAGAAATGTCGTCTAGATAGATTACATTGTAGAGAAGCCTTCCATTGCCTCGTAAGAGAATCTCTACACTCTCTCCACTACTTGCATGTTTATAGCCACTAACATCATGTTTGACCCATGTTTATGGGTAGTGGTTATGCCATTAACTTTGTGGTTATGATGTCCATTTCTACCACTATAAATAGAGAAGTGTAGTCATTTGAGAAATATACATCTTCCATATATCTTTACTACTTCTCTATGATAATTTTGAGCATACCATATGAGTTCCAACTCCTAATGGTTGAGTACACAACTTTTAGGAGTGTTGTGTGACCTTGGGGGACGACGCATATATCGATTTCTACCGTAGTCGGGGCGATTTCGTTTCTCATTCAGTGGCCTCCATACCACGACACAACAATAAATATTCTCTAATTATATCTTCGCCCCTATAGTGATACTATATTTCCAACAATTGAGAAACGAAATTTTGTCACTATTATTGTTGTTGTATTCTCGTCATTGAGAATCATTTGATTGGAGAAAATATTTATGTTCGTCTAGAAGATTCAGCCCGTATGGAGTGAGACAGCACGTCGGTATTTTGGCCATAACTCGGTCTCTAGACCTTTGTTTGAGGCGTGTAATATGGCGTTGGAAAGCTAAGAAGAAGGGCTATAACTTTGTAGTTGAAGCCGGGAGCAGATTATGTCATTTAGCTTCCTTAAAATAGGCAGCAATGTCATGGTAGTGTGCTGGAAAGTTTATGGAGATTCATAAAAGAATGGTATTATCTATAATTTTATTGCTCAATTCATTCTTGTGATTAAGGTATGTTCCCGTGAATTTGCTTTACAAATATTTTTGATGTAAAATATGAAGGTTTGGTCAAATTATATATGCCTTAATCATTCATGTGTTTAAGCTACAACTTGGTAAAATTATTTTTAATAATTGATTTCGAGATTATGTGAATGAAATTGTTCCAAGATTTTGAATGACAAAGTAGCTAGAATGATTGAGTGACCAAGATATTGTTATGTGTATAATATGTTTATCAAGCAAAATATTTCACACATTTGGATTGTTTTTTTTATTTTAGTTTTGATTATGAGATGAACTAAAATTGATATTTGAGTTATGAACCAAATGTGGGGGCTAAATATTTTGTTTTAAATTTATATAGTATCTTGGATATGTGTGACAAAAATTTGAAATGATTATTTGTCAAAGCTTCATAAAAGTAGATATGAAGAACATAATTTGTCAATGATTATATGATATCTAAAAGTTGAGATGATGAATGAATAAATAATGTGTATATTTTGTTTGAACAATTATGTTTGTCACTAATTTGTGGCGTGACAACATGTGGGGGAAGACGTTCAACTTATTTGATAAATTTATTCATCATGTTTAGAGTTGATATCTTATAATTTGTGAAGAGCATGTATATCTTTGATTGTGGGGGTGTAGAGAAAATGATAGTCGCATGTTTTATACGTGACTAATTGAACCAAAATAAGAAGTATTAATTTGTTGGATAATGGCTATGTCAATAAATAATGGTTGCGTAAGGTTCAATTATTTATGTTATATTTTGCTTACACCACACTATATGAGATATGATTGATTTTATATTGGTAAGAAGTCAAATTCTTTTTGTAAAATATTGTGAATTTGCAAAGAGTAAATATAAGTGAAACAATCATCGAGATTCGTTGTTTTCTAATATAAGAATGATGATGTATATAGAGCTTTTAGTAAATAATATGATTTTGGGCGCAAAATCACAAAGACTACGTGTATGCTTTATTCTATGTCAATTTATTAGAAAGAGAAAATAATAAAGAAGATTATTTGTTCTTTTAAACAACATGAGAGTACGAGCTCTATATTTAATTAGAACACCGATGCTAATGAGTTATAAGAGAACATGTTTTGACTATTGTGAGAAGTCTAATATGTATAATTATAGTTGCTTCAATGTAGCTTATGCAACTAAGTACATTTTGTTTGTGTATTCATTACAAAAGTTATCATTCACATTTGGTGAAGTTCCTAAGGTGCAAGATTAAGAATTGAATTATGTTGGATATCTAGAAAGATATTGGATCGACTAAAAGGTAATGACGATCAACAAGGTGAGATCTATGGTGAGTACTATACATTTCCACCTTTAATGGTGATCTTGTTTTAAGTCTATTAGAGAAGACTATTATAACCTTGTCTATAGTGTAAGCATATTATATTGCTCTTAATCTTGCTGCGTAAGATGCAGGGTGATTGTGAAGCTATTATTAGCTACTACTTAATTGTGGGGGCATGGAGTTTTGCCTAATGTTTATCTTTAGCGTAATGCTAATATCAACTTAATAATGCTAAAATAATGTGTATAACGACTTGTAGATTTACACATTTTATGCAGATTTGGTTTGAGAAAGTTGATTGAGAATAATATGCTCACAAATTATTATCTTTGTGAAATTTGAGTGAAGCATATTTAAGCTAATGGACTAAGAAAGAAAGAAGTCCTAGAATTATCGAGGGGAATGGGGCAAAAGCCTATTAGTTGAGGAATTTCTGGTGGATACCGGAACTTGCTATGCAAGGATGGTCTAACGAAGCCATAGATAACTCATACTTGTGTACACATCCCATTCCTATGACATGTACACTATTTTAGAAGGTTGAGCATATAGCTCTTAATGGTCTTATAGCCCAAAATTGGGTGGTCCTTGTGAGACGGACTTGATGAGATCACCGTAATGATAGAGGTTGAGATATTTCTCTTAATGAATCTATATCCCTTTATTTGGGTGGTCCTATTGAGAAGGACTTGATGGATTCATCGCAATGTTGAAAGGTTGAGCCTTAGAGCTTTTAATGAATCTATATCCCTCTATTTGGGTGGTCTTATTGAGAAGGATTTGATGGATTCACCGCTATGTTGAGAGGTTGAGCCTTAGAGCTCTTAATGATTCTATAGCTCATGCTTGAGTGGTTTATATGGAGATAGACTTGTTGGAATCACCTACGTGGGTGTGAAGGATTGGCCTCCTTCTATGAGAGATTAGGCTATCTCTCTAGAGCACTCGTGAGAATCCCAAGGTTCATTTGGCCATAAATTTGTTGAATTGTATCGCGGAACTCGTCTGGAACTTAAGGTGAGATATGTGTTTGGAATTTACCCCGGAGTCTAGGAGTTCAAGATTCGTTCACTCTCTAGGTGATGAAAGAATTGTTCCATTTCACTATGTGTTAATTCAAATCGAAAGATATTAATGCTTAAGTATCAATCCTTATTAATATGCTCAGAATTTTGTCTATCATTTGCATTAGTGGGGGATTGTTGGAAGTAATGCAAAGGCTAGCAATGTCGTCTAGATAGATTACATTGTAGAGAAGCCTTCCATTGCCTCGTAAGAGAATCTCTACACTCTCTCCACTACTTGCATGTTTATAGCCACTAACATCATGTTTGACCCATGTTTATGGGTAGTGGTTATGCCATTAACTTTGTGGTTATGATGTCCATTTCTACCACTATAAATAGAGAAGTGTAGTCATTTGAGAAATATACATCTTCCATATATCTTTACTACTTCTCTATGATAATTTTGAGCATACCATATGAGTTCCAACTCCTAATGGTTGAGTACACAACTTTTAGGAGTGTTGTGTGACCTTGGGGGACGACGCCTATATCGATTTGTACCGTAGTCGGGACGATTTCGTTTCTCATTCAGTGGCCTCCATACCACGACACAACAATAAATATTCTCTAATTATATTTTCGCCCCTATAGTGATACTATATTTCCAACAGGGGTAAGTGGAGTGAGATGTCAGCACTCACACCTTAACACCGTATATTAATAATATAGAGACTGTTTTGACTGACCCGTACAGAAATATGAGCGAAACTTGTATCGAATGACTACTACTTCACAATCTGTTGTTGGTATTACTAGCAACATGCCTAATAATTAAAGATGGAAATCCAACCTTGAGAAATTTCACAGTTAGATATTTCTTGCTAAGTTGTTCCATAAACTTCTGCGTTCTTTTATCGCCTGGCTTCTTAAGGAACCAGGCCACTGACAAACCTGTTCAAACCAGCAACATAAGACAAAAATTTAGACCATCTCCTTCAAACTCGAAATAAGTATATTAGACTCAACCTACTACATTGTTTAGTTCGTACCTCAGAGATTATGTGGGATTTACTTTCTTTCTACGTAGTTCCCATTCAAAAGTGTGAAGTATATGTATGAGGATGTTGCATATTACATAAATCTGAACAAATTTCTGAAGCTAAGACTCAATCTTGAACTCAATTCTAATTAAGGATGCCTAACCCCTATTGAGGAAAATATCATTCTATATTATTGAATTACCAGGCCAGGATGTCAAGTTTTTAAAGTGTTCGCTGCTTTCGGCTTTAACTACACCAAGATCCCCATATCTCATATTTGACTCCTCTTCTCGACGCTGCTTCTTCACGATCATTTGGGCTTCGAACAATGCTTTTGCCATGTTCTCATCTCCTGGTGACTCTTGCAACAGGACTTCGTAATCTCTTGCTGCAGCTTCCCATTTTCGTAACTATAAAAAGAAGGGAAAAAAACGCGCATCCTAAGTATCACCTAATTAGAAAGTAAAAAACAACCCTAAGACTAACCTTATACCAACGACTCAGCAGGACTGCATGAATCTTAACATCAACAAAATTATGTTACGTATTTTAGAGGCTCTGCCCAAACTCTCAACATTTATCACAGATCCAAAATCTTTAAGAGAATATGTAACATTCATCCTTTCCTCCTTTGTTTAGTGGTCGAAAGTCACAAAATGAGTCAATCGAAGACTCAACTACACTACGATCTGGAAACAACATACCTCGGCATTACAATCTGCTCTTCTTAGTCTGGCTTTGGAGTATGAGGGGCGGACATTGAGTGCAGCGTTGCAGTCCTCAATTGCTTTCTCAAACTGGCTAAGCTTGATACGGCATGCAGCTCGGTTGCATAGTAAGACAGAGTTGTACGGTTCATGTTCAAGCCCTTGGCCATAGGCCACACAAGCTTCTGAGAATCGTGCTTCTTTGAAAAGGTCATTCCCATGGGATCGGGCAGCTGTCACAGCCCGAGCCCTTCGTGTGACAACACCTAAATCCCTGTTAGATGAATCTAATCTACCTGCTTGTTGTACTGCTTCCATCGCATCATCAAACCTGCAAACACCATAGATCCTCCTCAAAACCACTACAATGCCTAATTTCTAATCAATTCTTTTATATAGCTCCCCATAAACATATAAATTACAGTCGTAGTCCATGAGTTTTAGTGTTTCAACAATGTTGGGTTCCTTTGATTGATGATGACATGCCCATTTAATGTGTGTTATCTTAGTTTTCTTTTTCAGGATTAATTGTTCACTAGTTTTCTTGCCCGTGCGTTGCACGGATATTAAAATAATATGTGATAAATTTCACAATAAAATAGAATATAGACATATAGTACATCGTTCATGTCTAAAATTTTATGTATGTTGCATGACCAACAAATAATTCTCGATAACATAATATTGACATAAGAATAAAAGAGTGTGTGATTAATAAAATACTTTTTTTTAAGAAAATAAAACAAATATGAAGTTTATATATATGATACTTGTACTGATAGTTTTTAGAATTTGTTCACTAATACCTGTTTGTTTTTCAATTGGTCAAGGAAAACAATAATATATACTCTGCATAATCAACTCAATGATGCAACAAATCTCCTTCTTTCGAATAACAACCATAATTTAATCATTGCTTGATCAAATTGTAATTATGTAAAAACATTTAGAGATAGTTAGAATGTCATATCTCCCGGTCAAACTATAGAAGTACGTTTGAATGTGAACCAAATTCCGACGGAATACTATATGGCTAGGGCTGCTTATGCCCCCTCTCTCCTCTCTCTATAGCAATAGTCTTGGCCCCAATCTTCTCATTTGAAACAAAATCTTTCACGCAAACCCCTATTTTTCTTCCTTATTCACACACATGATCTAAAACAATCTCGTCCCTTGAAAGATCGATCCTTGTCTCCAAAACATATCTCAAATTTATCCAACCAAGTGAAATACTAAACCCCTCCTTCTAGAAAAATCCACCATCCAATGTAAACTAACCATTGCTCTCGACAATTTTGTTTTTTTAAGAAAATAAAACCAATATGAAGTTTATATATATGATACTTGAGACTGAGAGTTTTTTAATTTTGTTCATTAATACCTATTTGTTTTTCAATTGGTCAAGGAAAACAATAATCATTGTTGAGTCAAATGGTAGTTATGTTAAAACATTTACAGGTAGTTAAATGTTATATCTCCTGGTCAAACTATAGACGTACCTTTGAAGGTGAACCAAATTCCAACGCAATACTACATGGTTGAGGCTACTTATGACACTCACTATAACAATAGTCTTGCCCCCCATCTTCTCATTTGAAACAAAATCCTTTACGCAGACCCCTATTTTTCTTCCCTATTCACACACATGATCTAAAACAATCTCATCCCTTGAAAGATCGATCCTTGTCTTCGAAACTTCTCTCAAATTTATCCAACCAAGTGAAAAACTAACTCTTGCTCTCGACAATGTTGTTAGAATTAAAATTTTAATTTAATTTGGATTGATGGGATCAAGATTAAGTTTATCAGTATGTTCTTTTGAGGTTTCTTGTTATTATTCATGTTACCTATATGTTTTAATGCAAGCGATATTTTGCTGATAAATAACCTTATTTATTATCACTATCCTCGTTAAACTCATCACCCTTCCACAAATGCACCCTCCCTCCACCCACTAATTTAGCCTTAAAATAAAACATCAACCAATGTGATTAGTTCTTACTACTTGAAACAACCTACAATCCACTACCACTATCACTACCTTTCTGCTACGTTTTATATCTAAGAAGTCATAAATCGCATTCACCTCCATGAAACATCAATCTTTACTCCAGATGATATATATGGATCCTCGTCTCCCTTATCGAAGACAATTTATTTCTCCTTCAACAAAGAAAAGTTTAAGAAGCAATCTTCCCTCTTATCTCTCTCCCTTTCCCTTCTTAGTCCTTTTCTCATCCCCTCCTCTACCTCCATTCCAAATACTCAAACAAAGTGTTTGGGTACTATGTTTGTAAACTGAATAAGTTTGAATATTATATATATACACGAACTTTGCTATTTATTTCATTTTGCATATATAAATCTTACTACCTCCATCTCATTTTTATTGTCCTTTTTTCTTCAAATTTTATTATCTCATAATTATTATCCCCTTTCTAGATCTAGTAAGGAAAAACTTTAGTCAACCAACTCGTCGGAATCAACCTCATTCCCACTCGAAACAACCTTTAGCCCACTACTTAATCCCTTCGGTTCACACGTAAAACGGTCTAAAATGCAATGCTTTCATCTCTCTCTTGAAAAGTTCATCTAATTAACAGAAAACTAACCGCTACTTTATGAACTTCATCATTTTTACATCCCGTAAAGATTAAGTTGAACATGACATAAAAAAAATGCAGAAACTTAGGTTTTGTTTGATAACGACAAATTGAACATTTTTTTTAGCATTTTGAGAGTTTTTACACTATTTAAATAACAAATGTGCTATTTTGAGTGTTGATCATCGACATATTGAAATAGTAGATTAGGTTGTAATTTCCTGTTTTACATTATCACTTTCAATTAGTATATTATAAGAAAATAAAAATTGAGTTTTTTTTTATCTCTGAGAAAATTAAAGATCAAAATTTATTTTTATCATATTTATAATTAATATTCTTCACTTAAAATATATAAATTTAAGCAAGTTCAAACAAGTTAGCTAAAAATTATAAATCATAAATTGTACGAAGCAGTATGATCCTTTTTTTATTAATATGAAATAAATGTCATAAACTTCATTAGAATATTAATGCGGTAGAGAACTATAGAAGATTTGGCAAATACGTGACCCCCTTTTAGGTTTAAATTTTTTCATTTATTTTTATATTTTTGCCTAAAGGTGGTTAAAGCATCGTATTATGCATGACGAATATGTCTTACCCTTCTCCAATTCGTATCTCTCCCTAAATTATAGTGATGATGTGCTCAATTTACACAAATATATATATATATATATATATATATATATATATATATATATATATATATATATATATATATATATATATATATATAGCATCAACAATAATTAGTTTGCTCCATATAATTGAATAGTACCGTTTTTTATGCATGTAAATTTGTCAGAAGAAAAGCTTGAGAGAGACGGTCTTCACTATGTTAGGGAAAGACTACTCTTACCCTTTTATATGTGTTTTCATGACTTTTTTTTTTTAATGTTGATCGTTGCGTTAATTGAATCTTAACCTTATACATATTTCTATAATAAGTGTATCTAATTTACCTTCAAGCCTCATTCAAATCTATTTTATTACTCGCGGTACCATTTTTACTTTAAATTGTAAAACAATCGCACAATAAATTTTTTCAAAATATTTACTCATTTGTCATAGTATTATATTTCGATTCACAAATTAGCAGCAACTTTCTTTATCTTTTAATATTCCTTGAAAAATAGATATCAAACTTTGTACTTATCAATAATTTGTGAATATCTTATTTAAATTTTGATTAATATACTTTTATATAATGACAAATGAATATAAATAATATAATAATAAATTATCAATAGAAGTTGAAGTGTATTGTGAGGGAATTAACTTTAAAATTAGTAGGAGAAATACATATGACATTTGAAAAATAAACTTCGTATTATGTATAATTAAATATGACATTAGCAATAACAAAAGACGTAGGGGCATATTTCAGCGTTCATTTTACTCTTTACAAGAGTAAATTCCATGTAGTACGTATTATGCATCCACATTTGTCACAACCCAGTTCGGCCTAGGGCCTTTTAGCCTCATAATACCTCGTTTTTTTAATCAGAAGTTATTATAAAATTGGATATTATAAATATATCAAAGGTTTTTTTTTTCCTTCTAATTTAATAAAAAGTGAACAAATACTAATGAATAATTTTTTAATATTAATAAATTGTAGATAATTAATTTATTTCCTATTTCTAATAATAAAATTGTAAAATAATTAATTAATTCTCATTTCTAATAATAAAATTGTAAAATAATTAATTAATTCTCATTTCTAATAGGAAAATCATATTCCTAATTATAATAGAAAATTTTTATAAAATTATTATCGCCTAATTCTAATAGTATAATTTATTTCCTATTTCTAATAGGAAAATTGTAAAATAACTAATTAATTCTCATTTCTAATAGGAAAATTATATTTCTAATTATAATAGAAAAATGGTAAATAATTAATTATCTCCTAATTCTAATGCTAATAGTATAATTAGACAAAAAAAGCCTCCTTTAGTTATATATATTGATGATTTGCAAGTCTTAATCAAGTCATAATCAAGTCATAATCAAGAAGTGTTGGATCATCTTCCTTCCAAAATTTTGAGTACTTTGTGTCAACAATTGTAAAAGTAAGGGAGTAATGTACATGCAATGGCAACAGTCAAAACTATTGTTACTCAAACTAGTAACGGTAGGCTGGACTGTCACTTTAGTCTGTAACACTTGAAGAAATCTTTCAATTTTGAAAATCCTCTCTTTTATTCAAGTGGCAGTTTCTTGCCTTGCTTTTGAAAGAAGGTTTTTAGATTAATCTTTTGCAATAATAAAGGGTTGGTCTTTGAAAGATATTATAACTTGCACTTCAAAATTTTTCCTCATTCATGCTAAAACTTTCCTTTGACTTTTATGAAACAAAGTTTGGTCTTTTCCTTTTAATCCCAAGAGTTGTCCTCTTCTGATTGTCTCTTCACTTTGTTTCTGACAAATTCAAAGACATTTTTAAGGATAATTACAAGTCTTTTCTTCTTTTTGCTTCTTAGAAGGAAGCCTCTGTTGGTTTTAGTTTGGGAAGGTCAATACTTTTTGTCGCATGATCAAAAGTCTTGACTTCAAACCCTAGCTTGCTTCCTCTTGTTTGCTCCCTCTATAAAATGAACACTTCCATTCATTTTGAAAGCAAGACTTTTTCTGAGAATTCATTTAAGTTTGCAAAAAACGTTTTAAGTTCAAAGCTTTTCATCTTTTGCAAAAACTTTCCAAAGTCTTCAAGAGTTACAGTCATTACTATTGTTGCCTTAAGTATTATACTCTCTTACTTAGAATCGTTTGATCTCATAAGTTGTCCTTCTCAATTCTTTTATGAATTTGTTTGAGGAAATGTGATCTTGTAAACATTCTAAGTTAGAGTCTCGTGTTCTTAGACGGAGTAGTCTTTGAATTCTTGTCGCAACCGGAGTAAGTTGTTGGTCCTTTTTATTATACGGGTTTTTAGTAGTCGGAGTAGATCACTAAACTATCAATAAAAAGAAGATTGGACACAGGCCCTTAGAGTATTGGACGAACCAATTCAAAAATCGTTTTGTTGATCTCTTGCTACTTTATTTTCCGCTGCAATTTATTTCTCGTACTTCATTTGCTTTTTTCCTTAGCAACAGTCCTGAATACTGTCACATTCGTTTTGTAGCAACAGTCAGAACAATTTTTGTCTTTAGATTTCATCAACTTATTCAAAACATTGTAATACACTTTTAATTACGCAATTTAATAGATGTATCCACTCATTGTTCATATTGTGAATCAACTTAAGTTAAATCAATAAACACTAGTTGAAATTTTTAAATAGTACCTTATTCATCCCTCCCCCTCTTAGGTACTTGAATCCATAAACACTTCAATTGGTATCAGAGTCTCGTGCTCTTGATCGAGGGTAATCGCCCTAGAGTTTTATTTTTGGGATATGGATTCCAAAAAACACTCCAAGATCCCGGTCTTTACCGGTGAGAATTTTGGATGGTAGAAGCTTAAAATGGAGCACTATATCAAAAGTATCGATTATCAATGTTGGAAAATAATTGAGGATAAGCCTATCTTTATTGAGGAAAACGACATCATGACGGGTTTTTCTAAAGACAAGGCCAAGAAGGATTACAATGAAAATGACTTCAAGTTGGCCGAAAAAAACTCGAAAGCAATGTCGATTCTTCAAAGATGTGTAGGCGAGGCGAAAGTGAGTCGAATTTCCGGATGTCCTACGGCTAAACTAATTTGGGACTCCCTTATTCTTGCCCATGAAGGGACGTCTCAAGTTAAAAAAACACCGTATTCACCTTCTCATACAACAATATGAGATGTTTCATATGTCAAAGGACGAGTCCATAAATAGTTTTTCATCTCATTTTTCGTGTATTATTAATGAACTAAAAAGTCTAGGAAGAGATTTAGAGTTCGAGGACATGATTCAAAAAATTCTTTGTAGTCTTACCACTAAGTGGCAACCTAAGGTAACCGCCATAGAGGAGGCCAAGGATTTATCCACTCTATCTCTTCATTAACTAATGGGATCACTAATGGCTCACAAGTTTAATCTTGACAAACATTCTAGTGAATCTTCAAAGGAAAAGAGTCTTGCTCTAACATCCTCTTCAATTGATGATGAGGATGAAGAGGAAGATGAGTTTGCTATGTTCTCTAGGAACATAATAGGAATTGTAAAGGGCCAAGGGCATAAAAAGTTCAACAACAATTACACGAAAAAACGCTTTCCTAAGAAACGATCTATAACCACCATTGGATGCTTTAAATGTGGTGACAAAACCCATCAAATTAAAGAATGTCCAAAGTGGGATGAGATTAAGTCTAAGGATAAACGAGATAAGGCTAGGAAGGAATACAACTATAAGGTCATGTCCGCCATTTAGGAAATGTCCGACTCCAAGGACGATGAACCCATCTAGGAGGAACTAGAGGCAAAAATGTGTCTTACACATCATCTAAAAAAAAGTCTCTAAATCCTCTAAAATTTAACATCTTAGATGTCTTATGGCGCATCCCGATGACTCCGACTCGGATTCCGATAATGAGGTAAAACATCTAAAAGCCAAGGTTAGGACTTACTCCAAAGAGAAAGTATGTAAGCTTCTTGACAAACTCTTTAATAAGTGTCGTTCACAAACTGAAAAGTTAGATGTCATGTAAAATGAGATAGAAGAAATTGCTCAAGAACACTTTTACCTCAAAAATGAACTTAAAGCAACAGACAGTGTCACCGTTACTTCTGAGGCATATGATGAAGTAAAAAGAGTAAACAAGTTGAACAAAGAATTGTCCAAGGAACTAGATTGTCTTAAGTCGACTCCCTATGATGTTTCTGATCTTGAGAATGTCAACACTACTCTAATTATGCAAATGTCCATGATAACCTAGGAACGTGATGAGCTTCTAAAAGAACAATCTATGTTTAAAGGTGTTATTGATGACTTAGTTGATGAGGTACAAGAACTTAAATCAACAGTGTCTCAGACTGTTACTTCTGACAGTACTAAGGAAACCTCGAATGAATTAATCACCAACCTAACAAACGAGAATGAGTGTCTTAAGGTCAACATAGATGCCTACAAAAGGGAGATTAGAATGCTTCACGAAAAGTTTGTCAAATTTCAAAATGAATCTCCCGAATGTAGTTCTTCTAGATCCAAGATTGTTCACTTAGATTGATGCATCTCTAGTATTAAGCTTAATGTTCAACAAAAATATGAAACTTTCATGGAGCTAAAATCCGAATATGTCATAATGAAGAAAGAGTTCGGAAGTTCTAAAGAGAAGAAAAAGTATCTCACTTTTAAAGTCGATGAACTAAGCAAGGAACTTGTTGAGGCTAAGAATATATCGAAAAAATAGGAAGGAAGTCAAAACGTCTTAAATTTCCTCACAAATCAATCTGAGAGATGTGATAGACTTGCCGGTCTCGGTTTTAAATTGAACAGTCAGTCAGAATGTTACATTCAAAAGCCGGATCCAACTAAAACCGATTTTCGAAGAAGAAAATATGTTGGTCTTCCCGAGTACATCATTTGCAACTATTGTGGTAAAACCGGTCATGTCTTCAATGCTTGCAAGAAGAGACATAGTGATATTAACAAGAACATTAAAGTTGTAAAATAAATATGGATTAGAAAAGATATTTTGAGAAATGCAAATGATAAGAAGAGACCCAAATTTATTTGGGTTCCTAAACTCAAAGTCTAATCTTGTGTAGGGCTTGGTGAGACGCGGCCGCAATTGGTACTTGGATAGTGGGTGTTCTCGTCACATGATGGGAGATAGAAGCTAATTCCTCTCACTAGAAGCTCACGATAGTGGCAAGGTAACGTTTGGCGATGACAAGAAAGGTGAAATAATAGGCACGGGGAAGGTTGGTAAGTCATCGTTACTTTGTGTCGACAATGTGCAGCTTGTAAAAGGTTTGAAACATAATATCCTTAACATATCTCAACTATGTGACAAAGGTAATATTGTGGAATCTAGTGCTAATTTGTGTCGAATAATTGATGCCACAACTCATGAAATTATTCTCTAAGGAAGACGTGTTAAAGACGGGTATTTAGCCGACTTAAACACGTTATCCGGTTATACAATATCATGCATGAGTGTAATGAAAAACGATCCTTGATTGAGGCACAAAAGGTTTGGACATGTTAGTCCTAAAACTCTTAATATTCTTAAAAGACTTGACTTAGTTGAAGGCTTTCCTAACATGAAGTTTGATTTTGATAAAGTATGTGATGAATGTGCTAGATGTAAACATGTTAGAAGCTCTTTTAATCCCAAAAGAATTGTTAGTACTCTTTGTCCATTACAACTTTTGCATATCGACTTATGTGGACCAATGAGAACTAGGACTAGAGGTGGTAGTCGTTATGTGTGTGTTATTGTTGATGATTATTCTAGATTTGTCTGGGCACTTTTCTTAAGCTCCAAGGATGAGGCATTTAATGAGTTTTTAATTTGGTTGAAAAATATTCAAAATAAACTTGATTGCAAGAACGGATCATGGAACCGAATTTGAAAACTCATCATTTAGTGCTTATTATAATGACAATGGTGTAGATCATAATTTTTTTGCTCATAGAACTCCAAAAAAAAATGGAGTGGTTAAACTAATGAATAGGACCCTTGAATGTATGGCTAGAACCATGTTGTTGTGTAGTAAATTGTCTAGAAACTTTTGGACTGAAGCGGTAAACACCGCTTGCTACATTCGTAATTGAGTCATGATAATGAGTATAATTAATAAAACACCCTATGAATTACTAAGTGGAACAAAGCCCAATATTTCATATTTTAGATGCTTTGGGAGCAAATGCTTTGTTCACAACAATGGTAAAAATAACTTGGAAAAATTCGATCCACGTAGCTATGAAGCGGTTTTTATTGGTTACTCCGACCATAGCAAAGCCTATAAAGTGTACAATAAAAGAACTATGCTAATTGAGGAAAGTGTCCATGTCATTTTTGATGAATCTAGTGTTCTTGGACAGGTACAAAATTAGGATGAAGATGATGAGGAGGACGAGTTTGAGATTGGTGTTGTTCGGAAGGACTCATGTTTGAAGATGATGAAGCCACAAAAAATGATGCTGAGCAGCAACAGACACAGGGACTGTTACCCACTAGTGACAGCAACAGCTCAGGGGGAACTAGCAGTAATACCACTGCTGCTACTTCCTCTTCCCAGATTGTAACAGTCCCAACCACTGTTGCATCCACTTCCATAACATCAACAGTCCAAGATTCTGTTGAAACCAATGAGTCCTCAAACTCTGATAAGGGACCCTCTTCCAGCCAGGAAGTAACAGGCACCGAGACTACTATTGTTGAGGGGGAATAAACCAACATTGTTCCAAGAAAATGGAAGCATCAAAGTTCTCACCCACTGTCAAATCTCACGAGTTACCTCAACTCGGGAGTTAGAACAAGAGCTTCCCTCAACAACTTTGCATCTCTCTATGAATGTTGTGCACACAATGCCTTCCTCTCTCAAATCGAACAAGCCAATGTAACAGTCGCTCTGACTGATGCTGACTGGTTAATTGCAATGCAAGAAGAACTCAACCAATTCAAAAGAAATGAGGTATGACATTTGGTCCCAAGACCACCTAATCGTACCGTCATTGGTACTAGGTGGCTCTTTCGCAATAAGCTTGATGATTCCAGTGACATCGTAAGAAATAAAGCTAGACTAGTGGTGCAAGGGTATAATCAATAAGTAGGAATTGATTACGACGAAACCTATGCACCGGTAGCTAGCTTGAGGCCATACGATTACTAATAGCTTTTGCGGCTCACAAAGGCATTAAACTTTCTAAATGGATGTCAAAACCACGTTTTTAAATGGATATTTGGAAGAGGATGTCTTTGTGGAGCAACCTCTCGGCTTTTTAAACAATGATTTTCTTAAACATGTTTTCAAATTAGACAAAACTTTTTATGGTTTAAAACAAGCACCTCGGTGTTGGTATGATAGATAGTCTAAATTTCTAATTGAAAATGGCTTTAGAAGAGGATCCGTTGACAAAACATTGCTTTTAAACTCACAGTCGAGTGAACTGTTGGTTGTACAAGTATATGTCGATGACATCATATTTGGTGCAACAAATGAGCTCCTTTATGCTTATTTTTCGGAACTAATGAAATCGGAGTTCAAAATGAGTATGATGGGTGAGCTAGGATTCTTCCTTGGGGTCTAAATCAAGCAATCCAAAGATGGAATCATGATCCATCAACAAAAGTACATTAAAGAAATGCTTAAGAAATTTGGGATGACTAATGACAACTCCTTCTCTACACCTATAGTATCCAAGTCCAAATTGGACAAAGATGAGAAAGGTAAAAGTATTAGTGAAAAGGTGTATTGAGATATGATTGGATTTCTTCTCTATTTGACCGCAAGTCATCCCGACATTATCTTTAGTGTTTACTTATGTGCTAGGTTCTAATCAAATCCGAAAGAATCTCATTTCAAAGAGGTTAAACGCATTCTTCGATATTTGATTGGAACACAAGATCTTTATTTGTGGTATCCCTTACATTGTCCTTTTGATCTTGCAGGGTACTCGGATGCAGATTATGTGGTAGTGTTGATCGAAGGAGCAGATCCGGGATTACAACGTTTTTGGGTCCATGTCTTATCTCGTGGGGCTCAAAGAAATAAAATATGGTTGCTCTTTCAATGGCCGGAAGTGAATACGTTAGTGCCGTGCATTGTTGCTCTTAACTTCTTTGGGTAAGGCAACAACTTCTTGACTTTGGTATTATTTATGACTTCATTCCCATCATGTGTGCCATAAATATATCAAAGAATCCGATCCAACATTCTAAGACTAAGCATATTGAAATTCATCATCATTTCATTCAGGACCATGCAGAGAAAGGGCGTGTTAAACTTATTTTTTGCAAAACCGAAGATCAAATTGCCGACATTTTTACCAAACCACTTGCTAGGGAACTTTTTGAGAAATTTAGGCTAGAAATTGGGTTAATTAATTGCTTGTGATTCATAAATGTGTGTTTATTTTATCTCCTAAATGATTGACTAAAAAGGGCATGTTAGTATGTTATTGCTTACTCTAGTTTATTCATATCGTGTCATGTCCATAAATCGATATATCATATTTGTGCGTCAATAATCACTCAACCTCATATCTAAATTTGTGTTTATTTTTACACCCACCATCTTTAATTTGGGTCTGTCTAGCCTCATTTATTTAGGCCACCTACTCGTCCCTAATTGGGCTGCATACAAAAACCAACCAAATCCAACTCTCCCCTCACAAACCGTAAACCTTCACCTGCCGTTTCACCTACCAATCCTCTCCTACCACAAAACCTACCTTCTCCATTTACCATGGTAAAAACTTCCTTCAATAAAACCCTCCCCATAAAACTGTCAAAAATGGCCAACCCATCTTCCACAACTGACATTCCATCTCCACCAACATCATCTGCCACAACTGAAATGAGAAAGGAATCATATGCCTTTCCAAGAAACCCTAACCCAGCACCACCTTTAGAGTCCGAACCCTTTAACACCAACCCAAATTCACCCTCGCAACCCGAACCTTCCACAAGCATACCTTCATATCAGATTACTCCTACCGAGGTTCCAATCTCCACCATGATCAGCAAACGCACTCGAGGTGGTAGGAAAAAGGCGACTCCCTCCTCTGGCCCATCCTCTGGAACCGTCACTGTCATTGACGGGGACAACGAGGAGGTGGAGCCTCTAGATCTACCTCTCTCCTCTGAGGGAGAAGTGAATCAAAGGGACCAGGTGGTTGTTGAACCGATAAAGTCAAAAGGGGCTTCGCGGAGGAAAGGAAAGGCACCCATGTCTCTTTCCAATATTGAGGAAGAAAAGGATGGTGAGGAAGAAGATGTCGAGCAAGAGGCGCCCACATCTGGGAAATCCACTCAGAATATAGGGGCTAAAAGGGGCAGATCTACAACAACAACAAAACAACCACCCTTAAAGAAAGCGAACACAGGGAGTACCAGTACCAAAGGGAAGTTGGTATATATCTCACCCACTAACCCTGTTCCTCTGATCAATAAATAGACCGTGGAGGCGGTTTGGCAACAAGTTGAGAATTTGGATCTTCCTCCCTCAATTTACAAGAACTGCGAAAGGTTAATCACAAAACAGGCTATTCACTCGTCCCGTATCTATGACCAAACTTGGTATGCTTGACCTACCGTTCATGAGGTCAGGGACGTTGTGGCTGCTCAAGGATGGGAAAAACTACTTGAACTTAGGGAACCGGTGTTTGCGAGAGAGGTGATTCAATTCTAAGCCTCGGTGCGTCTGGATAAAACCGGTGAGTTTTATCACTGCCAAAGTCAATGGTAAGCCCCTGAAATTCACTCAAGATGAATTTGCCTCTGCCCTTGAAATTCCCAGTGGGGGATACGACGACTTACCCACAAAACCTAGCATGAACTCTCTATGCCTCCCCTCTTTCAATTGCCAAGCTTGTTTACCCAAAAGCCAAAACTTGTGGTCCTGTTAGTAACACCACAATTCCTCCACCACTTCGTCTTATTTTTAACATGCTTTGTTGTTCACTGTATCCCTCGTGTGACCGTTCCAAGCTGTCCATTGCCCAACAATACCTCATCTATCATATTGCCACACACAAAAAGGACAACCTTATTGGGCTCATGTTTCAGCGCTTTGCTATCATTGCTGCAAAACACATAATTCTTACCAACATGAGCGTCATTTTTTTGCCCTATGGGATATGGTTATCTGTGGTGCTGAAAGCCCAAGGTGTCTTACTCTCTACGAGTGTGGGCTCTATAGAATTGTGTGACACCATGAGTGATGGTTAAATGGGGAAAATGTTGATCAAGGTTAAGAATGACAAACTCATTCTTGTGAAATCTAAGGCAATTCTCGAAAATGGGTCTTCTAGTCGGGGTATGGGTGAGAGTTGTAGTACAAATATGAGGGCTATTTTTCAACCATTGCAGACTTGAGTGCTTGGGTAAAAGATGATGCTGAACAAAAGGGCGCTGTTCTTAGGAATCTTGTGTCCATTGTCGATGCTGTTAAAGGAGAAGTTGACATCATCTTCAATCTCGTGCATGCTAAGGACGAAGGAGATGGTGGTGGGGATTCTGATCCCTTGGATGACGATCCTTTGGTTGGGGATTCTGATGGTGATCAAGCCTCCTCCCCTAGAGCCTGTCCCTTCCCTTGGCCTTAATATTTTGCCATTTTCACTATTTGCCCTTCACTCTCATTTAAATTGGTGGAGTAACTTTAAACTATCTTTAGCTTTGGTGAACTTTGTTTAAACCTTGTTCGAACTTTGTTTTATGTTGACCTTGTTATTAACTTGCAACTGTGCTTATCTTTATGTGACATCTCATGCATGATTATTCTGTGTCCAGCCTTAACATCTTTATCCTTTTGATGATGTCAAGAGAGGGAAAAGGTAAACTCATATTCTTGCCTCTATAAGTATATTAGCTAACCCATGCCTATGCCTAGGTTCTTAGTTGATCCCTTGTTTTTGTGGTCCCTCAATCATGTTTGGTATATTTGATTTTGGGTAACTTGCCTCCATCTATGTTTCTCATAATGATTTTTTTTATTAACCATGAAAGGGGGAATATGAGTTAAGCTAATTATTCGTTGTTTTATGGGATTGTCATCATCAAAGGGGGAATTTGTTGGGTTCCTTTGATTGATGATGATATGCCAATTTAATGTGTGTTATCTTAGTATTCCGTTCCAGGATTAATTGATCATTTACAAGTCTTAATCAATCTTAATCAAGAAGTTTTGGATCATCCTCCTTCCAAGATTTAGAGTACTTTGTGTCAACAATTGTAAAAGTAAGGGAGTAAAGTACTTGCAATGGCAAGAGTCAAATCTATTGTTACTCAAACTAGTAACGGTAGGCTGGACTGTCACTTTGGTCTGTAACACTTGAAGAAATCTTTCAATTTCAAAAATCCTCTCTTTTATTCAAGTGGTGGTTTCTTGCCTTGGTTTTGAAAGAAAGTTTTCAGATTAATCTTTTGCAATAATGAAGGGTTGGTCTTTGAAAAGATATTGTAACTTGCACTTCAAAAGTTTTCCTCATTCATGCTAAAACTTTCCTTTGGCTTTTATGAACCAAAGTTTGGTCTTTTCCTTTTAATCCCAAGAGTTGTCCTCTTGTGATTGTCTCTTCACTTTGTTTCTGAAAAATTCAAAAACCTTTTTAAGGATAATTACAAGTCTTGTTTTCTTTTTTTTTTTTGCTTCTTAGAAGGAAGCCTCTTTTGGTGTTAGTTTGGGAAGGTCAATACTTTTTGTCACATGACCAAAAGTCTTGACTTCAAACCCTAGCTTGCTTCCTCTTGTTTGCTCCCTCTATAAAAGGAACACTTCCATTCATTTTGAAAGCAAGACTTTTTCTGAGAATTCATTTAAGTTTGCAAAAATCGTTTTAAGTTCAAAGCATTTCATCTTTTGCAAAAGTTTCTAAAGTCTTCAAGAGTTACAACCATTACTACTGTTGCCTTAAGTATTGTACTCTCTTACTTAGAATCGTTTGATCTCATAATTTGTCCTTCTCAATTCTTTTATGAATTAGTTTGAAGAAACTTGATCTTGTAAACATTCCAAGTTAGAGTGTCGAGTTCTTAGACGGAGTAATCTTTGAATTCTTGTCGCAACCGAAGTAGGTTGTTGGTCCTTTTTATTCTACGGGTTTTAGTAGTCGGAGTAGATCACTAAACTATCAATAAAAAGAAGATTGGACGTAGGCCCTTAACGTGTTGGCCGAACCAATTCAAAAATCGTTTTGTTGATCTCTTGCTACTTTATTTTCCGTGGCAATTTATTTCTCATACTTCATTTGCTTCTTTCCTTAGCAACAGTCGTGAATACTGTCACATTCGTTCTGTAGCTTGTACCTCATTTGCTAAGACGAATAAGTAATAGTCAGAACAATTGTTGTCTTTAGATTTCAGCAACTTATTCAAAACATTGTGATACACTTTTAATTACTCAATTTATAGATGTATCCACTCATTGCTCATATTATGAATCAACTTACTTTAAATTAATAAAGACTAAATTGAAATTTTAAAATAGTAACTAATTCACCTCTCCCCCTCTTAGGTACTTGAAGCCATAAACTCTTCAAACAACTATCCACAATAGTTTTTCTTTACCAAGTTTATTTTAGATCAGTATTTTGAAATACTTCCATTCATGGCTAGCTATTAGTACGGCGACTAACATGATCAGTTGATCACGATATGACCTAAATAATGTAAGACTGTCGCTAGAAACTTATCTATGTACAAGTCTCGTTTGAGATTTTGTCAACAGAAAAAGTGTCTTGTTTGAGAAGGAAGAACAACCAACTTACTGAGAGAAAGTTAAGTTCATTCAAATTTTAAACCACCACAGATTTTTAGGCGCGTCATGCATTACAGGAACCTTTCAGGCTTAAAAGTCATTAAACAGTAAACACTGTAGCATGTTGTCCAAGTCCAATCTTTTAGGGTGGCCATAATGCCACTCATAATTATACTCGTGTCACACATGATTATGCTTGAGTTAGATACACTGAATAATTAATTCACTCGGGCGTTATCATTACCCCGTCCTTTAGTGAAAACATATTTTTCAAACCACCTATTTTTTTTTTGGTGGAATGTGAGCCATACTGCTTTAACCATTCTAAGTCTGCTAAGACCAAAGATTGAGTATCTCTTCCTCGAACTCGCATCTTCATATCATCAAGAACCTACCCAGCAACGTTTTCAGGCCTCATCAGAACTCCTTCATTTCTGCACTGGTTCCTTTGATGCCAAACATGGTACACTGCTCCCATAACTATTCCTGCCTGTATTCCTTGCTGCATTTTTGAGCCCGTAGCTTTGATACACCAGCCTAACACATTATCAATTGGGAAAGATATTTTAGTATACTAGTTTATACAATGCACAACCTTCTTACTATAAGCACAGCCAAAGAAAATGTGGGAAGGACTTTCAGTTGCCTATCCATACAAGTAACAGCAATCATCAATGTCCATCCCATAACTGACCAGTTTATCTTTGATTCTAAACGCTCCATGAGCAAGTAGCCATCCCATAAATTGATGCTTTGGCATTATCCAAGCATTCCATATCACTCTAGACCAGCTAACCTTAGCTCTTCTGCCCATGAGCCAGTCATAGCATCTGGCTGTAGAAAAACCTGCCCCTTGACTATCCCAGCTTCCATTGATATATGTAGCTGCCAAGTCTTGTTTCACACTATATATCCTCCTCCAAACCCAGCTAGTATTGGCACTAGGTCTATACTGCATCCAATCCTTCCCTTTTAAATGATTATGCTGCACCCACTTAACCCAAATAGAATCCTTTCCCTCAGCTATCCAGTTCACCAGTCTGCCTATCATTGCTTTATTCATCAGTTCCTGATTTTTAATGCCAAGTCCACCCTCTTCTTTAGGCCTGCATATAGTGTCCCAAGCCACTAATGGAACCCTCCTGTAGTCAGCACTGTTATCCCACAAGAAATTCCTATATGTGGCCTCAACCTTTGCTAGGATGCCCTTTGGTATAACAAACATAGATGCCCAATAAGAGTGTAGAGATGAAAATACAGACTTCACTAGGACAAATCTCCCTGCATAAGAGAATTTCCTAGTTCTATAGCTATGGATCCTACTACAAATCTTCTCCACTAGGCATTCACATTCCTGCTTTCAATCTAGTAGTTTGTATTGGCATGCCTAAGTATTTAAAAGGCAACACACCATCTACAAAACCTGACACACTCAGAATATCATTCTTAAGCTGCTCTGGTACCCCCCTGAAATAGGCATTAGATTTTGAGGCACTAATCTTTAAACCAGTTGCTTTAGAGAAAGTAGAGTATGACTGAAGTAAGAGCATCATAGAATTAGCATCCCCATTGCTGAAAAGCAAGACATCATCAGCAAACATCAAATTTGCCAATTGCAGGTGTTTACACATAGGGTGATACCTGAACTTATATTTGGCTGCAACATATTTAATAGTTCTTGTCAAGTATTCCTTGCAAAGTGTAAATATTAGAGGAGAAAGAGGATCTCCTTGTCTGAGCCCCCTTTTGCCATGGAAATAGCCAAACATTTCCCCATTATTGGATAAGGAAAAGGAAGCAGTAGTAATACATTGCATAACCATCTCCTTAAACTCCTCAGGAAACTTAAGCTCACCCAAAAGCTTCTCTACAAAAGTCCAATCCACAGTATCATATGCCTTTTGCAGGTCAATTTTGAACAAACACCTAGGAGATGCATTAGGTATTTCATAGAGTCTAAGAAGGCCCTGGCAAATTAAAATATTTTCCGATATGCTCTTATTCTGAATGAAGGCCCCCTGATTTTGATTTATTAGAGAAGGCAGCACCTCAGCTAGTCTTGCACATAGCAGCTTGGAGATAACTTTATAAACAACATTACAACAGGCTATTGGACGAAATTGTAGCACAGTTTAAGGTCTATCACATTTAGGGATCAATGTTAGATTGGTAGCATTCAGCTGCTTTAACAGTTATCTGTTATTAAAAAAATCCCTGACTGCATTAATAACCTCCCCTCCTATCTCATTCCAGGCATCCTTAAATAACCTGCTTGTGTACCCATCTGGCCCCGGAGATTTGATATCAGGAATGCTAAACACAGTAGCCCTAATCTCCTCCCCAGTGACAGGTCTCATTAAGATAGCCTGATGCTCCTCCCTGCACCTAGGTCCCTGATCAATAATTCTTTTGTGGATCTTAGATGTTTCCTGCTTAGTCCAAAGTAAGGTCATATAATATTCTAAGAATGCAGCTTGGACTTGATCAGGACTATCACACATATTGCCATTCATATCCTGTATCATGATGACCCTATTCCCATTCCTTCTCTTTTTAAGTAGACCATGAAAGTAAGAGCTATTTGCATCTCCGTCTTTCATCCAGGTCTGCTTAGCCTTTTGTGCCAGGTAATTATCTCTAGCAATGCTTAACTCCTTAAGCTCCTGAGATGCCTCATATTCTGCAGTAATGAGCTGCAAGTTTGAGGGATTCTTGCCAACCTGCTCTTGCAAGTCCTGAACTTGTTTCTGCAGTCTGCTGGTAGCATGTTCAGTGTCACTATATCCCTCCCTATTCAATCTTTTCAAAGCAGGCTTCAAATTCTTCAAGTTTTTGGCCAATTTAAACATATGTGTACCATCAATACATCTATTCCAATTCCTTCTAACAGTAGGCAAGAAATCTTTTGCACCACCCCCCATGTTGGAAGTATTTGAAGCATCTTTTCCCCTGGGCACTTTTAGAACTGCTTACTATGCATGGTGTATGATCAAGCAAGCCCTCTGGCATAAAATGAGCATACAAGTCAGGCAGATGATCACTCCAGTCTTTATTAACTAGGAACCTATCAATCCAATTATATATTCTTTCCTCAGGTTTTTGTTTGTTATTCTATGTAAACAGTGAACCAGTAGAAGCAATATCTATCAGACCACAATCTGCCACACACCTTCTAAATGGTTCAATCTCAGCAGAAGGCAAATTACCACCAACCCTCTCAGTAGCTGATAAAACACAGTTAAAGTCTCTTGCAATAGCCCAAGGACCACTAACATGACTAGAAAATCTCCTCAAATGATCCCAAAGAGGAGCCCTGTCATGTATAGAGTTGAATGCATAAACCATAGTCAAATAAAACACACTCCTATTCTCCAAAGACTCAACTCTCATATGGATAAATTGTGCATTGTATTCTAAAAATTGAATCCTGACTGCCTTAGGCTGCCACACAACCCATATCCTTCCACCACTATGATGCCCATTATTAGTTGAAATACACCAATTATTAAAATTATTAACAACTTTCTTAAGTGATTTGCTCTTTATTTTTGTTTCCAGCAAACCAAACAATCTAATGTCTTTATTTTTGTTTCCAGCAAACCAAACAACTTCTTGCATTTAATAGGTCTCCATTCATATTCGACTTCAACTTGGATTATTGATCCCTTCTCATCTTTGAATCTTACTTTAGCTGGCAACTCTTGATCAACCATTAGCTCAACCATCACACGTGCATAACCTAATGTAGTTTTTTCCTCAGTAGCAACATCACATTTGATGAATTTGCCCACCAAGGAAGTAATCTTTGGTAGTCCTTTTCCCCAAAACTTCAGTGGGAGGTTATGCATCTTGATCCAAGCAGGAACTGATTTAACCTCCTCTTTCTTCATCTCTAAATCCTGAGTCCATGATTTCACAATCATTAGCTTATTATCAAACATATAATATCCAGAGTTAAGAACTTTATCTTTCATTTCCAAAGATTTGAAACGAACTAGGAAAATCCCATTAGGCATAAACGAAATTTTGTCAATGTTGAACTTTGTCCATATGCGCCTTATCAATCCTTCTACAATCTCCCAAGGGGGATTAGCTCCTAATATATAGCATACTACAGCCTGACTCCAATACTCAATCTCCTCCTCAACATCTTCTTGTTCAATCTGCAACATATCATCAGACTCTATTTTTGGCTCCTTACCAGGGATTTCAATATCAGGGATTTCAATCCCCTGTTCCGTAGTATCTTTCACAACTTCCTCATCCTCCTGTATTTCCTCCAAGTCCTCTTCTTCATCATCTGTTTCCACCACCAATTCAGGGATACCCGTAATCTCATTAATGTTCTTTGTTTTCCCTACATCCTCAACATCAGGCCCAGATTGTATTTCATTAGGGTTTTCATTTGCCACAGTTTCCTCAATTGTCTTAGTTGAAGGAGATGTCTCAGATGAGACCTGAATACTTCTCCCCCTTAAAGTCATCTCACGCTGTTTTTGCTGATTCGATTTCCTAGCCATTGACTCGAAAATCAAATCAAATCTCAACGGAATTTCGCTCCAGGGTTTCATCGCTTTCTCTCTGATAAACAGGTTCGTAATTGATTCAAAACATCTATTTTATTTTATTCATATATTTGAAATCAATGGGGACTCGTGCTAATATTGATACCACAATGGTTCGAACTCCAATTCCGATAAAAGTATCAACAACATTTATCATACTTAGGTAAAATAGCAAGTTTTCAGAAATGATATTTGCTAGCAATGAAACTTTTATTTGTAATTGACAGTGAATCGGACAAGGACACTTTTCTTGTTTGACAAGTTCAAAAGTGACCAAACAAAGAGACCAAATCACATATGAAAGATGAATTTTTTTTTCCAAAATGGGGTTTTAACACAAACAAATTAACGAAATGGGTTGAGTTTCAAAGTATTTACCCAAAATGGGTCCACGTCATCACCGAAGCTAGGGTTGGATTTAAGTCGCTCTCCCGCACAACGACCTTACATAAAGTGTCACTTAAAGTCCACCCAAACCTCAGTATGCTATGTCAAGGCAAGTCGCTTCGGGATTGAGCGATTTTAGCGCAAATCGTCCTCCCCCACAACGACTTTGGTCTATGCAAAAAAAAAAAAAGGAAAAAAAACGATGTTACAGAGATTCGAACACATAAACTTTCAAAACAATGAACCTTACTCTATATTTGACCTCACCATAAATGAAAGCAAGTGTTTATGGTAAAATTAAGTGATTAAAGGTAATATTAAGTAACTGTTGTTCAAATCCCAAAACGCATTTATTACTCTTAGCATTAAATATGTAATTTTAATCCCCGACAAATTCTTGTTTCAGACGGACATGTTTGGTCTTATTTGTCAGACGGATAAAATGTTGCCATTTTTAAGAAAATGTAACCAATTAATTCACAAAATGTTATGACTAGAGGTGTCATTTTTTATCCTGAAAATGATGTGAACAATAATTGTAACATGTTATCAAAAAATAACAACATTTTATTGTAAAATGATGATATGTTACCCGTCTTATTTCAGACCAAAAGCAATGGTCTTAAGAAAAACGGACCGTTAATCCCCTAATCAGTCATCACATTATTCTTGTTGTTATGGTAAAGGTGTAAGGTGAATGATGTTAGATTGCGTGTTCTATTCTCATCAAATACACTTTTTTTTTTATTGGCCAAGTCGCTCACCGGCTGAGCGTTTTGGCCTCAAGTCGTCCTCTCACTGAGCGACCTTAATCCTGAATTTAGCATCGCCAAAACCGAGTTTAAGTGGACCTATTTTTGATAATTAGTTTCAAAGTATTGTTTGTTATTAAACCCCATTGTGTGAAAAAATTCCTCATATTAGACATTTGTTAGTACTGTATAGGTGATTTGTTGGGTAATTACTGATTAGTAGACTTTATGCTTATCTTAATCTACAATTAAGCATCTTGAGCTGTCAACAAATACGTGACTAGCATAATCATGATTTATCATTATATCTACTAATCAATAAGGTGACCTTTTTTGGCCAATCAGATTTTGTTCTGTTCTACATTTTTTTAGTATCACCTTTTACTTTTGTCCCAAGAGGGAAACCAACATACAACAACAAAGATAATGCCTGATATGGAAAGGTAATAAACAAATATACCAACCTTCCTGCAGCCATGTCAACCTGAGCCTTGATCACCAAAAAATTGGCATTCTCGGCAGGACCAAAGAATTTTGTACATTGATCGACGTCGAAATTTGGACCGTTTGTTAGTGTGATATCAGCATCTTGATGCCGATGGAGCTTCAAATATGCCTCGGCTTGCAGTGCAGAAATCTGTGTGCAGTGAATAAAAAAAACATTGTTACTTTCCTATGTAATGAAATAAAACATTGGACGTAAAGTAAAATTATGATTTATTACCCTTATTAAAGGATAAATGCAGAGTAAAAAGCATAAAAATTCAGGACGAATATGGTAGGTGGTATTAAGGATTTAAGGATAGAAGGGACATACCATAGGTGAAGAATCCGCTCCAGCAGCTGCAGCCTTGCCAGATTCTCTGAGAACTGTGTGCCAATCTTTTAGCCTCTTTGCATCATCACATTTTTTCAGGTGGCCTAGAACAGCTTTCGCTTTAGCTGTCGCGTCTGGATCTGCTTCTGGACCTGCTTGTTTGAAATGATATACCGCCTTCTCTGCTTCTCCTAATCTAACAAGCATCCATAGAAAATTACCAACAATAAGTAAAAGACCAAAATTCATTCATGTATTGGTCAAACTGTGAAAAAACGTTGAGGTTTTGGCCTAGTGGTTGAGACTTTGAGTGCCTCTGAACGTAAGTCATTTATTTTGTTGACATGATGCCTCTTTTTAAACAAAAAACAAGAAGTTCATGAAATTGAAAATTGACATGGCACCTAAGATAAAGATTTGCCAAACGGTGATGAGCCCTATGGTAATGAGGATCAATGGAGATGGCTTCTCTACACTCGAAAACAGCCTCAAGCAATCGCCCAAGAGCAGTCAAAGCCGCGCTCTTATTACTCCGATAGGAAGCCTGGGATGGGTCCAAATCAATGGCCCGTTGATACAATGCCAAGGCTTCTGCAAACCTTCCATTCTTATAATCCTCATTTCCCAATATCTTCGATTCCTCAGGGTCCATCCTACAGGACAATGCTCTGCATAGTGAATTTGATTTACGTTCAATTGCCTTACTGCCTCCATTTTGCTGCGGTTTCTTAATCACTATATTCCCCACCCCATACCTTGATTGATCATGCTTATTGCCCACCTCATATTCTTGCTTGTTATTACTAGACGCGGGTTTTGTATACGTAGAAGCCGTTCCTCCACACTGCCTTAAGTTTCCTAAATTGCTATGGACCATCACATTCCCAGAAGAAACCCGGACAAGATTAGCCCCTCCTCGATTCCTTTGATTCTCAGCTAGCATCATCTCTAATTCCCCAGAGATTCCAATTGAGTCCTTAGGGACCGTCTTTCTTGTATTTTGACCTTGACTTTGACCATTGTTCCTTAAAGCTGCTGGTACCATACTTGTGTCATTCGCCATTGGTTTTCTTCCGTGACTTTTCTGATATTGAGGTTGTTCTTTTGCAAGAGGGGCCTTAGGTTGGGGTTTTAAGGCACCAGGGTTGTTAGCTTCCAAGTCATCAAAGCTGCCCCTTCTATTTTTGGAATTATGGCCGGCGCTGGGAATTTTCATTGTACTTTCAAGACTGTTAATGCTCCCATTTTGGGTAGGGATGGAACCTGTAGACGTGGTTCTTCGAGGCCAAAACTTTTTTGTTCTGAAAACAGCATTCAAAAGCCCACATCCTGATTTCTTTTCAAGGGATGAAACACTGCTCATCTTCAAATTCCTTCCTACTCCCGCCACAAATATGTAAACAATGCCCTTTCTTATATATCAACAAGTTGGAGCATCCATGCACGCAAACGCACCGAAAAAAAAAGGGAGAAAGAGGGAAAAGGTAACTAGATGTTGAAAATGGAAAAAGAGGGATTAATATTAAGCCTCCCTCAAAATGTAGGGTTGATCATCATGTCATTTCATTAAAAAAGAGGGCTAGAAAGTCCCTAATTAGTGGCTGCAGGAGAATGCCAAAATCCTCACTTCATGCACGAATTTTATGTTTTATTCTCAATTATGAAAAAAAAATGTAAACAAAAATGTAATGGAGAGGAAGGAGGTAGGAGGTAATAATGCACAGGATTTTAAAGAAATACTACCAAATATATTTAATTTAAAAAATGTTGAACAAGAAGAGGGGGGGGGGGGTGAAGAAGAAGATATATTCCCGTTTTTTTTATGAAATATATTTTCTTAACATTTTATTTGGTTTAGTTTTTTTTGTTTTCCCTTTTCTCAATAGACAAATTGATTTCCATCAGCAAAAAGTTTTTGTTTGGGCATTTGGTTGATGGGACAGAGAAAAGATAGGGGACCTGGTCGTAGGGAAGAACAAGGATCTCTAGTTCTCTACAATTGTTTTGGAAATCCATTTTTTAAAAAACAAAATGAAGATCTCCTTGCTTGTCTTCATATCCCCACCATTTTAGTGTATTGGGTCCTCGTAAATCTAGGAGAATAAAATTAATTGGAAATTACAGACAAATACCAGGGAAAATTAATCATCTAAATCTTGCGTTCGTTTGCTTACCTTTGATAAAATATTTCTCACAAAAAATAAAAAACGTAAATAAATGATATTGAGACGGAGGGAGTATTTTTTTTTTGTATTAATGTTAAGAATTGCAAAGTGTATTGATTTGGTAATTGTGTATTGATATTCTCATTCATAAGATGATGTTTAAACACAAAGCATACAGGATATAACCCTATCGAAACCCTAAAACATTATGGGCCTAAGTCGGCCTATTCCACCACCCCCCCTCCCCTCCCTCCCCCAAACTGGAGCGTGGATATCAAGAACGCCCAGTTTGCGGAGAAGGAAGTCAAATTGAACAGAGCCTAATGTTTTTGTAAAAATATCAGCAAGTTGAGAATGAGTATCAACATGAGAAGTAGTAACTAGCCCGTCAGTAATCGTGTCGCGAATAAAGTGACAATCCACCTCAATGTGCTTAGTACGTTCATGGAAAACGGGATTATGAGCGAGATGAAGAGCGGATTGACAATCACAAAAAAATTGCACAAAGTAATGTCCAAACTAGCAAAAAGTCCCTTCAGCCACTTTAACTCACATAAAACAGCAGCGATGGACCGGTATTCACCTTCAGCGGAAGAAAGAGAAACGGTCTGTTGCTTCTTGGTTTTTCAAGAAACAGGAGAATCACCAAGAAACACTATCCATCGGGAGACAGAGCGACGGGTCAGTGGGCAGCCAGCATAGTCAGAATCACACCACCCAGAGACCCGCAAGTCAGATCGTAACAAAACTCCTTGGCCCTATTTACCCTTTAAGTAACGGACCACACGAAGAGCAACATCCATATGTTCTCGGCGTGGCTGATGAAGAAACCGTGGCAGAATATGGACATCATACGATAAATCAGGACGCGTGACAGCTAGATACACGAGACGCCCCACAAGACGTCTGTAATACCCTGTATTTTGATAATAATTTATATGAATAATTTGAGTAATTCAAATAATTAATTAATGGCGTTTAAAATAATAATTGCAAATACGACGATAATTAATAATAAAATAATAGATGAGTCGGGTAATATTAACCGAGGGGCCGACTTACACGTGGTAAAGGAGTTTGACTCGGGAATAATAATACTAATACTAATACTAATAATAATAATAATAATAATAGGAATAGTATATGACATAATATAATAGGTATTTCTAGGAATTTCCTAATTCGTATCTACATTACTACTATATAAGCAAGGATAGACCTACCCTAAAGTCTTATTGACATATAATATTATACATAAAGAGAGAGAGGGAGATCTGGACAAGAAAGAAGAGAATTAGATTCAGCGTAATTATCGTCTCAAGGTAAGTTTATACAATCGTCTCACAATATAATCTTATAATAATAATAATAACTCGTGAATTAGACCGCCTCTAGACTAGCTAGGATCGTGACCTTGGCCGTGGACCACCAGGGAGTGGCCAGACCCACTGTTGACCACCTTTACCAGGGATTTTGACCGACGTTGACTTGACCTCAAATTAGGGCTTAATACAATTGTTAGTTGATTTGTTAATGGAACCATCTTAAGATGATTCAAATCCGACCCAAACTAGGATAAGATTGGACCGGAATCTGGTTAGTGGTTCCTGGGGTTGCATAGGGTGGATTGAGGTTGTCGATGGCGTCAGTGAGGGTGGAGGACGGCGGTGGCAGAGGCGAGTTGTGGTCGGACTTTTGTTGTTGTCTAATTGGAACCGTGAATGAACATAGGAGATTAAACCCGCAAACCTCAACCAATTAGACATGGGTTCTGATGGGATGAGACCAGGGGTGAGAGTCGCCCACCTTGGTTGTGTCGTGATGGTCGGAGATGGAGGTTTGTGTTGGAATATATGTCCTCCGACAATAATGCGATCACAACTGTCGATCATGATGATCACATGTTTAAGTCTCATTTTAAAGAATACAATTGGGAAGTACTATTTTACTGTCAACTGGTCCACACATATCGGTAATGATTGGCTGACTAGAGTTTGACATTACTGTCGTGCGACGGTGGTGATCAGTTGATCCCCTTAGGTCATACCTAAAGGGTAACACTCTTAATTGATCATTTAATTGATCGTATGACGATAGGGGTTAATTAAATTACTTAAAATTGACGGTCGATTTTGGAAGTAATATTTACGTGTCTCATTGAAATTTGATTAAATGAGATACGGTCTAAGTAATCGAATTGTTTTAATTACTTAGATACAATTAATGTTTAAGGAAACAATTGCATTTGAATGAATAAATTAATTATAAATACAAGATGTTGCGATTTATAGTTGGTAAAATATTTTGGTACAAGTTGTAATACCCCGTATTTTATATAATCGGTTAAACGGATATTATTATATATTAGTATTATACATTTTATATTGGTTGCATCGTAATATCGTGAATGTTATTAAGTCGGGTTTATATCGTATATGTTGAGTCGGGCTACATCACATTTTGTCTTTTGGGTCAAGAATTACCCATCTACATTTACCCAACGACCATACCCGTTTAACCCATTTGCCCTACCCGGAACATGTAACCACCATTTACCCTAAACCTAATCTAAGAGCCACTCTCCCTCTCCCCTCTTTTCATTTTATCATTCATAAAACCATTTCTAAACCTAGAGAAAGGGAGAGGAAGAAGAATTGTCGAGCCTTTCATTTGATTGAAGATTTCTCATCGATTCCAACCTAATTCGATTTCCCTGTTTGTAAGTCGATTTCATTCCATTGTTTATACTGTTTTAAAGTGTTCATCTTCAAAAGGTTTGAAAAGAGTGTCCTGTTTATTTGATGTCTAGTTTATGCATATAAAATCTCGTAATAAAATTCTTTATGGTTTGTCCTAGGTGATTTATTTATGAACATGTCGCTGAAAAGTCCGCGAATCTGATTTGGTTGTGGAAAATGATTTGAAACCCTAATTTTTATGTCGATTCAGTTATTAGGCTTCTTCATACATCATCTTTGTATAGTCTAGATGATAATAGGATTTGGAATTACTGCAAAATAATGTTTTAAACTCGTTTTATGAATCAATACTTTTTATGCGACGGTTTCTGTCAGTTTTTGGAAATCAGTCTGAAAACTCTTGATAATTTTGGAATTTGAGAAAAACACGTTTATATATAATTTGTAGCTAAGACTCATGGGGTTCCAATCCAATTGGCCTTGTATCAATTTGATTTTTCTGGAATTAGTTATGTATTTTATTAAGTCTGTCATGTCTTTGGAAAATCGGGAAAAATCGTGTTTGTTCTTTAAGTTGATATTCCTATTAAGTTATGATGAGTCTAGGTTATGTGCATGATTATTTGATTGAGTAGGTGGTAATTATACATAATTATGTTATGTAGGTGATGGATATGTGAAGGATCATAATTGATTGCTTGTGTGCTTGGATTGCGAAAAGGTAGAGAAATACACTTGACTTATTATCGTTGTTGTTGAATTGTGTTGACTTGTTTGTGTTCATATGACCAAACTGTGAACGTTGACGTGATTCGTGGTTGTTGATTCATGTTATGATTCATATCCTGGAATGTGCTTGACTGAATTGATCGTATTGAGTATATTATCACAACATTCGATAACCTAAGCATGATTCTATGATTTACCGGTTCAATGATATACATATTGTGTTGCATTAATTTCTTGAGCATTCATATGCATTGGAGATGGAGGATGTTGTGGTGAAGTGGTGTGGTGATGATGATGTTGTGATAAGGCCCAGGCGGGTTCTGCAGACTTGCCCTGGTGTCCTCAAATGCGAGTTGCGGATCGGCTACGGTCGATATATAGTCTACCGGGATCGGTATGGTGGGCGTTCGGGTTGTGAGATATGAGTTGAGATGGAGGTGGAGGTGACGGAGGAGCATGCATATCATATTTTGTTGTTTCATTGTATTCCCTACTCAACCTCGTGGTTGACCCTGTGTATTCGTGAACACCTGTGACGATCCAAATATTGGGGAGCAGACTTGACAGGTTTATGAGACAGGATGGGAGCTTGATGGGCGTGAGACACTGGATCAGAAGACTTAGTAGCTAGATCAACATTTGGAAGACTTTCACTTTTATTTATGTTAGTTCTTTGTAATTTGATGTAAATGAGGTTTTGTAAAAAGTTAAGTTAAAGAAATTATGTAATTTGCCTTGGAGTTTAATTTGTTATTCACTACCTCGGGAAACCGAGATGGTAACAGTCCGGTTTATCAGGGAATGTCTTGCTAGAGGCTCCTTTATAAATCGGGGTGTTACACAAGTAATTATGAATTACTAAGTCGATTTTTGTATATGACGTATTTTTATTAATGCGTTGATTTTTAATATGTTAAAAATACATAACAATTTTATGTGACATGTGACATGTGACATATGACAAATTGACAATTTGACAAAGATAAAATGGAGTCCATTTTATCCATGTAAACCGAAATTGAGGGGAGTATTAGGAACATATTGTGTTGATTATGTTAGTGGTAAATATAATCATTTCCTTCTAGACCTAGCCATGCAACCCTACTTGCTCTTGTGAAGACCACCTTGTGTATGCATTGGCCTTCTTTCCTTCCCCATTCCACCCGGTTTTTGAGAGGAGAAAACCATGGGTTTTTCTCCTCATTTTTACCTAATATACACTACCTAAAACTTTTTAGTGTATTATTCATTCATTCATCTAAAAATAAGAATTTAAGAAAGATAAAATCTTCCTTCTCCTCCCTCTCTCTTAACCGAAATAATAGAGAGATCAAATAAGATTTTGGGTCAAATTTTTACACAAAATTAATATTGTTCTAGTAATAATAATATTAATTTTATTAAGTTGTTATCTTGGGTATAAAACCTTGGGAGGGATTCTCTACTTGAATCCTTGTTCATCCAATTAAGGAGAGCTCAAGAACAAGAGAGTTGGAGAACTCTCTTATGCTCTTTGATCCGAAATATCAATGTAAGAATGAAGATTTCTTCCTTATTTTACTTATAGTTTGCATGCATAAGATCATCTTTTAATTTTATGACTAAATTAAAATTATAACGTTATGAATATGTTGAGTATAGAGATATATATTTCTAACAATTGGTATCAGAGCCTTGGTTGTTTGCATGCAAATCGGTTATAGTTTTTCCGAGTTATACGATTAACATATAAAACTTGTAAATTTGTGTTATTATGATATATCACGAAATAAATTTATGCATGTTAAATTTTCTGGTCCTAAAATGTTTTTAGGATATTTTGGTTAATTTATGGATTTTTATTGTTCATCTTATATAATAATGGCATTAAAAATATGATTTTATGATTAAAATGTCATTTTCGGACTAAAATTAGCTAAACTTTGTATTTTACAGTGAATTTTGGATATGTTATCACATGTTTTATCTTTAGATGACCTGTAAATTTTCAGAATTTTTGGAGTTTTATGCTCGAAATATGGATTTTTCATGACAAAAATCGATTTTAGAAGAAAAATAGATTAATATGAGATAAATTTCGAATCTGGTCATTGAAATTTAGTATGTTGTCACATGCAATTTTACAAGATGTGTGTAAAATAATAGGCTATATTGAAGTCTTTATGCATGATTTATGATTTTTTGATGAAAAATAGCATAAATAGTGGCTTAATTAGTGAATAATTGCTAAAACATACTCCATGACTAAGGAAAAACGTCACATGTTGCATTTTATTATCTTTTTCAGATCTAAAATTGAAAAGTTGATGAATATAATGTTTCACATGTTTCTATGATTATTATTGATAAATCCGATAAACCGCAACATAGTTTTTCCGATAATTTTACGAAATTTTAACCTAAGTTTTTGAATATTATGAGTGTCATGGTATTTTTCCATAATGTTCATAAGTTTAAATTTCAAAATTTGAATTTATTTGGAATTTTTGTGATTTATTTGAAGTTTATAGCATTTTATTGTAATTTTGGGTCCATTAATGAACAATTTTAAGAAATATGAGTTAATTATGGTCAAATAGTTAGTGGAGACTAATTTTGAGTCCTAAGAAGGTTAGGGTAATTAACTAGTGCATAAATATGAATTTATGTATTTTATTGTGATTTTAAAAGGTTGAATCACGCAAATCCGTAAAAACCGTTTAATATACGATATTGGCTACTTAAAGGCGATTTAGCATAAAATTGGGCATGTTCATACATATTATAATGCTGCATTTTTATTATGATTGTCATAATTTTATTTTATGTAATTTTATTTTATGTAATTTTACTTAGTATGACCTTAGTTTTTTAATTGGTATTACCCGAAATGTATGGGAATATCGATTCGGCTGTAATTTATTGTGATCTCGTATCACCGTTTTGTAATTTAATAGATTTATTTTATTTTAATTACAAATGTATAATAGGAAGTTATGTAATTTGTTATGTAATTTAATTATTCCGGAGTTCCTTGAATACGGTGTCATTCAAGAAGGCGATACATAAAGACGGTGTTACCTCGAGATGCATGCCAAGAACCGAAGTTCAATGGACCAATGGAGTTGGTTTCCGAATATGTAATAGTTAATTAGATTTTCTATTTTAGGAAGGCCATACTTGGATTTTTTTAAGTTTTGCATTTTATTTATATGTTGCATGCATCGCTAAATCGCCATAACTAAAACATGCATTATCATTTAATCGAGTATATCGACCGTGTCAATTAGAATTATCGTAGTTCACTGCTTTAGTTCACTTAAAACGTGATAGATAATAAATTGACTTGACCTCTCGCTAAAAATAAACAATTGAGACATAGCCTTACCAAAAGTAGAAACCATGAAAACCTATTTCGCGAGGGAGTGCACTCGGCTATCCCGGGGTACGAACCTTGTTACGTAGGGGAAGTGGGTGATAAATGTCTATCCACCGAATTCGTGTTGATGAGGGTTTCATCGGCCATCCCGTGCCCAAGTTAATATGAATTTGGATCATGGGCACATTTATTCGATATTTGGATTGACCTCAACGGAAGTATTCGTGACCGTAGTCGCATGTGTTCCGGGCTATAGATAAACATTAGAGTAATTTTATCGACCAAGAGTTCTAAAAGTAGAATCGATTAAAAGTTAATCCACCGAGTTATATTAATAAAGGTTTCATCGGCTATCCCGTGCCTAAGTTGATATGAATTTGGGCCTTGGAATCATTTATCTAAGTTGGGTAGAGGTCACTAGATAAATGCCATAAAACTTGTTTAAATTATTTTTACGAGTATTATTTTGAAAATGACATATGATTTTATTCCTTCTATATTTTGTTTTGTAGACCGCTCTAATTTCTCATAACAAATGGCAAATCCAAACACCAACGCCACGCCTCTCACTAATACTTCATGGCTCTGATCCTTCATGGATCGATGTAAACTTGAAAAGAATGGGTCAAATTTCTCTGATTGGGATGCCCAACTCAAATTAGCCGCCCAAGGTGACGACAAGCTTCGTTACCTCACCGAGGCCTCTCCACCCGAACCTAACACTAGGTCGACCGCCGCCACTAGGGAAGCATATGAGGCTTACCATAAGGAGTCCGCCGCAATGAAAAATGTGTTGATCTTTGCGATGGAGGCGGATCTCCAAAGGAGAGCCTTTAAAATGGGCACCGCTAATGAAATCTACTCCATGCTTATGACAATGTTTTCACAAACTCCGCGGATCGTCCAATATGAGGCGGCCACGGCATTCTTTGATCTCGACTTCAAAGAGGGCCAAAAGGTTAGCCCTCATATGCTCAAATTAATGGAGCTAGTCGAGATCTTGAAGATTCAAAAAGTTGAAATCCCCAAAGAACTTGTTGTAGATAGGATTCTACACTCCTTATCCAAGATCAAAGCGTATATTCAATTCCGGGCGAATTTTAACATGCAAGACAAGGACGTGTCTCTTGAAGAGTTGCACAAGATACTTGTGCAAGCCGGAAGAGACATGAGGTTAAATGTTAACCCACCTAAGGATGTGCTTAACATAAGCACCAAAAGCAAGGGGAAGTTCAAAAGGAATGGGAAGAAGAGTAAGAAGCAAGCTCCCACTTTCACCAATGCTAAGACTTATGAAGCTAGCACCTCCAAGATCAAGAAGGGTCCTCTTGACAAATGCCATTATTGTAATGGTGTTGGACATTGGAAAAGAAATTGTTCCAAATACCTTGGTGATATTAAGGCTGGAAAGATCACTCCTGTAGGTAAATGACTATCCTTTCTTTTATGTTTCTATTTCAACTATGGTATTGTGATACAAAGTTGTGATAATGTATCCCCTTTTTATTGTAAATAGGGCCTCCACCAAGCAAGGACAAAGGAAAAGAAAAGCAAGCTTAAGAAACCATCGAGAAGATAGGAATAGCTTCCATGAAGCTTCGCTTTTTATTGTCTTATTTTAATTATGTTTCGGATTTTAGAACCTTTTGATTTCCGTGTTCGACATAGAAATGTATTTTGGATAATGGTTGTATTTTGTATAATGGTGGCTTGGTTTGCAACCCAAGTCACCCGTTTTATCGTTTTTATCCTTGTTCTAAAATTCGTCTTTATCCGCATGCTCCTAGAAACATATGATCATTCACTTAAAGTGATCCAATAGACAACTATAATGATGGGATTCATTATATGTCCACAAGCTTAAGGCTTGTGTATGATCATTTATAAAGTGATATTGAGTTAACGAACTCTCTTAAAAGGAATGTTAATCACCAAGTACACTTACAAAAATCTAAAACAATTAGTCAACCTATGAGATAGTCCTCCTTATACTTCAAAAATCATTATTTGTGTCTCATAAGCTATCTTTGAATCTCTAGTGTACTCATTCTAAAGATAGAGTGGGAGAAAAATGAGGACACAAAGAACACCAAGATAAATTTGTGTACTTGTGTAAATGAGATCTACGCAAGGGAGAATGATTTGAATGAAGGTATACCTATTTATATGGTATACACGAATAGATGAGATCTATGGTCTCGAATAGATCTACATGACAATAGAGACCAAGTGAAGTAATCAAAAGAATATGTTCTCAAGATAACTACACGAGGAGACCAAAAGAAAGTTTTGAAATAAGAATGACTAATATAAAGTCTTAACGAGAGTTTTTGACTAGTTTATGATAAACTTTGACCAATAGTTTCAACATTGATATTTACTTAAGAGCCTAAATGAATCAAAGTTGCAAGGATTGATATACCGATATCTTCAATTGCTATGTATTAACCACGCTAATGTCATTACTTAACCTCATTATGAAAATGAAATTGTTAAACCTCCTTCCGAAAGGGGTATTTTGAAGGACGTGTATTAGATATTATTCATATTTAAATAATGACATTGCCACGCATCATTATAAAATCAATGAGTTGGAGATTAAAATCTCTTTCCATAAGGTTGAGATTTAAACCTTTTCAAAATAGGTATTTTGAAAGGATATGATGGGAACATATATGGTTTTATCTTAATAACTTTGCGAAGCAATATATATTTCAATTCTTGAAATGTTTCGATTGAGTAGTCAATTTCGAAACATGTGGAATTTAGTGGGAGTTTGAAAATTATCATGTGAAGACATGGAATTTAGTGGGAGCAATCATCTTGTAAAAATTTACAACTCACTACTCATTGAGAATGACGAGCTAATACTTTGTTTCACAAAGAAGTATTTGAGTTTTTCAATTCTGGATGAAAATGGACTATGACGAATCCAATTACATCAAGAGATGTTGGATATGTATTGAGATATACACATCGAATCAACGAGAAATGTAGGTTATTCATGTAAATGAAAATGGAATTGCCATTAGCAGTCATGGTCGTTCATTGAACCTAAGAATGGTTGATCTCATGATTATTAGTTACTAATGTTTCCGCCATTAGAATAATCATGCACATGTTCAATAATGAATCATATGCATAAGAGCATGATGATTCATTGGCAAGCCATACAAGAAACGTCATGAATTCTCGAGGAGAATCCGATGAGCGATTTCAGTGGTTGACAGAATACTCTATTATGTGTAAAGAGATTGCACATATTAAAATTCGAACAACACGTAAGGATTTATGAAAATCCTAAGCCTTTCAAGCTAAAAAGAGAAATAAGAAGTTTGGAAAAGTACTTAGTTGAATAAGAAATTACTCAAAACTAATATTTTCTAAAATGCTAGGACTTGTGAGAAGTACTAGGCTAATCCTCTTGACAATTATTGCAAGACTCTACAAAACATATACCTAGTATATTGTGTGTGGGTGGGGTACTTGATCAGTACAAGTTATATCATTCACCACAAATTCGTTGGTTATGTGATAAACAACCAGAAAGTTCTTTCAAGATAAAGAACCCAAACTCAGGTTGGGAACCTATGTGTGTACTTGGTAAGGTTCATGCTATGAGAGATAACATGAATGTAAAGGAAAATGCGATTAAGAAGTTTTGAACACATGGACACATGGTATGTTAAACTTCTATTGCAATCAACTAGTGTTAATACACTTACGATATGCATCACAAGGTTGTAATACGTATTGACCACCTGAATGTGATGTTGACATTTGTCGTTTGAGTTATTATTAACTCACCTTATACTTTGTTATATCCAAACGGGTTGTAGAGACAGTTGAACCCCGTTAAAGTGAACACGGATTAGCATTGTATTCGCCCATAGTTACTTACATGAGGTGACGTCTCGAAGTGACTAAAATGTGATGAGATTGATGGCAAGTTCAAGTGCCATAGAGTCATATGATAATGACTAGTCGTTCACATAGGCAGACTGTTAGGAACACTTTGTCGGGCCTTATGACCGCTTATAGAATTCTGGCAAATTTATATAGCCTGGTCATGGCGAGAGCTAATATAGTATTCTAATGAGTCGATTCTTTTGACTAAAGACTGTTCACCTAAGATGGCACAGTTTCAGATTAACTTTGATTTGTGTTACTACGACCTTCGTAAATGGGGTCAAATGGGCATATTTTGGGTTATGATGGCTGTGGCTAGTCCAAGGGAATGAGTGCGATAGGAATTGTCCACCCCTAGTCAGGGTTATAACAATATCTCAGGGCCACTCGAGGAGTAATGAATTGGAAATGCGTGGCCACGCTCGGAAGATATCTATGGTAGATAAATCCGGTCAATCAGTTATTTTCCAGATCGAGGAAACCACTCTCGATATGATCACTTGCAAGTATGACCTGAAAGACACCTTACATTGAGTGGGAGATAGTAATAGGACAAGAGAATTGGTGACGCACACTTGTCGAGGACAAGTGGGAGATTGTTGGAATATGTGTCCTCCGACAATAATGCGATCACAACTGTTGATCATGATGATCACATGTTTAAGTTTCATTTTAAATAATACAATTGGGAAGTAATATTTTACTGTCAACTGGTCCACACATATCGGTAATGATTGGCTGACTAGAGTTTGACATTACTATCGTGCGACGGTGGTGATCAGTTGATCCCCTTAGGTCATACCTAAAGGGTAACACTCTTAATTGATCATTTAATTGATCGTATGACGACACGGGTTAATTAAATTACTTAAAATTGACGGACGATTTTGGAAGTAATATTTACGCGTCTCATTGAAATTTGATTAAATGAGATACGGTCTAAGTAATCGAATTGTTTTAATTACTTAGATGAAATTATTGTTTAAGGAAACAATTGCATTTGAATGAATAAATTAATTATAAATACAAGATGTTGCGATTTATAATTGGTAAAATATTTTGGTACAAGTAATTATGAATTACTAAGTCGATTTTTGTATATGACGTATTTTTATTAATGCGTTGATTTTTAATATGTTAAAAATACATAACAATTTTATGTGACATGTGACATGTGACATATGCCAAATTGACACTTTGACAAAGATAAAATGGAGTCCATTTTATCCATGTAAACCGAAATTAAGGGGAATATTAGGAACATATTGTGTTGATTATGTTAGTGGTAAACATAATCATTTCCTTCTAGACCTAGCCATGCAACCCTACTTGCTCTTGTGAAGACCAACTTGTGCATGCATTAGCCCTCTTTCCTTCCCCATTCCACCCGGTTTTTAAGAGGAGAAAACCATGGGTTTTTCTCCTTATTTTTACCTAATATACACTACCTAAAACTTTTTAGTGTATTATTCATTCATTCATCTAAAAATAAGAGTTTTAGAAAGATAAAATCTTCCTTCTCCGCCCTCTCTCTTAACCGAAATAATAGAGAGATCAAATAAGATTTTGGGTCAAATTTTTACACAAAATTAATATTATTCTAGTAATAATAATATTAATTTTATTAAGTTGTTATCTTGGGGAGAAAACCTTGGGAGGGATTCTCTTCTTGAATCCTTGTTCATCCAATTAAGGAGAGCTCAAGAACAAGAGAGTAGGAGAACTCTCTTGTGCCCTTTGATCCGAAATATCAATGTAAGAATGAAGATTTATTCCTTATTTTACTTATAGTTTGCATGCATAAGATCATCTTTTAATTTTATGACTAAATTAAAATTATAACATTATGAATATGTTGAGTATAGAGATATAGATTTCTAAAAGTTTGCGGCTGTGGTGTATGGAAACACGCGAAACAGGGGAGGGACTGCTTGTTGTTTTTGCTGCCAGTGTTAGATTGTTGATGGGGTGTTTTTGTTGGGTCGAGGGAGTGAAGGACCACCCCTGGAACATGCGTGTCTTAGTGGTGACAACGGTGGCGGCCAGAGGTTGTGAGGTTTGAGGGGTTGATGGCGGGTGAGTTATTGGGGTGCGATTTAAAGGGCGATGCTAGGGCGATGCTAGGGCACGGTGGTATGGTCGTGGTTGGTGGTTGGTGCTGGTGGTGGGACAATGGTAGGGTTTTTGGCACTGGTGGTTGTCCGTGGTAGTGGTGGTGGTCGTGAATAATGTGGTAAAACCGTGAGTGGTATAAGTTGCGTCGGTCTAGCATGTTGTTGTTGTTGATCGTGGTTGCTAGGGCGTGTCTTGCTGGCCGTGTGTGGTGGTTGCCGGTGTTTGGGCCATGGAAGGGTTGTTGGCAGGGGAGACTTATGGTGGAGCTGGTGGCGGGTGGTTGTGATTGGCGGGAATGGGTGTAAAAAAGGGGTGTTTGTGGGTTGGTTTTCACGGATGTAAGGGTGTGTTTATGTGTATAATACGGGTGACATGGGATTATGGGTATTGTTGGGTTTTATTAATTATAAAAGACGGGTTTTGCGTGATATCGTACACGAGAAAATAATTAATGAAAAAAATTTATAATTGATTAAATTAATATAATGATAAATTGAATAATTAATAGTTAAGTTATAAATATTATTTATTTATAGGTGATGAACTTGTTGAACGGGTTTATTGAAGGACACTTTTGGTAGCTCGCATTATTTGGAGTTATTGCTTGTCAGGTAGGAATTTCCTACTTAACTCAGGTTTTACTGTTCAGTGAATGAATGTTTAAATGTGATGATTTATGAGGCTAAGGTTAATACTGTGATTCATTATTGGAAATAGAGTAATTGTGTATGCTATGATGTTGGTTGAGCTGTAAGACGGGATTGTTATTGAGTAATTGTTGTTGGTTATATTTGGTATGGAGAGTTGAATATTCAGTTGAGCATAACACGGAGGGTGTTACTGCCAGTTGTGCATAGCGAGTAATCGTTACTGCCAGATGAGCATAGTAAGTAATTACTACTGCCAGAGATAGTTGTGCATAGTAAGTAATTACTACTGCCAGGTGTGCATGGTACGCAAGTACTACTGCCAGTTGAGCATAACACGGTGTTAAGGGGGGTTGTGCTACTGCCAGTGACGTAAGTGAGTTGTACAGGTGAAGTGATGAGAATTTGAAGGATGTCTATTTTGGTTGAATTATTATTGTTGATTAGTTTATTCCTACTCAACCTCGTGGTTGACTGTGTATTCGTAAACACCTGTGATGAACCATAATGGGGAGCACATTTGACAGGTACTAAAGATTAGCTGACTTGGGAGCTTATGGGAATGTGTGAGGACTTGGCCAATTTACCTAGAAGTCTAGACCACATTGTATATTTAATCACTTTATTTATTTCCGGTGCGAGTTGTATCTTAATTTATATTAAGTTTAGTTGGTTAATTTGTAATAAACATGTATTCGCTAAAGTTTTAATTAAAGTAATTTGGTTTGTTGTACTTTATTATTCACTACCTCGAGAAACCGAGATGGTAACGCTCTCATTTACTTGGGAGGCCTAACTAAAGGCTCCTGAATAAATGGGGGTGTTACAAAGTGGTATCAGAGCAAAACCATCCTCATGCCTAACTATGAATAATAATGAACTTAGGATATGTCTAAATAAAATGAACCCCGGCTAGAAACTGTTAGGAGCCCCTCTTAGTGCGGTTAAGAAGCGCGCCTTAATTCGTACCTTGGCTCTTCCAGTTTTGATCCGGTTACCTTGAGAGATGTTACAGTGTGGGAAAATTTAAAATGAATATTATTTATGTGTCTTAGATGTTTTGTTTGCTTTGTATTCATTAATGACTGCGGTTACGGGGACGTAACTTTGTTTTTTTTTTTAAGGAGAGGGGATGTGATATGATTTTATGCATTGGTATAAGGACATGGATATGAGAAAAGTATGTTGGCATGTAGGTGAGAGGTGTAATTATGATTGACATGTGAAGTATTACGAAATTTGCGTGAAATTGTGAAGAATGTGATTTGGTTAATGTCTCGGAAATTTTACTCTTGATTTCTTTAAATGCCATTTACTGCCTGTTTATTATCCTTATACGAAATTTTTATGTGTGATAGCCTTGTGAGTTAGCTTTCATATGCCGGTGGTTTCATGTTTAAATAATATACGGATTAGGAGGAATAAATATTTTAGTGAACAGTGGTTAGAATATTCCTGTAGAGTTACGTTTTCGTCCCATGTTTTTGTAAAAATTGCCGTTTAAAAGCTACTTATTGTTTAGGTGTGATTCCAACTCTACTGTTTAAAAGATTCATATATGTTTCTAAATTTATAAGACACGTTGCAAGAAAATATGTTGACATCTTATAGTGATTTTTACAAGTTGACCTAAGTTTGTAACAAGTTGTTGTAAAATTCCTGTTTCGACCAAATAATTTGTAAAATGCATTATAAATTGACCTTATGAGTTTTTGACTTGATTCTTTGTCTCATAATTTACTAATTCTCTTTATTTTCTAAAAAGTATAAGTGCTCAAGGAGTAATTATGTTATTATTTATTAATGATTTTTTGGAAGATTTAACATGTTTTCTTATCCTTGAAAATGTTAGATATGCTAAAATTTCTAAGGAATTTTTTCTTATCTCTCACCTTGTCATTTTGATGTTGTAAATTTTGTGAAGTAGAATAATATGTCTAGTGATATGTGGAATGTGTTGCCTTAAGCCTATATATATATTGCATCCATGTTTAAGATTAGATGTCGTTAGTAAGAAATAAACGTGCAAGTAGTAAGTTTAAATAAAGTTACTTCGAATATACTATATAATGTGGTTTTGCCATTTAGAAGTAAATCAAAGATTGTTGCTATACATTTATTCATCAATTAATATTGTGTTAAAGATAATAGATGTCTTATGTTACAATGTGTATTACATGTTTTGTGATGTTACAACAAATGGTTGTTTATTTCTGTTGTTTGATATCCCGAACTTTGAGGACGAAGTTTATTTTTAGGGGGAAGGAATGTGATACTACAAATGTTTTGAATTATTATTGAGGCATCTTTTGATAAGTACGATATGGTTTAATAATAATTAAGTAAATTGATTATGTTGCAATGATCATAAGTTGGAATGAGGTTTAGTTGTGTGGATGTTTGTAAATGTTGTGGTAGTTGTGGGCGAACTTCGGGACGAAGTTCATTTTAAGGAGGGAAGACTGTAATACCCCGTATTTTGATAATAATTTATATGAATAATTTAAGTAATTCAAATAATGAATTAATGGCATTTAAAATAATAATCGCAAATACGGCGATAATTAATAATAAAATAATAGATGAGTCGGGTAATATTGACCGAGGGGTTGACTTACACGTGGTAAAGGAGTTTGACTCGGGAATAATAATAATAATACTAATACTAATAATAATAATAATAGGAATAGTATATGAAATAATATAATAGGTATTTCTAGGAATTTCCTAATTCGTATCTACCTTACTACTATATAAGCAAGGCTAGACCTACCCTAAAGTCTTATTGACATAATAATATTACACATAAAGAGAGAGAGGGAGATCTGGATAAGAAAGAAGGGAATTAGATTCAACGTAATTATCATCTCAAGGTAAGTTTATACAATCGTCTCACAATATAATCTTATAATGACAATAACTCGTAAATTAGACCGCCTCTAGACTAGCTAGGACCGTGACCTTGACCGTGGACTACCAGGAAGTGGCCGGACCCACCGTTGACCACCTTGACTAGGGAGTTTGACCGACGTTGACTTGACCTCAAATTAGGGCTTAATATAATTATTAGTTGATTTGCTAATGGAACCATCTTAAGATGATTCAAATTCGACCCAAACTAGGATAAGATTGGACCGGAATATGGGTAGTGGTTCCTGGGGTTGCATAGGGTGGATTGAGGTTGTCGGTGGCGTCAGTGAGGGTGGAGGATGGCGGTGGAAGAGGTGAGTTGTGGTTGAACTTTTGTTGTTGTCTAATTGGAACCGTGAATGAACATATGAGATTAAACCCACGAACCTCGACCAATTAGAACTGGGTTAAGATGGGATGAGACGAGGGGTGAGAGTCGACCACGTTGCTGCCGTTGTGATGTTCGGAGATGGAGGTTTGCGGTGGTGGTGGCTGGAAACACGCGAAACAGGGGAGGGACTACTTGTTGTTGTTGCTGTAGGTGTTGGGTTGTTGATGAGGTGTTGTTGGGTCGAGGGAGTGAAGGACCACCCATGGAACCAACATGGCTCAGTGGTGACAACGGTGGTGGCAAGAGGTGGTGAGGTTTGAGGGGTTGATGGCAGGTGAGTTGTGGGGGTGCGATTTAAAGGGCGATGCTAGGGCACGGTGGTATGGTCGTGGTTGGTGGTTGGTGCTGGTGGTGGGACAATGGTAGAGTTTTTGGCAGTGGTGGTTGTCCGTGGTAGTGGTGGTGGTCGTGAATAGTGTGGTAAAACCATGAGTGGTATAAGTTGCGTCGGTCTCGCATGTTGTTTTTATGGTTGATAGTGGTTGCTAGGGCGTGTCTTGCTGGACGTTTGTGGTGGTGGTTGCTGGTGTTTGGGCCGTGGAAGGGTTGTTGGCAGGGGAGACTCATGGTGGAGCTGGTGGCGGGTGGTTGTGATTGGCGGGAATGGGTGTAAAAGAGGGGTGTTTGTGGGTTGGTTTTCACGGATGTAAGGGTGTGTTTATGTGTATAATACGGGTGACATGGGATTATGGGTATTGTTGGGTTTAATTAATTATAAAATACGGGTTTTGCGTGATATCGTACACGAGAAAATAATTAATGAAAATAAATTATAATTGATTAAATTAATATAATGATAAATTGAATAATTAATAGTTAAGTTATAAATATTATTTATTTATAGGTGATGGACTTGTTGAACGGGTTTATTGAAGGACAATTTTGGTAGCTCGCATTATTTGGAGTAATTGCTTGTTAGGTAGGAATTTCCTACTCAACTCAGGTTTTATTGTTCAGTGAATGAATGTTTAAATGTGATGATTTATGAGGCTAAGGTTAATATTTTGATTCATTATTGGAAATAGAGTAATTGTGTATGCAAAGATGTTGGTTGAGCTGTAAGACGGGATTTTTATTGAGTATTTGTTGTTGGTTATATTTGGTATGGAGAGTTGATTATTCAGTTGAGCATAACACGGAGGGTGTTACTGCCAGTTGTGCATAGCGAGTAATCTTTACTGCCAGATGTGCATAGTAAGTAATTACTACTGCCAGAGATAGTTGTGCATATTAAGTAATTACTATTTCCAGGTGTGCATGGTACGCAAGTACTACTGCCAGTTGAGCATAACACGGTGTTAAGGGGGTTGTGCTACTACCAGTGACGTAAGTGAGTTGTACGGGTGAAGTGATGAGAATTTGAAGGATGTCTATTTTGGTTGATTTATTATTGTTGTTTAGTTTATTCCTACTCAACCTCGTGGTTGACTGTGTATTCGTGAACACCTATGATGAACTATAATGGGGAGCAGATTTGACAGGTACTAAAGATTAGCTGACTTGGGAGCTTATGGGAATGCGTGAGGACTTGGCCAGTTTACCTAGAAGTCCAGACCACATAGAATATTTAATTACTTTATTTATTTCCGGTGCGAGTGTATCTTAATTTATATTAAGTTTAGTTGGTTAATTTGTAATAAACATGTATTCGCTAAAGTTTTAATTAAAGTACTTTGGTTTGTTGTACTTTGTTATTCACTACCTCGGGAAACCGAGATGGTAACGCTCTCATTTACTTGGGAGGCCTAGCTAAAGGCTCCTGAATTAATGGGGGTGTTACAACGTCGATATGATTCGACATCATAAAGAAGCTCACCCGTAGCAACACCTAGTTGATGATGTTGTTCTATGGGCGTGGCGACATGTTTAGCACCAAAAAGTCCAGTTTCAGAAATAATGTCGAGTGTATATTTTCACTGATTAAGAAAAATGCCCTCTGAACTATGAGCGACCTAAATACCCAAGAAGTACTTTAGGGTGCCGAGATCTCTCATATGAAAATAGCTACTAAGATATGTTTTAAACGAAGTAATAGCTACAGAATTATTGCCAGCAATGGCAAGGTTATCCAAGTAAACTAAGACATGGAGACACACCTCAGCTATCGTATAACTGAATAACGAGTAGTCTGAGTAGGATTGAACAAACCCATAGTCACGCAGAGCAGATCCAAGTTTGGCAAACCAACAACGAGGCGCCTGACGAAGCCCATATAATGATTTGCGCAATCGATAAACTTTGCCTTCCTTACCCTTGCTAAAACCCGGTGGTAAACGCATATAAACTTCCTCAGTTAGATCGCTATGTAGAAATGCATTATGGACATCCATCTGATAAAGTGCCCATTTTCTAATAGCAGCGACAGCAAGGAGAACTCGTGCTATCACCATTTTTACAACGGGAGCAAAGGTCTCACCAAAATCAATTCCTTCCACCTGATGATTCTAAAAAATGACAAAACGGGCCTTATAATGCTCACTTTGACCGCCAGATTTGTATTTGATTTTATAAATCCAACGGCACCCAAGAGCCTTTTTATCAGACAGAAGGTTAGTCAATTCCCAAGTACCATTATTCTTTAGAGCAGTAATCTCATCTTGCATAGCCTGACACCATTTGGGATCAGTAATGGCAATAGGAAAAGAAGGAGGTTCATTGCGTTCCCATTTCTGCAAGAAAGTGACGATGTGGTATAGAAAATTTATTGCAATTAAGGTAATTAGGAAGGGCATATGGCGTACCTGAGGAAGAGGAAGGAGAGGACGAGCTATCGGGTGAGGACGGTGGTGTGGTGGGATCTGCGGTGGTGCCAACGACAAAGCCACGAAGTCTGGTGGACGGTATTTTAAGGCGATGACCGTGTCCAAGAACCTCGCTAGAAGTAGTTCCTGGCTGATCACCAGTAGTACCCGTCTGAACCCCATCATTACGCTCCCTATTAGGAACCGTATCATCCCCCGTACCAGGCGTTTCAGCCATGAGTGGCACCTCCGGTGTTTGGGTCAGCTAAAGTAACATCCTTGGTTTCGTCATCCGTAAGAGGAGGGTCCGAAGTAATAATGTCACGAGAAGTGGAAGGAGTCATGTAAGGGAATGGATTTTCATAAAAATGAACGTCGCGAGACACAAACAAATCTCCGGTAGTGAGGTCATAGACCTTCCAACCCTTCTTATTATATGGATACCCAACGATGACACATTTACGACTGCTTTTCGCAAATTTGTCAGCTTTAGTGTGCTGATTGTGAACAAAACATAAGCATCCAAAGACCCGTATATTATCACAAGTCGGTTTAATGCAAAATAACAGTTCATAAGGTGTGTTATGATGAAGTAGGAGAGACGGTGTGCGATTAATAAGATAAGCAGCAGAGAGTACACACTCATCGCAAAAAGAAATCGGAAGATTAGCCTGGAATAACATAGCACGGGAAACATTTAATATGTGACGATGTTTCCGTTCAACACGCTCATTTTGTTGTGGCGTACCAACACAAGAGGTCTGGAAAACAATCCTATGGGTTGTAAAATATTCGGCCATTGCATTAAATTCAGTAGCGTTATCGGAACGAACATTTTTAACATGTTTAGAAAATTGCGTGTCAACCAAGGCTAAAAATTTCATAAACATTATGGTGACCTCTGTTTTATCGAAAAGGATATAGACCCACACAACACGATAATAGTCGTCGACAATGGTCAGAAAGTACTTTGCACCACAAGAAGAGGGTGTACGATAAGGACCCCATAAATCACAATGTATTAAGGCAAAAATATCCGACGCTTTATTATCATTCAAACTGAAACTATGATGGCTTTGTTTTGCTTGGTGACAAACATCACAAGGGGAATCAATAAGAGTATTAAATTTGCTAACTTGGGGAAGTAAATGAACAAATTTATTCGAAGGATGGCCAAGACGCTTGTGGAATAAATCAAAAGAGTCCGCATCGCTCACCGCATGCACCGCAGCTGGACTTCCCACCACATGCAAGTAATAGAGTCCATCCCTTAGCTCACCGACTCCAATCCTCATCCTCAATGAAGGGTCCTGAATATGACAAAAGTGATTTGTAAAACTCAAGACACAATTGGTAGCCGCAAATAATTGAGAAACGAATAATAGGTAACAAGTAAGACTCGGTACATATAAAACATGAGATAAAAATAGCGAGTCAAATAACCAAACCGTCCCAGCTATTGTGGCCGAGACACTCTGCCCATTAGGAAGACGAATGGGACGGGCCGGGATGGAATGAGAATCCGTTAACCACGTTATATCACCAGTAACATGATGGGATGCACCGGTGTCAATAATCTAATCCGAACACATACCAAAAAGGCGATCATCGGAAGAGGAAGAGGGCTCACAGATCAGCGCATTGACATGACCAGGAACCCGTGTAGAAGAGGTGGAAGCAGCGGCACCTGTACTAGCACGAGAACGAGCACGAACTTATCAAGGGTGCGAGGGCGATCACCCCACCACTCCGAGAACTTCTACGACTTAATAAAACACGAGGAAACCTTGTGGCGAGGGCGGTACAATAAGAGCAGGAGAGCTTCCTACGCTCTTGTTTCTTGAAGTGATAAAGAGCTCTCCAATCAGTATCAGAGGCAGCGGGTTTAGAAGTGTTGCAGACAGCGAAGGCCATGACATTAGAGGGCCCCTCCTTCATGGTAGTGTCACCCAAACGCAAGCGTTCCTCTTGGAAAACTAACTAAAAGGCGCGATTAAGAGTAGGCAAAGTATCGAGAGACAAAACTTGAGAGCTTAAGTTACCATAAATTGAACGATCCAAGCATATGAGAAACGTTTTTAAACGTTCAAAATATTGACGGGCAAGAGCATCTTGTCAATATTAAAAATACAGCGACCACATTTACAAGCGAAAGGCGGCTCATAATTGGCTATAGCGTCCCAAAGAACCTTTAATTGCCCGAAATAAGAAATGATGGACATACCTTCTACAGTCATGAAGATCTGACTTGAGGCCGTGAATTTTAGAGTCATCTACGGTTGAAAAACGCTCAGCCAAATCGTCCCAGAGGGGGCAGTCATCTTCTAAGTGAGAAATACTACCCTTGATTGTTGGGTCAATTGAATGCATAATCCATTGTACAAGAGTACAATTGAAGACTTCCCATTGCTCGAGATGATTATTATCAGTAGGTTTAGGGATAGAGCCGTCACAAAAACCGAACTTTCGTCGCGATTTAAGCGACATTCGCATAGACCGACTCCATTCCTCATAGTTATCGCTGTAAAGTTTAACGTGAGTAATTTTTTGGCTCGGGATGTCATGACTATCGAGATAGTAAGGAGACATGACATCGATTTTTGGGGTGGGGTTTCCTTCACCTTTCTTAGTCATGATTAAGAGATACAAGATGACCAAAGAGGGAGAGGAGACACGAAGAGAAGAAAGGAACGAGATTTAAGGTTTTGACCGTAACGTAGAACCTGATACCATGTTAAGAATTGCAAAGTGTATTGATTTGGTAATTGTGTGTTGATATTCTCATTGATAAGACGATGTTTAAATACAAAGCATACGGGATATAACCCTATCGAAACCCTAAAACATTATGGGCCTAAGTCGGCCTGTTAATTAATCCAAATATATTTCTAACTCAAGCTACAATCACATCAATGCAAATATTCCAAGAAACGGAGTAACACAAATTATTCTTGTCACACAAATTATCAATTATTACGAGTTTAACTAAATTGTTAATGACCTTCTCGCACACATCACATGTGAGATCGTCTCTTGAGAGATATCTACGACCTTCAAGTAAACTGCTAGAAGTGAACTTAACTAAAATGCTTGATCAATAAAAACGTAGTTTCATTCACAGGAAAGAACAAAGCAACATGGGTGTACAGAATGATTCTGTATCACAATTTCGAGTGTATTCTTAGCAGGAAGTGTGTACACCCATGCACACGAACTGCAATTTCAACAGTTTCGGTAGGACGAAAGAGACTTGCCTTGAGTCCTTGATGTGTAAATAATAATGCAGTATAGTCAAGCTAGTAAAAATTCCAGGCCAAGGACAGGACTATACTCATGCAATCTCCAAGCATATCCATGTGTTAGTTTTTATGCTCTTTTAGTCAAACATTTACAGTCATATTTTGTTAGAACACATTTGTTGATGATGACATGCCTATTTTAACTAAGCTTTAAGATATTCCATTTCAGGATTTAGCCCACTTCCCCAATCAAGAATTAATGAATGTTCAAGGTCAAGAAGTGTTGATGAAGTTACCCAAGAATTGTGTTGTAATAAGAGTAACTTGTGTAAGGGTAAGAGAGTATGGTACTGAGGCAACAGTAAGCAAGACTGTTGTTGAACAACGGTCTACTTACTAAGGCAACAGTAAGCAAGACTGTTACTTTAGCTCGTATCACTTGAAGAAAGTCTTTGGTTTCAAAAATACACAAACCTTTAGTACAAACTTCTATTTTTGAAATGTTCATTTCTGATAAATGAAATTTATGAAAGGTTTTTTTATTAAGAAAAGAATATTCCAATGGTATCTTTCAAAAGGTTTTATCTCAAATTGGCAATACATTTTATCATGGCTTTTGGAAAAAGAACTTGTTTCTTTCCAAAATTGTTTCTCTAAAAATGTATTCACCTTGTTGTCAACCTTGTTTTGACTGATTTTCAAAGGCCTTCTAAAGATAATAACAAAGCTTCTTTTATTCTTTAACCTTTGGAAGAATGCTCCCTTTTATGCAAAAACTTGGTAAGGTCAAAAATATTTGTTTTCTATAAAATGTCTTTACCTCAAAACCCTAGTTTACTCCTCTATAAAAGGAGCACTCCTCTCCTCTATTTCATAAGACTTTTCTTAGAATTTCAAAGTGTTTTGCAAATTATTTTCTAAAGAACTCAAAGCTTTTCTTTAATTTGTAAAATATTTCTAAGTCTTCAAGTGACAACAATCTTCACTACCGTTGCCTTAAGTATTGCACTCTCTTACCTAGAATCGTTTGATCAATAAGTTGTCCTTATCAATTATTTCAAAGAATCACTTTGAGGAAACTTGGTCTTGTAAACATTCTAGTTAGAGTATTGAGTTCCTAGACGGAGTAGTTGACAGGGCAGTCGTATACCTATCAAAAATAACCAACTGGCTCTAACTAATATAACTAGAGAAGTCCGGTCGATCTCCACAGGGAGATGGTAAAATGTCAGCTTTACCAAGTCCGTCACGGTAACCAAATTAGGGTTTGAATTTGTTGTTCTAAGCTAAAGAGATTAAGGAGAAAGCAGCTAAGACAGTCGGTTCAACTTGATTATTCAGTCAAGCAATCTAGGTCTCAGGTCAATGCAAGTATGGTCTATGGGGCAGTGAATATCTTCTTCCGGTCTCAAAAGCCCTAAAGCACAAATAACTTAGCTTCCGCCCTCACTACGATGCCCTATTGTTCGCTACGAGTCTCACCCTTTCCAGCCTTCTGGTCCAGGTCAAGGTTTACTATGATTAAATGCCTAATTGCGTCGACTCAATTAGACAGAAACAATTAATTGCAGCGATTAACAACAAAGACTACACAAGCATTAACCTAATAAATTAATAACTATTCCTTCATAATCATGGATTCCCTAGTCTTAGCAAAAGGTAATTAGCTACGTATCATAATCAATTCAAGAAAAATAATGCATAGACAATATAAATTAAACATGATAATAATGAACAAGAGAAATCCAAGTAAAGCAATTGCAGAAATAGAGAGGAGAAAAAGTAACGGCAGCAAAATAAACTAAGATTAAGAATAAAAAAGGAAGAATAGTACCGATTACAAATCCGAAACTGAGTAGTTTTTAGAGTAGAAATGAGAGTAAAGGAAAAAGAAGAAGTCAGGAAGATGAGGTCCAGAAGAGTTACGCAGTCTACTCTCTAAAGTAGCACACGAAATCTCCCCCTAAACCTAATCCAAAAGCCTAATTACAAAAACCCTTACGAAAGTAGGCGGAAAAACATAATTATTGAACAAACCCCTCGATCGAGTGGAAATAAACCACTTGATCGAGTGTTTAAGCAACCAATTCCCTTGATCGAGTGGAAAAACAACTCGATCGAGTAACTCCTTATAATGGCCTTCTCGATTGAGTATGAGAACTATTCGATCGAGTGATCTTCATGGTAAAAAGCATTCGATCGACTAATAAAGTGGTCGATCGAGCTATATTAGCACATAAGGCACTCCGACACCTTCCGAAATCAGCTCACGCGTCTTCAAAGTGATATATTCTAAGCTCCGATTGCTTATTATCCATAAATGTATGCAAATGGGGCGAGTTTAGGCTCGATTTATCTTCTTTCCGGTCTGTACCTGCAATTTACACAAGACAAGCCAAAGTAGACTATTCGGGGGTATTTGTAGCTAGATGCCACGTAAAATAGTACAGAAATGCGTGTAAAAATGAGGTAAAAACCTTATATAAAATACACGCATCAAATCCCCCCAAACCAAACCTTTGCTTGTCCCCAAGCAAACTATGAATGCAACTAAGAATAAACAATGGAACGGGACCAACGCATCAGCTACAAATCATCCACCAAAACCTATTTAATGCAACAACTTAACAAAGTGGCACGTGATAAATGCAAACGAATTAAATCAATGTTTCAAACTTACTGAACCGTCGACCTTGCAAGACTCAAAGATATCGGACACTCACAGGTCGCTCATCACTCAAATTTAAGCACAGGGTGAGTATATATGTGAAAGATAGAAAGAAGTAAAGACACTCACCTAACTCGACCTATAAGAACATGCATGCAATCAACATGAATAAAGTCTTCTACAACCGTACATACGCATTCCAACCAAACTAATGACCAAGACACATGCCGATGACTTACATTTGGGTAAGTGAGGTACTGGGTAATAAGGGGCTAAGATGAATTTGGAAATGTAGAGTTAATAGCCAGGCTAGCAACAACGAATCCAAATTATGAAACTACATCCCAACTTCATACTCAATATAACAATACAAAACGGTGCAAATTTTGATGCACTCAACTCACAATACTCCATAGACTTGTCAACTCTCCATAGGATATAAATAACTCCACATGGGAGTAAAAATCATCTACACAATTTTTCATTTTTTCTCAATTATGATTTATTTTTTTTTTTTTCTTTTCATATTTCTTTCTCAATTCTTTTTCTATATTTTCCTTTTCACAACATTTTTCTTTTCATTCCATTTTTTTTCATTCCATTTTTCTTTTCATTCCCTTCAATTCTTCCTCCGACTTCTGAAATTAAAAATACAACCAAACTGCAGTAAAGCATTCCAAACGGCTACTCATCACTAGCTTGGCTAGGGTAGGCAAAATTATAGACTGTAGCTAATAGGACAAAAAAAAAATTTGGCTATGTGAAGCTCATGGGTAAAATGAAATAAAGGGAACTGCCTCTCCTAACATGTGTCACCATCCACAGACCGAATGCATACAGGTATTAAGAAGACTAGATTCATGCTTATGTAAATTGATCTTACATGCCTTACAGAGAGTACTACTCATATCCTAAATGAAACCGGTCATGAATGTCACCAGTTTATAAAGCTCTAACCTCAGAATGTAATGTAGCTTGCCAATATATGAGTCAAGTCTATTCGTTCAGATAAGAGAGAAGCAAAAACTCGTAGATTATGCAAATTATCATGCCAACAATATGTCAAGAATATGCAGGGCAGAGGTAAGAATTCAATGTAGCGTCAAAGTTCAAACGTTCCGACCAAATTAAACGTGAAATTTTTTTTAATTTTATGTGATTTTTGAATTTAAAAACGACAATGCATGCGGAAATAAATAAACGTGCAAACGGAAATGCAAGAAAACATGCAGACACAGATATGGATGCATACCCCCCCAAACGAAACCGTACAATGCCATTATTGTACCAAAAATAGGGAAAGAAATGTAAACTAAGGAGAAAAGGATAACTGGAGTCGGAAGACTTACAAGACGTCATGAAGAGGGACCTCCCCAAACCGACCATGAAGATAGGAGGTCATAGGTAGTCACACAGTAGCTCAACAGACAAAAACTAGCAGCTGAAAGACGGAATGACTCGATCGAGTGACTTATAACAACTTGATCGAGTGGTTTGGTGTAAAAAACGCTCGATCGAACGAATATATTTCTCGATCGAGTGATCGTGAATCTGCAGCTTGTCGATCGAGTATAGCAGTTAGTCTATCGAGTGATCATCAAAGCAAATGTGCTCGATCGAGTGGAAAAACTACTAGATCGAGTTGCTGCACCTGCAAAACACAGGTAAGGAGCAAAGGAAATAAAAAAGACGTATAGTTCAGCGTTTAAAGTTCAACAAAAAGCTAAAGGCAAAGAAATAAATTCAACAAAAATACAATAAAACAGTCCGGGTTCCCTCCTAGAAAGCGCAGGTTTAAGAGGTCCCGCACGACCTTTCTGGCATCAATTAATTGGCGCGTCAAGCTCGTCGAAGTACAAGACTTCAACACGATTGTCTGCTTAATTTGCTTCGTGATAATGCCTCACATATTGCCCATTTACCTTGAACCGATTTCCCTCGGGACCTTCTAGCTCAACGGATCCAAATTTAGTAACAGCCGTCACCGTATAAGGACCACTCCACTTGGACTTTAGCTTGCCAAGAAATAATCGCAGTTGGGCATTAAACAGCAACAGCTTCTGCCCGACATGAAATTCCCGAGGTAAAATCCTTTTGTCATGCCATCTCTTCGTCTTTCCCTTGTAAATGCGCAAGCTATCATAGGCGTTAAGCCTTAACTCCTCCAATTTATCTAGCTGCAAAAGACGGTTCTAACCACACAACTTAGGATCACAGTTAAGTTCACGAATTGCCCACCAAGCCTTATATTCCAACTCAACAGGTAAATTACATGATTTCCCATAAACTAACCGATAAGGTGATGCACCAATCGGTGTCTTAAAGGCAGTTCTGTAAGCCCATAATGTGTCTTCTAATTTAAGACTCAAGTCCTTCCGTGATTTAGAAACTACTTTAGAAAAGATCTCTTTAATCTCGCGATTAGAGATCTCAACCTGACCACTAGTTTGGGGATGATGCCTCAAACCACGCCGGTGTTGAACACCAACCTTAGACAGAATAGAAGTTAGTTTCTTTTCTTTAAAGTGCATTCCCCCATAACTAATGACGACCCTACGGACACCAAATCGGGGAAATATGATTTTTTTAAACATCTTTATCACGGTCTTGGCATCACAATGGGTAGAAAGAGCCTTATCAATGACTTCATTGCCTATAACACATGTAATAGAGAAGCTACCCGGGTCCTTCATTTTAGGTGGAGCCTTATTTAAAAGTAAATTACTAGACTCTTCCAAAAAAGAAACAGTCTCAAATTCACTTAGCTCTCTCTTACGCGTAACAATATCTTTCATGAATTTAGCGTAAGTAGGTACCTGGGTAATAAGTTCGGTGAAAGGGACAGTTACCTGGAGGTTCTTGACAACGTCCACAAACTTACCGTACTGTCGCTCAACCTTTGCGTCCTTCAGACGTCCTGGAAAGGGTACCCTGGCAGCAATAAGTGGACCCGCGACTTTCTCTTTACCTTTATCAGTGCGTGACGTCTTCACAGCAGGGGAAGATAACACGGTAGCGGAATTAGTTGTTGAAATAGGATCTCCGCTGGTTCTGGCACTCGATCGAGTACTTTCCTCACTCGATCGAGTGGTTTTATCTTGATATTTCCTCGATCGAGCTATTTGAACCACTCGATCGAGCTCTTGTATTTCTGGTTCACTCGATCGAGCACAATTTTCACTCGATCGAGTGTTATCATCTGCCAAAATGTTCGATCGAGAAGAATGGGTTACTCGATCGAAACCTGTTAATTGGCCATCTCTCGATTGAGTAGGAATTTCACTCGATCGAGTTGCTGAAGGAGAAAATTCACTCGATCGAGTAGGATTTTCATTCGATCGAGTGCCTGGAGAATATTCAGCAGGGATATCGTCCGTGAACTCTTCCAAATCGTCATCTGGGGTATCATCAGCTGTTACTACCCCGTCTTCTGGCATTTTTGGCCCCTCGTAAGTAAGGCCACTCCGGAGATTTATGGTATTGACTGGGTCGCATGTCGGTGGATGGTTAGCTTGGTTTTTCGTGAGTGTTAACTGCGCGACTTGTTCTCTTAACTCCACAATAGCAGTATCATCCTTGTTGCATTTCTCCCCAAACTATTGTGTTAAGTTCAAAACCAAGGATTTCAGTTCGGCGATATCCCCATTTGTATAAGAGGGGTTTGGTTGCGGTATTTGCCTAGAGAGAGTAGAAACATTCGTCATCTCTTCATATAATTGAGAAAAAGGAACTCCCTGCTTGTATTTCTGATAAGCAAGGATGCGCTCTATTGTCGCAATACAACCAATGGGGTCATGCCCCTCCATGCCGCATCTACCGCATATCTCCACATGCTCAGTAATAGGACAAACTTGTGCGTGCTCACCCATAGTCTTCGTAATCTCCGCACTACCTAGACTTTTGCTAGGACTCTCCACCTTAGCTGTTACTAACTCGTTAACTTGCCCACTTCCCTGGGGATTTCCATATTCGGCAACATGGATGGCCATCTCTTCAATAAGACGCCACCCTTGATCATCCTCTACGTTCTTCGTGAATCTCCCCTTAGCTACACTAGCAAGGATAGCTCTCTGGTCCGGATATAAACCATTGTAGAATTGGGTACATAGGAACCAGCGCTTGAAACCGTGATGAGGCACAGAACAAATGAGCTTCTTGAACCTAGTCTAAGCCCCATTCAAGTCTTCAGTGGACAATTGCTCAAATGCAGTAATCTGAGCTGTCAACGCATTAGTGCGTTGTGGTGGAAAATATCGCCTGTAAAAAGCCAAGGCAAGGGAATTCCAGTCAGTTACACTGGTTGCTTCCCTGTCTAAATCCCTCAACCATTCCCGGGCATCATCAGCTAGAGAGAAGGGAAAGAGAACTCCCTTCACTCTTTCTTGTGTCAGCCCAGTAGCAAGAGGAATGGTGGAGCAGTATTCCGTAAATAACTCTATGTGCCTACGCGAATCTTCTTCAGGTACCCCCCTAAAGAGATTTCTCTCGACCATTTGTTTGTAGGATGGGTGGATTCCAAAAGTTCCCGATTCAGTAGTGGGTAGTAAGAAACCTTTTGGAAGGGAATCCACCGTTGGCTCTGAATGGCTGGCTATGTTCGGCATCTTGGCAGTTAGGATTTACAGACCGGAGCAGGTATGACAATGTTCTCTTTCTAGAACAGATATCCTGCAAACTAATCAAAAACTTTGCAAAAATGAGATCAGTCCCAAGGAATAAATTCTTTGAGACGAGAGACAAACTTAAATAAAGCAACAAAATTACGCCACCTCCCCGGCAACAGCGCCAAAATTTGACAGGGCAGTCATATACCTATCAAAAATAGCCAACTGGCTCTAACTAATATAGCTAGGGAAGTCGGGTCGATCTCCACAGGGAGATGGGAAAATGTCAGCTTTACCAAGTCCGTCACGGTAACCAAATTGGGGTTTGAATTTGTTGTTCTAAGCTAAAGAGATTAAGGAAGAGGAGAAGGTAAAAGAATGAGGATTAAGAAAATAAGGAGAAAGCAGCTAAGACAGTCGGTTCACCTTGATTATTCAGTCATGCAATCTAGGTCTCAGGTCAATGCAAGTATGGTCTATGGGGCAGTGAATATCTCCTTCCGGTCTTAATTCGCCCTAAAGCACAAATAGCTTAGCTTCCGCCCTTACGGTGCCCTATTATTCGCTACGAGTCTCACCCTTTCCAGCCTTCCGGTCCAGGTCAAGGTTTACTATGATTAAATGCCTAATTGCGTCGACTCAATTAGACAGAAACAATTAATTGCAGCGATTAACAACAAAGACTACACAAGCATTAACCTAATAAATCAATAACTATTCCTTCATAATCATCGATACCCTAGTCTTAGCAAAAGGGAATTAGCTACGTATCATCATCGATTCAACAATAATAATGCATAGACAATATAAATTAAACATGATAATAATGAACAAGAGAAATCCAAGTAAAGCAATTGCAGAAATAGAGAGGAGAAAAAGCAATGGCAGCAAAATAAACTAAGATTAAGAGTAAAAAAGGAAGAATAGTACCGATTACAAATCCGAAACTGAGTAGTTTTTAGAGTAGAAAAGAGAGTAAAGGAAAAAGAAGAAGTCAGGAAGATGAGGTCCAGAAGAGTTATGCAGTCTACTCTCTAAAGTAGCACACGAAATCTCCCCCTAAACCTAACCCAAAAGCCTAATTAGAAAAAACCCATACGAAAATAGGCGGAAAAACATAATTATAGAACAAACCCCTCGATCGAGTGGAAATAAACCACTCGATGGAGTGATTAAGCAACCAATTCCCTCGATCGAGTGGAAAAACAACTCGATCGAGTAACTCCTTATAATGGCCTTCTCGATCGAGTATGAGAACTATTCGATCGAGTGATCTTCATGGTAAAAAGCATTCGATCGACTAATAAAGTGGTCGATAGAGCCATATTAGCACATAAGGCAGTCCGACACCATCCGAAATCAGCTCACGCGTCTTCAAAGTGATAGATTCCAAGCTCCGAATCCTTATTCTCCATAAATGTATGCAAATGGGCGAGTATAGGCTCGATTTATCTTCTTTCCGGTCCGTACCTGAAATTTACACAAGACAAACCAAAGTAGACTATTCGGGGGTATTTTTAGCTAGATGCCACGTAAAATAGTACAGAAATGCGTGTAAAACTGAGGTAAAAACCTTATATAAAATACACGCATCAGTAGTGTTAGAACTCGTGTCGCAACTGGAGTAGGTTTTTGGTCCTTTTATTATAAGTGTCTTAAGTAGTCGAAGTATATCACTTCACTTATTAATAAAAGAAGATTGGACGTAGGCCCTTAGAGTGTTGGCCGAACCAATTCAAAAACATTGTGTTGATCTCTCTTTGATTTTAATTCCGCTGCATTTATTTTACTCGTACTTCATTTGCTTTTTTCTTTAACAACGGTCCTGGATACTGTTGCTTTTGGTCTTTAGCCTTAACCTTTTGTGCTAAGCCAAACAAGCAACAGTCAGAACAACCGTGGAATAAAGATCAAGTTGAAATTTTTAAAATAGGTTTATTTGATGTATCCACTTGTTCCTCACATCATTAGTTAACTTACTTTAATTCAATAAAGATCAAGTTGAAATTTTTAAAATAACACTTAATTCAGTCCCTCCCCCTCTTAGGTACTTGCAATCCTAAACTCTTCAATTGGTATCAGAACCTCATGCTCTTGATCGAGGCTAATCACCTTATAGTTTAATTCTTGGGATATGGACTCCTCAAAACACTCCGAGATTCCGGTCTTTACTGGTAAGAATTTTGGATGGTGGAAGCTCAAAATGGAGCACTATATCAAAAGTATCGATTATCAATGTTCGAAAATCATTGAGGACGGACTTCTTGCTATTGAGGAAACCGACATTTTTACGGGTTCAACTAAGGTCAAGGTCGAGAAGGATTACAATGAAAATGATTTCAAATTGGTCGAGAAAAACTCGAAAGCAATGTCGATTCTTCAACGGTGATACCGTCGTCAAGTACCAAAAATAAAACCTAGATACAACTAACAGAAGTTAGCAGCAAGTAGGGTCGATCTCCACAAGGAGATGGGAAAATGTCAGCTTAATTAAGTCCGTCTAGGTAACAGTTCTGGGGTTTTAATTGTTTGTTCTAATCTAATGAGATTCAGAAAGAGAGGAAAGACAAGGGAATAAAGATCAAGCAAACAAAGAGAAAATAGCTAAGAGAGTCGGTTCACCATGATTCTTCAGTCATGCAATTTAGGTCTCAGGTCAACGCATGTATTGTCTATGGGACAGTGAATATCTCCCTCCGGTCTCAATTCGACCTAAGGCACATATAGCTTAGCTTCCGCCCTCACTACGTGCCCTAATGTTCGCTACAAGTCTCACCCTTTCAAATATTCCGTTCTAGGTCAAGGTTTATTGCGATTTAAAGACTAATTGCGTCGAATCAATTAGGCAAAAACAATTAAATGTAGCGATTAACAACATAAACTACACTAGCATTAAACCTAATAATTCGATTACAATTCCTTCATAATCATGGATTCCCTAAGTTTTAGCAAAGGGAATTAGCTATGCATTATCATTGAATCAACAATAATCATACACAAGCAAGAGAAATTAAACATCATAACAATGCAGCGAAGAAATTGAATAAAAGCAATTGTAAATAAAGGAAGAGAAGAAATTAAGAGCAACAAAGAGATTAAGTTTAAGAAATAAAGGAGAGTATTGATACCGATTACAAGATTCAAATCTAAGCAATAGTTCCAAAAGTAAGAGTAAGAGTATGAAAGAGTAGAGAGGAGGAGAGAGTATTGTCGTCTAAGAGATGATGAAGAAGTCATCACAACACGTCCTTCTTAACCTAATTAAATCCTAATTACAAAATCCCACTCGGAATAAGGCAAAAACACGATTACAGGATGAAACCTCTCGATCGGGTGGAATAAAACCACTCGATCGAAGACATAACTGGTAACTCCTCTCGATCGAACAGAATTGGGGTTCGATCGAGGACTTTTTATATCAGCCACCTCGATCAAGTATCAAAACAACTCGATCGAGTGAATCTTCAATGGATAAAGCATTCTATCGACTGAAAACTGATTGATCGGGCTATATCAGCACGTAAGACACCTTGACACCTTCCGAAATCAGCTCATGCGTCTTCAAAGTGATAGATTCCAAGCTCCGATTCCTTATTTCCCACAAGTTCATGCAAATGAGACAAGTATAGGCTCGATTTATCTTCTTTCTGGTCCGTACCTGCAATTTACATAAGACAAACCAAAGTAGACTATTTGGGAGTATTTGTAGCTAGATACTACATAAATAGTACCGAAATGCGTGTAAAAATGAGGTAAAAACCTTATATAAAATACACGCATCAAATCTCCTCAAACCAAACCTTTGCTTGTCCCCAAGAAAACAATGAATGAAACTAAAAACAGATAGTGGAACGTGACCAACTCATCAGCTACAAATCATCCACCCAAAACCAGTTTAATGCAGCAACTAACAAGGTGGCAAGTGATAAGTGAAAACGAGTTAAATCAATGTCTCAAACTTACTGAACCGTCAACCTTGCAAGACACATAGATATCGGACTCTCACGGGTCGCTTATCACTCAAATTAGGCGCGGGTGAGTATATAAGTGAAAGTTAGGAAGAAGTAAAGACACTCACCTAACTCGACCTACAAGAACATGCATGCAGTTTAACATGAATAAAGTCTCTACAACCGTACATATGCATTCCAACCAAACTAATGACCAAGACACATGTCGAGGACTTACATTTGGGTAAGTGAGGTAATGGGTAAGAAGGGGCTAAAATGAATTTGGAAATGTGGAGTTCATAGCTAGGCTAGCAACAACGGATCCAAATTTTGAAACAACATCCCAACTTTATACTCAATATATATCAATACAAAACAGTGCAAATTGGATGCACTCAACTCACAATACACCATAAACTTGTCAACTCCCCATAAGATACAAATAAGACATGGGAGTAAAATCATCTATACAACTTTTCATTTTTCCGCATATGATATTTTCTTTCTTTCTCATATTTCTTTTTCAACCTTTTTTTTTCTATTTTTTTTTCTTTTTCTTTTTCACAGCATTTTTCCCAATTTTGTCTTTTCATTCCCTTCAACTCTTCTACCAACATCTGCAATCAGAGATGTGACCAAACTGCAATAAAACTTCCCAAACAGCTACTCATTACTAGCTTGGCTAGGGTAGGTAAAATTATAGATTGTAGCTAATAGGACAAAAAAGGTAATTTAGCTATGTGAGGCTCATGGGTAGAGTGAAATAAAGGGAACTGCCTCTCCTAACATGTGTCACCATCCATAGACCGAATGCATACAGGTATTAAGAAGACTAAATTCATGCTTATGCAAATTGATGTTACATGCCTTATAGAGAGTACTATTCACATCCTACATGAAACCAGTCATGAATGTCACCAGTTTATAAAGCTTCAACCTCAGAATGTAAAGTAGGTTGCCAATACGTGAGTCAAGTCTATTCGTTCAGATAAGAGAGAAACAAAAACTCGTAGATTATGCACATTAGCATGCCAACGAAATGTTAAGAATGTGCAGGGCAAGGATAAAGACTTAATGTAGCGTCAAAGTTTAAACGTTCCGACTCAAAATAAACGTGAAATTTTTTGAATTTTTATGTGATTTTTTTTTGAATTAAAAACAACGATGCATATCAAAAATGAATAAATGTGCAAACGGAAATGCAATAAACATGAAGACACAGATATGGATGCATACCTCCCCAAACAAAACCGTACAATGCCCTCATTGTACCAAAAATAGGGAAAGAAATGCAAACTAAGGAGAAAAGGATAAAGGGAGTCGGAAAACTTACAAGACGGCGTAAGGAGGGACCTCCCCAAACCGACCATGAGTATGGGAGGTTATAGGTAGCCAAACAATAGCTCAGAGGACGAAAAACAGCAGCTAACCAAGTAACTGCTCGATCGAACATAACAAAATGGTTCGATCGAGAAGATTGGGTGTCAAAAGGACTCGATCGAGAGGATATGTTACTCGATCGAGAGAAATGGATATGCAGCATTTCGATCGAGAGTAGAAGATGATCGATCGAGTGAAATTTTTAGCAAAAGTGCTCGATCGAGCTACCTCACCTACAAAACACATACAAGAAGTATAGGAAATACGAGAGACGCATAGTTCGGCGTTCGAAATTCAACACAAAGCTGAAAGAAAGAAAATAAGTTTAACTAAAGTACACAACAAAACAGTCCGGGTTGCCTCCCGGAAAGCGCAGGTTTAAGAGGTCCCGCACGACCTTTCTGGCTTCAGTTAACTGGCTCATCAAGCTCGTCGAAGTACAAGACTTCAACACGGTTGTCGGTATCATTTTCTTCGTGGTAATGCTTCACATATTGCCCATTCACTTGAACCTATTTCCCTCGGAATCTTCTAGCTCAACAGACCCAAATTTAGTGATGGTTGTCACTGTATAGGGGCCACTCCACCTGGACTTTAGCTTGCCTGGAAATAATCGCAGCCGGGCGTTAAACAGCATCACCTTCTGCCCGACATGAAATTCACAAGGTAAGATCCTTTTGTCATGCCATCTCTTCGTCTTCTCCTTATAGATGCGTGAGCTATCATAGGCGTTGAGCCTAAACTCCTCCAGTTCATCTAGCTGCAATAGACGGTTCTGACCACCCAAATTAGGATCAAAGTTAAGTTCACGAATTGCACACCAAGCTTTACATTCTAACTCAACAGGTAAATGACATGACTTCCCATAAACTAACCGATAAGGTGATGCACTAATCGGCGTCTTAAAGGCAGTCCTATAAGCCCATAATGTGTCTTCTAGTTTAAGACTCCAGTCTTTCCGTGATTTAGAAACTACTTTAGATAATATATCTTTAATCTCGCGATTAGAGACCTCGACCTGACCACTAGTTTGGGGGTGATACCCCAAACCACGCCGGTGTTGAACACCAACTTTAGACAGAATGGAAGTTAATTTCTTTTCTTTAAAGTGCATTCCTCCATCACTAATGACGACCCTAGGGACACCAAATCGGGGAAATATAATCTTTTTAAACATTTTAATCACGGTCTTGGCATCACAATGAAGTGAAGTAATTGCCTCCACCCACTTAGACACCTAGTCAACAGCTACTAAAATATACATGTTACCTTTACTAGATGGGAACGGTCCTTGGAAATCGATGCCCCAGACATCAAAGTCCTCAACCTCTAAGATACCATTTTGTGGCATCTCGTGTCTCTTGGAAATGTTCCCTGATCGTTGGCAGGCATCACAAGCTGAAACAAAAGCTTTAGCATCAGCAAACAAAGTAGGCCAGTAAAAACTAGACTGAAGTACCTTAGCTACGAAGCGTGATGGACCGTGGTGACCACCATAAGAGGATGAGTGGCAGCCTTCCAAGATCACTTTGGTCTCCCACTGCGGAATACACCGTCTGTAGAGACCGTCTGCACATTCCTTAAACAAATAAGGATCATCCCAAAAGTACTTCTTAGCGTTATACAGAAAATGCTTCCTCTACTGATGAGAAAGGTCAGGCGGCTGCGTGCCACTGACAACGTAATTAGCCAGATCTGCATACTAAGGATCTTGGTTAACAATAGAAGACAGAACAGCAAACAAAGAATCATCAGGAAAAGAATCATCAATAGGTAAAGAATCTTCTTCCTCATGCTGTGACAGTCTTGATAGATGATCAGCTACAATGTTCTCAGCACCTTTCTTATCTTTTATCTGCAAATCAAACTCCTGAAGAAGGAGTATCCATCTCAATAGTCGTGGTTTAGCTTCTTTCTTAGCAAGAAGGTGTCTCAGCGCTGCATGGTCAGTAAAAACAGTAACTTCTGACCCTATCAGATAAGAACGATATTTTTCTAAGGCATAAACCACAGCTAGCAGCTCTTTCTTAGTAGTGGTGTACTTCACTTGAGCCTCATCCAAAGTTTGGCTCGCATATTAGATTACATTTAAAGCTTTGTCTTTTCTTTGCCCTAACACCGCTCCTAGTGCATAGTCACTAGCATCACACATAATCTCAAACGGCAAATCCCAGTCGGGAGGCTGTATGATCGGCGCAGATACCAAGGCCTGCTTTAACCTGTTAAAAGCAGAAAGACACTCATCAGTAAATACAAAAGGGGTGTCCTTAAGCAGTAGCTGTGTAAGTGGTTTAGCAATTTTTGAAAAATCCTTGATAAACCGGCGATAAAAGCCAGCATGACTAAGGAAGCTCCTCACTCCTTTAACATTAACAGGAGGAGGCAATTGTTGGATCACTTCCACTTTTGCTTTGTCAACTTCTATACCCCTATCAGAAACTAAGTGCCCTAAGACAACTCCCTCATTGACCATGAAATGGCACTTCTCCCAGTTAAGCATAATATTAACCTCAATGCAGCGCTATAAACACTTTATCAAGGTTAGCAGACAATTAGAAAAATCACTTCCATATACACTGAAATCGTCCATAAAAACATCCATAATAGACTCAATGTACTCTGAAAATATCCCCATCATGCACCTTTGAGAGGTAGCAGGAGCATTACACAAACCAAAGGGCATCCTGCGATAAGCAAACACACCCTGAGGACTAGTAAAAGTAGTCTTAGCCTGATCATCCGGATGAATAGGGATCTGAAAGAACCCTGAGTATCCGTCCAGATAACAGAAAAACTTATGGGAAGCTAACGTTTCTACCATTTGATCAATGAAAGGAAGGGGAAAGTGATCTTTCTTGGTGGTGGCATTCAGCTGTATGTAGTATATACACATCCGCCTACCAGTTACTACTCAAGTAGTTATTAACTCGTTTTTGTCATTCGTGACCACAGTAGTCCCTCCTTTCTTAGGAACTACCTGAACTGGACTCCCCCACTTAGAATGACCAACAGAATAGATAATACCCGCATCTAGCAGCTTCATTACCTTAGCCATCACAACATCTTGTATCTTTTGGTACAGTCGGCGCTGACCCTATCTGCAAGGTTTGTGATCCTCCTCCAGCTCGATCTTGTGCATACAAATATCGGGACTAATCCCCTTGATATCATCCAAAGAATAACCCATAGCTCTTCTGTTTTTCTTAAGCACAGCTAACAAAGCAGTCAGATGATCATCATCAAGTTTAGCACTAATAATGACTGGATATTGCTCTGTATCATCTAAGAAAGCATATTTAAGATGAGAAGGGAGAGGCTTACGCTCAGGTACCTTTACCTTTATGGCGCAAAGAGTACTAATCATCTATTACACTTTCTCTCCCTCAGCGTCGGTGAGTTCACGCTCATCTAAAGCAGCTTCAAGCAATTCCAACACAGCGTCATTGTTATCTGGGTTATCTGCACACTCATCCAAAGGCATTAGAGCTTCTAATGGGTCCTTTATAAAAGAACCCGACCAGAAGTCATAGACAGACTCGTCAATAATATCAACAGAATAACATGTACCCTCTATCATTGGCTGAGCCAAAGTACTAGGCATACTGAAAGTAATCGCGTCATCCCCCACTGCAAGAGTCAAACGCCCATGTTTGACATCAATAACGGCCCCAGCTGTACATAAGAATGGTCTTCCTAGTATAATTGGGGTCCGGGTATCCTCAGCTATGTCTAAAACAATAAAGTCTACTGGTATAAAGAACTTGCCTATTTTCACAAGCACGTCCTCTAAGATACCCAAGGGCCATCTTACAGATCTATCAGCCATCTGTAACGTAATGCTAGTCATTTTAAGGTGACCCATTTTCAATTTCTTACAGACAGATAGAGGCATGACACTGACACTGGCTCCTAAATGACAAAGAGCCTTATCTATTACTTCATTGCCTATAATACAGGTAATAGAGAAACTATCCGGGTCTTTCATTTTAGGTGGAGCCTTATTTAAAAGTAATTTACTACTCTTCAATGAAACCAACAGTCTCAAATTCACTTAGCTCTCTCTTACGCGTCACAATATCTTTCATAAATTTAGCGTAAGTAGGTACCTGGGTAATAAGTTCGGTAAAAGGGAGAGTTACCTGGAGGTTCTTGACAACGCCCACAAACTTACCGTACTATCGCTCAACCTTGGCGTCCTTCAGACGTCCTGGATAGGGTACCCTGGTAGCAATGAGTGGACCCGCGACTTTCTCTTTACCTTTATCAGCACGTGACGTCTTCATAGCAGGCGAAGATGACACGTTAGCGGAATTAGATGTTAAAATTGAAGCTCCGCTGGTTTTGGCACTCGATCGAGTTGTTTCTTTACTCGATCGAGTGGTTTTAACTTGAGAATTACACGATCGAGGCATTAGAAACTCTCGATCGAGTTCTTGGATTTCAGGTTCTCTCGATCGAGTTACAGGATCACTCGATCGAGTAACTTCTTCTGCTAAAGTGTTCGATTGAGAGGAATAAGCTGCTCGATCGAAATCTGTTAATTTGGTATCTCTCGATCGAGTGGGAATTTTACTCGATCGAGCATTGGGAGGAGCTAATTCACTCGATCGAAGGGAAATTTCATTCGATTGAGTACCATGACAGTATTCAGCAGTGATATCATCCGTAATCTCTTCCAACTCGTTATCTGGGGCATCTTCAGCTATAACAACCCCGTCTTCTATCATTTTTGGCCCATCATAAGCAAGGCCACTTCGGAGATTAATGGCATTGACTTGGTCGCACGAGGGTGGATGATTAACTTGGTGTTTCACGAGTGTTAATTATGCAACTTACTCTCTTAACTCTACAATAGCGGTATTATCCTTGTTGCATTTCTCCCCAAGCTGTTGCGTTAAGTTCAAAACCAAGGATTTCAGTTCGGCTAACTCCCCAATTGTAGAAGAGGAATCCGGTTGGGGCGTTAGTGTAGAAGGAGTAGAAGCACTCGTTGAGGTCAAGTCTTCATATAATTTGGAAAAAGGAACTCCTTGCTTGAATTTTTGATAAGCAAGGACACGCTGTACATTTGCCATATAACCAATAGAGTCATGCCCCTCCATGCCGCATATACCACATATTATTTCGTGCTCAATAATAGCACAAACTTGTGCATGCTCACCCACAATCTCTATAATCTCCGGACTACCTAGACTTCCGCTAGGACTCTCCACTTCAGCTACTACCAATTCGTTTACATTCCTACCTCCTCGGGGATTTCCATACTCGACAACATGGATGGCCATATCCTTAATAAGATGCCACCCTTAACTATCCTCTACATTATTCTAAAATCTCCCTTTGGCTGCATTATCAAGAACGGTCCTCTCGTCCGGGTACAACCCATTGTAGAATTGGGTATATAAGAACCAGCGCTTGAAACCATGATGAGGCACAGAACAGACGAGCTTCTTGAACCTAGTCCAAGCCCCGTTCAAGTCTTCAGTAGGTAGCTGCTCAAATGCAGTAATTTGAGCTCTCAACGCATTAGTGCGCTGTGGTAGAAAATATCGCCTGTAAAAGGCCAAGCCAAGGGAATTCCAGTCGGTTACACAAGCAGCATCCTTGTCTATATCTCTCAACCATTCCCAGGCATCATCAGTTAAAGAGAAGGGAAAAAGGACTCCCTTCACTCTGTCTTGTGTCACCCCAGCAGCAAGAGGAATAGTGGAACAGTATTCTGTAAATAACTCTATATGCTTGCACGGATCTTCTCTAGGCGCCCCCCCTGAAGAGATTTCTCTCGACCAGCTGTATGTAAGATGGGTGGATTCCAAAGGATCCCGAGTTAGTAGTGGGTAATAGGAAACCTTTTGGAAGGGAATCCACCGTCGGCTCTGAATGACTGGCTATATTTGGCATCCTAGCATATAGAATTTACAGTGAAGCAGGTACGACAATATTCTCTTCTAGAAAAGATATCCTGCAAAACTAATCAAGAACTTGCAAAAATATGAGATCAGTCTCAAGGAATAAATTCCTTGAGACGGGAGACAAACTTAATAAAAGCAACAAAAGTACGCCACCTCCCCGACACCAAAAATAAATACCTAAATACACTAACAGAAGCTAGCAGTAAGTAGGGTCGATCTCCACAGGGAGGCGATCACTATCTACTTGTTATTCGGTCTGTCTACGGTGACGATCGAGGGTTTGAGTTGTTTGAATTAAACTAAAAGAGATTAAATCGAGGGAAAAGAGTAAGAGGGATTAATAAGGAAGAGAGAGTACTAGGATTGTTGGGTCATCAATGAATGTCAGTTAATTGCAGCTAAGGTCACAGATCAGTCGCGTGTATCGGTCTAAGGGGCAACGAATATCTCCTTCCGGTCTCAATTTGCCCTAAAATACTATTAGCTTAGCTTCCGCCCTCACTAAAGCATCCTAATGTTCACTGCAGGTCTCACCCCTTCCAACCTTCCGGTCTAGGTCAAGGCTTACCAAGGTTAATTAGCTAAATGCATCGATTCAAGTAGCTATTTACAGTTAATTGCAGTGATTAACAACATAGACATAATAACAATGGAGGATATGTAAACCTAATTAGAAACTAACAATAATTCATTGAATCCCCTAAATCCTAGCAGGAGAATTAGCTAGACATAATAATGAACAAAGCAAGAACAAGAGATGAAGAAGAAACAAACATTGCAAATTAAAGAGAATTAAAGAGAGTAAAAGGAGAATTACAACTTAAGATCCGGAAAAAGGAGAGAAGCAGCGTTCCCCAGAGAAAAAGGAAAAAAAGTAATGTATGAAGTGATGTTAAAACCTCATGTCGTCTTTCCTATTTATAGGAAAGACAATTATTAACATAATACGATATTAAAACCTTGCGGCAGATAGAAAAGTACTCGATCGAGTACTTTAAAACTCCTCTATTGAGTAAATTATAGCAAACCTTTAGATCGAGTAGAAAATCTACTAGATCGAACACTATCTAAAATAAGCTATTCGATCGAGTACTTAAACTATTTGATCGAGTAATTAAACTACTCGATCGAACAATTTTCTACTCGATCGAGTGGTTTCCAGCACATAATTCCTGCTTCGCGCACTGAACTTCAAACGACTGCCATTTCTTCGTTACTTGGGCAAATAGAGCGTTTATGGTGGCGTTGGAAAGCTAAGAGGGCAAGATTTTATCTCAAATTATAATCCTCTGAAAATCAGTTGTAGAACTAGATATATGGCTCTTCAAATTAGGCACTAGCAATTTGAAGTTCTTCCTTTGCTCGCCTAGCTATCTTACTTCTTTGTGCATCACAATTTGTAGTTTCCAAGGTCCGACTCAACTCATATCCTAAATGAATGCATAGGAACATGTATTATTCTTGATTCCGCTTCTCTTTCATTTCATATCTACAAATAATACAAGACAAACCAAAGTAGACAATTCGTGGGACATTTGTAGCTAAACACTACTAAATATGCATAGAAATGCTTGTAAATATGATACAAAAAGTCTATATAAAATGCACGCATCAAACTTCCTGTAACACCCCCATTTATTTAAGGGCTTGGACTAGGACTCCTCAGATAAAGAAGGGTGTTACCATCTCGGAAACCCGAGGCAGTAGATAACAAAGGGAAAGATAAACAGTACTTTAAATTAAAAGTTTATAAATGTTTACAACTGAAATGGAACACGTCTCAACACTGGAAATAAAGTCTGATAGCTAAACGGAATTTAAAGTGGGCTAGCTCTAAGTCAGGTGATCCTTGCTCTCTCCCCTGCCAGCTTCAAATGTCTCAACAACCTGTCAATCTGCTCCCCAGTAAATGGATCATCACAGGCGTACATGAATACACAGGGTCAACCGCGAGGTTGAGTAGGTAATACGATATAAATAAAGAATGCAATGCTATAATCCTCCATTCTCAACTCCATCACACACATCCCCGAAACGCCCAGCCATACCGATCCCCGGCAGACTATATCAATCGACCGTCGTCAATATACCAGCTCGTAGCTGAGGACACCAGGGCAAGTCCTGCAGAACCCGCCTGGGCCTTATTCGCAATAATCTCATCTCCTCCAACTCCAACTCCGATGCAAATGCAATGTATGAAACGTATGAAACAATAATGCTCAACAAGATAAATGAGATAATCAGATATGTCATATAATCACCGAACATGCCAACTCTTTATAATCGTAAGAACTCAATCAGTTTATTCCCTACCTCGATCTTTGCGGTCAAATAGTCGGGTGCTCAGTAATATTCCACAACAAATTCGGCCTCTGAAAGATAAATAAATGATAAACAATTACTTAAACTATTCCCGTTCCCAAAATAGAAAGTTACTAAAAAAAAATAGAAACTTCTTAAAATGGAAAGTTTCCTTAAATGGAAACTTTCCCGATCTAGTAGCTTTTCCATTTTAACAAACCCGACTCAAAACCCGTCTCTAAATATTTTAAATAACTCAGAAATTCAATTAACTAACTAAGAATACGACAAATTAACGAATTATAACGTTTAAATCTACGACAAAACCGTTTCAAAACTAAAACAACCCGTCATCACCACCGTCCCTTCACACGCACTCTCACGCTCCCACGCGCCGCCTCTAGCCCGTGTCAGCCACTAGCCCAAACCCCCAGTTTGACCCAGCCACCAACGACCGCCTCCAACAGGTCGATCATTGCGCGAGTCAAACCAGGGTCGTCGTTTGGCCTGGTTCACCACCGTGCCTCACCAACCGCCCCTGTTCTCGACTTACAACCACCGCAGCCATCACCTATCCCCGCCAAACCACCACAGCCCGCCGTCGGACCACACACCCAGACGCCGTGGCGCCGCCGTTTCGACCTCCCCCGAGTCCACGGTGGCGCCACCCCAATCCTAACCGTCTAAACCCGCCTGAAAACCCGTATTTTAACCCGTTGCTACCCTATGTCGATGCCGCCTCTCCCTGCCACTACGACTGCCTAGAACCTCCCTAACAACCACCACAACACCTGACACGTACCACACAACTCAGATACCCCGTCAACAACCACCAGTACCGCCTCTCTAAGACACGACACAACAATCAAAACCCGACAGAAAAAGCGAAAACAGAAGGAAAGTGTTGCACTTATACCTTTTCTGCCACCACAACAGCCACCAGGGTCGCCTACGGACGTCGACAACCACCCTAAAGCCTTCCTTGCTGCGCCGTCAACACCCACACTCACTCTATCTCTCTCGATTTGCGTGAAGGTTAAGATTGATGCCGATGAAATGAGGGAGGCGGGTGAGGGAGTAGGGTTTTGTAGTGCTAGGGTAAAATTAGGTTAAAAACATGATGTTGGGTGTTGGGTTAAACATGTTATTGGGTTAAACATCTCGAATTCCATATAAACCCGTCTCAATTAACTTACGAAACAACTCGATCTTACGATACAACGCGAGTCAAGTAAAATAACTTAACGTAATTATCGACTAAACAATTAACCCGACTTAAATAGTAATATAAAATACGGAGTATTACAGTCTTCCCCCCTAAAAATGAACTTCGTCCCGAAGTTCGCTCATCTAGCAAACCCCCACGCATCGATGTGGGTACCAAAACAGATTTTCTAGTATAAAGAACTCATGGACTTAGGCCCATAAAACAAAATGTTACACTTCCCCAAACTAAACCTTTGCTTGTCCCCAAGCAAACTATATGCAAAACTAATGGAACAGAAAAGAAAACTCAGAGCTAGCTACAAATGCCCACTTAAACCAATTTAATGCAGCAAACTAACACTTATAGGAAAAACTGTCAAATGCATACGAGTTGTAAGATGTTCATAATAAAGTTGAACCGTCGACCTTGCAAGACCTTTAATGATGGACTCTCACAGGTCACTCTTCTCTCATGAAGCAAAGGGTAAGCATATGAATTGTAACAGAAGAAGAAAAAATAGTCGCTCACCTAAACTACGACCCATATAAACATGTTTGCAGCTAATATCTTGGACAATTCTAACTACCATACATACATTCCAACCAAACAAGGTCTGTCACAGCCGAGGGCTTACAAAAGTATGGTAAAGTGAGGCAATGGGTAAGAAAAGGCAAAATAATTATGGGATTGTGAGGCTAATAGTCAAGCTAGCAACCTAATCAAAACCAAACTAAACAACGTCCATTTCTCATCCAACAAAATTAAGCACAAGCCCTAATTGGCATCAACTCTCACCAAACCGAATACAATCAACTCCTCAAATGATCAAAATAAAACATAGGAGTAAAAATCAACTTATTCAATCTTTTTGTCTTCATTTGATTTTTTTTTCGTTTTTTCTTTTTCTTCTTTTTCACGTTTTTTTTTGAAATTTTTTTTTTCAACTTCTTTTTCATCCTCCTTTTCTTTCACAAATTACGAACTCCTGATAATGCAATACAAACCAAACTTGGATCAATAGACAAAAATACCGCATAAACAATCACTAAACTAGCTTGACAAGACAGGCTAAATTTGGATGTAGTTAAGGGTCAAAAGGCAAATTTGGCTAAATGTGGAGTTTATGGGTAAAAATGAAAGAAAAGGAAATGTAAGCACCTCCCTGCATGTGACACCAACCACTAACCCGAATGTATGTAGGCAAAAAGCAATTGAATTTCATACTTGTGCAAATTGATGAACATGTTATGCAAGGAGTAACTACTCACAATCCTACATGAAACTGGTCATAAATGACACCCGTTTTAAGGCTCTAAATCTTAGAATATATGAGTAGGTTGCCAAAATTTCAGGTCAAGTCTATTCGTTCAGCTAAATTTTAACATTAACTCGTAGATATGCAAAAGACAAAGCTAAAAGATAACAGTTTAATGCAAGGCTTAAGCAAAGTGTCAAATTATAGTGTAATATCATCATTGAAATCTACCGTTCCGACTCGACCTATATGCAAAACTACACGTGAAATTTATTTTTTGATTTTATAGATTTTTGAGATTTTTTTTGAATTATTATAGAAATAAACGACAATGCATACATAAATTAAACATGATAACTGAAATGCAATAAAAACAACATGCAGACACAGATATGGTTGCATAACCTCCCCAAACTAATCCGTACAATGCCCTCATTGTACTCAAAAATAGAGAAGGTAAATGCAAACTAAAAAGAAGAGTGAAGCTGTAGAAAACTTACAAGATTACGCAAAGTAGGGACCTCCCAAAACCATCCAGCAACAATATGGGAGGTCACGAACAGCTGCATAACAGCATCACTGGATGCGAATCAAAACAGGGGAACTTGGTGCTCGATCGAAAAGATTAAGTGCTCGATCGAAAAGATTAAGTACTCGATCGAGTACATTAGGCTGCAAAAGTGGTCAATCGAAGGAGTCAAGCACTCGATCGAGTAAAAAGAGTGCTCGATCGAGAGGTACCTGCAGACAAATGTCGACAAAAACCAAGCCTAAATCCTTCACAATCTATGGTTTGAAAACCATTTATTACACACACAACAAAACTAAAATGTTCAAAAATCAACTAAAAATTAAACTCCGGGTTGCCTCCCGGACATCGCTAGTTTCAGACAGGTCCCAGCTCGACCATCTTTTCTTCAACAGCAAGTCTAATTGAGCCCAGTCAAAACAGCTCAAAGCACACAACAGCCGATCAAATAAATGCGCATGTGCAACACAAAACTGTAAGTAGCACCATAATAAAGAAAGAGCATATGAAAGTAATATAAAGTACCGTCTCAGCCTAACAAATTCTCGATGACAAATATGGGGAAACTTTATCAGCTTATTTATCCAACTAGGAGGGGGCGGAGTATTGAAATATATAGCATAAGTCATACGAGGTAATTTACTTTTAGTCATAACAGTAATCATGAAATCATATTTAATTACCTCAGGTCGATCGCTCCTAACGTCGGAATCATTGATAAAAGAATGTATTACCTCTTCCGTGCTAAAAGCGTTCTCTGACTCAACTACCTTATCATTCCCCTCCTCTGTGGGTTCTATCCCGTAAATCGCAGCCTCTAAAGCATCCAACTCGGCTTTGAAAATGGGGGATTTACCATAACCATTGTCTTCGTCCATATCGTCATCCAAAACGGACAAAAGTGATATAGAAATGCTCTCCGTGGCCATATTACACGATCTAGAATGCATAGTGCTCGATCGAGGAGTTTCTTCATCAAAAGTTCTCGATCGAGGAGTACTTACCGTTCGATCGAGTTGTTCTTCCTCAACAATATTCGATCGAACACTCACATCTGGTCGATCGAGCAAATCTTCCTCCAAAGTGTTCGATCAAGTGGTGGAATATGCTTGATCAAACTCCTTATGCTGAACCGTGGTGAATAATTCGAAAAAAGCTTCATCTTCATTAACACCCTCAATTTCCGAGTCATACATGTCTTCATCAATAGACAAATCAGGTCTTTCATGGGAAAGACTATTGTCGGTAAAAACAACATATACCGTCTCTGAGTCCCTAGAATCCGACTCAACAGCTAATTGAGCTAGTTGATATTTAAGTAGCTTGAGGTGAGCTTCTCTAGCTTTATCAGATTCTTGCACTAGAAGTGCAAGTGCCCTCACCAAGGACTTCAATTCAGCAACCTCTTCATTCTCTTCAACGGGAGGAAGGGTTTGTTGTTCCGGGGGCCAGATAAACGGAGACTTTTGATAGCCTCGTTGCTGAAGCGGATGTGGTGGCACATATGCAAAGTAATGAGTGGCTTGCCTATGCTGCCTAAACGCATAGACTTCATTGCGCTAAATTTTGATACGGTCGTTTCCCGCTAGACAGATAACAGCATTATGCCCCGCACCACCATATCTCTCACAGTAAACCACCTGCATTGCCATAGCATGGAACATAGGTGGAAGATCAAAGGTACTCAAGCCTTCTCTTTGATGATCTTTTACCTAGAACTGTCTAGGTAGGACCTGTAGGGCCTATCAAAACAACACTAGAGAAAAAGATGAGAACTGCCCCAAGGAATTAATCCCTCGAGGCTAAAGACAGACAAATATAAACAAGTAAATAAATGAGTTGCCTCCCCGGCAACGGCGCCAAAATTTGATGCCATCGTCAGGTACCAAATATAAAACTTAGATACAACTAACAAAAGTTAGCAGCAAGTGGGGTCGATCTCCACAGGGAGATGGGAAAATGTCAGCTTAATTAAGTCCGTCTAGGTAACAGTTCTGGGGTTTTAATTGTTTGTTCTAATCTAATGAGATTAAGAAAGAGAGGAAAGACAAGGGAATAAAGATTAAGCAAACAGAGAGAAAATAGCTAAGACAGTCGGTTCACCATGATTCTTCAGTCATGCAATCTAGGTCTCAGGTCAACGCAAGTATGGTCTATGGGGCAGTGAATATCTCCTTCCGGTCTCAATTCGCCCTAAGGCTATTAGAAATATATATCTCATTATACAACATATTCATATATGATTTAATTAATTTAGTCATAAAATTAATTACTAATCTTATGCATGCAAACTTAAATAAGAAGAGATAAGAAAATAAATTTCTCACCATTTAAATTTCGGTCAAATGGCACCAACAAGATTTCCTTCTTGTTAGTTCTTGAGCATTCCAAATAATGGATGAACAAAGATTCAAGTATAGAATCTCTCCCAAAAGCATATACCCAAGATAAACTCTTAATAAAATTAATATTATCAATACTAGAACAATATTAATTTAAATAAAATTGACCCAAAAATTATTTTTGCTCTCTTAATTTTCGGTTAAGAAGAAGAGAAAAGAGGAAGTAATTTTTGTCTCTCTAAAAACTCTATATTTTTAGATGTTGTGTTAGAATGAATAATGAACACACTAGCTTTTGCATGTAGTGTGTAAGTGAAATAATAAGCAAAAATATTTTGCTCTTTTCTTTATGGAAAACCGAAAATGGGAGAGGAGATGACCCAATGCATGCTCACCTTTTCTTCCCAAGAGAAAGCTATGCATGCAAGGCTATATGTAGGCATTATCATTATGTTTTCCACTTATAAATAATCAACATAATTTTATCCTAAATACTCCCTCCATTTCGGTACACCAACATAAAATGGATGAGTCCATTTTATTTGTGATTTTGTCAATATGTCACATGTGACACATTTCATGGCATCTCATTTATAAAATGAATTTTTAACCATTAAAAATCAACATATTAATAAAATATGTCACTTATAAAAATAACATAGTAATTCACAATTCACAAAATCTCATTGAAGACGGGCACTATCCGTCACAAGCTGAAGACGGATAGTGCCCCTCTCACAGGATGCAAGTGGCAATATGCATGGGTGCTCCATTTTCCCTTCCACTTGCCAACCCACTTGCTTTATTGTGAGAGGTCTTCAGCTTGTGACGGATATTGTCCGTCACAAGCAAGACGCTTTGTTCACAATTACTTGTACCAAAAATTGTTTTCCAATTTATAAATCACAACATCTTGTATTTATAATAAATTATTCATTCCGTTTCAATTGTTTCTGTAAACAATAATTTCATCTAAGTAATAAAACAATTCGATTACTTATACCGTATCTTATTTAATCAAATTATAATGAGACACATAAATATTACTTCCAAAATTGTCCGTCAATTTTAAGTAATTTAATTAACCCGTATCGTTATACAATAAATTAAATATTCAATTAAGAGTGTTACCCTTTATGTATGACCTAAGGGGATCAACTGATCACCACCGTCGCACGACAGTAATGTCAAACTCTAGTCAGCCAATCATTACCGATATGTGTGGACCAGTTGACAGTAAAATATTACTTCCCAAATGTATTCTTTAAAATGAGACTTAAACATGTGATCATCATGATCGACAGTTGTGATTGCATTATTGTCGGAGGACATATATTCCAACAATCTCCCACTTGTCCTCGACAAGTGTGCGTCACCAATTCTCTTGTCCTATTACTATCTCCCACTCAATGCAAGGTGTCTTTCAAGTCGTACTTGCAAGTGATCATATCGAGAGTGGTTTCCTCGATCTGGAGAATAACTGATTGACCGGATTTATCTACCATAGATATCTTCCGAGCGTGGCCACGCATTTCCAGTTCATTACTCCTCGAGTAGCCCTGAGATATTGTTTTAACCCTGACAAAGGGGTGGATAATTCATATCGCACTTATTCCCTTCGACTAGCCACATCCATCATAACCCAAAATATGCCCATTTGACCCCATTTACGAAGGTCGTAGTAACACAAATCAAAGTTAATCTGAAACTGTGCCACCTTAGGCGAACAGTCTTTAGTCAAAAGAATCGACTCATTAGAATACTATAGTAGCTCTTGCCACGACCAGGCTATATAAATTTGCCAGAACTCTATAAGCGGTCATAAGGCCCGACAAGGTGTTCCTAACAATCTGCCTATGTAATCGACTAGTCATCTCACATGACTCTATGGTACTTGAACTTGCCATCAATCGCATCACACTCTAGTCACTTCGAGACGTTACCTCATATAAGTGACTATGGGCGAATACAATGCTAATCCGTGTTCACTTTAACGGGGTTCAATGTTGTCTATACAACCCGTTTGGATGTAACAAAGTATAAAAGGTGTTTTTTAAAGTAAAAACTCAAACGACAAATGCGATTATCACATATGAATAGTCAATGCCTGATTACTATTTCATGTTCTATAATCTAATTTGATCTTGTATGTAGTTGTTCATTTCAATTCAATTGAAATGACATGACTCATCATTTTTAGCCTATGAGAAGGCTTTGGTTAGTAGGTTTTATCAACTTCTTGTACCTTACTCAACCTTACTACATACTCTTTTTACTTTGTAATGTATACATTTGCATCACAAAACTTTCTGAGTACGTGTCGAGATCCAATCAAGACATAAGCCTTCTAGCCTAAGAATAGCTCCCACTGTTTTCACAGTGTGCGGGACTCATCCTCTTGCACATCTCATGATAGCAAGTGTACTCAATTTCCGTTATAAATATTTCTGATTGTTCTTTATTGCCTAGAACGATTCTAGAAAATATATTTCTTAAATAACATAGCCACAATGGTATCTTAACCATCCTAATGTGTTTTGATTATGGTTTTGTCGGAAACCATGCGCAATCTCAATTGTCAATTGTCATTTGTGTAACACCCTTACACAAAAATTGCATCATAAACACTTTGCTTTACTTCCTTAATGCTTCTGCAAGCACTTAAGGGTAATCTTTATGGGTTACTTGGTAAAGATTACTTAAATTCGATTTTAAAACAATTCATCATACTCAAAGCACATGAAGTGTTATACATCATTACTTATTTAATTGATCCGGCAGCGGAAGCAGATGTAATCAATCAAATATGTTCAACTCAATTGAACTAGTCATGAGTCTTATCAACACATAAGACTTCTTATTTGACGCTAATATCATGTGGATTTATTTCCATAAATCTGGATATTAAAGATGTATTATATTTCTCCAAAGTCTTAAATCATTCGCAATGATCAAAATGTCATCCACATATAAGACTATTAAAATTTCCGTAACTCCCACTAAACTTCATGTATAAACACAACTTCTCGACTTATCGAGAAAAGTTTTATAACATGATCAAAACATTGATTCCAACTCATTGATGTCCTCCTTAAGATTCTCTCTTAAGTTTCACATTATCTTAGGATTGCAAGAATCTACAAAACTCAAGACATGTATTGAATACATTCCTTCTAATTGAAGAAGTGGGTTTTAGATTCACTTGCTGTATGTGTATCCTCATAATGAAACACAATCTCTAAGAAGATCCAAATAGACTTAAGCATTTGAACTAGTGCAAAACCCTTTGCTACCAATCAAGCTTTGAAATCTCTCTTTATTAGTGCAAAACTCTTTGTCACTAATCAAGCCTTTAATTTCGGATTTTCATGGCTCTAAGCCTTGTATTGAGTTGTGACTTATATACTCTTATGTAAGTCATATGTTCATTACTTTCTAGAAGTAATCAACTTGAATCAAACGATTTCTTTGTAAGTTGTAAGCTCTTTACTTTCTTAAAAGTAACATGAACTCATCATCTTTAACAAGTGACAAAATTTAACCTCCTCGGTTTTAAAGAAACAACGTCTTACACAAAACGTCTCATGTAGCCAAGAAAGACCAGTTTCTTGCGACATAACATTCTTTCTGGCTCTTGAATAATTTCTCCCACTCTGTCTTCTAGAAATAAACTTGTATTTATAGAAAGACAGCTTCACAAGCCGCAAACCCGTCGTACTCGTGATAATTGAAAGGGAAAAATGAGCATTTGTTTCTGGTGAAAACTTACAAGCATGGTACTCTGCCATTTCATATCTCATATGTATCGTTTAGGTTTAGTGGAAATAACAACTTAGACAAAATGATAAAATCCCCAAAAGGATCAATTAACTCAAGGTAACTTGATTGAAGTCCAAACCATATCGAATAGTGTTTGATTTCTTATTCGATTCACACATTATTCCATAATGCGTGCTAAGAGAGATTAACTTGTGATACTATATCACATTTCCTTTGGCTTATATCAAAGTCTTCACTTTGATAACCCCATCACGACTAAATCGTGATTTTTTAAACTCGATCTTTGAACTTCTTCAAAGATTTCTCTATTTACCTTATTAAGTGAACATATTAGCATCAACTTAAATTGATGGTAAAATGATCAACCTATTATGGATCAATGATTTACAACCTCGATCTCCTTTTCAACCAAAAGGCACGAGACATCTTGCTTTGAATACAAGATACGCATATACCATAAGATCTAATGGTTTCAAGAGTACTCGATAACTCTTTGCGTTCATCATTCCAGAAACTAAGGTTTAATCTTGGGTTACCAATTTGAGTCTTGCATCATCTTCATGATATATCATTCTAGTTTGGTTTAGAATATAATCACCTTGATAATGGGCTAGCCATACATCAAATCGTGGTGTATAGGGTCACAAAAGTGAAACCTCTTTTGTATCTTAACAAGTATATATTCTTATTTAGAGTTTATGTACTTAATAGTCATAATTAAGTACAACTTTAAATCCAAAAACTAGATTGAGTACACAATTACTCTATCTCTCGACATTATTGTTGCTAGTCGTCATATTCTAATCATCTTATGTGTCGAATACAATGATGAAAACCTCCACTGGTTTCTAATATTGACGAAATAGTACTAGCAAAATTTATATTTAATCAAATAAACATTTAAAGAAGAAGGTCCTATTAGATGTCCCACAACTAACTTGTTAATTCTTCAATAACTTGGGGTAGTTTCCTTTCTAGTGTCCAACATTTAAGACAATGGAAACTTTATTGGTCGGAATTGATAGGTTTAGTATCGTCATTCTCAACAACTTTACTTTTAACATTACCTTGTATCAATTCCATTATAATCTTTACTTCTTGAACCTCGTCCTTTTCTTAACGGTTTAAGAGAATGCACCCACTCATTTCAATGAGTCTTTACTTAGAGAAGCAAAGTTAAATCTTATGAAGACTACTCTTCAATTTAATCGTTTTAATCTTAAAACTTTCATTGAAGTGGTTGCGTTATTTTGGTCAATTACGAATTCTGACAAAACTAATTACCAAAACAATTTATCGCTTCAAGGTACATAATTTAATTAAGCATATGAGAAACAATTCACTGCAAGTAGATATGTTAGTCAAGTATCAAAAACCTGTTTGATAATGAATAACTTTAATCTATACTCTTTACAAGAGATCCTTAGCATTTGAGGTTTTAGAAGCAAATTCATATTTGTCTTTAGTTACGATGTTTTAATGGAGATTTTGAAAAATCGAAATGATATCGTATATGAATTGTGGTAAAGAAATAGAACAATATGATAACGGAATAATGAAAACAAAACATTCATCGTTATAATAATACTTGTAAATAACAAGTAAAGCATTTACATAGTGACCTCTACCCAACTATGATAAATGATTCCGAGATCCAAATTCATATTAACTTGGGCACGGGGTAGCCGGTGAAACCCTTATCAATATAACTTGGTGGATTAACTCTTTAATCGATTCTATTTTTAGAACTCTCGGTCGATAAAATTACATTAACATTTATCTTTAGCCCAAAACACATCCGACAAGGGCACGGGGTAGCCGATGAAACCCTTATCAATTACTTTTGTTGAGTTCAACCCAAATTTCGAATAAATGTGTCCATGATCCAATCCCATATTAAATTGGGCACGGGGTAGCCGATGAAACCCTCATCAACATGAATTCGGTGGATAGACATTTATCACCCACTTCCCCTACGTAACAAGGTTTGTACCCCGAGGTGGCCGAGTGCAGTCCCTCGCGAAATAGGTTTTCATGGTTTCTACTATTTGGTAATGCTATGTCTCAATTGTTTATTTTAGCGAGAGGTCGTGTCAATTTATTATCTATCACGTTTTAAGTGAACTAAAGCGGTGAACTACGATAATTGTAATTGACACGGTCGATAAACTCGATTAAAATGACAATGCATGTTTTAGTTATGGTGATTTAGCGATGCATGCAACATATAAATAAAATGAAAAGCATAAATTAAATCCTAGTATGACCTTCCTAAAATATAAAATCTAATTAACTATTACATATTCGGAAACCAACTCCATTGGTCCCTAGAACTTCGGTTGAGGCACGCATCTCGAGGTAACACCGTCTTTATGTATTGCCTTCTTGAATGACTCCGTCTTTATGGAACTCCGGAATAATTAAATTACATAACAAATTACATAATTTCCTATTATACATATGTAATTAAAATAAAAAGAATCTATTAAATTACAAGACGGTGATACGAGATCACAATAAATTACAACCGAATCGATATTCCCATACATTTCGGGTAATACCAATTAAAAACTAAGGCCATACTAAGTAAAATTACATAATTCAAAATTACATAAAATAAAATTATGACAATCATAAATAAAATGCAGCATTATAATATGTATGAACATGCCCAATTTTATGCTAAATCGCCTTTAAGGAGCCAATATCGTATATTAAACGGTTTTTACGGATTTGCGTGATTCAACCTTTTAAAATCACAATAAATTACATAAAATCATATTTATTCACAAGTTAATTACCCTAACGATCTTAGGACTCAAAATTAGTCTCCACTAACAATTTGACTATAATTAACTTATATATTTCTTAATATTGTTCAAAAAAGGACTTAAAATTACAAAATAAAGCCATAAACTTCAAATAAATCACAAAAATTTCAAATGAATTCAAAATTCAAAATTTAAACTCATGAACATTCTGGAAAAATACCATGACACTCATAATGTTCAAAATCTTAGGTTAAAATTTCTAAATTTATCGGGAAAAAAAACAATGTTGCGGTTTATCGGATTTATCAATTATAATCATAAAAACATGAGAAAAATTATATTCATCAACTTTTCAATTTTAGATCTGAAAAAGATAATAAAATTCAACATGTGACGTTTTTCCTTAGTCATGAAGTATGTTTTAGCAATTATTCACTAATTAAGTCACTATTTATGCTATTTTTCATCAAAAATTCATAAATCATGCATGAAGAATTCATTATAGCCTATTATTTTACACACATATTTTAAAATTGCATGTGACAACATACTAAATTTCTATGATCAGATTCGAAATTTATCTCATATTAACCTATTTTTCATCTAAATCTGATTTTTATAATGAAAAATCCATATTTCAAGCATAAAAACTCAAAAAATTCTAAAACTTTCCAGATCATCTAAAAATAATATATGTGAAAACATATCCAAAAACCACTGGAAAATTCGAAGTTTAGCTAATTTTTGTCCAAAAATGACATTTTTATCATAAAAATCACATTTTAATGCCAATATTAAATAAAATGAACAATAAAAATCCATAAATTAACCAAAATATCCTAAATACATTTTAGGATCTGAAACTTTAACATGCATAAATTATTTTCGTGATATTTCATAATAACACAAATTTACAAGTTTTATATGTTAATCGTATAACTCGGAAAAACTATAACCGATTTGCATGCAAACAACCTTGTGCTCATGATACCGCTTATTTGAAATCTATATCTCATTATACAATATATTCATATATGTTTTAATTAATTTAGTCATAAAATTAATTACTAATCTTATGCATGCAAACTTAAATAAGAAGAGATAAGAAAATAAATTTCTCACCATTTAAATTTCGGTCAAATGGACACCAACAAGATCTCCTTCTTGTTAGTTCTTGAGCATTCCAAATAATGGATGAACAAAGATTCAAGTATAGAATCTCTCCCAAAAGCATATACCCAAGATAACCTCTTAATAAAATTAATATTATCAATACTAGAACAATATTAATTTAAATAAAATTGACCCAAAAATTATTTTTGCTCTCTTAATTTTCGGTTAAGAGGAAGAGAAAAGAGGAAGTAATTTTTGTCTCTCTAAAAACTCTATATTTTTAGATGTTGTGTTAGAATGAATAATGAACACACTAGCTTTTGCATGTAGTGTGTAAGTGAAATAATAAGCAAAAATATTTTGCTCTTTTCTATAGGGAAAACCGAAAATGGGAGAGGAGATGACCCAATGCATGCTCACCTTTTCTTCCTAAGAGAAAGCTATGCATGCAAGGCTATATGTAGGCATTGCATTATCATTATGTTTTCCACTTATTAATAATCAACATAAATTTATCCTAAATACTCCCTCCATTTCGGTACACTAACATAAAATGGATGAGTCCATTTTATTTGTGATTTTGTCAATATGTCACATGTGACACATTTCATGGCATCTCTTTTATAAAATGTATTTTTAACCATTAAAAATCAACATATTAATAAAATATGTCACTTATAAAAATAACATAGTAATTCACAATTACTTGTACCAAAAATTGTTTTCCGATTTATAAATCACAACATCTTGTATTTATAATAAATTATTCATTCTGTTTTAATTGTTTCTGTAAACAATAATTTCATCTAAGTAATAAAACAATTCGATTACTTAGACCGTATCTTATTTAATCAAATTACAATGAGACACGTAAATAGTACTTCCAAAATTGTCCGTCAATTTTAAGTAATTTAATTAACCCGTATCGTTATACGATCAATTAAATATTCAATTAAGAGTGTTACCCTTTAGGTATGACCTAAGGGGATCAACTGATCACCACTCGCCGCACGACGGAATGTCAAACTCTAGTCGACCAATCATTATCGATATGTGTGGACCAGTTGACAGTAAAATATTACTTCCCAAATGTATTCTTTAAAATGAGACTTAAACATGTGATCATCATGATCGACAGTTGTGATCGCATTATTGTCGGAGGACATATATTCCAACAAAGGCACAGATAGCTTAGCTTCCGCCCTCACTACGTGCCCTAATGTTCGCTACAAGTCTCACCCTTTCCAATCTTCCAATCTAGGTCAAGGTTTACTGCGATTTAAAGACTAATTTCGTCAACTCAATTAGGCAGAAACAATGAAATGTAGCGATTAACAACATAAACTACACTAGCATTAAACCGAATAATTCGATTACAATTCCTTCATAATCATGGATTCCCTAAGTCTTAGCAAAGGAAATTAGCTATGCATTATCATTGAATCAACAATAATCATACACAAGCAAGAGAAATTAAACATCATAACAATGTAGTGAAAAGATTGAATAAAAGCAATTGTAAATAAAGGAAGAGAATAAATAAGAGCAACAAAGAGATTAAGATTAAGAAATAAAGGAGAGTATTGATACCGATTACAAGATTCAAATCCAAGCAATAGTTCCAAAAGTAAGAGTAAGAGTATGAGAGAGTAGAGAGGAGGAGAGAGTATCGTCGTCTAAGAGATGATGAAGAAGTCGTCACAACACGTCCTACTTAACCTAATTAAATCCTAATTACAAAAGCCCACTCGGAATAAGGCAAAAACACGATTACAAGATGAAACCTCTCGATCGGGTGGAATAAAACCACTAGATCGAAAACATAACTGGCAACTCCTCTCGATCGAACAGAATTGGGGTTCGATCGAGGACTTCTTATATCAGCCACCTCGATCGAGTATCAAAACAACTCGATCGAGTGAATCTTCAAAGGATAAAGCATTCGATCGACTGAAAAGTGATCGATCTGGCTATATCAGCACGTAAGACACCTTGACACCTTCCGAAATCAGCTTATGCGTCTTCAAAGTGATAGATTCCAAGCTCCGATTCCTTATTTCCCACAAATGCATGCAAATGAGACAAGTATAGGCTCGATTTATCTTCTTTCTGGTCTGTACCTGCAATTTACACAAGACAAACGAAAGTAGACTATTTGGGGGTGTTTGTAGCTAGATGCTACATAAATAGTACCGAACCCTCTAAAACTGAACATCTTAGATGTCTTATGGCTCATCCCGATTATTCCGACTCGGATTCCGACAATGAGGTAAAACATATAAAAGCCAAGGTTAGGACTCACACCAAAGAAAAATTATCTAAGCTTCTTCATAAACTTTTTGATAAATGTCGCTCACAAACTGAAAAGTTGGATCTCATGTAAGATGTGATAGAGGAAATTTCTCAAGAAAACTTTCACCTTAAAAAAGAACTTAAGGCAACAGATAGTGTGACTGTTACTTCTGAGGCATACAATGAGGTGAAAAGAGTAAACAAGTTGAACAAAGAGTTGTCCAATGAACTAGAGTATCTTAAGTTGAACCCCAATGATGTCTCTGATCTTGAGAATGTCAACACTACTCTAATTATGCTAATGTCCATGATAACCAAGGAACGTGATGAACTTCTAAAAGAACAATCCATGTTTAAAGGTGTAATTGATGACTTAGTTGATGAAGTAGCAGAACTTAAAGCAACAGTGTCTCAGAACATTGCTTCTGAAAATACCAAAGAAGATTCAAATAAAATAGTTAACAACCTATCAAAGGAGAATGAGTGTCTTATAGTCAACATAAATGCCTAAAAAAGGGAGATTAGAATGTTTCACGAAAAGTTTGTCAAATTTCAAAATGAATCTCCCAAATGTAGTTCGTCTAGATCCAAGATTGTTCACTTAGATAGATGCATCTCGTGTCTTAAGCTTAATGTTCAATAAAAATATGAAACTTTCATGGAGTAAAAATCTGAGTATGTCTTAATGTAGTAGGAGTTAGAAAACTCTAAAGAAAGGAACAAGTATCTCACCTTTAAAGTCGAGGAACTAAACAAGGAACTTGTTGAGGCTAAGAATGTTTCAAAAAATTGGGAAGGAAGTCAAAATGTCTTAAATTTTCTCACCAATCATCCAAGAGATGTGATAAAGTTTCCGGGCTCATTTTCAAATGCAACAGTCAGTCAGACTGTTGCTTTCAAAAACCGGATCCAACTCAAACCGACTTTCGAAGAAGGAAATATGTTGGTCTTTCCGAGTACATCATTTGCAACTATTGTGGTAAAATCGGTCATGTTTTCAATACTTGCAAGAAGAGACACAATGACATTAAAAAAAATTAAATTTGTAAAACAAAAATGGATTAGAAAAAATATGTTGGGAAATGTGAAGGATAAGAAAGGACATAAATTTATTTGGGTTCCTAAACTCAAAGTCTAATTTTGTGTAGGGCTTGGTGAGAGGCAGCTGCAATTGGTATTTGGATAGTGGATGTTCTCGTCACATGATGGGAGATAGAAGCCAATTCCTCTCACTAGAAGCTTATGATGGTGGCAAGGTAACGTTTGGCGAGGACAAGAAAGGTGAAATAGTAGGCATGGGGAAGGTCGGTAAGTCATCATTACTTTGTGTCGACAATGTGCGGCTTGTTAAAGGTTTGAAACATAATCTGAGCATTTCTTAACTATGTGATAAAGGTAACATTGTGGAATTTAGTGCTAATTTGTGTCCAATAATTGATTCCACAACTCATGAAATTATTCTCAATGGGAGAGGTATTAAAGATGTGTACTTAACTGACTTAAACACGTTATCCGGTCATACCATGTCATTCATGAGTGTAATGAAAAACGGTCGTTGGTTGTGGCACAAAAGGTTTGGACATGTTAGTGCTAAAACTCTTAATACTCTTAGGAGACTTGACTTAGTTGAAGGATTTCCTAACATGAAATTTGACTTTGATAAAGTATATGATGAACGTGCAAGATGCAAACATATTAGAAGCTCCTTTAAACCCAAAAGAATTGTTAGTACTCTTCGTCCTTTACAACTCTTGCATATCGACTTATGTGGACCAATAAGAACTAGGAATAGAGGTGGTAGTCGTTATGTGTGTGTCATTGTTGATGATTATTCTAGGTTTGTTTGGGCACTTTTCTTAAGCTCCAAAGATGAGGCATTTGATGAGTTTTTAATTTGGTTGAAAAAGATTCAAAATAAACTTGATTTTAAACTTGCTTCCATAAGAACGGATCATGGAACCGAATTTGAAAACTCATTATTTAGTGCTTATTGTAATGACAATGATGTAGACCATAATTTTTCGGCTCCTAGAACAGCACAACAAAACGGAGTGGTTGAAATGAATAGGACCCTTGAAAGTATGCCAATAACCATGTTTTGTAGTAAATTGCCTAGGAACTTTTGGGCCGAAGCGGTAGACATCACTTCCTACATTCATAATCGTGTCATGATAAGGAACATAATCAATAAAACACCCCATGAAATTCTACATGGAAGAAAGCCCAATATTTCATATTTTAGATGCTTTGGGAGCAAATGTTTTGTTCACAACAATGGTAAAGATAACTTGGGAAAATTCGATCCACGTAGTGATGAAGCGGTTTTTATAGGTTATTCCGACCAAAATAAGGCCTATTAATTTATAATAAACGAACCATGCTAATTGAAGAAAGTGTCCATGCCGTTTTTGATGAATCTAGCATTCTTAGGCAGGTACAAAATGAGGATGAAGATGATGAAGATGACGAATTTGAGATAGGTCTTGTGAGAAAAGACTTCGTGTTTGAGGATGATGAAGCTCCAAACAATGACGCCATGCAACAGTCATAGAGACTGTTACCTACTGATACAAGCAACAACTAGGGGGAACAAACAGTAAAACAATGGTTCCAGCAACTGTTGCTTCCACTTCGAGAACAACAGTCCAAGACACTGTTGCTCCACGAGAATCCTCAAACACTGCTGTTGAGCCATCTTCTGACCAGTAAACAACAGTCACGAAGACTGTTACATCTGAGGGGGAATAAAACACCTTTGTTCCTAGAAAATGGAATCATCAAAGCTCCCATCCACTCTCAAATCTAACAAATGTCCTAAACTCCGGAGATAGAACAAGAACCTCCCTCAAAAACTTTGCATCTTTTGATGAGTTTTGTGCCCAAGGCACCTTTTTCTCTCAAATTGAGACGGCCAACATAACAATTTCATTGATCGATGCCGATTGGATGTTAGCTATGCAAGATGAGCTCAATCGATTCAAGAGAAATGAGGTATTGCTCCTTGTCCCTAGACCATCTAATCGTACCGTCATTGGTACTAGATGGGTCTTTCGTAATAATCTTGATGATTCCGGTGAAATCGTAAGGAATAAAGCTAGACTAGTGGTGCAAGGTTACAATAAACAAGAGGGAATTGATTACGATGAAACCTATGCACCGGCAGCTAGGCTTGAGGCCATACGATTGTTGATAGCTTTTGCGGCTCACAAAGGCATTAAGCTTTTCCAAATGGATGTCAAAACCGCTTTCTTAAATGGATATTTGGAAGAGGATGTCTTTGTAGAGAAATCTCCGGGCTTTTTAGAAAATGATTTTCCTAAACACGTTTTCAAATTAGACAAAGCTCTTTATAGTTTAAAAAAAGCACCTAGGTGTTGGTATTATAGATTGTCTAAATTTCTCATTGAAAATGGTTTTAGAAGAGGTTCCATAAATAAAACATTGTTTCTAAAGCAACAGTCAGACGAACTGTTGGTTGTCCAAGTATATTTCGATGACATTATATTTCGAGCAACAAATGAGATTCTTTATACTTATTTTTCAGAACTAATGAAATCGGAATTTTAAATGAGTATGATGGGTGAGCTAGGATTTTTCATTGGGCTCCAAATCAAGCAATCCAAAGATGGAATCATGATCCATCAGCAAAAGTACATTAAAGATATGCTTAAGAAATTTAGGATGACTAATGGCAACCCTCACTCCACACCTATGGTATCCAAGTCCATATTGGACAAAGATGAGTAAGGTAAGAGAATTAGTAAAAAGGTGTATCGAGGTATGATTGGATCGCTTCTGTATTTGACTGCAAGTCCTCCTGACATTCTTTTTAGTGTTTGTTTATGTGCTAGATTCCAATGAAATCCAAAAGAATCTCACTTCAATGCGGTTAAACGTATTCTTCGATATTTGATTGGAACACAAGATCTTTATCTATGGTACCCCTTACATTGTCCTTTTGATCTTATAGGATATTCCGATGTGGACTATGTGGGGTGTAGTGTTTATCGGAAGAGTACCTCCAGGATTGCAACGTTCTTGGGTCCTTGTCTTATCTCATGAGGCTCAAAGAAACAAAACACGGTTGCTCTTTCAACGGCCGAAAGTGAATATGTTAGTGCCGCTCATTGTTTCTCACAACTTCTTTGGGTAAAATAGCAACTTCTCGATTTTGGTATTATTTACGACTCCTTTCCCATATTATGTGATAATACGAGTGCGATAAATATATCAAAAAATCCTATTCAACATTATAAGACCAAACATATTGAAATCCGTCACCCTTTTATTCGTGATCATGTAGAAAAGGGCATGTTGAACTTACTTTTTACAAAACCGAAGATCAAATTGCCGAGATATTTACTAAGCCACTTGCAAGAGAACAATTTGAAAAACTTAGGTTACAAATTGGCTTAATTAATTGCATGTAATATTTATATGAATTAAACTACTCCCTTACATGATTAACTAAAACGGATTTGCTATCGTTTATTTTAGTCTACTCATACCGTGTTATGTTCATAATCGATAAATCGTCTTTGTGCTAAATAATCACTCAACTGCATGACTCAACTCGTGTTTAATTAAATCACCTAATCCATTTATTATGCCACCCAACCCATTTATTAATCCAACTTACCAAAAGAAAAAAGCCCAAACCCTAAGACAACCCATCTTCCCTCACCGCCGTTTCACTCTCCTCTCACCAACCGTCAGCATTTTACCCTATATACTTCATCTTCTATTTTTACAATGGTAAAAAACTTCCCTAAATAAAAAATTACCCACAAAATCACCCAAAATGTCACAACACTCCACTTCCCATGACGCAACTTCCAACCCCACTTCCAAATCATCAGTTCCCTCTGAAAAACGTCGGGGATCTTATGCTTTTCCGGTCACCGACGAAGCTTCCAATGCACCCTAAACTGAATTAGAACCACCCTCATCCAAAAACATCATTGAAGATGATATTCCTCTTGCAATCGTTCGAAAACGAACCAGATCCGGTGGTAGAAAGGGAATTCCATCCTCTACCTCAACTACTTCACCCGTCCTCATTAATGACGATGAAACCGAGGAAGAATATCACGATGATCAACAACCATTGTGGAGGAGGAAGATGATAAGGGAAAATCTGAGAGGGTTTGTCAGACGATGTAATATCTGAGAGTCCTACGAAAACCACCTCAAAAAGAAAGGGAAAATCTACTGGTTCTCTTTCCGATATTGTGGAGGAGGAAGATGATAAGGCTGCTAATGTAGGGTCACAGGAGAAAGGGGCTAAGTCTTCGCCGGAATCCGGGGACAATAATGAGGGGGAATCTGTGGAGAAGGAAAACCAACCGGATGAAGTTGAACCACCCAAAAAGAAATCAAAGGGAAAGGCTCTGGTTGATAAGAAAGGGGGGTATTTGTCTCTTAAGGATCCAGTTTTTCTCTCGGGTAAATGGGATCCGTTCCGGGTCAAGCAACAAATTCAGAATAGCACACTCTCTTCCGAAATCAAGACCACCTGTGAAAGATAAATCTTCAAAGAAGCCATTCACACTTCTCGGGTTTACCCATCGTCTTGGCTCACCTCTGATAAAGCTTTCTATGCCTTTGAGAAAGCCATTAAGGCTCAAGGGTGGGAGAATCTCATTAAAATGGAGGGACATGTGTTTGTAATCGAATTCATCCAATTTTAGGCCACGGTTCATGTCAATACCAGTCTTAGAACCCTAACTGCCAAGATCAATGGCAAGTCGCTCTCCCTTTCTCAAATTCAATTGGCCAAATTTCTGAGCCTTCCCCATCAAGGGTATGATCTTACCCCCGCTGGCAAAATCTGGACCGTCCTCGAATTTGCCACCCCCTCTGAAATTGCCAAAACCATCTATCCCTCAAATCCTAAATGTGAACCCATTTTCACAACCAAACTCCTTGCCTTCCCTAAATTGTTGTACAATCTGCTATGTCACACGATTTATCCCTCGAATGATCATGTGAAATCGTCGGTTGCTTAACAATACCTGATTTACCACCTTATGCATTACCAAAAGATTAACCTCCCTAGCCTAATGTTCAAACGATTTGCCATGATTGAAGCTAAAATCAATGACCCAAATTACACCATCCCCTTTCATTTACCATACGGGATGTGGCTCTCGGTAATGCTTCGGTCCAAGGGCATGCTTGTCAAGGAGAGTTTGGGGTCTCAATGGATGTTTGACCATATGTTGGTTGGGAATTTGGGAAAGAAGATGCTCAGAACTAGGAAGGGTCAGTTGTCATGCATCACCAAAAAGGGTAAGGTTTCCGAGGAGGGGTCCTCAACCAAGGTCCATGATATGGCTGGGGTTGTGGATAATTCTAAGGTCCTTGATGCTTTGGCTAGTCTGAAGGATTTTGTGGCTGGTAAAGTGGATAAGGCTGATGTGGCTTCTTGTCTCTCTTCCTTGAAAGCTGATGTGGAATTCATCAAGACCATGCTTGACCTCCTTAAAGGAGAAATGGCCATTTTATCTTCCTTGCTCCAAGCAAAACCGGATGATGGTGATGAGGAAAATGGGGATGCCTCGGGTGACGATATGGATGATGACTTGGATGGTATCCAAGACTCAAATTAGTGAACCCCCTCTCCCTAATCAAAACTGCCCCCCTTTTGCTTTTATACCCCGTACCTAATTCATATTAATATGGTGGTGTACTAATTAAATTATGTTTGGTCTTGACGAACTTCGTTTAAACCTTGTTTCAACCTCGTTTAAGTTGACCTTGTTATTTTCCTGCAAATTTGGTTGTCTTTTTCGTAATGTATCATGCATGTTTTATTCTGTGTCCAGGGATAGTAGTTTATCGGTTTGATGTTGTCAAGAGGTGGAAAAGGAAAATTCATGTTCTTTTTACATGCTCATTGATTAATCTCTTGTTTTATGGTAGACTAAGTATGATAGTGATCTTGCTCTAGGATTTATTACCTCATAAGTTTAACTCACTACTTATACCTTCATGATATTTTTTAGACTAATAATTTGAGGGGGAATTCATTGGGAACATTCATTTTATGAGGCTTGCCATCGTCAAAGGGGGAATTTGTTAGAACACATTTGTTGATGAGGACATGCCTATTTTAACTATGCTTTAAGATGTTCCATTTCAAGATTTAGCCCACTTCCCCAATCAAGAATTAATCAATGTTCAAGGTCAAGAAGTGTTGATGAAGCTACCCAAGAATTGTGTTGTAATAAGAGTCACTTATGTAAGGGTAAGAGATTATGGTAATGAGGCAACAATAAGCAAGGTTGTTGTTTTAGCTTGTGTCACTTGAAGAAAGTCTTTGGTTTCAAAAATACTCAAACCTTTAGTACAAACTTCTATTTTGAAATGTTCATCTCTGATAAATGAAATTTATGAAAGGTTTTTTTATTAAGAAAAGAATATTCCAATGGTATCTTTCAAAAGGTTTTATCTCAAATTGGCAATAGATTTTATCATGGCTTTTGGAAAGAAGAACTTGTTTCTTTCCAAAATTGTTTCTCTAAAAATGTCTTCAATTGGGTGTCAACCTTTTTTTGACTGGTTTTCAAAGGCCTTTTAAAGATAATAACAAAGCTTCTTTTCTTCTTTAACCTTTGGAAGAATGCTCCCTTTTATGCAAACTTGGTAAGGTAAAAAATATTTGTTTTCTATCAAATGTCTTTATCTCAAAACCCTAGTCTGTTCCTCAATAAAAGGAGCACTCCTCTCCTCTATTTCATAAGACTTTTCTGAGAATTTCAAAGTGTTTTGAAAAATTGTTTTCTAAAGAACTCAAAGCTTTTCTTTCATTTCACTACGCCAAATAAGACCTTCAATAACGGTCAGATAATGCATTTACCGTTATTAAATAGAAACACGGAACCATTATTGCAACGACTGTTGTTAAATATATACCACGGTTATATACAAACACGCGACCGTTATATAACATCAATAACGGATCTATATTACCGTTATCACAACTCAAGAACCGTTATAAAACTGTTGTTAAATATGTTTATGGCAACAGATATACTTTTAAGAAACCGTTATTAAATATTAATATTGGTTTCAAACTCGTTGTCCTAGTTCACTATTGACAACAGTTTACTTGTTTCAAAACCGTTGTTAAATATTATATATGATAACATTTCATTTCGTTATCTTATTTAATTAAATGTCAAAATTTAACAACGGTTTTATTACGTGCTAAATCGTTGTTATATTTATCAATTGACAACGGTATTTAACCGTTATCCAATACTTTGACAACGGTTCTTCTTAAATAAACCGTTGTAAACGTTTTGAACTCGACAACGGTTATCGTTCGATATCTTATATTTTTAGCGGTTTAAATGGGAGGGAAAAGATGTCAATGTTTATTTATCTAAATAAAACCGTTGTCAAATAAATGTTTGCAACAGGTTGTTTTTAACCGTTATCGTTTTTAATTATTTAAAAAAAAATGATTTTAGCTTGTTCTAGCAAATTTCTTTGAAATCCTATTTTTTCAAAGAATAAATGTTTAGTAGCAAAATTGAATACTATTTTTCAGTGCTCTGAAAATAGCATTCCAAAGAAATGTGAACCGCAAAATTCAATCCTGCATCAAAATATTACACCCCAGTTTCAGAACAGTACAAACAAGATGATCAAAAGCCAAAACACAACTTCCTAAAAAACAAAAGAAGCCAATACACAATGGCTCTCTCTCTCTCTCTCTCTATATATATATATATATATATATATATATATATATATATATATATATATATATACACACACACACACACGTACATTAAGCATGAGCAAACTATTGAGACTCCGCTAATGAAACAACATAATTGGCCCACATATTTCTCATCTGGTTGATGTCCTCTGGCGAATATTCTGGGGCTTTGTTGAGTATTAGTGGAAACTACAATTCAAAATATGCATAATATAAGCCATGGAAGTATACAGAATTGAACTCAATTTACGTCTGAAATAGTTTTTGAATCACATTAACCCGTATCGGAATGGTAGAAAGTTTTCCGTTGATAACCTTCCACATGGACTGACAAACGTAAAAGGCGCATTGTTTGTCGTCTGGTGCTTTAGGAGACTATTATATAAATCACACACAAATCAGCTGAATTAGATAATCAACTTCTCGCATAAACATTAATTAAATTATGCGAGTAATTATTAAGAATACACTTACTAATGGCGTGATAAAATTGGGAACAATGTTGCTTTCATATTTCCCAAGTGGACATAATCTTTTTTTTTGCTTCAAAAATACTAATTCATAAATATACACACATGCCATTATTATTTGCATATATATGGCTCAAGTCATACAATAACAAATGACATTCTTGAAGGTTTTAAACTTACTCAGTTATCATCCTTACATAAGTTTCAGATGGTTTGCCTTCGCGAGAGTCAATCCAGTACACTGTTTTTGTTTCCACTTGGATTGCCAGTAGCACTCAATGCTTCCTATTCAATTTGGGACATTGAACTGCTAGTTCATTTACTCGCATTTAAGCATGTTAAAAATAAATTTATAGAACCGTGATTCAATACAATAATCACGTACTATACATACATATTCTCATTGTAGGGGGAAAGCCATAGTTTTCTGGACGACATCAACCAATGAGCGATACTATTGATTTGTTCTTCATATGATTTGTTCTTCATATGAAATTATGTGCACAGAGAACGCTTTAGTACTCAAGAATCTGTAGGTATGAATTGGGACCTTCAACTTAGCGAACTGATTATTGAAGTACCTATTACGCCACATCGAACGAAGATTGTTATTGTAATTGATAATTTAAAAAAATATCATTATTAGTAAATGGAAATGACTAAATAGTTTTATTAATAAAACTTACTTCATCCAAATCAAAATGTGAACATCATCTAAATTGTCAAGGTCGACAAATTCCATCAGTTACATTGGGTCCAGTATGGTTATATCAGCTGCGCCCATAATTTCCTTTTCAATGTTAATCATGACTACATCCCCTCTAGGTGACCTTTTTACAGCCAGGTTGTGCAAAGCCTTTAGCGAAGCAGTTTTCATTTTTTTTCTCATATTCACACTATTCATAATAAGAATCATAAGCAGGCCTGACTTTAACAATTTTCGTTGACGTATTAGTAATTGCTTTAACTGCCATCATGCCTTAGCTTAAATTCTGCAAATGTAAAGATTAAAGTACCTACGATATGTTAATATTCGTACCCTAATATATTAAAGAACAAGTACTAATTAACGTCTACATATAGGTACCGTGGGGATGACAACATTGATGAGGTTGTCAGGCCATTGTACATAAGAGCTTAGGGCTTCTTTCAAATAAGTGACCTCCTCATTAGGAAATGGTACTTTTACTTCCCCATACTCGTCTTTATATAATTGGGACACTTCCACTTTCATGCATTTGTCACGAAGGGGTATACCATGAACCTTAACTTGCTGAAGCCGGTCGTAATTGAACACGTATCCCCTGGCAACAGCAACATTCTGTTTCCCCTGTAAATAGGACAGACGAAAAGCCACCTTTCAATCGACCTTCACGTCAGCTTTAATCAATTAGTACACATACATTCACTACCTTTAATAAATTTCGTAGGTAAAAAACGTGTATGATATGAATAATTATAAACTAGCAACTATTACCTTTTTCGGTGTTGATAAGAACATCTGATCATCAACTACCTCCACTTCATCCTGTGTCACGGCCTTCATGGCATCCTCTTCCTCTTCAACTACCTGATATCAATCCGCGGCTCCCACCTCAGTCTCCTTTTCCATTTCCTTCTCCCTTGCCATGTCATCCTTGGCTTCCTTCTGTACATTAACACGTACTAATTTTCCAAATCATATAACACACTGTATATAAGACATAAATATTATTACCTCTTTTTCCTCCTCCTCCTCCTCTGCTTCCTCTATGACTTCTTGAAACATATCCAACTCTTTTTCTGATGGCTATTCCCCAGTTTCCAACATTCTCAGCATCAACCTGGCTATTTTCTATAGCTGTGTAGTAGAAATTAATATCAGCATATATAGTTATAAATTACGTTAGTTCAAATACATTATTTATACGGTTACCTTCTTGGAATCATCACCACTCATCATCCTTCGAGTAGTTTTCCCAAAATACTTAGTGATACCAACATGCGTCGATACCCCTCTTACACGACCTGTATGCTCTACTTTGCGGATTACCCTAGCAAGAATGTCATCACGCCCTTCAAGCTTCCATTTTCCTTCCTGTACCTCCTCCTCATAGATCCTCTACACACACATAAAACCATTAAGCAACTCACAATTATATAACTCCGACCACTAGTGGTAGGAGTGACATATTTATTCAAACTGACAATTTTCTCTTTGATGTACTTATCATATTCAGTTTCCGTCTTTCCATTCTTAGGAGTGTGACCTTCCACCCAAGCGTCGTGACGACTGAATTTTCCAAGCTTTGCCTACAATTCATTCATCACATTGATATCCTCTCAAATTATGTATGATTACTATGAACATATATAACATCCGACTAAAACACCTAATAGTCTAATACTATAAGAATTATATACTTACAAGTTTCTTCTTAATCAATCTATAACCACCTCGGGAGCCGTAAAAGATGGTCTTTTTCTTTGAAATGTTCGCCTTGTTCCTCTCACTCATAGCCTTCATCAAATAAATTGTATCAAGAAACGTAAGCATGACCAAACACTAAACTAAGTATACTTCTTTACTTATTATTATTAAGTTACCTTAAATTTGTCATACTGCCTATAAGCTATATAGCTATCCCAATGGTCCTGACTGACATATGGATACTTCTTTTTTGGTGGTTTCTTGTTCATCTCCCCAATTTCCTTGTTGAACAAGTGGTTCTCAGCAATCTTTAACTTCCAAGATCTGAGGGCTTCCCCTGTCTTTTTCTTTTAGGTACTTATCATACTTTTCGGGGACAACGTAAGCTAACTGCATATATGATGAGCATAGTTGGTACAAGTGTTTCGGCTAATACACATATCAAGTAGTAACTTAATTTTAGCTAAAACATTTATCATTGTATATAAATACCTATATTCTGTTTATTAGCATGGTGCTCCGTATTTTACTCAGTTCACTGATACGCGACGTACCGAGAGGCACATATTGTCTTACACAACAACCAATCTAACTCGTAAAATACCCGGCATTCTCACCATATGGCAGCCCCGTATCTTTATCCCACCGTAAAGGATTAGGTGTCTTTGAATTTATTGCTTCTAGGGAAACCCGGTGGCGCATTCGAGCCGTAGTGTGTTGCAAATTATTCTCATCACCTGAGTCGTCGTCTGACGCATTTCCATCGTTTCTTTTCCACTTTTCGACCATATCTAAAGCAGAAATTAATAAATAAATAATAATAATGCATACTTATAATAACAAACAAATCTCTAGAGAGGAGGGTTTATTACTTCTTTAAAGGGGAGAATCCGGATTGATCTGGCGGCGGTAATGGCGATGATGACGATGACTGCGATGGCGATGGGGTAGACTGGTGGTTGAGGGGAAGCTCAGTGTTTGAGGATGTTATGTGGGGGAGGGGAAGCTCAGAGTATATATATGTGAATAATACAACACTTGCAAGACCTTGTTTATTGGAAATAAAGCATCATTTTTATATACATAACAAGGGCCTGAACTGTTATAACTGTACACGTCCAGAACAATGGTTTAGGTATAACCGTTTTATTTTATATTTCATTTTGTTTGATTTTACCGCCAAGAAATAAAGCATCATTTTTATATAGATAACAATGGCCTGAACCGTTATAATTGTCCACGTTCTGAACAACCGTTTTGGTATAACCATTGTATTTAATAATTCATTTTGTTTGATACGATTTTTCCCTAACCCGCCCGCTGCAAGAGCAGAAAAAGTTTACAACAACATTTTGATATATAATAGCAAGACAATAATTACACATGACGTAAGATATCTTGATTGGATTGCTGATATTTTTATGGCTACCGGGAATGTTTTTTGGATTTGCTAGTCTCTTCATTAACCCAAATACCTTCATCATGATCATCCCGTGTATATATGTTTGGAATATTAACATTTTCAACATCATTACCAAATTGCGATATAGCACTGTGATCAAGTCCTTCAAATTCGACGTCTTCATCATCTGGAATTGGGCGATGCCAAGATAGAATAACTAACCACTTCTTATCCATAGGATCGGTAACATAAAACACTTGTTTTGCTTGTGACGCTAATATAAAAGGATCGTCCTTGTTTCCAACCTTGTCAAAATTTACTAATATGAATCCTAAATCATCCTTTCTAACACCATTGTTGTTGTCAACCCACTTGCACCGAAATAGAGGTATCTCAAAGTCCATGTATTATAAAACCAATATCTCTTGAATAACTCCATAATATTGCATTGTACCCAAATCAGGATTTTTATCCTTTGAACTAGCAAAGTATATTGCCTTAGAACCTACGCAAACTTAAATGTTTTGTATTATGCTCGCCTCATCTTGAATGCGGGTGTAAAAAGTGTACCCATTGATCGCATACCCGCTATAAAAAGTTGCACAAGCATCACGACTGAAAGCGAGATGTCGTAGGCTGGTTGAGCAATCATCAATCGGGTTGTCATCATCGTAAATAGTATCCTTAAACCAGTCACTAAATTACTTATAATGCTCATTTGCATACCACCTTTAAATCTTATGAGGGTGTTTTCCCTTAAGGTAACTCTGGTGTTCTATACTGTAAGGTTGGACATGATCATCGTTAAAAAGAACGTATGTATGAGCTCTATGTCGCATGTCAGAGACATATCCTTTGAAACACGACCCCTTACACCTTTTTCATTCATCCAGTCACTATAATGATTTGTAGGAGCTCCAATTAACTCGTCGAAGGAGAGGTAAGCGTAACAATACGAAAGAGCTTCATCTATAATTGCTCGCTCACCAATACACCCCTCTGGACGATAACCATTAGATGTGTAATCCTTGTAAACTTTCATCAATCATTCGAATGGGCACTGATATATCAAATACACTGGCCCGAGATACAATACCCCTCAGACTGGGTGGACAGTCAAATGAACCATGATAGTGAAAAATGAGGGAGGAAAATACATTTCAAACTGACTGAGACCAGTGACGAGGATGTCCTACAAAGTTTCCGCTTCTTCGGGATCAATGACTTCACTGTTGATTTATTTGAAGAAATAGCAAAATCTAATTATAGCATGTCGAACCTTTGGAGGTAGAATAGAACGAACGGCCACAGCTAGTAGTTGTTGCATCAATGTATGACAGTCATGTGACTTTAAACCAGTAAGTTTTAGGTCCTGCAACGAAACAAGGCTTCTAATATTAGACGAATATCCCTCTGGCATCTTAATACCATGCAAGCATTCGCAAAACTATTTTTTCTCCTTTTTTGAAAGAGTATGAGTTGCAGGGGGCAAAAAAGTCCGATTTCCGTTTGTTTTAGCTGCCAGCTCGAGCGTAATACCCATCTCAACCATATCATCCCTAGCTGTCTTGTAATCTTTTGTCCTACCCGGAACATTAAGAAGGGTATTGATTATATTATAATAAATGTTCTTTTCAATGTGCATAAAATCTAGGCAATGTCTAACCGGGAGGTTACGCCAGTACGAAAGTTTGGTAAAAAACATGGTTTTTTTTATAACCACGAGTACACAACTTAGGGCCCTTCTTCCCATACGTTATCTCAATATCTTTCACTTTCTCATACACTTTATGACCATTCAAAATATGAGGACTCCCACGTTCCTCAGGACACACATTAAACGCCTTGTGAATCTTACGATAATGATGATCAGGGCATAACCATCGACGATTTTTCGTGTACACATGCTTGCGAGAATGCTTCAAATATTCTGATTCAACTTCCCCCCCCCCCCCATACACACACAGAATGGGCAAGCCTCTTTCCCATGTACAGTATGTCCAGAAAGATCGCCGTACACCGGAAATTCAGTTATTGTACACAATAACATAGCTCTCAGATTGAAACTTTCCTTCTTATAACCATCAAACACTGGTATCCCTCTTTCCCACAGAATCTTCAGATCATCTAGAAGTGGTTCCAAATACACATCTATGTCATTTCCAGGTTGTCGAGGGCCAGATATCAACAAAGACAAAATCAGATATTTCCGTTACATGCAAACCCATGGGGGAAAATTATAGATGGCCAACATAACTGGCCAGGTACTGTGTTGGGTACTCATGTTTCCATGAGGGTTCATTCCATCCGTGGAGAGCGCTAGACGCAAGTTCCTAGATTCTTTAGCGAAGTCAGGATATTTAGCGTCAAACTCTTTTCACTATTGATCATCCGCTCGATGTCTTAACTTTCCATCTTCAATCCTTCCACTATTATGCCAAGTCAACATTCTTGTATCTTCTTCATTCAAATAAATCTTTATGAATCTTGGTATTATTGGAAAATACAACAACACCTTAGCTGGGATCCCTTCCTTAGTCTTATAATGCCATACAGAGCAGCACGGAAAATACGATAATTTCTCATAATCTTTACGGTACAATATGCAGTCATTGGGACAAGCATGAATTTTCTCAAATTCCATGCCCAATTCTCTAATCATTTTTTTAGCCTCATATGTCCGACTCGGAAGAACATTACCGTCAGGAAGCATGTCACATAGCAAAGCTAGAAGATCCGTAAAACTCTTATCACTCCACCCATTTGCCCCCGTCAAGTTATATAACTTTACCACCGCGGACAATTTGGTATACTTCTTACAACAAGTAAATAAAGGCATTTCAGATTGACTCAACTTCTCAATTAAATCATCAGCATTTATTTCCCCATCACCGGTAGCTTCAAAATCATTGAATCCATCATATTTAGCCAACTTCTCACCTAAAACAACTTCAGGTGTAGGTGAACGATTGTTTACACACATATCATATGCCCCATCCCCTATATTTAAACCAGCAGCTTCAGGTGATTATTTACCTCTACATCAGATTCCCCATCCTCATCCTCTAATTCTCCATGAAAATCCAACGCCTATAATCTCTACTGAAACTTTTCTTTTCTAAGTGTATTTTGACATCTGGGATAGGCAAAACCCTAATATTACCACATCTATTACAAGGGCAGGGGATTGATGAGTGGAGATGAAAATTTTCACTAACGAAATTGTAAAATTCAGCAATTCCATCATTATAAATGGGATCACCAATTTCACCATCAATCATCAAAGTACGACCCTTATATAAGACAATAGCTATGAAAATGAGATTACCTTTTTTAAGATTTAAATATTAATGACGGCGACGACGGAAAATTTGACTTGTTCACCATCAGTCATTCTATTATTAATACCTTTGAAATTTTATGTATTTTTAGAGTTGCATAATCTAAGATGGTTCTTATAAGAACCATTTGTAATTGCGCATGCATGCATGAGCTGAATAATGGTCAAACAACCAATAATAATAGGGCATGCATTGGTAAACTAAAATCATAAACTTTTCAGTTTTCACAGTGGATCTGTTTTTTACAACGGTTTTATGAAACACCATTGTTAATTGGTGTAATATGACAACGGCTTTAAAATAACCGTTGTTGATATATGTAATACGATTTTCGATTGCAAGTAGTGGTGCCTAGGGATGTCACAATTTTGGTTGAGATGAGAAGATCACTAAACTAAATAACAATAAAAGTTAACAAGCAAGATGACTAAAATGAGATGTAAACAATTGATTAAAAGCACTAGGGTGTCATGGGGTCATAGGGGATTCATGGGAATTGATCATAAAAACATGTTCTCAAATTATAAGCAAGCAATTATTATTGTGATAGGATCGAGTTGGTTTATATCTTACAATCCTAGGAAGGTTTAGGTCCCAGAGACGAATTGATTAGATTGTACAACACCTACAAGTCGACTTAATCCTCCCCACTCAACTCTATGCATGGTCTAATGAGACTCGAGTTGGTTTATGTCTTACAAGTCTCATTGAAAAGGTAGGTGATGGGTAAAAAATGCAAGGATTCATAGGCTCCCATTTCATCAAACATAACATGTGCATAAGTTGAGATTACAACAAGCAAGCAAATAAATTATGAAAACATATTAAATTAAGCATGAATCTTCTCCCATGTTGGTTTCCCCTAATTACCCATTAACCCTAGTTAACGAAACTACTCACTCATTATCAAGTTTAACATATTAAGAAGGTTGTCAATCATATTAACAAAGCAAAACATGATGAATAAATGAAGATGTTTAACAATAATTAAAAAGGGATTAAGAGAGTTATACCTAATGATGATTCCAAAATAATAATGCAAAGAATAAAAGAAGTACTTGATGATTGATGGAAGGTTGTCAATCTCCCAATAAACCCAAATAATCTTCAATTACCCAAAATAAAAGATGAACAAAAGAGAAATTAAGGAAATGAGATTTGTATTAATATTTGATTAGAAGTTGATTACAAAATTAAAGAGAGATTAGAATAATATAAACTAAACTAAAGATTGATAGGAAGAACATGATAATCAAATTAGACTAGTGGGGTATTTATAGTAGGGATTAGGTGCACAAATTAGGGTTACTAAGGGCTTAAATGACGATTAAGTCCTTGAGAAATCGCTCCTCTCAAGAAAAGATGCGGGTCTCCTTTTAGCTAGTCTTCCAAAAATATGCGCATCTCAAATGAAGAAAAAAGAGGACGTGCCCCTCTGGAGTAGAATCCGAGCGTCCAAGGGTCGGGACGGGCGGAATGGGGAGCTGCTAGACGAGCGACTGGGTGGCTTGGACGAGCGTCCTGGGAAGTCGGATCGGGCGTCCCCGATGGTTTGGACGAGCGTCCTGGGACTCAGCTTCCTTTTCTTCTTTTCTTCTTCCAACAATCCTCCGGGATTTTGTCGGGGATGCAAGTATCTTTTTCATCATTGCCCATCTACTACACTATGTACAAAGGCGTTCTAGTCTTGTCTTCTCTTTGATGCTTGGTCATTAGATTCGATCAATTTAGCTCTATTTTGCCATGAAAATGCAAGGTTTGCACTCCTCTCTTACCTTGGAAACAAAACCTCAAAGAATATGCAAAACAAAGGACTAAAGATAGTAAATGACCCAAATATGCACTAATAAGCATAGGAACGAGGCTAATTCGGGGACTAAATATGCTCAAATATTGATCACATCAAATATCCCCAAACCGAACATTTGCTCGTCCCGAGTAAAGAGGTGACAAAACTAGGACCCTTATTAAACTATCCTACTAATATAGCTGATATGAGACAGTTAGCGGGTCTCACTCCGCCCCTTCAACTCACAACAAGACAACCATGAGGTAAGATGCCTTCTTGCAAGGCAAGGTGGGTCTTGCCAAAATGGCGACACATCCAAGCATTAAAGCACATAAAATCAAGTAATGGATGCATCTACAAAAGAATAGCCACTTTCCTCATTTAAGTGGCGGATATTATCTAATGGGGAAGCAATTCAAGGGTACACACTCCTTCATAGATATGGTTTCTTCAAACTACTAAGCCTAGAAGGATACCAATAAATCACCTCCAAGTTGTGTCATGCTAGGGTACCTTTGTCCTCAATCGTTAAATGCTTTTGTCAAGAATAGACTCCCTATGGTGTTAGAAACACTGGAGGATCGCGCAATTCCCCTTCTTGCCTAGACAAGAAGAAGGGTCGTCCCCTCTCTACCATGCACAAAAATGGATAAGATGGACAAGGGATCGATAGTATTTGAGTTTCATTTTGGGAGTTTGCTTTTTGTTGTTGTTTTTCCCCCCAATTTCTTGTGGCATTTGACATTTGAGAACATTTTCTTTTTGCCATTTCTTGTGATGTTTGGCATTTCAACACTTGACAATTTTTCAACTTTTTGCATTTTCTTTTGAACATTTTCAAAGTCACCCCAATTAGTAACTAGGGTGCCTTATATTTGAAGCATAGGAGTTTTTATTTTTGTTACTACTCTTTTCTTTTGATGCAATTTGCAAACTTTTTGACTTTTCATTTCATTTCTTGAACTCAAATTTGAATACTTTTTGTGCCCATTCTCTTTGATGACAAGATGTATGGTAGAACATGGATGAATGATGGTTGCATGGTTTCAAGGGTGACCTTGGAATAAACAGTAGCCAAGGAGTTATCACACCACAAGGTACTCTTGACCAGGCCTTAATGCATGGGTCAAAGGATACTAGCATGACACATCCTAGGGTGTTTTACAAGTATTCTAACAAGCGAAGTCTTAAGAAGAAAAAGCATCTACTAGGGCCTATATACACTTGTCAAGCTTCCCAAATAGATGGTTTCACAAAAAAATTTCCTAAATGCAACTATATGCCATGATGCAACTAACATATATACATCCTAATGCATATGCTTCTACCAACTAATATGCCAAATAATCTAAATGCAATCCTAAATTCACATTGTTTTTACCGCATCAATCAAAATAAAGCCACATAGTCATTAACATAAAGAGGAAAAAGGAGATTGGAAAGATCATACCTTGCGGTCTTCAATATCCTCATGTCTCGGATGTGGCGTAGTCAATCAATGTAAACAAGGATGAACAAACACAATATATACAAAACAATATATATAAACCTATACTAAAAAGGAATGAACATGTTTTCTATTTTTTCAATTATTCAGTTTTTTGGATTTTTCGAAATTTTTGATTTTTTTGGATTTTGAATAAAAGTGAAGTTAGAATTTCCCATCCCCACACTAGTATGGGCATTGTCCTCAATGGCCAATACGATAGGAAATTATGCAATAAGTATGCATGATTTCTAAACTAAATGCAAATTATACTAAGCTACACTACATGAGGCATGTGTTTTTGTTATGGCGGAGAGCATAATTTAAATTAGCTCCCAATGCATATGCATGGACTTCCCTAAACCAAAATAGACATTATTTCTAACGTCATGAATTTCGGGGGAGTTTATGCACATGGAATGTAATGTATGAAACTAAAGATTGTCATTTTGGATTTTACAAGTTGGGAACAAAGATAAAGAACACCTTGATGAAGCCAAGGTGTTAGTCCCCCAATGTTGCTAGGACTCCACAAAATGATCAAAACAAATATTGTACAACAAATTATGAAAACATCAAATTCTTTTCATGAAAGTTAAAAAGAGAAGGGATAAAGGAAACTTGACTTAAGCCTTGATGGGTACCTCTTGCCCGCTCCATCAAGCTATGAAGAGATCCCTAGAGATCGCCATCATCCCTCTCTAAGTCACTATCCCAAGCCTCTTTGGATACATCACTTGCATTGAAGTCCATGAACTGATCTTCCTCACTATTGAGCTCCACCGTATCTCCACCACAAGACTTATCGCTCCCTTTGCCTTCTTGCCCATTTGCTCCTTCATTTGCTCTTGCCGAGTTTGGGAAGAGAATGTCCATTTGGGCCCAAGAGGGAAACATTCCCTCCTTGCTAACCTTCCCTTGTTGAACCAAATGGTGGAATTGTGGGTATAGAGCATGGTAGCTATCCACGGTAGCTTCATATTGACGGAGATGCATGTCTTGGAGAATTCCAGTGATAAAATCGTCTCGGGGGAGGATGAAGGGGTTAGGGTGATTGTATGGTTGGTATTGAAAAGGGTAGGGAGGTATCTTGATCTTTTCATTTTGTTGTTGTGGCTCGTTTTATTTTTGTTGGGTTTGTGGTGGTGCTTGATTTGCTTGGTTCGGGTTTGAGGGGATGAGGTCTGAGGGGATTGGGCATAGAGGACCCCTCCTTGGTGAAATTCTCGGTAAACCGTTCATTGGCAAGTAGATAGGATTGCTCCCTTTTGTTATCCATTTGATTTTCTTTTCAAAACCCTCGTGGGTTATCCAATGATGTTGCACAAGGATTAGCTCCAAAGTTATCCTTGTATTTCCCGGGAGGGGAGTGTACTCATTGCTCTCATTAAACCTTGGATTGAAGTGTTTTGCGAGTCTTGTAATGAGTCCTCCATTGACGATATGCTTGATCCCATCGTCATCTCCATTTCGAAACTTATCCCATTTCTCGAGGAGTACAAGTGGTGCATTAAAATGGTATCCACTCCTTCCTTGGATCTCAAGATATGATTCCATGAATACGAGATCAAGCTCATTCACAATTGCCGGGTCTCGGCGTGCAAGAATAGTTCCGGATAAGAACCGGTAAGTGAGCCTTAGAATAGGGTTTTGGATGTGGAATGCCAAACATTCCTTGATATACAAAAAGCCTCGACCGGTCATGGCTCTCCACAATGGTGCCACACTATACTTCTTAGGTCTTGATGTTCGGGTAGGCGAAATATCCAAACCGAGTACATTTGCAAACTCAACAAGAGTCATCATCCTTGTTACCTTCTCCAATCTAAACTCTATGCAAATTGTTTTGTTCAAAGTTGTGATCTTTAAGAAACTTAAGAACTCAAGAACAAGAGGTCGGTAGGTTTGCTCATGTAAGAGAAACAAGGTAGAAAGACCAAAAAACTCAAAAAGGGCTTCCGTTTGATGGTATATTCCAAGCTTTCTTAAGGTTTCATAGCATAAAAATTTGGTAGGAAGAATATTCTTACCAAGTAGTCGGTGAAAGACAAGCCTTTGAACATTGTTCACAAACTCAATGTTAGAAAAATCGTCAAGCTTGGTGAGATCCACAATCTCTTCATGTTCCTTCCTTAGAGTGTTGATGTGAGAAGTAGATGAGCTTCCTCTCACTCTTGGTCTTCTTCTTTCCCTAAACGAAGATCCTCTTGGTCCCATTCTTTGATTGTAAATTTGGAATTTGATTTGTTAAAATATGGAGATGCTCTTTGTGAATTAGATCTTGCTTTTGAATCTTTTTGAAACCATAGAATTTGGGGGTTTTTGTTTTTGTGGAGTGAATGAGTGCTTGAGATATGTCTTGGAGTCATAAGAGAGGGGGTTTTTATATTGTAAGTGGAAAGAAGGATGAAGTGTCACAAATTGTGTTGTAGGGAAGAAAATTGATTGTGAAAATCGGGAGTAAAAGACGCAGGGGGACGAGCGGATTCGTCAACGAGACGCTCAGATTCTTGGGTGTTGGGACGAGCGGATTCTACGTGGGACACTCGGATTCTTTTATAGAGAAAAATTCCAGATTTTGAAACAGCCAGGACGAGCTTCCTTAGGTCGGGACGAGCGTCTTTCAACAGTAGGACGAGCGGCTTTTTATTTGAGGCGCTCGGATTTTGTTACAGGGAAAAATACCAGAAACTTTTGCCAACCAGACGAGCGGATTCCTAACACGATAGGCATCTGGAATAGGACGAGCGGATCAGCACTTGATACGCTCGGATTTCAGGTCAGAACTAAACAGCTGCTTGTCAGCTCCAGTAGGACGAGCGGATCACCAAGGCGATGCTCGGATTCTCTGCTTGGACGGGCGTCTTCTTCTCAGGACGCTCGGATTCCTCCTGTCTTTCTTTCACTCGGATAGAAATATTTCCCACACTTGAAAACTAGTTCCTTCATTCATAAAAATGATTAGTGGCCCTCCCTCACTTACTCTCATGGAAAGAATCATGTTTATGATAGAAATGCAATAAAATTAAAAGTACAAGTAAGAAGGGTTAGTATATTTACAAGTGGTGGTTTAGGGAGGACTCCACCAAACTCTCCTTTTCATGATCTCTTCAAGGATGAGGAGGCCCGAGGTAGGTGACCTCGACCTCGCCAATGAATGCTCCCTCATAATATGGCTTCAATCATTGGCCATTGACCTTGAATTTGCTTCCATCTTCCGATTTGATCTCAAAGTCTCCATACTTGCCTACATCGGTGATCACATAACGAACCATCCATCTAGAGTTCAACTTCCCGGGAAAGAGTCGATATCGGGAATTGAATAGAAGGACTTTATCTCCTTTGTGTAAGGCTTGTTGCTTGATTCTCTTATCATGAAGCAACTCCGTCCTTTCCTTGTAGATCTTTGTGTTCTCATAATATTATAGTCGGAATTTTTCCAACTCTTGGATTTGTATAATCCTCCTTTGACCACTTAATTTGAGATCAAGGTTGAGAGCTTTGATTGCCCAAAAAGCTTTGTATTCTAACTCAATTGGCAAGTGGCATGCTTTCCCATAGACAAGCTTGTAAGGAGAAGCTCCTATGGGAGTCTTATAGGCCATCCTATAAGCCCAAAGAGCGTCATCAAGCTTCATGCTCCAATCTTTACGAGTCTTGTTTACAACTTTCTCAAGAATTTGCTTAATCTCTCTATTTGAAACTTCAACTTGACTGCTTGTTTGAGGATGGTATCCTAAGCCAGTTCTATGTTGAACACCATATTTGGTCAAAAGGGATGTGAGCTTCTTCTCGTGAAAATGCGTTCCTCCATCACTTATGATTTCTCTAGGGACTCCGAATCTTGGGAAGATTATTTTATTGAAGAGCTTAGTGACCGTTTTTGCATCATTGGTTGGGGTGGCAATTGCCTCCACCCATTTTGAGACGTAGTCTACGGCCAAAACAATATATTTGTTTCCCTTTGATGTTACGAACGGCCCTTGGTAGTCGATCCCCCAAACGTCGAAGATCTCTACCTCTAGTATGCACCTTTGTGGCATTTCATTCCTCCAAGAGATATTCCCCGTCCTTTGACAAGCATCACAATGAAGGATGAATTCCCTTGCATCTTGGAACATCGTAGGCCAATAGAAGCCTGATTGAAGAATTTTTGCAATGGTTGTCCTTGCTCCATGGTGTCCACCATAAGGTGACGAGTGGCATCCTTCCAAGACTCCTTGAATCTCCCATTGAGGGATGCACCTTCGGTAGAGCCCATCACTACACTCCTTGTAAAGATTTGGGTCATCCCAAAAATACCTCTTTACTTTGAATAATAACCTCTTTCTTTGGTTGTAGTTTAAGTTTGGAGGGAGTACTCTTCCAACAATATAGTTGGCATAATCGGCAAACCATGGGGTGATATGTCTCTCAAGTTTTGTTTGAATAGCCATCAAGATATCATCGGGGAAAGAGTCATTGATTGGTATTTCTCCTTCTTCATCATGAAACCGAATCCTTGACAAATGATCCACCACTACATTTTCGGCTCCCTTTTTCTCTCTTATTTCCAAGTCGAATTCTTGAAGAAGCAAAATCCATCTCAACAACCTTGGTTTTGCCTCTTTCTTTATTAAGAGACATCGAAGGGCACGATGATCTGAAAAGACAGTCACTTTGGATCCAAGTAAGTAGGAACGAAATTTGTCCAAAGCATAGACAATGGCAAGAAGCTCTTTCTCGGTGGTATCATAGTTCACTTGGGAAGAATCAAGAGTCTTGCTTATATACTAGATATCATGTAGAGCTCTCCCTACCCGTTGGCCAAGAACCGCTCCAACGGCGTAGTTACTAGCATCACACATAATCTCGAACGGTAGTTCCCAATTTGGAGGTCGAATGATCGGTACCGAGATTAGTGCTTCCTTGATTCTATTAAAGGCTTCAACACACTCATTAGTGAAATGGAATTGGGCATCTTTAAGTAAGAGTTGAGTGAGGGGTTTCGTGATTTTTGAGAAATCTTTTATGAAACGGCGATAGAAACCCGCGTGACCGAGAAAAATTCGCACCCCTTTAACATTCACGGGAGGTGGGAGTTTCTCTATCACCTCAACCTTAGCTTTATCGACCTCGATGCCCTTTTCCGAGATTAAATAACCCAAAACAATTCCTTCATTGACCATGAAGTGACACTTTTCCCAATTTAAATCAAGACTAACATCTTCACATTTTTGCAATACAAGAGAAAGATTATGCAAACATGAGTCAAAGTCTTTTCCATAAACGCAAAAATCATCCATAAAAACTTCCATTATGGTTTCTAGGTAGTCGGAGAAGACACTCATCATGCATCTTTGAAAAGTGGCGGGGGCATTACACAAGCCAAAAGGCATCTTCCTATATGCAAAAATACCATAAGGGCATGTGAAGGTGGTCTTGTATTGGTTATCCGGGTGTATAGGGATTCGAAAGAATCCCGAATACCAGTCAAGGTAGCAAAATAACTTATTGGAGGCTAGCCCCTCAAGCATTTGGTCAATGAATGGTAGGGGAAATGATCCTTCCTTGTTGCGGAATTCAATTTTCGATAGTCAATAGACATACGCCAACCGGTGATCTTCCTTGTGGGTATTAGCTCATTCTTTTCATTTGTCACTACCGTGGTACCTCCTTTCTTAGGTACTACTTAAATGGGGCTAACCCATAAAGCATCCGATATGGGATATATGATTCCCGCATCAAGTAATTTCATAACCTCTCCTTTAACAACTTCTTGCATGTGTGGGTTTAATCTCCTTTGAGATTAGATGGTAGTTCTATGGTCCTCTTCTAAATGAATTCTATGCATGCAAAAGTTGGGACTTATCCCCTTGAGGTCATATAGACTATAACCTATAGCCTTTTCATGTTGTTTCAACACATCAAGCAATTTTCCCAATTGGTTTTCATCAAGTTTGTCATTAACAATCACGGGTTTTGTCTTAGATTCATCAAGATAAGCATATTTCAAATTTGGGGGAAGGAGTTTTAAAGTTGGGACTTGTACCTCACTTTCCTCCATTTAAGGTTCATTGAGAACTTTCTCCATTTCCATTAGACACTCCATTCTCATGGCATGTTCAACTTGTTCTTCAAGCTCATCAATCTCGTCATACTCAAATTCCGTGACAAATTCTTCTTGCTCTTCGGCTTGTAGGATGTCTTCTATGATTGCTTGCTCTTGTTCCATAGGTTGATATGCTTCCACAAGGATGTTATGTACTAATTCGGATTGCTCATGAGTAAGTTCTTTGTTAGCTAGAGCGGCCTCAAGAAGATGTACCTCTAACTCCCAATGCATATTTTTGGCTTCACTTGCTTCCAAGGCTTCCAATGCTTGCATAGGGTCTTTGAAGGAAGGTATACTCAAGTGGTCCTCAACAAAACAATCTATAATATCCATCTTGCAAAATATCAAACAACTCGAAAATATTAGAACAAACCTTGAGGAGTTTTACTTCCCCAAGGCAAAGATAGACACAACTAATAACAATCAAAGAAAATCAAATCAAGTTAACACCGTCCCCGGCAACGGCGCCATTTTTGGTCGGTCCGCTTTGAGCTTAGATTTTGGTTACTTATCGTTAGGAGCACCTAGACAAAAACAATATTTATAAATTCACAAATAACTCTACTATTAGTAAAGAGGCAAGTAAAGGTCGGATCCCAAGGGACGGGTATTGATGTAGGATTTTCGATTGCAAGTAGTGGTGCATAGGGGTGTCACAATTTGGGTTGAGATGAGAAGATCACTAAACTAAATAACAATAAAAGTAAACAAGCAAGATGACTAAAATGAGATGTAAACAATTGATTAAAAGCACTAGGGTGTCATGGGGTCATAGGGGATTCATGGGAATTGATCATACAAACATGTTCTCAAATTATAAGCAAGCAATTATTGTTGTGATAGGATCGAGTTGGTTTATATCTTACAATCCTAGGAATGTTTGGGTCCCGGAGCCGAATCGATTAGATTGTACAACACCTACAAGTCGACTTATTCCTCCCCACTCAACTATATGCATGGTCTAATGAGACTCGAGTTAGTTTATGTCTTACAAGTCTAATTGAAAAGGTAGGTGATGGGTAAAAAATGCAAGGATTCATAGGCTCGCATTTCATCAAACATAGCATGTGCATAAGTTGAGATCACAACAAGCAAGCAAATAAATTATGAAAACATATTAAATTAAGCATGAATCATCCCCCATTTTGGTTTCCCCTAATTACCCATTAACCCTAGTTAACGAAAGTACTCACTCATTATCAAGTTTAACATGTTAACAAGGTTGTCAATCATATTAACAAAGCAAAACATGATGAATAAATGAAGATGATTAACAATAATTAAAAGGGGATTAAGAGAGTTATACCTAATAATGATTCCAAAATAATAATGGAAAGAATAATAGAAGTACTTGATGATTGATAAAAGGTTATCAATCTCCCAATAAACCCAAATAATCTGCAATTACCCAAAATAAAAGATGAACAAAAGAGAAATTAAGGAAATGAGATTTGTATTAATATTTGATTAGAAGTTGATTACAAGATTAAAGAGAGATTAGAATAATATAAATTACACTAAATATTGATAAGAAGAATATGATAATCTAATTAGACTAATGGGGTATTTATAGTGGGGATTAGGTGCACAAATTAGGGTTACTAAGGGCTTAAATGACGATTAAGTCCTTGAGGAATCGCTCCTCTCAAGAAAAGATGCGGGTCTCCTTTTAGCTAGTCTTCCAAAAATATGCGCATCTCAAATGAAGAAAGAAGAGGACGTGCCCCTCTAGAGTAGAATCCGAGCGTCCATGGGTCGGGACGGGCAGATTGGAGAGCTGTTAGACGAGCGGCTGTGTAACATTTTGTTTTATGGGCCTAAGTTCATGAGTTCTTATACTAGATAATCTGTTCTGGTACCCACGGTGATACTTGGGGGTTTGATAGATGAGCGAACTTCGGGACGAAGTTCATTTTAAGGGGGGAAGACTGTAATAGTCCGTATTTTATATCGCTAATTGAGTCGAGTTAACCGTTTAGTCGTATTGATATCGTAAGATCGAGTTATTCGTAACTTGTTGAGACGGGTTTAACTGAATGAAGTCACGTTAGCTAGCCCAGTTACCAACCACGCTGACCCATGTCACTTACCCTTTTACCCAGGCACGTTTACCCATGACCCATTTACCATCTAACGTAAATTTTAACCTAATTTTACCCTAGCTCTACAAAACCCTACTCCCTCACCTGCCTCCTTCATTTCATCAGCTTCAATCTCAACCTTCACGCAAATCGAGAGAGAGAGAAAGAGAGAGTGAGTGTGGGTGTTGACGACGCAGCAAGGAAGAGCATAGCGTGGTTGTCGACGCTTTGTGGCGGCCTGAGTGGTGGTTTACGTGGCAGTTTAGGTAAGCAGTCACTCTTTCTTTTTCGTTTTTGTGGTTTGTCGGGTTGTAGTTGTTGTCATCGTGTGTCACAGGGAGGTGGTAATGGTTATTGGTGTCGGGGAAATGGTTTTGGGTGGTTTGAGTCGCCCCTATTGGTGGCGGTTAGGGGGGTTGTAGGCGGCTGAAATGGCGGCAGGAGGCATTGTCGACAAAGACAATCAGACGGATTTAAGCAGGGGATTTCAGGCGGGTTTAGATGGTTAGGATTGGGGTGGCACCACCGTGGACTCGGGGGAGGTCGGAACGGTGGTGCCACAGTGTCTGTGTGCATGGTTTGACGGCGAGCAGAATGGTGGTGGTAGGATAGGGTGCTGTTGACAACGGTGGTGGCATAGGGGTTGTGTAGGGGCTGCTGTGGTGGCAACCACGGACGGTGGAGTGAACCAGGGGGGGTTTTGTGGCCTTGGTTCGACTCACCGGCGGGAGTCGAACCCAGTGTGAGTGGTGCTAGGGACCCAGGTTAGACCCGGTGTCTGACCTGGCGGCTGTCACGGTGGAAAGGTGGCGCGTAGGAGTTGGGGTTTGGGTTAGAAGTCGTGAGTTGGGGCGTGTTGTTTAGTCGGTTTGATTCGTTTTCTTTATTGTTTAAGTATCGTAGTTAGTTAGCTAATTTAATTCCCGAGTTATTTAAAATAATTAGAGTCGGGTTTCTTAAAATGGAAAAGCTGTTATATCGGGAAAGTTTCCATTTAAGGAAACTTTCCATTTTAAGAAGTTTCTATTTTTAGTAACTTTCTGTTTTGGGAACGGGAATAGTTTAAGTAATTGCTTATCATTTATTTATCTTTCAGAGGGCGAATTTGTTGTGGAATATTACTGAGCATCGACTATTTGACTACAGTACTGAGGTAGGGGAATACACTGATTAAGTTCTTACAATTATAAAGAGTTGGCATGTTCGGTGATTATATGACATATCTGTTTATCTTGTTTATCTCGTTAAGCATCATTGTTTCATACGTCTCATATATTTCATATGCATCGGAGTTGGAGTTGGAGGAGATGAGTTTATTGTGATTAAGGCCCAGGCGGGTTCTGCAGGACTTGCCCTGGTGACCTCAGCTACGAGCTGGTATATCAACGACGGTCGATTGATATAGTCTGCCGGGGATCGGTATGGTGGGCGTTCCGGGGGATGTGTGTGATGGAGATGGACTTGGAGGAACATATCATTGCATTCTTTATATATATCGTATTACCTACTCAACCTCGCGGTTGACCCTGTGTATTCGTGTATGCCTGTGATGATCCATTTATTGGGGAGCAGATTGACAGGTTGTTGAGACATTGGGAGCTGGCAGGGGAGAGAGCATGGATAGAGTCGTTACTGAGAGCCTTGAACCTTACTACTTATGATAGAGTCATTGATTCTGTTATAGTACCCTCGGGAGAGTCTGTGTCTTGTGATAGAATCTATACTAGCATACCCATTCAGATTGGGGAGGTTGTCTTTCACTGTGACCTTATGGAGTTTCCATTGGGTGGTTTCGAGGTGATTCTAGGGATGGATTGGTTGGGAAAGTACAAAGCTTTCATTGACTGTTTCCAAAAGAAAATATCTTTGAGAGGACCTAAGGGAGTCAGAGTAACCTACAAGGGATACAGGGTCAAACCCAAAGTCAAATTTATCTCGGTAAACACCCTCAAATCGAGTCTGAGGAAGGGAGACCAGTTGATCTTGTGTCGGATGTGGGATAGAGAGTCCGAGACCCCTAGGATTTCGACATACCTATGGTGAGAGACTTTGAGGGGGTATTTCCGGAAGAGATTCCTGGGCTACCACCTAAGCGCGACGTTGACTTTTCCATTGATCTAAAGCCGGGAGCTGGACCTATTTCTAAACCACCATACCGTATGGGACCGAAAGAGATGGAGGAATTGAAGAAGCAATTGGATGAATTGGCTGAGAAGGGTTATATTCGACCCAGTGTTTCACCTTGGGGAGCACCTGTCCTTTTTGTCAAGAAAAAGGATGGAAGTTTGAGGCTGTGTGTTGATTACCGAGAGTTGAATAATGTGACTATCAAGAACCGATATCCATTGCCAAGGATTGATGATTTGTTTGACCAATTGAGTGGGGCTGGAGTGTTCTCGAAGATTGATCCGAGGTCGGGTTATCATCAACTGAGGATAAAGAACGAAGATATTCCTAAGACTGCATTCAGAACTAGATATGGACTCTATGAGTTCGTGGTCATGCCCTTCGGATTGACCAATGCGCCAGCTGTGTTTATGGATCTAATGAATCGGGTGTTCAGTCCTTATCTGGACAAGTTTGTGGTTGTATTCATTGATGATATATTGGTTTACTCCAAGAATGAGGAAGAGCACGAGGAACATCTGAGGATAGTGTTGAGGACTTTGGCAGAGAATCAGTTGTATGCCAAATTGAGTAAGTGCGAGTTCTGGTTGAAGAAAGTTGCCTTTCTGGGGCATGTGATTTCCAAAGAGGGGGTGTCAGTGGATCCTAGCAAGATCGAGGCTGTGACTAAATGGCAGAGCCCAAAGAATGTGGGCAAAATTCGAAGCTTCTTGGGACTAGCCGGATATTACAGGAGGTTTGTCAAAGACTTCTCGAAGATAGCAAAACCTTTGACATCGCTAATGAGGAAGGAGAACAGGTTTGTTTGGGACGAGAGTTGTGAGAAGGCTTTCTTGACACTTAAAGAGCGCCTAACCACAGCTCCTATCCTTGCTTTGCCAGACGGGAATGATAACTTCGAAGTGTATACTGATGCTTCCAAGATAGGGTTAGGGTGTGTGTTGATGCAGAACGGGAAGGTAATCGCGTACGCTTCTCGACAGTTGAAGACCTATGAGGATAATTACCCTACCCATGATCTAGAGTTGGGAGCCGTGGTGTTTGCTCTTAAGTTGTGGCGGCATTATCTCTATGGAGCGACTTTCAAGGTATTTTCTGATCACAAGAGCACAAGTATATCTATACTCGAAGGAGCCGAACATGAGACAGAGGAGATGGATCGAGTTGATTGGTGACTATGACATGGACCTACTCTATCATGAAGGGAAGGCGAATGTCGTAGCTGATGCTTTAAGTCGGAAGTCTATCCACGCCTTGATCAGTGCCAGATCCAGGGTGAGGATGCTTGGTGAGCTAAGGAAGATGGGGATTTACATGATCCGACGAGGTGAGACCATTGGAGATATGACAGTTGAGCCGGAATTGTACGAGGAGATTCGAGAGCTACAGAAAGAGGATGCTAGGATTCGAAATGGCGCAATGCGGTAGAGCGAGCAGTGTAGAACCTTACTCTAAATTCGTATTCATTCGGATGGGAGCTTGAGGTTTGGACAGAGGTGGTGTGTGCCGGCTAACGAGGAACCAAGAAGAAAATTCTTACTGAGGCACATGCTACTCCTTATTCTGTATATCCTGGAGGGGATAAGTTATACAAGGATCTCAAGAAGACGTTCGGTGGCCTAATATGAAGAAGGAAGTCGCGAGTTCGTGTCTCGATGTTTGACATGCCGAGGGTGAAGGGTGAGCACAAGAGACCACAGGGGAAAGTTCAGCTGCTAGATGTGCCAGAGTGGAAGTGGGAGAGTATATCCATGGACTTCATCGTCGGGTTGCCTCGGTCTCAAAGAGGTAACAACATGATTTGGGTGATGGTCGACAGGTTGACCAAGTCAGCTCACTTTATTCCCATGAAAGATACTTGGAGTAAGGCTGAGATGGCTAAGGCTTATGTTCAGTATGTGGTAAAGTTGCATGGTGTGCCTAAAGATATCGTCTCCGACAGAGATTCCAGGTTTCTATCCAAGTTCTGGCAGGAACTGCAGTAATTGATGGGTACTCAACTGAAGATGAGCACCGCTTTCCATCCTGCTACTGACGGTCAGACAGAGAGGACTATTCAGACCCTCGAGGACTTGCTGAGAGCTTGTGTTCTAGAGTTTGGCGGATCTTAGGAAGACAGACTGGGGTTGATCGAGTTTTCTTACAACAACAGTTATCACGCTAGCATTGGGATGGCTCCATTTGAGGCACTTTATGGTAGGAAATGCAGGAGTCCTGTGTGTTGGGATGATCGATCCGACGCCGTTTTGGGGCCGAGATGATTCGGAGATGGTTGAACAGTGCAGATTATCGTGCAAAGATGAGAGCTTCCCAGGACAGACAGAAGAGCTATGCTGACACAGGGAGAAGTGACATTTCTTTCGAGGTGGGAGAGAAGATACTACTCAAAGTGTCGCCGATGAAGGGAGTTATGAGGTTCGGAAAGCGAGGAAAGCTGAGTCAGAAATTCATCGGACCTTATGAGATTTTGGACAGAGTTGGAGAGGTGGCATACCGTTTAGCTTTGCCACCAGCGTTAGCCAGAGTTCACAATGTTTTTCATGTTTCCCAGTTGCGGAGGTACTTGAGCGATCCATCACATGTGTTGAGTCCTGAGGTGATCGAGGTGGATGAGCAGTTATCCTATCTGGAGACACCTAAGGAGATTTTGGACAGGAAAGTGAGGAAGACCAGGAATGGAGAGACAACTTTGGTGAAAGTCTTATTGACTAGCCACAATGTTGAGCAAGCTACATTGGAGACTGAGGCTTCCATGAGGGAAAGCTATCCACACCTGTTTGCATGAGGTAAGTTCCGGGACGTAACTTTCTTTTTAGGAAGGTAGAATGTAACATTTTGTTTTATGGGCCTAAGTTCATGAGTTCTTATACTAGATAATCTGTTCTGGTACCCACGGTGATACTTGGGGGTTTGATAGATGAGCGAACTTCGGGACGAAGTTCATTTTAAGGGGGGAAGACTGTAATACTCCGTATTTTATATCGCTAATTGAGTCGAGTTAACCGTTTAGTCGTATTGATATCGTAAGATCGAGTTATTCGTAACTTGTTGAGACGGGTTTAACTGAATGAAGTCACGTTAGCTAGCCCAGTTACCAACCACGCTGACCCATGTCACTTACCCTTTTACCCAGGCACGTTTACCCATGACCCATTTACCATCTAACGTAAATTTTAACCTAATTTTACCCTAGCTCTACAAAACCCTACTCCCTCACCCGCCTCCCTCATTTCATCAGCTTCAATCTCAACCTTCACGCAAATCGAGAGAGAGAGAGTGAGTGTGGGTGTTGACGGCGCAACAAGGAAGAGCATAGGGTGGTTGTCGACGCTTTGTGGCGGCCTGAGTGGTGGTTAGGGGGGTTGTAGGCGGTGGAAATGGCGGCAGGAGGCATTGTCAACAGAGACAATCAGACGGGTTTAAGCAGGGGTTTTCAGGCGGGTTTAGATGGTTAGGATTGGGGTGGCACCACCGTGGAGTCGGGGGAGGTCGAAATAGCGGTGCCACGGTGTCTGTGTGCATGGTTTGACGGCGAGCAGAATGGTGGTGGTAGGATAGGGTGCTGTTGACAACGGTGGTGGCTGAGGGGTTGTGTAGGGGCTGCTGTGGTGGCAACCACAGACGGTGGAGTGAACCAGGGGGGTTTTTGTGGCCTTGGTTCGACTCACCGGCGGAGTCGAACCCGGTGTGGGTGGTGGTAGGGACCCGTGTCGACCTGTCCGACCCCGCACCGTCACGGTGGAAAGGTGGCGCGTGGGAGTTGGGGTTTGGGTTAGAAGTCGTGAGTTGGGGCGTGTTGTTTAGTCGGTTTGATTCGTTTTCTTTATTGTTTAAGTATCGTAGTCAGTTAGCTCATTTAATTCCCGAGTTATTTAAAATAATTAGAGTCAGGTTTTGAGTCGGGTTTGTTAAAATGGAAAAGCTGTTATATCGGAAAAGTTTCCATTTAAGGAAACTTTCCATTTTAAGAAGTTTCTATTTTTAGTAACTTTCTGTTTTGGGAACGGGAAAAGTTTAAGTAATTGTTTATCATTTATTTATCTTTCAGAGGGCGAATTTGTTGTGGAATATTACTGAGCATCGACTATTTGACTGCAGTACTGAGGTAGGGGAATACACTGATTAAGTTCTTACAATTATAAAGAGTTGGCATGTTCGGTGATTATATGACATATCTGTTTATCTTGTTTATCTCGTTAAGCATCATTGTTTCATACGTCTCATACATTTCATATGCATCGGAGTTGGAATTGGAGGAGATGAGTTTATTGTGATTAAGGCCTAGGCGGGTTCTGCAGGACTTGCTCTGGTGACCTCAGCTACGAGCTGGTATATCGACGACGGTCGATTGATATAGTCTGCCGGGGATCGGTATGGCTGGGCGTTCCGGGGATGTGTGTGATGGAGATGGACTTGGAAGAACATATCATTGCATTCTTTATATATATCGTATTACCTACTCAACCTCGCGGTTGACCCTGTGTATTCGTGTATGCCCGTGATGATCCATTTATTGGGAGCGAGATTGACAGTTGTTGAGACATTGGGAGCCGGCGGGGAGAGAGTATAGATCACCCGACTTAGAGCTAGCTCACTTTTATTTCTCATTTAGTTATCGACTTTACTTCCGTTTAAGACATGTTCCATTTCAGTTGTAAACATTTATAAACTTTTAATTTAAAGTACTATTTATCTTTCCCTTTGTTATCTACTGCCTCGGGTTTCCGAGATGGTAACACCCTTCTTTATCTGAGGAGTCCTAGTTCAGACCCTTAAATAAATGGGGGTGTTACAGGCTGGGTGGCTTGGACGAGCGTCCTGGGAAGCTGTTGGACGGGCGTCCCGATGGTATGGACGAGCGTCCTGGGACTCAGCTTCCTTTTCTTATTTTCTTCTTTTCTTCTTCCAACAATCCTCCGGGATTTTGTCGGGGATGCAAGGATCTTTTTCATCATTGCCCATCTACTACATTATGTACAAAGGCCTTCTAGTCTTGTCTTCTCTTTGATGCTTGGTCATTAGATTCGATCAGTTTAGCTCTATTTTGCCATGAAAATGCAAGGTTTGCACTCCTCTCCTACCAAGGAAACAAAACCTCAAAGAATATGCAAAACAAAGGACTAAAGATAGTAAATGACCCAAATATGCACTAAAAAGCATAGGAACAAGGCTAATTTGGGGACTAAATATGCTCATATATTGATCACATCAGCCTTTAAGTGTAAGAATTAGGATAGTCTTCATGCCTAATTTCGGCATAGATCAAGTCATAGATGGACTCTTCATCATCAGCGGGCAGCACAGGTGGAATGACCTCTTTCTCCCATGACATAGGCACGGTGGCAGGAATGTGATGCCTCCTGTAATGTGTCAGCAGATGATGATCAACATGGGTTGCAACTCATAGATAAGGGCCCTTTTGTTTAGCATTGATACGGTCATTTCTGTATCAAAAATAAATACCTAAATATACTAACGGAAGCTAGTGATAAGTAGGGTCGATCTCCATAGGGAGGCAAGATATCTATCCGTAGTCCTTCTATCTAAGTCACAAATGGGGGGTTTTAGTTTTGTTTTGTAAACTACTAAAGGTTTAAAGGCAAGAGAAATAAAGTAAGAGTAGTAAAGCGAGAAAATGTAATAAAAGTGATCAAATAAGAGAGAGTATGTCAGGATTTCGGTTCACCAAGGTAGTCTATCGACTCAGTTGCAAATATCCTAGACAATTTACTGTGAGAAGGGCATGGGAAAGGTACTTCCGGTCCGCTATCCACCCTAGAATTCCACTAACTTAACTTCCTTTCTCATTAGGGTAGTCTACTGTTCATAGCAGGCCATGGATCCCCTAGTCCCAACATAAAGAAATTAGCTACTCATGTTCTTGGAATTGACAATAATAACAATAGACGTGATGATTCTAATAAAAGACATAATTAAAGAATAACGATAAAGCATAAATTAAACAAGAGTAATAATAAAGGAACAAGAAATTAATGTAAAACAAAGTATTGAGATTAAAAGAAGAAGAAGAATGATTACAATATTAAAGAATCCGGCGTACAGATCAATCCACAAAGCAAAGTATGAGATTAAGCAGTAAAGAGTGTTTAAGGATATAAAGAGAGATAAAGAGTTGTAAAAAGTTGTAAAGTAGAAGTAGCAGTGTTTATTAACCTAATTACGACTTCCTTATATAGGGAAGTGAAAAACTAACAAAGTAAACCTATCACGGGCTTAATTAAACCTGTGTATCATAGCTATCCCCTCGACCGAGTACTTTCAGACTACTCGTTCAAGGTCTTCTTCAGCAAATGTTCTCGATCGAGCACTTTGGGCTCTCGATCGAGTAACTCCAATAAAGCACAATTCGATCGAGCTCTTAGAACTACTCGATCGATCTCCTCTTCCTGCCAAACCACTCGATCGACTCATAATTCCACTCGATCGAGTGGAAATCCAATGCATCAGTCTCAAACTTGTCATGACAGCTTCATTTGACCTCCCTTCACGCTCTCCGAGGTACGACTCTTGCTCCAAAATCTCCGTATCCTTACAATTCATGCTAAATGGGACGAATAAGGGTCGATTCCGCTACTTTCAGGTCCATTTCTGCAATTAAGACAGAACAAAACAAAGTAGCCAATTCGGGGTATTTTGCAATATAAAGCGATACAAAAAGGCGACCTTGCAAGACTAACAAAATCGGACTCTCACGGGTCACTCTTCTCTCATGAAGTAAAGGGTGAATATAAATGTGTAAGAGAGAAAGAGAAAACAGTCACTCACCTAACTGCGACCTACATAACATGCATGCAACAAAAATGATAGACGATTCAAGTACTATACACACATTCCAACCAACAATGTCCGTCACAGCCGAGGGCTTACAAATAGTATGGGAAAGTGAGGTTACAGGTAAGAAAGGGCAAAACAGATTATGGAAATATGGAGGTAAAGCGTCAAGCTAGCACCTAAACAGGACCATATAAAACCATCTGAATTTCAGCTGATTAGAAAATAAAGCACAAGTGCCCTTCATTGGCACACAATTCACTACCCAAAATACTATCTCCTCAAAAAGATATAAATAGGAATGGAGGAGTAAGACCGTCACAAACTTCCCTTTTTTTTTTAACACGGTCTCATTTCTATTGCCAAAACAACTAACTCTTTTTTCCTTTTCTATTCTTTTTCTTCTTCTGTTTTCACGTGATTTTCACCTCTTTGTTTTCAATTCTTTTTTTTCTTTTTTTCACGTCTCTTTTTTTTCCTTTTCTTCATTCTTTCTTTTTTCTACCAACTCAAAACAGATGAAAACGAACCAAATTCCCAGCAATGATAAATATACCACAAAAGTCACACTAAACTAGCTTGACATGCAGGCTAAATTTTGGGTGTAGCTAATAGGTCAAAAAGGCTATATTTGGCTTAAGTGGAGCTAAATGGGTGAAAATGAAAGAAAGGGAAATTTGCAAGCACCTCGCTGCATGTGACACCGACCAGAAACTCGAATGTATGCAATTGACAAGAAATCGAATTCCATAAATGTGCAAAAGTGATAAACATGTTATGCAAGGAGTACTACTCTCAATTCCTACATGAACCGGTCATGAATGTCACCAGTTATATGGCTCTAAAACTCCGAAATTGTAAAGTAGGTTGCTAATTTATCAGGTCAAGTCTACACAGTCAGCTATATTTTTGACATTAACTCGTAGATATGCGCAAGACAAAACTATTAACTGTCAATTAGATGCAAGGCTCTAGTAAAGATGACAAGTTAAAGTGCAATTTCATCATGGAAATCTACCGTTCCGACTCAACCTATATGCAAAATGAAACGTGAATATTTTTTGATTTTTTGAAATTTTCTAATTTTTTTTTGAATTTTTTATGAATTTATTGAAATAAATAAATAAAAACAATGCAAGCGGAAAAAGTAAACGTGAATGCAAAACCAATGCAAAAATGCAGACTCAAAGGATACAATACCCTCCCCAAACCAAAACGGACAACGCCCTCGTTGTCCTCCAGCATACACCAGCAGATATACAATGGGAGATGGGTAAATACAACCAAAAAAATGCATGAAAAACAATAAATAAATAAGGAGACGAAAATAAAGAAAAGAGCAAAAAGTACTTACAAAATGACGAACTTCCCCAAACCAGCCAGAAAAATGGGGAAGTGAGTAGCCCAGTAGCTACTCGTCAGCAGTCTCCTCCTCCTCCTCTATCACCGTGTAGTCGGGATCACGCTCCTGCTCCCTCCTCCTCCTCCTCCTCAGCGGTGTCTGCCTCGCTGGCTGGCTGTGGGTACCCCTCTACCGGTTACCGGTAGAAATACAGGTGCGGCCAGCCCTCAGGAATAGGACGTTCTCTCCTCATGTGATGCTCGTATAAAGGGAACAAAGAAAGTGTAATGTCCCGCTCCAAACGAGCCTGCCTGGTAAGAAGCTCAAGAAGTAAACCATCACGGTGTCCTTGGTCAATGACCTCGGACACCTCAAAAGGTGGTGGTGGAACAAAATTAGCCGGGTAGACCGGTTGTGTAGTGTCAGGAGTGGGAATAGGGATCGGTGTAGGAGTGGTCGTGGAAGTCTGGCCACCCGTAGACGGTGTGGATCCCTCTCCGGTCTCAGGTCTCTTCCACTTCTTAGCAGCGGAAGTAGTGGTAGGTGGAGCAAGTCGAAGGTGGTAAAAGGGCAAGGTGGAGGTATCCTACCCCTAACAGTCGGTAAAGAGACAAGACGGGGTAGGGTGGTGCAAGGTAAGGGCTCGGACAAGGAACCAGAAATCTTCCAAGTCCGCTGGTCAGAAGCAAGCCAAAACATAGACAGCATAGTAGAAATGTCGAGGTACCTATCCCTGTCACCATGTGCTAAGTCACAAGGGAAGTCGGGGAAGATAGAACGGTTAAGAAAGGTGGCTATGCCAACACAGACAATGGTGCTCGCCGTCTACTGCCCCACAGTATGAAAATACTGAGCAGTCAAATAGGCAATGTTAAGCACAAAGGGGCCCTCACTATCAATGTTCAGATAGCCCCCAAGAATAGATAACTCAATGTTGTAACATTGTTGGGCTCTTTACGGCTAAAGATCGTCCCACCAATGAGACGCAAAAAGCAACGGGCCGGGGGAAGGTTGACATGAGCGAGTCTGCGCTCCTCAAAACGAGTTTGTGCCAAGGTTCGCCAAAGGATACGTAGGACCTTCCTAGGAGGGTCTGAGTCACCATGGGAGGACAGACCTAACCTACTACCAAACTCAGGTAGGGTCCAGGTCGTAGTCCGGTTAAACAACCCGAAGGAAACACAAGAACTACCCTGGTCAGTGACGTAGGCAGCTGTAGGAAAAGTGAAGGAGCTGAAAAACTCGAGGGTCAGCTCCTTATAGGTCGGGGCACTCATAGTAATCAGTCCAGACATCCCCGTCCTGTTCAATATCTCAACTACATGCTCATAAATTGCTAACTTCTCAAGCGATTTTTGACATAAAAATTTGGTCGAAAAAAAGTCACAGCTCTCTAAAGCATAAAAACGAGTACGATGCATAGCATTAACGAAACGTACCTCGGGGTAGTCAGGGTGCGGGTCAAGAGAGTCATCGGCACGGAACATAACACGACCAGCAGCGGGTGTGCCTTGTCCTCAACCCTGTCAACGCCCTCCAGTGCCTGATGAAGAAGCCCGTCCAGTAGCGGGGCGAGGTACTAGGGCATCCTGGAGGCAGCTGTGACAGCTGGTGATGACGCAGCAGGGGTAATCACCGTAGCAGAGAAGGTACCAGCAGTAACAAAAGTAGCAGCAACTGTACTAGTAGAGGCAGAGTTGACAGTGGCAGCGGGAACAGAGCAAACGGCAGTGAAAACAGTAGTACTAACAGAAACAGTAGTAGGGGCAGCAGTACTAACAGTCAAAGTAACGGTGGTAACAGCAGGGACCACCGTCTCAGTTAAGGATGGGGCAATAGTCGAACTAATCGAAGGGGAATTGCTACTGTCCATCCTAATCCAGCAAGTAATGGGGTAAATTCGTCAATTAAACAGAGAAACTTACTACCCTAATTAAACTCGGATTTTCGAAAAAATTTCGAAAAATAAACCCTAATCCTTCAAATATGTCGAAACAAGCAATTCAATAACAAAGGAATAAAGGGAATTACTTACTTGATGATTATCCCACATGAATAAGCAATAAATCGACAAAAATCCAGGGCAAATGACGGTTTTCGAACAAAAAACCCGAAATACCCTAATCACCCAAATTGGAAGCAACAAGGACGAATTTTAAGGGGAAAATAGGGGCAAATGTCGATTTAGGCACAAGTAAAATAGTGTGGGTGTTAGATGTGGTATTAGGAGAAGATTAAGGGAGAATTTGGGGAAATATCGTAGGTTAGTCGCATAAAGAAGAGACAAGGAAAGTTGAAATAAATTTAGAATGAAAATAGAAGTTAAAAGAATAACTCCCTGCGTGTAATAAACATTTTCACTCGATCAAGTGATTTTAAACCACTCGATCGAGGACTCTGGCATTTAATCTACTTGATCGAGCAGAAATCCATTCGATCGAGAACTCATCTATTTGGGCATTTCGATCGAGTGACTGAATCCACTCGATCAAGTTCTATTGCTGGGCAATCCTCTCGATCGAGTACATAAAGTACTCAATCGAGCTGTTTTCTCGTGGAACACATCCCCTTGCGACGTAACGTCCCCAAACCTGCATAAAAACACTCAAAAACATTTCCCGACAATACCAAATCACCAAAACATGCAGTCTATAGTCGATTTTCGCTAAAATAACTGAACTATTGTCTAACAGTCTAAAACCGCAATTAAAAAGTCTTAACGGAAATTTAAAATTATAAGTTATTACAAGGGGGCATTCCCCGCTTATCTTCCAAAACACTTTAATAGCCCACATGAGGGCTTCTGACTGGAGGAAGTCCCTTCAGCATCTCGGACCATCCTCTTTGAACGTCACGAATTTGAATTTGAACTGGCGGAAGGACAATAGTTGGCATCCACGTATGCCCGAACTTTCTTCTTCCTCTTGATATTCCCATCGACATTGGTATCTCCATCACTTTGATTGACTTTAACTGCACTTTGACCGTTATCATCTCCAGCATCCACTCTATCTGTACCTACAGTAAGAAAAACAGAAGAATGATCCTCATTTTCGCTCTCAGTTTGAGGCGGAGGAGTTACAACAGCAGAACAGTATTCAATTTTCTCAGCTAGAGTGTCTGTACTCGAGTCAACAGAGGATAGGGCATTACAAGGTTGAGCTTGCATGGGAGCCCTACGAGATTTGGACTGATGAAATATCAGCTCCTCATCTCCTACCTGAAATGTAAGTGTCTTTCCCTCGACGTCGATCAATGCACGAGTAGTGAATAAAAATGGTCGCCCTAAAATTATAGGGGTGTGAGTGTCCTTGGGTATGTCAAGAACCACAAACTCTACGGGAATAAAGAATCTCCCGATCTTGACAGGTATGTCCTCTATAAATCCTAGTGGCCGTGATATACTACGGTCGGCCATCTGAACGGTCATATTAGTATAATTAAATTTGGTCAAACCAAGTCTCTTACCAAGAGACAAAGGTAAGATGCTCACGCTAGCACCTAGATTTCATAACGCGTTATCAATCAAATGGGTTCCTATATGACAAGGAATTGAAATGCTACCCGGGTCTGTTTGTTTGGGTGGAAAATTATTCTGAACTAAGGCAGTCCCGACTTCAGTCAAAGCTACCATCTCATGGTCATTTATATGCCTCTTACACGATAAAATTTCTTTCATGAATTTCATATAAGAGGGTACCTGGGTGAGCAATTCGGCGAATGGAACGTTCACGTGAGGGCTTTTCAGAGGCTCAGCAAATTTCCCGAACTGTTGGTTAGCCTTGTTGTTCTGCAATCGCCTTGAAAAGGGCACAGTGATAGGAATTTCAAGCCTTTTATTCCTTTCTTCCAATGTCTCAACGGGTTCAAAGTCATTCTTACTCGATCGATCTCTTTTACCTCTCGATCGAGGTCTTTCAGCAGGTTTTTCACTCGATCAAGCATTCTCAGCCTCTCGATCGAGTTCTTCAATATCAGCTTTGTTCGATCGAGATAAAATATCACTCGATCGAACACTTTTCTCAGGCATTTCACTCGATGGAGACATTACATCCTCTCGATCAAAACCTTGAATATCCACTTTACTCGATCGACCCTCAGAACCACTCGATCGAGTAATATCATCAGCATTTCTAATCGATCGACCACCAGAAATTAGTCGATCGAGTATTTTCTTCGGATTGAGCATATTTTCAGCAATTGATGCCTAATCATTATCAGTAATATCACTCCTCGGGCCTAATATGTCCTCTACAGTTGAAAATTTTGGTCCTTCGTAAGAACGACCACTACGCATGTTAATCAAACTTATCATCTTATGTGGATTATTCTCAGATTGAGACGGTAAATGACCCGATTTTCTTGTGGACTGGCTAGCGGCGAGTTGGGCAACCTGGGTCTCGAGTGAGTTAATTAATGCTTCTTTTTGTTGGTCACTCATTTGCATCTGCTTAGTCAATGATTGAATCATCGACTTCAACTCAGCTAGCTCACTAACTCCACTTGAGGAAGCTCCTTGATATGGCGGTGGAAAAGATGGAGGCTTTTGAAATCCTTTTTTAGCCTTATGAGGAGGAACATAAGCTTGTTGCTGCTGCGGAGGAGTAGGATTATGCACATTTTGACTGGTCGACCTCAAATTGGGATGGACTGCACTTTGATTATTGTAATAGGAACCTCCTCCTTGCCTATATTGCCGAAAGGCAAGGACTTGCTCCTTCTCTGTTAGACAGTCAACAACAGTGTGACCGTCATTTCTCCCATATCTCTCATAATTAACGGTCTCTTGTCTAGTCAACAAGTGAACTGTTTGTTGATCACCAGCAGCTTGCAATTCTAACTTATCAAAACGGGCATTCATGGCTTCCAACTGAGCCACAACTGCATTATCAATCGAATGAACTGTCCGAATGCCATCTCTCGGGTTCCCTTACACAGCACAATGGGTCGCCATCTCCTCAATAATACCCCATCCCTTATAATCATCATTATTCTTTTAAAATCGCCCATTAGATGAGGCGTCAAGTACAGCACGATGGTCATCATTCAACCCATTGTAGAACTGGTTGCACAAAAACCACTGATCGAAACCATGGTGAGGAAGAGACCGCACCAACTTCTTGAAATAACACCAAGCCTCATAAAAATTCTCATCAAGTGCCAGCTTGAAACTTGTAATTTTTCCTCTCAGTTTATTGGTACGTTATGGAAGAAAGTACCTTTTATAAAAGGCAAGAGCAAGAGTGTCCTAGTTAGTGATACCGGCTGGAGTACGATCGAGATCAGTGAGCCACTCCCTGGCTCCGTCGGTCAGTGAAAAAGGAAACAAGACTACCTTTATTTTATCCTGGATCACTCCCTTAGTGGCGGGAATGGTAGAGCAGTAGTCAGTAAAAACCTCCATATGTTTACGCGGATCTTCACCCGCCACACCCCGAAACAAGTTCCTTTCGACCAAATTAATGTAGGACGATCTAATGTCAAATGTATTATCATCCTCTGTCGCAAGCTTGAAACCTTTAGGGATCGAGGCAGCTGTGAGCTCTGAGTGACTCGCAATATTAGGCATCTTTACTGGCTTAATAGCAGAAACAGAGTTGTCTTCTTCACAAGACGGATCTTCTGCAAAAAATAAAGTGTTGTAGCTCGGATTCAAAAGTACTTAAGTCTTCCTTTTGAATCTTCCTTTGCAGACGGAGTCAATGCCGAAATGATCTCTCTGGCTCAGGATCAGCAGGAACTAATTATGACCTGTTTGACCTGGGCATACACAACACTGAAAGAAATAAGTGAGAACTGTCTCAAGGAATAGAAATTCCCTAAGATGGAAAGAGATAAACAAAACAAGCAAGACAGATAGGGTTATTACCATCCCCGGCAACGGCGCCAAAATTTGATACGGTCGTTTCTGTACCAAAAATAAATTCCTAAATATACTAACGGAAGCTAGTGATAAGTAGGGTCGATCTCCACCGGGAGGCAAGATATCTATTCGTAGTCCATCTATCTAAGTCACAAATGGGGGGTTTTAGTTTGGTTTTCTAAACTACTAAAGGTTTAAAAGCAAGAGAAATAAAGTAAGAGCATTAAAGCGAGAAAATGTAATAAAAGTGATCAAATAGGAGAGAGTATGTCAGGATTTCGGTTCACCATGGTAGTATATCGACTCAGTTGCAAATAGCCTAGACAATTTACTGTGAGAAGGGCATGGGAAAGGTCCTTCCGGTCCGCTATCCACCCTAGAATTCCACTAACTTAACTTCCGTCCTCATTAAGATAGTCTATTGTTCATAGTAGGGCTGGTTGTTCCAATCTTCCGATCCAGGAACAAAGTTAACCAAATTAATGTTATTTAGAAGCGTGCACTCTACTAAATAGGTGTTACAGTTATATTCCTATGGGGACAGATTCTCACATGTAAATTATCTAGTCTATTCATTACATCATCACAACTCTACCATGGATCCCCTAGTCCCAACATAAAGAAATTAGCTACTCATGTTCTTGGAATTAACAATAATAACAATAGACATGATGATGCTAATATGATACATAATTAAAGAATAATGATACAGCATAAATTAAACAAGAGTAATAATAAAGGAACAAGAAATTAATGTAAAACAAAGTATTGAGATTAAAAGAAGAAGAATGATTACAATCTTAAAGAATCCGGCGTAGAGATCAATCCACAAAGCAAAGTATGAGATTAAGCAGTAAAGAGTGTTTAAAGATATAAAGAGAGATAAAGAGTTGTAAAAAGTTGTAAAGTAGAAGTAGCAGTGTTTATTAACCTAATTATGACTTCCTTATATAGGGAAGTGTAACACTAACAAAGTAAACCTATCACGTGCTTAATTAAACCCGTGTATCATAGCAATCCCCTGGATCGAGTGCTTTCAGACTAATCGATCGAGGTCTTCTTCAGCAAATGTTCTCGATCGAGCACTTTGGGCTCTCGATCGAGTAACTCCAATAAAGCACAATTCGATCGAGCTCTTACAACTACTCGATCGATCTCCTGTTCCTGCCAAACCACTCGATCGACTCATAGTTCCACTCGATCGAGTGGAAATCCAATGCATCAGCCTCAAACTCATCATGGCAGCTTCATTTGACCTCCCTTCACACACTCCGAGGTACGACTCTTGCTCCAAAATTTCTGTCTCCTTACAATGCATGCTAAATGGGACGAATAAGAGTCGATTCCGCTACTTTCAGGTCCATTTCTGCAATCAAGACAAGACAAAACAAAGTAGCCAATTCGGGGTATTTTATAATACAAAGCGATACAAAAAGGCATGGAAATGCGTGCAATAAGAGGCTAAAAAGTCTATATAAATTGCACGTATCAAGCATCCAAATAGAAGTATTCTTTCCCCGCATCTTTCCCCGCAAATCTAGCACCTAATTTTCTTACCTGACGAAAAGTATCATGGCAGTTGGCTTCGTCAAACTCGATAAAAGCGAAGCCTACAAAACCTTTCTTGTTTGTAGACACAGGGTTCACTTTTTTAACCGCAGTGAAACCGGAGTCATGAAGCATTTGCGTCAACCACCCAAAATTAGGGTTTAAACCCTTTTCATTCCCATCATAACGAACTAGGAGATTATGGAGAATGCAAGTAAAAGGTTGTGCGTAATGATAACGTGATTGTAGCTCCGATATACCAGCCATATTTTTTTTAGAGAGAAATTAAAAAGTAATTGTTTGATAATTTAGATTTTGACCTAAAACATTATGAAGACATATTTATAGTATTATTTTGGTCAAATTGAATATTATTGGTCAAATTGAATATTTATTAAAGTTCTGATAAAGTTTTGCATGTACTGGTCAAACTGAGAAATCTAATCAAATGCTGACTAAGGTTGAATTGAAAAACCGTTCTTTCATAATTGAAAATGATAACGGTTAAAAGAAACCCGTATCTATAACATAACAACGGGTACCACAAACCGTTGCTGGTGCTAATTTAGTAACGGTTTTTGAAATGCCATTTTCTTAAACTGGTAACGTTTGTCTAACAACCGTTAATAAGAGAGATTTTATAACGAGCTTTTGGAAATCGTTAAACGTTTTTTATAACGGTTTGTTAACTAGCCGTTGTCACATTATAATAACAACGGTTTTCGTGGGAAACCGTTATTCTCGTTATCGCGGTCTAGGTTTCTGACAATATTTGAAAAATGGTAATCTAAGTGTCGTTAATAAATGCATTAAACCGTTGTGATACGCTCCTTATTGATTGCCATATTTGGCGTAGTATTTTCAAAATATTTCTAAGTCTTCAAGTGACAATAGTCATCACTACCGTTGTCTTAAGTATTACACTCTCTTACCTAGAATCATTTGATCAATAAGTTGTCCATATCAATTCTTTCAAAGAATCAGTTTGAGGAAACTTGGTCTTGTAAACATTCTAGTTAGAGTATTGAGTTCCTAGACGGAGTAGTCTTTGAATTCGTGCCGCAACCGGAGTAGGTTGTTGGTCATTTTATTATAGGCTTTTTAAGTAGTCGGAGTAAATCACTTCACTTATTAATAAAAGAAAATTGGACGTAGGCCCTTAGAGTGTTGGCCGAACCAATTCAAAAACATTGTGTTGATCTCTCGTTGCTTTTAATTCCGCTGCATTTATTTTACTCGTACTTCATTTACGTTTTTCTTTAACAACGGTTCTGGATACTGTTGCATTTAGTCTGTAGCCTTAACCTCTTGTGCTAAGACAAACAAGCAATAGTCAGAACAACCGTTGCCTTAATTTTTAGCAATCTTCTTCAACAACGCGATACACTCTCAACTAATAGATTTATTTGATGTATCCACTTGTTCCTCACATCATTAATCAAACTTACTATAATTCAATAAAGATCAAGTTGAAAATTTTAAAATAGTACCTAATTCACCCCCGCCCACTCTTAGGGACTTGGAATCCTAAACTCTTTATATTTCTTACCATTTTCATTTACGCACCAAACCTAAATGTAGTGCTGTTTTTCAACTGAAGATTAAATCAGTTTATTTACTATGTGTTCAACTACAAAAAGAAAAGGAAAAGGAAAATATATAGTGTAGTCTATACCACGTTTCTATAGTCAGAGACGAAGCACAGGCCTGGCTAGGCGGGCCATGGCCCGCGCGGGTTTTATGAAAATTTTCTACACTTAAAAAAATTTCTAAAAATTAAAAAAAAAATCCGTCCTTCCTTTACTGAATCTTCTCCATATTCATGTTTGCCATAACAAATAGAAACATAGTTAAATTTGTATAGAAATTAATTGCAGAATTACTACCATAACTAAAAAAAATTAAAATTTTCTATGTTATAAATGGTAAAAAAAAATTATAAGTAGTACTGGAAAACAAAGTAAATAAAACAAAGGGCCATTATACAAAAAATCGAGTAGTCTCCATTGCCGATTTGCGTTAATAGGAAGTAGATATTTCGGAATTTGGAGATCAATTTCAAGTAATTTCTTATCTAATTTATTTTTTTTCCTTTCGATTAGCAAACTTAGTGTATTAATTTTGAACTAGAGGTGATTGAAACTTTCAATTAAACTGCTGAATCTTTATTTTCATCGCAAAATTCATAAACATAGATAGATTACTTACCTTATTGTAAATAATGAACGTAAAAATCAAAAATAATTGATTTTTTATTTTTCAGATGATAGAAAATTGAAGATGGAGTTTGCTCCGTACAGGCTTACTACATAGAAATGGGAGCAATAATTTGTCTAATTGGATTTAGAGGTATGGTGGGCCAGTAATTGAAGAGTTCAGGATTCTAAGTACCTAAGAGGGTGAGAGGGTGAATTAGGTACAACTTTGAAATTTCAACTTATCTTTATTGTTTAAAGGTATGTTGATTAACAATATGAAGAGCAAATGGATATATCAAATAAATTGAATGATTAAATGTGTATCACGAAAGCCAAAGGGGATTAATGAAGTTTGGGAGCGACAGTTGTTCTGACTGTTACTTGATTGTCTTAGCTAGTGGAGTATGAGCTACAGAACATAAGTAACAGTATTCAGGATTGTTGCTAGCAAAACCGTAAAAGAAGAACGAATAAGTAAATTGCAGCGGAATTAAAAGCGAAGAGAGATCAACACAACATTTTTTGAATTGGTTCGGCCAACATTCTAAAGGCCTACGTCCAATCCTCTTTTATTAATAAGTGAAGTGATCTAATCCGACTACTTAAGACACTTCCAATAAAAGGACCAAAAACCTACTCTGGTTGCGACACGAGTTCTAAGACTACTCCGTCCATGAACTCGACACTATAACTAAAATGTTTACAAGACCAAGTTTCCTCAAACTGATTCTTTGAAAGAATTGAGAAGGACAACTTATTGGTGCAAACGATTCTAGATGAGAGAGTACAATACTATGAAGCAACAGTGGTGACGATTGTGATTCTTGAAGACTTAGAAAATTTTTGCAAAGAGAAAAGCTTCGAGTTCTTAAAACTGATTTTGCAAAATACTTTGATTTCTCAGGTAAAAGTCTTACTTTCAAAGTGAAGGGAAGTGTTCCTTTTATAGAGGGAGCACACAAGAGGAAGCAAGCTTGTGCTTATGAGTCAAAGCAATTGATAAGAAACAAAGACTTTGACCTTTCCATGTTTGCACCAAAAGAGCTACCTTCTAAAAAGAGAAAAGAGGAAAAGAGGATTTGTAATTTTCCTTAAGAGGCTTTGGCTTTTTCAGAAACAAAGAAGAAAGACATTCACAACAAAACAAATCTTGAGAAGAAATGGGAAAAAGCAAACTTTGTTTTACAAGAGCCAAAGATAAGCTTTAGCACATTTTAGGAAAACTTTTGAACTAGAAATTAGCATATTCTTTTCCAAAGACCACCCTTCCATATTTCAAGTTTAAAGCTTCTTTTAAAAGCTAATGTATAAAAAGCCATTTTGATTAAAAATGAAATATCGAAATTGAAAGACTTGCTTTAAGTGTGACAGACCAAAAGTGTCAGTCAAGCACACGGTTACCAGTGAGAGTAACGGTAGGCTTGACTATTACCATTGCAAGTATTCTATTCTTTCATCTTTACATTAATTGACATAAACGACTCTAAATCTTGGGTAGCAAATGATTGAAGCTTCTTGATTAAGACTTGCAAATTGATCGATTAATCGTGAAATGAGAAACTAAGAAAGCATAAGTTAAATGGGCATGTCATCATCAATTAAGAGAACCCAACAAATTCCCCCTTTGATGATGACAAGTCCAAAAAAAAAACAAATGTCTATCAAAGCCCATATTCCCCCTTCCATATTTAGTCAAGGATCGTCATCAGAAAATATAGTTAGGAGTAAGTTATTCTTATGAAGCAAATACCGAAAGCAAGATAGACTAAACAAAGTTAAAAAAACCACAAAGCAAGGATTAATTGAATTATTTAGGCATAGGCAAGAGTTAATCAATTTAATTAAAAAATAGAACATGAATTTTACCTTTTCCCCCTCTTGAAATCATCAAAAGGGCAAAGATTCTATCGTTGGTGAAGAGCAAACACACGTTAGAAAACACGTAAAGATATGCATAGACATGATAAGATAACAAGGTCAACACAAACTTAGGTTTAAACATAGTTCAAACAAAGTTCACCAAGGCTAAATCAAGTTTAAAATTACACCACCAAATTGAAATAAGATTGAAGGGCGAGGGGTGAAAACAAAAGGGCAAAAGGGTTCGGTCATAATGACGGGTAGGTGATGTGCTTTTTATATAGACTCTTTGTGCTTATTTTGCATGCATTTCTATGCAATTCCCGTAGTTTTAGGCTACGAAATGCCCCGATTAGTCTACTTTGGTTTGTTTGGTTTTAACTGTAGGAATGGACCTGGAAGGAGCAAAACTGAGCTTGGAATTGTCCCTTTAGCTTGCATTTAGGAGATGGATGGAATTAGAGCGAAAATACTTTTGCCTTGGGATGCGTGAAGTCGTCATGAAAGCAAATCAACGTTCTATGAGCTGACTCAGTGGCAGTTAACTCGATCGAGAGCTTTGTTGGCTTAACTGCTCGATCGAGTCCTTTTTTATGGTGAAGATTCCTCGATCGAACTCCTGCTATGTTTGATCGAGAGGAGGATTTATGGTGTTCCTCGATCTAGTAGATTCAATGCTTGATCGAGATGTTTTTGTTGGAAGTTAATCGATCCGAGTTGTTTCAATGTGCTCGATCGAACACTCTGTGATCTGATGCAAGATTTTATTACGTAAACTTATTTACTTATTATTTAAGTTATTTTATTTAGGTTAATAAATATCTCTCTTAAATAAAGAAGAGACCTAATTAGGTTTAGTCATTTTCATTAATCTGAGAACTTATTCAGTATCAATAATTAATCATTCATTATTCCTTACTCTTGTACGACGCTTGCCTTCCAGTTTCCGGATCTTAATTTATATAATTCCATACTCTTTTTCTATTCAATTTATTTCATAGCATTAATTCCTTTTTACAACGTATTATTTCCTTGTCTCTTAATTGCTATTGGCTTATTTGTTTTATGCAATTTCTGTTGATTCATCTTCATACCATGTTTAATATTGTTTTATCTATCATTATTGGTTTTATCATCGTTGAGTAGCTAAAATATTAATTGCTGGGGTTAGGGGAGTCATGATAGTAAAACAATGACCCTATAATTAGTTTAGGAGGTTTAAATGTGAGAATTGTTTCGTAGCAATATAACAGTAGTTATTTGGTTGAGTGCACACGACTATTTTAATTAACCAGGTTAAATTCAGACCTAGATCAGAAGATTGGAATGAATAGACCTGTTATGAACAATAGACTACCCTAATCAGAGCGGAAGTTATTGAGGAAGAATCTAGGGCGAAAGCGGACGGGAAGGACCTTTCCATTACCCTTCTCACTATAGACCGACTCACCTTACCTTCAGCTGATTTGCGTAATATCATGGTGAACCGACATCCTAGCATCTTTCTCCTTATTTGATCACATTCTATTTCACTCTTGCTAGTTTTAGTTGTTATTTCTTTTATTGCTTTAAATTTAGTTCATTAGTTTAGCTAAATCAAATCAACCAAAACCCCCAATTTGTGACCCTAGACAGACTAGATAACAAGTAGGTAGTGACCGCCTCCCTGTGGATACGATACCCAACTTACCTCTACTGCATAAGTTTAGGCCGGTTAGGTTTTATTTTTGATAGGTTGCGACATCCGTGTCAAATTTTGGCGCCGTTGCCGGGGAGGCAACCAGTTTATTTACTTTTTTTTTATTTTAGTTTGATTTAGTCTCAAGGGATTTTCAATTCCTTGAGATAGTTCTTATTCTTTTCTCTTAGTTTTGTTTATGCCCAGGTCCAACAGGTCAAGGTTAGTACCAGCTGATCCTGAACCAGAGAGGACATTTCACCGTAGATAAAACTTATTGAGGGAGATTCGTCGAGAGGAAGCCTTGAGTACTCTTAACCCAATTCAAGAAAATTTCATTTTTGCAGAAGCTCGGCCTTAGAGGAAGACAAATCTATTTCTGCAACTGTTACTAAGTCTGCGAAGTTGCCTAACAATTCTAGTCATTCTGAGCCGACAGCTGATTCCATTCCTAAGGGTTTCACGCTTTCAACTGATGAGGGGAGTACTTTTGATATTCGCCCCTCTTTTATTAATCTGGTGGACAGAAACCTATTCAGAGGAGTAGCTGGTGAGGATCCAAGAAAGCATATGGAGATATTCACAGATTACTGTTCTACCATTCCTGCTACTAAGGGAGTGGCCCAAGAGAAGATTAAGGAAGTCCTGTTTCCTTTTTCTCTTACTGATGGAGCCCGAGAGTGGTTGACTGACTTGGATAAGACTGCAACAGAAATTAATGATTAGAACACCCAAGCTCTTGCTTTCTACAAGAGATACTACCCTCTGTAGAGAACTAATGCATTGCGAAGGCAGATTATAAGTTTTAAACAGAATCCGACTGAGAACTTGTATAAAGCATGGAGTAGGTTTAAGAAGCTGGTTAGGTCTGTCCCACATCACGGGTTTGGCTAGCGGTTTTTGTTCAACAATTCTACAATGGGTTGTATGATGACCACCGTGCTATTTTAGATGCTGCAGCCAATAAAAGATTTCAGAAAAATATAGATGATAATAAGGGCTGGCACATTATAGAGGAGATGGCTACCCATTATGCTGAATATGGGAATCCAAGCAGTGGTACTAGAACAGTCGCTGGAGACAATAGTGCACTTGTGGCTCAACTGGAAGCCATGAATTCAAGATTTGATAAGCTAGAGTTGCAAGCTGCGGAAAATCAATAGATAGTTCACTTGTTGTCTAGACAGGAGACCGTCTAAAGTGAGAGATGTGGTGCTGATGACCATACTGTAGTGGAGTGTTTAGCTGAGAAGGATCAAGTCTATGCCTTTCAACAATTTAGGCAAGGAGGATCTTACTTTAACAATAAAGCCGGAGTTCATCCCAATTTAAGGTGGTCCAGCCAAAATGTTTTGAATCCTACACCTCAACCGCAGCAACAACAAATCTATGTTCCGCCCCATCGAACTCAACAACAAAGCTTTCAAAAGCCTCCTTCCTTCCCACCGCCGCATCAACAAGGTACCTCTTCTAGTGGTAATAATGACATAGTCAAGCTGAAGTCAATGGTGCAATCACTTGCACTTCAAATGCAGAAAAGTGACCAAGCAAAGGATGATTCTATTAAATTGCTTGAGTCGCAGTTAGCTAAATTGGCTACTAAGCAAGCTGCAAGACAATCGGGCCAATTACCATCACAACCCGATAAGAAACCACATGAGACGGTAAATTTGATCAGTTTAAGGAGTGGTCTTTCCTATGAGGGACCCAAAATGCCAAAGAAGAATGCTAAATTTTCAGACTCGGAGATTGAAGCTACTATTGATAGGAAGGCGTCTTTTGATGAAAGAGTGACTGATTCACGTGAGGTACTCAATCGACTGGTTTCTGATGGTCGATCGAGCAAATCTACTAAAGAAGTGTCCGATCGAAGGGATAATAATTCTCGATCGAGCACTGAGGAAAACAAGCCTCTCGATCGAGTATCACAAACTGCTCGATCGAGCAATATTTCTGAGAAAACCTCTCGATCGAGAAGTGAAGTTGCTCGATCGAGTAACATTAATGCTGAGAGTGTTAATTTGTCATCCAAATTTAATTTGGTCGATAAATCTCCAAATAAGGATACTTCCTATAAGCCCCAAGTTCCATTTCCAAGGAGCCTATGGAGGACAAAGACATAACAACAATTTGGCAGATTTGTCAATCTTTTGCGAAGTCTTAAAGTTAACATGTCGTTTGCTGAGTTACTCACCCAGGTACCCTCTTACTCAAAATTTATTAAAGAAATTCTTTTAGGTAAGAGGAATGTAGATGAATTTGAAACGGTGGCTTTGACGGAGGAGTGCTCCGCACTTCTTCAGAATAAGACTCCACCGAAATTAGCTGACCCGGGTAGTTTTTCAATTCTCTGTCATATTGGGACTCACTTGATTGATAATGCGCTTTGTGATTTAGAAGCTAGCATAAGTGTCTTACCTATGGCTCTTGAAAAGAGACTTGGTTTGACAAAATTCTAATGCACAAACATGACCGTACAGATAGCCGATCGCTCACTATCACGGCCGTTAGGAGTCTTCGAAGACATCTCTGTTAGGATCGGGAAATTCTTTATCCCCGTTGATTTTGTAGTCTTAGACATACCTGAGGACTCATACACTCTCATTATTTTGGGAAGACCATTTTTGCATACTGCTCATGCAATAATTTATGTCGGGGCTAAGAATTTGACCTTTCAGGTTGGTGGGGAGAATTTGACAATCACCCAGTCCAGTGTTCGCAGGGCACCCATGCAAGTCATGCCCTGCAATGCTCTTCCCTCTATATACTCTGACATGGATCTCTCTAGTACAAGTATTGAGTCATATACTGCTGTTATGACACCTCCGCCCCAGTCTGGGAGCGAATTGGAGGACCATTCGGCTGTTTTTGCTTCTGCAGGACTAGGCGGAATGGATAGTGGAGATCCCGTTGCCGGACTTGGTGTATTTCAATTGGAGCCTAGCAATGATGGTATTAAGGATCATAGGGTCCATGAAAAGAAGAAGCCTGATAAAGGAAAGAGGAAGGATGCGGATTATGAGATGTGCTATTCCCTTTCCGATGATGGCTCAGTTGTTTTGAAATTGAAGACGGAGGTCACCAATGCTGAAGGGACCTCATCGAGCCATAAGCCCAGCTTTGGGCTATTTAATTGCTTCAGAGGATGATACAGAGGATGATACATGACGCTATCCCGTTTGTAAACATTTTTGTAATTTGAATTTTCGCTAGAACATTTTATTAGTTATTTGCTTTAGCTTTAGTATTAGCTTAGATATATTTAATTAGCTTAGGACGAATATTGACTGCGTATTTTTATTCTGGTATTTTTCGGGAAGTATTATTGCGTATAATGCAGGTCTTGGGAGGATTTTGAATCATTGGGAACCGTGCCAAGAAATAAGCCCTCGATCGACAACATTATATGCTCGATCGAGCAAATGCCCATATGGAAATTTCTCTGTCGAGTTGTTCCAAACACTCGATCGAGCAAGAGAATTTAAGGGGTTCTCGATCGAGCAGTTCCAACCACTCGATCGAGCAGAATCTAAGCACAAGACAAAAGTCATCGATCGAGTATCTTCAAAGTACTCGATCGATCAAATTGAGGAAGCATGCTCTCGATCGAGCAACTATAGTCAACTCTATTGACCAGTTTTGGCGCATATCAGACGAGGGAGTCTTCTTTTCCCTCATTCTATATTCATTTGTTTTATTTATTCCCTAATTATTTTGACTCCCCTTAACCCCTTGACCTAATCTCTCACTTTCCTCCCCAAGTTTAACAATCAAATTACCCAAATACATCTCAAGCATCAATTAAACCATATTACCCACATTTGCATCATAAGTTCTCGATTTATTTGAGGATTTTCGAATTCGGTTTGGTTTTTAATTGTTTTTATTTTTGGGTAATCTATCAAGTAAGTTCCTTTCCCCTTGTTTAATGTTTAATTGCAATTTATCCCTTATTCTATACGAATTTGGGTTTTGGAATTGGTTTGGGGAACTTTGATTTTTATTGCTAAATTTGTTAATGGGAACTTGAATTTTGTTACAGCTATGGAAAGTAGTAAAGAAGTCGGACTCGAAAAGCCAACATCGACGGCTTCTGCTGCTACTCCGCCGGCTGCTCTGGTCGTAGTCCCTGCTGCCACCACGCCAGCTGTTACTACGACGGTGTCGGCCCCTGCTGTGTCGACTGCCACCGCTACCGTTACCACTGCGACTGCCACTACTACTGCTACCACTGTTACTGCTGCTGTCGGTTCACGGTCTAGGACGGTTTTAGGTTCCCGTGCTGCTGCGTTACGGGCCCCTGCTAGGAATGTTGCTGATACTTGTACGGAATCTCTACCTGAGTTTCCGGAGGTAAAATTTTTGTCCCCTCGTTTTTTGAATTTAATGGAATGTCATATGACCTCGACCCATTTTTTTAGTCGGCCTGCCCTAGAGACTATAGGAATTTTAGCACCCGTTGTTGACCTGCTCAATGGGACGGGGATGTCGGGATTGGCCACTTTGAAGGAGCTCACCTATAGGGCACTTACCTTAGAGTTTTTTTTTAGCTCTTTTGAATTATATCCTGCGGCCTATGCGACTGACTCTGGGAGCACTTGCATCACTTTCCGACTATTTAACACTACCTTTTCCTGGACTTTAGCTGAGTTCGGGGAACGTTTAGGTCTAGCTAGTGATGGCTGCCTTGAGCCTCCTAGGATGCTCATGCGTCAGATTTGGGCTACACTTTCACACATCCCTTACAGTCAGCATCTTGGTGCCCACGTCCATTTGCCCCCCGCCCGCTACTTTCTCCGTCTGCTTGGAGAAACTGTTTTTGCTCGTCATAAACCTAACAATGTTAATAATACTGGGTTGTCTATTTTAGCTGGTTACCTGAACATTGACAGTGGTACCACATTTGTTTTCAAAATTGCATATTTGACAGCTCGGCATTTTAACACTGCCAGGTTAAAAGTAGTGGGCACGATAGCATCTGGTGGACTAGTGACTCTCATTGCCCGTCGTCTATTCCCTGACTTTCCCCGTGGTCTTAAATATTTTGATAAGGATAATGTTATTGACATTTCTGGTATGTTTTCAATGAACTGGCTTGCTTCTGACTATAGGACGTGGAAGATTGGCACTTACACTTCCGTGACCTTACCTTCACCTTCTTTACCCCGTCTTTCACCTTTGACTACTTTGACGGGTAGATTACCACCACCTCCACCTTCTTACTTCCTTGACTTCTCTAGTCCCGTTTCTAGGTACCTGAAGAGGACTTCCCTTGCTGTTAGGGAAGTTAGAGAGGTGTCTGGACCACAGACTGGGCCTATACCCACGCCGACGCCGATCACCACGTCCACACCGACGCCCACGCTTACACCCTCTACCTCTCAGCCGGCTTTACCGACTAATTTTATTCTACCTCTAATGTTTGAGGCGTCTGAGGTCATGGACCAAGGGCGTCCTGATGCTCTGCTTTTGGAAGATTGGAAGATTGGAATGAATAGATCGACTAACCTTACCTTTAGCGACCTAAACTTATGCACGCGACTATTTTAGTTAACCCGGTTAATTTCATACCTAGATCGGAAGATTGGAATGAGTAGACCTGTTATGAACAATAGACTACCCTAATCAGAGCGGAAGCTATTCAGGAAGAATCTAGGGCGGATAGCGGACCGGAAGGACCTTTCCATTACCCTTCTCACTACAGATCGACTGATCTTACCTTTAGCTGATTTACGTAATATCATGGTGAACTGACATCCTAGCATCTTTCTCCTTAATTGATCACATTCTATTTCACTCTTGCTAGTTTTAGTTGTTTTTTCTTTTATTGCTTTAAATTTATTTCATTAGTTTAGCTAAATCAAATCAACCAAAACCCCCAATATGTGAACGTAGATAGACTAGATAAAAAGTAGATAGCGACCGCCTCTTTTTGGATACGATACCCAGCTTACCTCTACTGCATAAGTTTAGGTCGGTTAGGTTTTATTTTTGATAGGTTGCCACAGCCGTGTAAGTAGGCACTAAGATGAGGAGGCTTGTTCACCATCAGAATTACCATCAACTGCATCGTCATCCTTTGCTTGGAGGAGAGTGGAGATGATATCCACTTCTCCCCTTAGCACATCAACCGACTACTCAAGCTTATCTATTGTGGCTTCCTTTTTCTCAGAATCTGCTTTCATCCTTTTACCTAAATCCTGGATAGCCTTAAGAACGGCTGCCATATTTGGACCCGTACTCTTACTTGAAGATGCCGCCTCACGAACTCGAGTCCCATGAGATTTCACTGAAGAAATCTTGTCATCACCAATCCTTTTTAACATCTTACCAAACTGACTATCACTCATAGTATCAAAATAGTTTTGACACCCCACACTCGTCGAACGCAAAATACCCTTAGCCTTGAGAACCATAGACACCCACGTACAATACGGTTAACGGATGATACTTGTGTCATTTAGGTCACGGAGTTTGGCCGAAATCGCAGCAAAGCGGCGAAAAATTAGACCGGGTAAGTTAAATTTTTTTTTGTGTGCCGAGGTGGTAAATAAGGTACTGTTGGCCAATGGACAGTTTGTTGCGATCACATGAGGGGTACAAGGTTCGACAAATAATATTAAAAATTAGGCGAAGTGGGGGAGGAATTTGGGTATTGCCGACGGGTAAGAGGAGATGTATATTCAATAGCAAGCCAAGTCTCTTTGGGTAAGTTGTCATAGCCCTCATTTGGAATTTGAAGGATGGCAGCAAAATCATTTTGAGTGAGAGAAAAGGACTTACCATTTACTTTGGCGGTGATGGAATTTTTGGACTTATCGACCCGTAGAGACGCATAAAACTGAACCACCTCACTCACAAAAACTGGTTCCCGGAGCTCCATCAGTTTTTCCCACCCTTGAGTCACCATGATTTCCCAGACTTTGCGAAAAGTCGGCCTTTCATACCACGATTGTTCATAAACCCGTGATGAGTGAACCACATCTTTTGTAATTAACCGCTCACAATTCTTGTAAATCGAAGGAGGAAGATCTAAATCTTCGATTTGTTGCCAACGGGTTACCACATCCCATTTGTTATTTTCACTTTCTTTAGGGGTGGTTCCCTTGCGGATTTCCCCTTTTTGAGTTTGGAAGTTACCGGAGTTGCATCATTAAGCCCGACTCCATCCACTTCCTTAGTAATGATAGGAAGGGAGGAGGTGGCTTTTCCTTTTCCTTTATCGACTTTCTTTGGTGACCCTGATTTGTCGCATGCAGGGGCACCACTTTCAGGCTCGGATGCTTCTTCTTCAACATTAGCTTCCTCACCATCTCCCTCTTCCTCGATGTCCGAGAGAGATGAGGTTGCCTTTCCTTTTCTCTTCAAACCTCGTTTCGACTTTTCCGGCACAGTATCCACCGGATCTCCTTGATTCACCTCTTCCTCAGAATGAAGAGAGCGATCTAAGGTATCTACTTCTTCATTATCGCCGTCAATGATGGTTACGATTCCCGATGATGACCCGGAAGATGGGATGGCTTTTTTATTTGCTCCTCGGGATCTATTTCCGATCATTGAGAAGATCAGAGCTTTATTGGGTAATGGTTTATCGGGGGATAAGGTGGCTAATGGTTCGAGTTTCAATGGTGTTTCTGGGTTCGATTTGATCAAAAAAGCGTAGGAACCCTTCCGTTTACCGTTCATTTCAGTGGTGTTTTCTGTTGGGGAAGAAGAGGGGTTAGGTGATTTGGTTGGTTGTGAGGTAGGAGAAGACATGAAGGATGATTTGACTGAGAGTTTGGTATTGAACGATGTTTTTAACATAGTAAATTGGTAAAAGAGGCTTTATGTGTAGGTGAGAGAGTGGAGGTGGACGGTTGGTAGGTGAGGGACGGTATGGGTTTGGGTTTGTGAGGATTTTGGACGGTATTATTAAGTAGCTCAATTAAGAGATGTAAGTGTAAGATTCGTATATCTCGTATTAGACTCCTCTAATATCTAAGTGTATAAATTTAGTCATAAAACTTAAAGGAACTTATGCATGCATAACAATTTAAATAAAAGAGAATAAATTTGGTCTTTCTTACATGAAGGGACGAAGTTGGTTTATACTAAAATGGTCACCTACCAAGTTAGTCTTCGTAAGAATAATCCAAATGCCCCAAAACCTTAGATCTAATTGCAATATCTAATCCTCAAGGATTGTATCAAGGAAATCCTTCTTAAAATCTAATACTAATTAGATACTAGAATTAGTATAAGACTACCTTAATAAGACTTAATATTATTTTAGTTACTACAACTAATAATAATAATATTTTGATTATGTGAGTTTTCTTCTTAAGAATTTTTTACTATCTTAGAGAGAAGTATATCATGTACTCTAGAAAATGAGATAGTAAGAATGAATTAGGAAGTAGTAAGAAATACATTACTTGAGTGTATAAGGGGGGAGTGCATCGGTTTTTTCCCCAAGGGAAGACTGCCCAATGCTTTTTATTTTTCTCTTCTCAAGATTGTAGGTATGCATGCCTATGATTACTAGGTAATTATCATGCTGCCCACTAATTAAAATAATTAAAGCACAAAATCCTCCCATCCCTTCCATTTACACGGTTCAATTGTGTAAAATGGATCCATTTTAACTTTGTCAATATGTTAATTTGTATTGTGTGACAAATGGGACATGTTACTAGACATGTCATTTAAATAATGCATTTTTAACAAATTAAAAATTATTATATAAATGAAATAAATCACATACAAAAATTAACTAGTAATTCACAATTACAATTACTTAAAATGGGTCATAGAATTATAATCACAACTATTTGTATTTATAATAAGCAATTCATTCTTTCATCAACTGTTTCATAAACAATAATAACCTAAGTAATAAAATAATTTAATTACTTATTACGAATCTTATTTAATCGAATTACAATAAGATACGTATTATAACTCACAAAACCATTCGTTCATATTTAAGGAATTAATTAACTTGTATCATCATACAATTAATTAATTTGTCAATTAAGAATGTTTCCCTAGAGGTATGACCTTAAGGGATCAACTGATCACCACCGTCATACGGCAGTAATGTCAAACTCTAGTCAGCCAATCATTACCGATTAATGTGGATCAGTTGACAATAAAGTGTTACTTTCCCATTAGTATTCTTAATATGAGATTTAAACATGTGATCGCATTATGGTCGAGGACACATACTCCAAAAATCTCCCGCTTGTCCGCGACAAGTATGCGTCACCAATTCTCTTGTCCTATTACTATCTCCCACTCAATGCAAGTTGTCTTGCAGGTCGTACTTTCATTTGATCATATCTTGAGTGGTTTCCTAGATCTAGAGAATAACTGTCTGACCGGAATTATCTACCATAGATACCTTCCGAGCGTGGCCACGCATTTGCAGTTCATTGCTCCTCGAGTGGCCTTGAGATATAAGATAACCGTGACGGGGATGGACAATTCCTATTGCACTCTTCCCTTCGATTAGGCACAACTCATCATGACCCAAAACATGCCCATTAAACCCCAATTACGAAGGTCGCCGAACATAAATCAAAGTCACTCTGAAACTGTGCCATCTTAGGCGAACATTCATTAGTCAAAGAATCGACTCATATGAATACCATAGCAGCTCTCGCCACGACCAGGCTATAAAAATTGCCAGAACTCTATAAGCGGTCATAAGCCCTCGACAGAGTGTCCCTCACAGTCTGCCTATGTGATCGACTAGCCATCCCTTGTGACTCTATGGTACTTGAACTTGCCATCAATCGCATCACACTCTAGTTGCTTCGAGATGTCACCTCATATAAGTAACTAGGGACGAATACTATGTTAATGCAGTTCAATTTAATGGGGTTCAATATTGTATCAACAATGCCATTTGGATATAACAAAGTACAAAATGAGTTAACGATAACTCAAACAATAAATGTGATTATCACACATAAGTAGTCAATACCATATTACTACTCTATGTCTTATAATGATAAGCATACTCATGCACTTGTATAACGCAATAAAAGTTTAGCTTGTGAACATACCATGTGTCCAAGTGTTCAAACATTGTGAATTGCGATTTCCTTCAATTTGATGTTATCCCTTATAGCATGAATTTTTCTAAGTACATGTCTAGACATAGGTTCTTAAGCTTAAGAGAAGCTCTTACTGTTATCACATAACTTGTGATTTGGGTTTCGGTAGACAACACTACTTGTAGTTTTAAAGTTCACCACCCAATCACAACGTACTTAGGTTCATTTCGTAGAATATTGCAATGGATAATAATAAAATACACTTTTCTAGTCTCTTGCTCCTTATGTCAATAATTGTCTAGGGTTTTCACAAATCCAAATGAGTTCAGAAACTTGAGTTTGTGTAATCTCTTAACACACAACTAAGTATCCTCCCAAACTCCAGAACAGACCACTAGTTCTCCTTGAGAATTCATGACGGTTCCTTGAAGCTTACCAATGACTCTCATATGGGTAAACTTGTTATCGACTTATCATGCTCTAAGCATTTAATTCATCTAGGACATGTGCATATTGGCATTACATGATTATACCAATGGCGGAAACATTGGTTATCGAATTCATGTAGACAACAGTTATTAGGTTCAGTAAATAACCATGACTCTATCATGGTAATTCTATATTCATCGATATGAATAACCTTCTTAACTGGTTGATTTCTTTAAGATGAAGGATCATTATCAACATAAGATACCTATCTAAGTGCCAATCCAATATCCCATGTTTTAATAGATTCATATGATGTCCAATATCATCCAGAATTGAAAACCTAAATACTTCTTTATAAAAGACAGTATATGCTCGTCATTCCCAATGAGTAATATGTTATGCAATTCATGAAGGATGATTTCTCCCACTAAACTTCATGTCTAAACATGACTGTCACCGACTCCCACTCAATTCCACATGTTTCGTTTTTGACAACTCATTCGAAACATTTTGAAACCTTTTATGAATTAAAATAATCATTGCTTTTCTAAGTGTTAGTTAAAACCATATATGTCTTTCACATATCCCTTTCCAAATACCCATTTTGGAAAGTGGTCTTAATAACTTACTTGTTTCCATAATGAAGTATAGCAATGATTTTGAGTCTTTAGCATAGCTAACAATTAACTTAGCGTTCTCTCTATGCAACTCTTAATCATAAATTTCCATTTACTTTGGATTGGTCTCAACAATCCCAAATAAATCCATTTACTTGCATAGATACCATTTTAGTTTCATAAGACTCTTAAGTAAAATGTCGAATTCTAAAAACTCTAGTTATATCCCTCCATCGATCAAAATCTTACAATCCAAGAACATCTTCTTTTGGTCTCCTCACGTGGTTTCCTCAAGAACATCTTCTTTTTGTCTCTTCACATACTTTCCTTAAGAATATCTTCTTTTGGTCTCCTCTACATGAAGAGTTTGTGCCTAAATTCACTTCCACTCTATCTTTAGGAAAAAAATGCTCTTTTTCTCCAAAGATAGCTTTTGAGCCACAAAACAACTTAATAGTGATGGAGACGGAGGGAAAAACGTAGTACATATCACCATAATGATAATTTAATCGAGACATATTGAAAGCATATCATAGACTAAACGATTTAAATTTTGATAGGTGTATCAAATAACGTTGGCAACGTTCCCTTGTGTGAGTTCAACAACTCAATTATAACTTCATAATTTATCTTTCATTAGTAAGTTGTGACTTTAGTCACAATGGCATAAGGAGAATCAAATTCATAGCTCATGGACATATAATGACTCAATCATTATAATTGTCTATATCATCAATTTAAGTCGATAAAATCTTAATGTTTCTCGAAGCAAGTAGTGTATGATGATAAAATTTAGAACAAACGATACGATAAAATAAGTGACTTGGGTTGCAAACCAACTCACCAATATCCAAAATACAACCATTGTTTAAGGAAACAAACAAATTTCCAAGTCGAACGAGGAAATCAAAAAAGTCCTAAAGTTTCAAAATACAACCTGAAATAAAGACAAAACAAAATAAAGCCAAGCTTCCATCGATCTAGCATCATGGGCGGCTACAACTAGCTTCCCTCAAGATCTTCTAAGCTTGCTTTTTTTTTCCCTAGTCCTTGCTTAGATGCCCTAATTACAATAAAAAAGGGTAAATATCACAACTTGTATCAAAATACCAAAGTTGAGATCGAAACATAAAAGATAGGGATAGATATTTACCTACTCGAATGAGTTTTCTAGCTTTGATGTCGCCAAGGTACTTAGTACAATTTCTCTTCCAATGCCCAATACCATTACAATAGTGGCATTTGTCCCCGGATGGGGCACCCTTCTTGGGCTTAGAGGAGCTAGCTTCACAAGCTTTTCCTTTGTTCTTGTAGGGAGTTGGCTTCTTTCCCTTGTGACCACGACCACCTTTCTTGAAATTCCCCTTGCTCTTATGATCAATGTTGAGCACATCCTTGGTGGTGCTAGCATTTAGCCTCATGTCCCTCTCGGCTTGCACAAGCATTTTGTGCAATTCATCGAGGGACACTTTCTAGTTTTGCATATTAAAATTCACTCTCAATTGGACATATGCTTTAACCTTGTTCAAGGAATGAAGAATTCGATCAATGATGAGTTCCTCGGGAATCTCTACCTTTTGCATTTTTAAGGTCTCAACATGCTTCATCAACTTGAGCACATGAGGGTTAACTTTTTGGCCCTCCTTAATTTTGAGATCAAAGAATGCGGATGCCTCTTCATATTGAATGATCCTTGGAGCTTGTGAAAACATGGTCACAATCTTCGTATAGATCTCATAGGTGGTGCTAATCTTTATAGCACTCCTTTGGAGCTCGGCCTCCATAGAGAAGATCAACACATTTTTTATCGCAACCGACTCCTTTTGGTAAGTCTCATAGGATTGCCTAGAGGCGGGAGTAGACCTACGGTAGGTGCGGCGGGAGAGGCCTCGGTAAGGTAATGAATCTTATCGTCACCCTCCGCGGCCAAGCGAAGTTGTGCGTCCCAATCGGCGAAATTGGACCCATTCTTTTCTAATTTACAACGATCCATGAAGGATTGGAGCCATGAAACATTGGTGAGAGTGTTCGAGTTAGTGGTTGCGTTTGAATTTGGAGTTGCCATTGCAATTGAGAAAACAAATTTGACTACAAAATTAAAAGTGAAGGAATTAATAAACATCTATTGTTTTAGTAATACTTGTAAACATTTTTAACAAGTATTAAGCATTTATATAGTGACCTCTAAACAATTATTATAAATGATCTCGAGATCCAAATTCATATTAACTTGGGCACGGTAAGCCGATTCATCCCTTATCAATATAACTCGGTGGATTAACTCTTTAATCGATTCTACTTCTAGAACTCTGGGTCGATTAAATTACTCTAATGTTTATCTTTAGCCCGGAACACATGCGACTACGGTCACGAATACTTCCGTTGAGCTCAATCCAAATTTCGATGTAATAACATTTTACTACCCACTTACCCAACGTAACAAGTTTAGCACCCCGGTGAGCCGAGCCTACTTCCTTATGAAATTGGGATTCATGGTTTCTACTATTTGGTAAGGCTAATTCTCAATTATTATTTAGTGAGAGGTCTTGTCAATTTATTATCTATCATATTTTAAGTGAACTAAAGCGATGAACTACGATAATTATAATTGACACGGTCGATGACTCGATAAAAGATATGCATGTGTGGTTATGGCGATTTGGCTATGCATGCAAACATATAAAACAAATGCAAAGCAAAAACGATAAAATCCTAGTATGGCCTTCCTAAAAATACTAAATCAAATAAACTATTTACAAATTCGGAAACCAACTCCTTTGGTCCCTTGAACTTCATATGGCACACACTTCTAGGAAACACCGTCTTAGATGGACTGCCTCCTTGAATGGCACCGTCTTCAAGGAACTCATAATAAATAAATTACAAAGCTTTTCTACTTTAATCAATATAAAAAGAAAAATAAAACTAAATAAAAAAAAAGTGATACGAGATCACATTAATTACAACCAAATCGTTATCCTATTGTGATAATTAACCTATTAAAATCACAAAATATTACATAAATCACATCTATGTCCAAGTTAATTACCCTACCCTCTTAGGACTCAAAATTTATTCTCCACCAAAGATTTGACAATAATTCACCTTGATATTAAACAATTGCTCTTTAATCACTATTATTCATAATAATAAGGAAATAATTCTCAAAAAGTCATAAAAACTCGAAAAAATCAAAATCATAATTTTTTATATTCTGGAAAATTCCCAACATTCCAAAATTTTAATAAAATTTGCCCTTTAGATTATTTTAATTTATTTCACAAATAAATCGTGTAAAACATAATTTTAACCCTTTAATTCCAAATTAAACATAAACTTATGCAATAAATCAAAATTAAAATTTTGAGTATTTTTAACAAGTTTCTCGAACTTGTAAACGACAAATTTTAAGCCCAAAAGTCGAATTTTTATTTTAAAGACTATTAAAGTTGCTATTTATCAATTTATATCCCATAAAAATTAATAACCATTAAAACCATACGAAAATTAACATGCAACTTTAGATCTGAAGTTCATATCATATATATGATATTGTGAAAAATTTCATCCCATAAAATTTATTTCAGCTAATTTTTGCCAAAACAGTCACTATTTATTCGATTTTTACATCTAAAAATCATAAATCATGCAAAATTAAATCATTTGATCTAAAAATTTACATACAGTGTGTAAATATTGCATGTGACAACATACTAAATTTTCATGGGCAAGAACAAAGTCTAACCATTTTTAACATAAATACCTCTATTTAATCGACTTTTAACATGTAAAAATCATAAATCATGCTATATAAAAACATTTTATATGAAATTCTACATACAACTTGTAAAATATGCATTGTGAGGTCGTGTAAAAATTTCAAGGTCAGAATCATAGTCTAACTATTTTTAGCATTTTAATTGTCATTTTACTCAATAAAATGTAATAAAAATACTAATAATCATTTTAAAGACAATAAATTACTATAAATCATCAAAATGACCTAAAATCAATTTAGGACTAGAAGGTTAAACATGCAAAATTTTCGTGGCATTTATCTTCATAAATCACAAATTTTAAGTTTTCTATGTTAACATATTAACTCGGAAAAACAAAAATCGATTATGCATGCAACAACTCTTGCTCTGATACCAATTGTAAAATTCTTATATCTCTTATTAGACTCCTGTAATATCTAAGTGTTTATAAATTTAGTCATAAAACTTAAAGGAACTTATGCACAGTGTTACCAGTGAGAGTAACGCTAGGCTTGACTGTTACTATTGCAAGTATTCTACTCTTTCATCTTTACATTAGTTGACATAAACGACTCTAAATCTCGGGTAGCAAATGATTTAAGATTCTTGATTAAGAGTTGCAAATTGATCGATTGATCTTGAAATGATAAACAAAGAAAGCACAAGTTAAATGGGCATGTCATCAATTAGGGAACCCAACCGTAATTTTTCAATTAGTCTTGGATTTAAGATTCTTGATTAAGACTTGCAAATTGATCGAGTAATCTTGAAATGAGAAACAAAGAAAGCACAAGTTAAGTGGGCATGTCATCATCAATTAATTAGAGAACCCAACAGTAATTTTTCAATTAGTCTTGGTTGTGACGGATATATCCGTCACAACCTTGCGACGGGTCGGATAGTACCACTTACATGCAAAACGGAAGAAATGTGACTAAGTGTGTATTGTGCAAGCATTAAAGGCAGATGAGACTTTTTAGGAATAAAAAAACAATTAAAAACAATTGTTTTCCGAATGCTATGTTTTTATCACAAATTTCAAAAGCCAATTCTAACCTAATCTCTAAACATTTACCGTCACTTTTTCATCTCCTCTCCTTTTGTCTTATTTCAAAATATCTCATTCTCTCTCATTTCAAAATTTTTATCCAAATCAACCAAAATTCAAAACATTATCATAAATATTGGTAAGATGGTAACGAAACGATCAGCAAAACGACAACCGGTTAAGAGAAATACTAGAGCGACAACCGGTTATTTTGGATTTACATTTTATTATTCTTAGCTTATTTAATTTCATTGTTCTAGGGTTTTTTGGTTTTATTGTTCTTGGTTTTTTTATTTTTTATTGTTAATTTTTTTCTTCATTTACTATGATTTTTTAAAAAAATTGCATGTTTTGCATCCATTTTATGTTTGCTTTTAAAATTTTAAAACTCGGGGTTGTTCTATACGGTTATTATTTTTTTATTTTATTGTTCTATATTTATCTTCATCTTCATCATCCCACATACTACAAAAATATCATATAATATAATGGTAAAATGTGAGTTTTTATGTATAATGTTACCATTTTAGTTAGAATTTGTAACTGTTTTATAATACTTCCTCCATTCTCATATGATGTATCTATTTTATTAAATTACTCCACTCATATATTCAACAAATGGGTACATCATATAAAAACGGAGGAAGTATGAATTACAATATGTAACCATATTAATTAGAATGTAACCATATTAGGTAGATTATTATAACCTTTTTACGATTTTGATTATATTTGATTAAAATAGTAACATGTAAGAATATAAAAGGTAGCATGTGTATGTGTATAAAATGTTACCAACTTAGTCAGGATATGTAGTCATTTTATAATATGAGTGTATGTGTAAAATATGTAATTCCAATGGTGACATAGTATTATGAAATAGCTAATATTAAGTAGAAATATTGACATATTAATTCTGGGTGTTTGCTTACAGTCGATGGGTGTTGAAGAAGAGGCAAGAACTTTAAATGGCAAGTTCACCAAGCGTTACACTTACACTAGAGATGCGAGGAGAAAGGGTGTCGCAGACGATGATGATGTTGGATCCGCAAAGGGAGATGGTGAAGCCAAGAAGAATTGAAAAAGTGTGGACGGGGAATGAGATGGTAGTTATTTGTATTGAAGAATGTAGAGCCTTATGACCATGCCATATATGAATCAAAATGGTCACATGTGACTATGTGTATGAAATGTTATTATCATAGTAAGTAAATATAATCATTTTAGACAGAATATGAATAGAAAGAGTTTAGAGTTTAAACTTCATACAGAACATTTTAGTTAGAAAATGTAACCATTTTAGTCGAAAATGTGACCCTTTTTACATTACTTTTGTTTTTATTTTAAAAAAGGGAATCTTAGAATGATTACATATCTGAATCAAAATGGTGACATAGGATTTTTAAATGAAATGTTACCATTTTAGTAGAAAATGTAACCATTTTACATTATATTTGATTTGATTTGAATTAATCTTATCAACATAACATATATGAATAAAAATGGTGTGTGCATAGAACAGGGACTGCGCTTCAGAGAGGAATTCAAAATGCTATGATGATGAGCATGTTGTACCAGATATGGCAACAAAGAAACAAGAGTAGAACTGAGAACGTCCTGCTCCGTCCTGAAGTAGTGGCAGGGATAATCATGGAAGAAATGAGATCAAGAGTTCGAACTCGAGAAAGAACACTACTGACACTCGAAGATAGAGATTGGCTTAGTAGAATCCGTCTTATGACTTAAATCCGATGTATGATCACTAATTAGTAACATATTTGTAACCCATTTATAATTATTTATATATTATTCTCACATTTCACCAAAAAAAAGAATAAAAATGGTGACATATTAGACAAAATTGATTTGTCTAATGTGTGACCACTTCAGTTCTAAAACACTACTATCCCATTTTTCAATTTTTACATCCCCAAATTTCTGAAAAATCTCAGTTTAACATTCAGCAAATTGAAAAGAAAAAACTGGCGGATGAACCTCTCAAATTTATTGCTAGAGGACGAAAACGACGATGGCACCATAAGTGATGAAGTTGTAGATGATAGTATTCCAAATGACGATCAAGATTTGTTAATCCGTATTACAAGATAAAACTAAGTACAAGTTACAGTTTGTGTTACAAGATGTTCACTTTATCGTTCAATATGTGACCAGTCTAAAGATGGTGACATTTTGTAGAAAGATATAAACATACAGAAACTTAATGCACGACTCAACATGTTCACAAAATTATTCAATATGTCACCATATATTACTATTTCAGATAACCCTATTAGAATATACAAATGAAAACAATTATCCTTAAAATTGTTATATATTATATTTTACAACATGTTTACCTAAATTTTATTACATGACCATTTGAAAAGTATAAGTCATCATTTTTAGTCAACTAATATGTGGTGTGCTAAATAGAGTACACCCAGTTAAATATGGTAACAAACGTTTAGGAAATTGAAACATATTTCAGTCTGTTATTTGTTTACTTAAGTGATTAATATGTTACCATCTCTCAAGGTCAGTAAGATCTCTAAAATTGGTTACAAAGTATTTAATATATAAACAAACGAACTCGATATACTGACATTGTCTTCTGTTCTTTAATCAAAATTTCATCGCAACTAAAAATGACAACAATCTTGAAATTTGATTAAAAAAATTTGATACAAAGTTCAACAAAACATAACAACCATATGACGAAAAAATGAATCAAAAATTGTAACAATCAAACTAAAATTGGTAACAATCACCAATAAAAATTCACAGTAGCAACAAAATGTGAATTTACCGAAATTAAAAACGGACTCAAAATATTAAAAACTCAAGCTAAAAATGGTAACGATCAAGGAATTTGTTAAACGTTTTGATAAAAAATAAACAAAACACAACAACACGGCAAGATCTTCATCGTACCAACAAAAAATTAAACTCTAAACATTGGATCTACAAATAAAATAATTGGTGGTATCCTCCTTGTTGCCTGTTTCTTTCTCATGTTTATAATAAAAGTGATATTGTGTGATTTTTTTTTATGTTGTAAGGATAAAGATGAACATGAGGTTTGAGTTTATGATATGGGTTTCTGAAAAATGGATTGTATTACTCTTCAAATTGTAGCTTTTTCAAGACGAAAATGAAAATATTGCTTATTGAGTGTTGTAATTATTTGGTTAAAAGAGTACATGAATACCGTGAAAATAAAGAACAAGAGAGTGTTGTGAAGAAAAATATATTTGATGGACAAAAATGGTGAAGATGATTATGTTTTCGGATGGAGGAAAAGTAATATTTGATGAAGCAGAATTAATAGAGGAGTGCTATCAAAAGTGAAAAGTGGGATAATATGGATAATTACTTTATTAGCATTTTTCATGTAATATCAAATCATTAGTATTAAAATATTATATAGAGGTACCTATTACTTACCCTATAACTTACAACTTGGCAGGCCCACATATTTACTATCCGACCCATTTCACACAAATATGGTATGTATTCGACCAGTCGTAAGCTTGCGACGGATATCGCCGTCACAAATGAGAATTTGTGGTAATTTTTAGGGACTTGGGTGAATTTAATTTTGCCCTTCAATTATTTTTGATTTCTTCTTTCATTAAATAAAATGTTACATCATAACTTTAATGTTATATAAGGAGTATGTTTTTTAAAAGTTATAATAGGTAAAAACTCCAACTAAACTCCAACAATAATTGAGTTATTCAAGAGAAAAATGGTGATGTTATTCGGAAAAAAAAAAACAGAAAAATGGTGAAATATCGGCAAATGAGACAAACGAATCGTCAACAAATACACCTACGAGAGTAATATTTTATTACAAAAAGTCTCCATGTACGTAACAAAAAATTTCGGCCCAGGGTGGAATTTGGTCCGAGTTTCGTCCCTATCTATAGTCCATATCTACCAACAACACCTAATAGAATATAGGTAACTTTTTATATCAAAACATATATTTGAGGTTTAAAGTCTTGAAGCCGAGTTCGCAATTGCATATTATGATATGAAAACAATTAAAAAAAGTCATTATAGAAAGAAAGGTCCTTATTTTACCATCCAACCGCGATCACATCACCCAACAGCAAGCACATACTAGCGTCCAAAGTCTTGATTTGTTGACCAGAAAATGACATTTCGTTTCCCTGACCGAGATGACATAATAAGGTAATATTAAATTTTAGAGCTTTCATCAGCTCACAAATCCAAGAGCGATTTGTTCTGCGCGGAAGCGTGTTGAGACGATATAAAAACACTAGCAAACTAAAGAATACCAAAATTTACGTGGTTCACTATTAATATGATAGCTACGTCCACAAGGGCTAGGGAAATATTTCACTATGTAGGGAGAGAATTACAGATTACAAAACACGAGCTCTCAAACTTGCCTCACCAAACTTTCTACCTTTCTCTCTTAATTAACCTAGAATATAGTCGGGTCTTTATATAGCATTATTCCACCCAAAACTATATACCTACACTAATTAGGAAATTAATTAAATAAATATAACAAGAAAAAAACTAAGGAAATCCTTGTAACACCCCCATACACCAAGGTGCCTTACCAACACCACCTAATGCATGGAAGTGCGGCCATCTCGGTTACCCGAGGCAATGTATATTAAATTGACCACAAAAGAACATACTTAAATAAATGAGTTTAAGTGATAACATAACCAAAAACCCAAAACTGTAGAATGATATACATCTGTACCAAAATATCAAAACCAACTAAAAGGAAATATAAGTTCAACGACACAGTGGCAGACTCTAGTGACACGTGGTGACTCCATCACATCTATCCCTCGTGCAATCCTTCTCACACCTGCTCAATAACTGCTCACCATCCCCGAATGGATCACCACATTTTTTAGAACAATTAACGGGGTTAGTTACTGATTACACAATACAAGATAAGAAAGACAACAATATATACGATCACCCAACTCCGTCACATCTCCACACACTTAACTACACCCTAAAGTGTGTAGCCCTGCCAGAATATCCATCGCGACAGATATTCCACACCGCTAGTGGGAGACCGCAGCCCCGCTCATCGACTCCAAGCGAAAACCTAAGTTCCTTAATGTGCACATCTCCTTTGTGACGGGAACCACAAGGGGCGAATCAAAGGCGTGAAGCCACTCCCGCAAGTGACTCCACTCAGCTGAGGATGCGCCTCGCGAACCACAGACAAACACAATCAACCAGCTATACACCAACAATACCAATCACCAATTCCAACACGATGAGATCAACAACAGTAAACAACCAACAACAATCAACCATCAAATACAATGTAATCAATAACTGAGTAGGGAAACTCTACCTGGAAAAGCAATCTCCAAGATCGTCACAATCAGCTAATCAAAACCGTTCTTCAACGAAATCACCTCCTATAATCACACAATCATACAATTACTATATAATAATCACAATACTCCCAAAACCCACCAAAATACCCAATTAGGGTTTCAAATAAAACCAATGAAACGACATTAAAATCATACTAGAATCTTACCCACAACACGACGGTCTCAACGGCGTAAAGAACTCTGGATTACGACGACACAAACCTTGCGATTTGATAGCAATGAGAGAGATGAGAGCAATGTAACTTGTTTTTATCTTTGTGAAGTTTAGAATAGGGTAATCAATGAAAAGAAATCGACGAAAAGTGTTGTTATAACCTTCTCGCGTTGCTATCAAAACCCGGCAAATAACCCCTAAAAACACACTTACTCGATCGAGTAAGTCACGTACTCGATTGAGTACCCATTAGACAGTACACTGGTTCGTAACCAAAATTCACTTACTCGACAGAGTAAGCCTTACTCGATAGAGTACCCAACAATACAGAAAACTGTAGTATTACAATCCTAAAAAGTCAAAGACCAATCTTAAGGAAATTAATTACTAACTTCCCTAAATAAAGCACCAATCAAATTCTAGTGCACAACCATGAATGTTTCATATACACAATACACATGAAACAATTCCAAGGTCAGAAACATGTGCGACCCGCATAGATAAACAACAGACTCCATGTAGCTGCTCTTCGTCCTCCGTCTTTCGTTTTATTCCTTAGTTTATTTTTCTCCATCTTTTAATCTCACTCTCACATACCCAAATCGAAAATGACTCGGACGAGTCATATTCTAACAATCTCCACCTTGACCCGGACTGTCAGATCAACGAACAACTTTCAGTCAACTCAGCCCCACCTCCAATACCAGTCTCATTCCAAGAGATAGCGTGCTAGCTCCACCTTAGCCAAGATGAGCTACACTACATCCAGAATTTGACCCACACCGGAGTCTAATGCCTACGTCGAGGCATGGACGCCCCCGTCGGGGCTCAATTTATGTGCTCGCGCTGGAGCACTCACACCCTCGCCAGGGTGATCCCGTGCCCTCATCGGGACGTGCTAGCTAACTGGTGACTCCACATAAAATCACCTCTCAACCAAACATCTTCTGGCTTAGACTTGTTGCTCGAAACAAAATAGCTACCTTTTAGTATACAAGGCTCGAAATTTCCAAACCTTATCATACCACTCCGCAATTGAAAGAGTCTTTATTGTTCTTGTTGACGATGTGTGTTATCAACCTAGCCTTTAGGAGTATCCCCTAACTCCACCTTCCCGTTGACATAATCATCCTCAACACAAGACGAACTCTTCAATCCGGTTGTTGAACTTTTTCTTGTTGACCCTGATCCATCGACCACTAGAGCCTCGGCAAGCTCCACCTCACCTTCGACATCGTCAACTATCAAACCAGAAGCAAGATCCAAACCCTCTAGACCAACATGCCTAGTATAACTCACCTCTAACTTACCACAATGCTTAGATGGTGATATCCCTCTAGTCAATGCCTTACCTTGTAAGAGATACAAGTTACCTGCACTTGACTTCACACAACAAAGCAACTCCTGGTACGTCTGTCGTGTGCCTATCAAAAATAAAATAACTATATAGCTAGGGAAGTCAGGTCGATCTCCTCAGGGAGGCAAGATATCTGTAAAAGTCCGTCTATTTGGTCACAAATGGGGGGGGGGGGGGTGTTGTTTGAATTGTTTTCTAAACCAAAGGTTTAAAGGAAGAAAAGTAGAGAAAAGAGCAGTAAAAGCAAGGAAATAGATTTAAACTATCAGATAGAGAAGGATCATGTCAGGAATTCGGTTCACTACGGTAGTCCAGTGACTCAACTGTAAACAGCTTAGACAAACTAATGCGAGACGGATATGAGAAAGGTCATTTTGGTCCACTTTCTATCCTAAATTACCACTAACTTAACTTTCATCCTCGTCAGGGTAGTCTACTGATCATAGCAGGCCTATTTAGTCCAATCTTTTGATCTAGGATTAATTTTAGCCAGATTAAAGGAATGACTCAGAAGCGTGCACTCAACTAAGTCGGTAAAATACAATTAAATTGCTATGGTGACAGGGTCTCACGATTAACTCATCTAAACTATTCACTATATCGTCACATTCCTACCGTAGATCCCCTAATCCCAACATGAATTAGATTTAGCTACTCATATTTCTATTAATACCAAAACTAATAACAAACGATGAATCAACAATAAACATAATGAGATGATAAATAAAGTGCATAAAAGTAAATTAGGGCAAAGAGTAAATGAAACTAAACTAGAAATTAAAGTAAGCAAAAGAGAGATTATTATTAAGAAAAGAGAAAGGGATTACAATCGTGCGAATCCGGCGTAAAGAACACAAAATCCGAGCAACACAATCCCGAGAACAAAGTTACAGTGAAGAGCAAAAAGTAACGTAGTCTTGTTGTGAAAAATTGATAAAAGCTAAGTAATGAATTTTTTCTAATGACCTAACTAAAGCGTGTTTAAATAAGAAAATAACTAAGTTTATCGAAATAAAACAACTCACGGGCTAATTAAAGCCCATGAAAACAGAAACCACTCGATCGAGTATATTAAATCCACTCGATCGAGCAAAACTCAGCATAATCTACTCGATCGAGTAGAATAGTTACTCGATCGAGTAACCCTCTTTTCAGCACCTTTCGATCGAGCATAATAACCACTCGATCGATCAAACAGGGCCATAGAAACTGCTCGATCGAGTAATAAACCCACTCGATCGAGTCTTCTTCCTTCAAATCAACCCAAATCCACGTCCGACTGCCTCGTAATCCGTGCCTTCATGCTTCCCAATGCAATATCTCACTCTAGAAAATCCCGTCTCCTCTAAATGCATGCAAAAAGGACAGAAAAGGTTACGATTCCACTACTTTCGCGTTCATTTCTACAAAACGGACAAAACGAACCAAAGTAGCCAATTCGGGGTATAATACTATATAAACAGTACAAAAATGCATAGAAATACGTGCTAAAATAGGCTAAAAAGACTATACAATATGCACGTATCAAATCTCCCCAAACCGAACCTTTGCTCGTCCTCGAGTAAACTAAAATGTAACTAATGGAACGGAAATGAAAACTCAGAGCTAGCTTAACTTGTCTACTTGGACCAATTTAATGCAACAAAAGCTAACAGTTAAAGCCAAGCAGTCAATACGCAAACGAGTTATAAGCTGTTCAGAATTATAGCCAACCTATCGACCTTGCAAGACCAACAAAATCGGACTCTCTCGTGGTCACTCTTCTCTCATGAAGCAAAGGGTGAATGTTATATGTAAAAGAGAGAAGGAAGGACAGTCACTCACCTAACTGCGACCCACATAGCATGCATGCAACAAAAATGAAAGACAATTCAAGTACTAATGCACACACTCCAACCAATAATGTCCGTCACAGCTGACGGCTTACAAATAATATGGGAATAGTGAGGTTCAAGTGAGAAAAGGCAAAACAAGTTATGGTAATGTGGAGGTAAGAGCGTCAAGTTAGTTCCTAAACAGGACCATATAAGACCATCCGAATCTCAACTGACTGAAAAACTAAGTACAAGTGCCCTTCATTTGGCACACAGCTCACTAGACTCAAACACAATCTCCTCAAAAATATAGAATAAGAATGGAGGAGTTAGACGGTCACAAACTTTCCTTTTTTGAACACTGTCTAATGAATCACAACAAACAAATCAAACTTATTATTTTTTTTCAACTTTTTCTTTCTTTTTTTCCTCACGTGAATCAGCCTTTTTTTTCATTTTTCATTTTTCATTTTTCATTTTTTTTTCTTTCATTTTCTTTCACGTTTTTTTTTTCAATTCTTTTTTTTTTTCTTTCTTCCCTCCTCTATTTACACCAACTCCATACAAATAAATACAAGCCAAGCTGCAAACGGAAAAAACATACCACAAAAGATATACTAAAACTAGCTTGACTAGGCAGGCTTAATTTTGGATGTAGCTAATGGGTCAAAAAGGCAAGTTTTGGCTAAAGTGGAGCAAAATGGGTGAAAAATATAAGAAAAGGGGGAAATTGCAAGCACCTCCCTGCATGTGACACCAACCACGAACCCGAATATGTGCATTTGACAAGAAATTGAATGTCATAAAAGTGCAAAAAATGATGAACATGCTATGCAAGGAGTACTACTCTCAATTTCTAATAAACTGGTCATGAATGTCACCAGTTATGGGCTCTAAAACTCAGAATTTATGGAGTAGTTTGCCAATTTATCAGGTCAAGTCTAAACAGTCAGCTATATTTGAACAGAAACTCGTAGATTATGCCTATGACAAAGCTAATAACTATCAACAAAAGTGCAAGGCTCAAGTAAAATGACAAGTTATAGTGCAGTTTCATCACGAAAATCTACCGTTCCGACTCAACCTATATGCAAAAGTAAACGTGAATATTTTTGGATTTTTGAAATTTTCTAATTTTTTGATTTTTTTTGTTTTGATTTTTTTTGATGAAATAAAAAAAAAACAATGCAAGCTGAAATAAATAAACGTGAATGCAAAACAAATGCAAATGCAGACTCTAAAAGATGCAATACCCTCCCCAAACCAAAACGGACAACACCCTCGTTGTCCTCCAGCATACACCAGCAGATATATACAGGGGAACGGGAATATACAACCAATAAAGAATAAAAAAAATAAAATAAAAAGGAGACAAAAATAAAAGAGTAAGAAATACATACAAAACACAAACTTCTCCAAACCAGCCAGAAAACTGGGGAAGTGAGTAGACCAGTAGCTACTCATCAGCCTCCTCGTCACGGATGTCCTCCACCCTGAACTCCGGATCCTCCTCCTCCTCTCTCCTCCTCCTCTGCTCAGCGCGAGCTCTCTCCGCAGGGTCCTCGTCCTCGTCCTCCTCCTCCTCAGCAGACTCCAGGTACCCCTCAGCTGGGTACCGTAGAAGGAGGGGTGTGGCTAACCCTCTGGGATCGGATGGTGTCGCCTCAAGTGGTACTCGTACAGAGGGTGCAAGGTAAGAGCTAAGTCCCTCTCCATACGAGCCTGTCGCTCTGCAATCTCAAGCAACAAACCGTCACGGCGCCCTTGGTCCATGACCGCAGACGCCACAAAGGGTGGAGGTGGTACGAAAGTAGCCGGAAAAACCTGCTGAGCCTGTGTCTGGTCGGTGGGTGTAGGAGTGGGAGTGGGAGTAGGAATAGGGGTCGGGATGGGAGTAGCCGTGGAAGGCTGAGTACTCCTTGCAGGTGTGGACCCCTCTCCAGTCACAAGTCTACGCCGCTTCTTGGCGGAGGGTAAAGTGGGAGGTGGTCTGAGTGAAAGGTGGTAGACCGGTGGATGAGGCACTCGGTTGCCACTAGTGACAATAGGCAAAGGGGCTAGACGGGGGAGAGTATCACAGGGTAAGTCTACAGACAAGGAACCGTCTATCTTCTGTGTCTGGTAGTCTGAGGTCAGCCAATGCTGAGAAAGCATGGCATCCAGACTCAGAAACCTCTCTCTCTCTCGAGGTACTGCAAGTCACGAGGCCAGATGGGGAAGAGGGAACGGGCAAGAATAGTGGCTATGCCACCGCAGGCAATAGATCCCGTCTCTTTCAGCCCCTGGGCCTGAAAGTACTGGGCGGTCAAGTAGGCAATATTGAGGGTAAAAGGACCCTCACAGTCAACTTTCAGGTAACCGCCCAGGATGGAGAGCTCGGTGTTTGTGATGTTGTTCGGCTCCTTTCGGCCGAAAATGGTACTCCCCATCATCCTAAGAAAGTAACAGGCAGGGGGAAGGTGGACCTGTGCGAGCTTTCGCTCGGGAAAGGTGGTTTGGGCCAAGGTCCACCAAAGCTGACGGATGACCCTCGTAGGGGCGGTAGTGTCACCCGTAGAGGAAAGGCCAAGTCTGCGACCAAACTCCTCCAAAGTCATCGGAAAAGTCCGGTTGAACAACCGGAAAGACACCGAAGAAGTAGTAGGGGAAGCGTCGTGTGCCCCGGAGGAGAAGGTGAAGGAGCTGAGGAACTCAAGACTCAGCTTCAGAAAGTTACGGCTGCTCGTAGTGATGAGCCTGACCATCCCTGTGCCCCGTAGAAGCTCACAAACAGACTCGTAGATGCCGAGTCTCTCAAGTGCCGGTTTATCTAAAAACCCAGAAGGTACAAACTCACAGCCTAGGAGGTGATAAAACCTCTTACGATGTAATGCGTTAACAAAAATTACCTGCGGGTAGTTTGGGTGAGAGTCGAGGGAGGTGTCCCCTCGAGCATTGACCGTGCCAGAAGGAGAAGCAGCTGAAGTGGAAGGGGCGTCAGAAGTAGAGGTAGCAGGATCTGGCGTCGAATGGTAGCATCCACGACCTCGGCCCCGGCCTCTAGAACCCAAAGTAGAAGCCCACTCAGTGACGGTGCGAGGGACTAGGGCCGCTCTAAAGGCAGCTGCAACTGCAGGTGAGTCCGCCACAGGTGTGAAAACAGCGGCTGGAGTAGAAGCTATGGCTGCTGTGGCCACCACTGACGAAGAAAGACTAGTAGCAATGCTAGCAGTGGTGGTGGCCGTAACGGAACTGGCAGCCGAAACAGAGCTAGCAGCAGCAGAGCTAGCTCGGGTAAAAACGGTACCGAAAGGTGAAACTAGGAACACAGGGGCTGCGGTACTAACAGTAGTGGAGGCGGTGGTAACAGCAAGGACCACTGTCTCACTCAGGGATGGACTAGAAGTCTGGCTAGTAGAGGGAAATGAGCTAGAATCCATCCTGTATACCAAGGGTAGGGGAATTTAATAAGAAAGACTATGAAAACAGCGTGATAATCAGCCTGGTAACAGCATGACAGTTCCCCTACCAGTCGAAAAATTCGACTTACAGCACAAAAGTCCCAACTTTCCTCAAAAATTTCGAATCATAGCATGTAAACAGCGATAGGGGCGGGATAGCAAGTATTAACAGCAGCAATTAGACAACAACTGAAGATAATTAAACATGAAAGCATGAGAACCCAGTATGATAGTCGAAAAAGTTCGACTGAAACAGCCCTAATCGCGAATTTCGCACAAAGTCCGAATTAAAACATGTTTAAGCAATGAGGAAAGGGGATTGATCATCAAGCAAGATAGACAAGGGAAAGCAATGACAGTGTAAGTCGAAAAATTCGACTAATCAAGAAATTTCGAAACCCTATCCAAATTACCTCATAAAAATTCGAAATAAATGAAATTAAAATGCAATGAAGATGGAGGAATTACTTACTTGATGAGAATAACCTAAAAATTGCAATTAATCTTCAAATAACAAGCTAAAATTGGCGATTTTTTGATCGAAAACCGCAAACCCTAAACCCGCTAATAAACCGAGAAAAATGGCACAAATCAAGGGGAAAATAAGGAGCTTTGAATGACTAATTAGCAAGCAACAAGATGTAGGTGACGGATTTGGTATTAGAGCAAGAAAAATGGGGATTTGGGATTTTTTTATCGCAAAAGAGGAAGGGGATGACGAAAGATAGGAGTAAAAATGAAATAGAAATCAAGATTAAAGGAGTTAAAGGAAAACTCCCTGCGCCTCTTGCAGTTTCACTCGATCGAGTGGTTTAGAACTACTCGATCGAGTGCTTTATGGATCCATCTACTCGATCGAGTAGAAATTCACTCGATTGAGAACTATTCATTTTTGCTTTACTCGATCGACTGAACTGGAATCACTCGATCGTCCTCATTTCACTCGATCGAGTACAAAAAGTACTCGATCGAGCTCTTTTTCTCGTGTAAGCTCTTTAATTCGTCATTCTTCCTTTGAATTTGCGTAAAAATTCCCCAAACCTGCATAAAAAACACGTGCAAAAATATCCCAAAATACCAAATACGCAAAGTGACAGTCTATATTCTTAAATCTACGCTAAAAATTGTCTAAAATCTAATTGTCCTAATTAAAAGCAATAAAAGAAGTTCAACGGAAAATTTAAAAATTGTTTTTACAAGGTGTTACATGGGGCATTTCCCCGCTAACTTCCCAAAGCAATTCAGTAGCCCCTCGGAGGGCTCCTGACTGGAGCACGTCACCTCAGCAACATTGATCGTCCTCTTCAGCTTCCATGAGCTTGAACTTGAGTCATTTGGAGGAGAATAGTTCACATCCACATATGCATGAACTTTCCTCATCCTTGCTCCTTTATCACCGGCCTTAGCATCGTCACTCCCCATTTGATTGACCTTAATTGCACACTGCCCCTTGACAGCTCCTTCATTGATTTCATCTGTACCTGCAACAAGGAAAACAGATGAACTTTCCTTCTTTTTGCTTCAATCTGAGGCGGAGGGGTCACAATAGCAGCACAATGCTCCAAATTTTCATTTGGAGTGTCAATTATAGGGTCAATAGAGGAGAGGGCATTGCAAGGTTGAGCTTGCATGGGAGCCCTCCGGGACTTAGACTGATGCAATATCAGCTCCTCGTCCCCAACCTGAAAAGTCAAACTCTTTGCCCCCGACGTCTATTACTGCACGGGCAGTAGACAAAAATGGTCTCCCTAAAATAATTGGGGTGTGTGCATCTTCGGGGATGTCAATAATAACGAAGTCAACAGGGATAAAGAATCTCCCGATCTTCACAGGTACGTCTTTTATTACACCTAGTGGCCGTGATATACTACGGTCGGCCATCTGGATAGTCATGTTAGTGCAATTAAACTTTGTCAAACCAAGTCTCTTAGCTAGAGACAACGGTAAGACACTCACGCTAGCGCCTAGATCGCATAACGCGTTATCAATCAAATGAGTACCGATATGACACGGAATCGAAAAACTACCCGGGTCTGACTGTTTGGGAGGTAACTTATTCTGAACTAGGGCCGACCCCACCTCAGTCAAGGCTACCGTCTCATTATCACTAATATGCCTCTTACGCGGTAAAATTTCTTTCATAAATTTAAGGTAAGAGGGTACCTGTGTCAGCATTTCGGCGAATGGTACAGTGACCTGCAAGCTTCTCAAGATCTCGGCAAATTTGCCAAATTGCTGATTAGCTTTAGTATTCTGTAGACGCCTCGGGAAGGGAACCGTGATGGGTATCTCGAGTCCCTTGTTTCTTTCTTCCAATGTGTCAGCCGGAGCAAGCTCTGTATCCTTTGGATGCTTCTTACCTCTCGAACGAGGTCTTTCATGCGATTTCTCACTTAATAGAGCACTAGCAGGCTCTCGATCAAGCTGTCCGTCGTCCATACTACTAGATCGACCAAAATTCCCATTCGATTGAGTAGTTTCTGCAATAATATCACTCGATCGAGTAGAAAATTTACTCGATCGAACAACTTCCTTTTCCTGTTCACTCGATCGAGTAGAATTTCCACTTGATCGAACACTTTCTTTTTCCTTTTCACTCGATCGAGTAAAATTTCCACTCGATCGAGCATTTTCTTCACCAGATCTACTCGATCGACCTCCAGAAACTAGTCGATCGAGTATTTTCTTAGCCGTCAGCTCATTTCCCTTGGCAGAACACTGTTCATCAGCCATATTCTCCTTCCTCGGGTCTTATTTCAGCATTTCCGGTCCCTCATATGAACGACCGCTTCTCAATATGATTAAATTTACCGTCTCATGTGGAGTTTTCTCAGTTTGAGACGGTAATTGACCCTGCTTTCTTGTGGATTGATTCGTGGCTAACTGGGCAACTTGAGTTTCAAGTGCCTTAATGGATGCATCTTTCTGTTGATCACTCAGCTGCCACTGTATTGTAAAAACTACAACATAGTCTTTAGCTCACCTATTTCACTTACCCCACCGGAAGATGATGCACCATGATTAGGAGGAGGGAAGGAAGGAGGCTTCTGAAAGCCTTGTTGATTCTTATGTGGAGGAACATACGGCTGCTGCTGGTGCGGAGGAGGGGTAGGATTGAGCACATTCTGACTAGTCCACCTCAAATTGGGATGGACTGCCCCTTGGTTGTTGTAATAGGAACCTCCTCCTTGCCTATATTGTTGAAAGACAAGGACTTGTTCCTTCTCCATAAGACAACCAACAGCAGTGTGACCATCATTGCTCCCACACCTCTCACATGTAACGGTCTCCCCTTTAGTAAGCATATGGACCGTCTGAGGCTCCCCAGCAGAATGTAACTCCAACTTGTCGAATCTAGCATTCATGGCTTCCAGCTGAGCCACAACCTGCTTATCGATTGCATGAACTGTTTTAATACCATCCCTCGGGTTTCCAAACTCAGCATTATGATTTGCTGTCTCTTCAATAAGGGCCCATCCCTTATCATCGTCGGTATTTTCCTGGAATCTCCCATTAGATGACGCATCAAGTATGGCTCTGTGGTCATCATACAGCCCATTGTAGAACTGATTAGATATAAACCATGGTGAGGAATAGACCTAACCAATTTCTTGAATCGGGACCACGCCTCATATAAACTCTCATCGGGAGCTTGCTTGAAGCTGGTAATCTTGGCCCTCAGCTGATTGGTGCACTATTGAGGGAAATATCTCTTGTAAAAGGCAAGAGCAAGAGACTCCCAATCTGTAACCCCTGCAGCTGTGCGGTCCAAGTCAGTCAGCCACTCCCTGGCTGAATCGGTCAAAGAGAAAGGAAACAGAACCTCCTTAATCTTGTCTTGAGTTACCCTTTTAGTGGCGGGGATAGTAGAACAGTAGTCTGTAAAGACCTCCATATGTTTCCTCGGGTCTTCACCTACCACACCTCTATAAAGATTTCGCTCCACCAGATTGATGTAGGAAGGACGGATGTCGAATGTATTCCCGTCCTCAGTTTGAAGATTGAAACCCTTTGGAATTGAGGATGCTTTAAGCACCGAATGACTGGAAAGCTTTGGCATCTTTACTTGTTGATCGGCAAAAATAGGAATGTCTTATGCGAAAAGAGAATGATGTAGATGTGGCTCGAAAGTACTCAAGTCTTCCTTTCGTGATTTTCTCTGCAGACGGAGTCTATGCCTGAATAATCTCTCTGGCTCTAAATCAGCTGAAACTAATTCAAACCTGTTTGACTTGGGCATAAACAACACTGAAAGAAAATAAATAAGAACTGCCCCAAGGAATAAAAATTCTCTGAGACGGATAAAATAAACGAAACAAAGATAGATAGGGTAATTGCCTTCCCGGCAACGACGCCAAAATTTGGTACGTCTGTCGTGTACCTATCAAAAATAAACTAACTAAACTAACTATATAGCTAGGGAAGTCAGGTCGATCTCCTCAGGGAGGCAAGATATCTGTAAAAGTCCGTCTATTTGGTCACAAATGGGGGGGGGGTTGTTTGAATTGTTTTCTAAACTATAGGTTTAAAGAAAAAGAAGTAGAGAAAAGAGCAGTAAAAGCAAGGAAATAGATTTAAACTATCAGATAGAGAAGGATTATGTCAGGAATTCGGTTCACTACGGTAGTCCAGTGACTCAACTGTAAACAGCTTAGACAAACTAATGCGAGACGGATATGAGAAAGGTCCTTTCGGTCCACTTTCTATCCTAAATTACCACTAACTTAACTTTCATCCTCGTCAGAGTAGTCTACTGTTCATAGCAGGCCTATTTAGTCCAATCTTTCGATCTAGGATTAATTTTAGCCAGATTAAAGGAATGACTCAGAAGCGTGCACTCAACTAAGTCGGTAAAATACAATTAAATTGCTATGGTGACAGGGTCTCACGATTAACTCATCTAAACTATTCACTATATCGTCACATTCCTACCGTAGATCCCCTAATCCCAACATGAATTAGATTTAGCTACTCATATTTCTATTAATACCAAAACTAATAACAAACGATGAATCAACAATAAACATAATGAGATGATAAATAAAGTGCATAAAAGTAAATTAGGGCAAAGAGTAAATGAAACGAAAACAAGAAATTAAAGTAAGCAAAAGAGAGATTATTATTAAGAAAAGAGAAAGGGATTACAATCGTGCAAATCCGGCGTAAAGAACACAAAATCCGAGCAACACAATCCCGAGAACAAAGTTACAGTGAAGAGCAAAAAGTAACGTAGTCTTGTTGTGAAAAATTGATAAAAGCTAAGTAATGAATTTTTTTCTAATGACCTAACTAAAGCATGTTTAAATACGAAAATAACTAAGTTTGTCGAAATAAAACAACTCACGGGATAATTAAAGCCCATGAAAACAGAAACCACTCGATCGAGTAGATTAAATCCACTCGATCGAGCAAAACTCAGCATAATCTACTCGATCGAGTAGAATAGTTACTCGATCGAGTAACCCTCTTTTCAGCACCTTTCGATCGAGCATAATAACCACTCGATCGATCAAACAGGGCTATAGAAATTGCTCGATCGAGTAATAAAACCACTCGATCGAGTCTTCTTCCTTCAAATCAACCCAAATCCACGTCCGACTGCCTCGTAATCCGTGCCTTCACGCTTCCCATTGCAATATCTCACTCTGAAAAATCCCGTCTCCTCTAAATGCATGCAAAAAGGACAGAAAAGGGTACGATTCCACTACTTTCGCGTTCATTTCTACAAAACGGACAAAACGAACCAAAGTAGCCAATTCGGGGTATAATACTATATAAACAGTACAAAAATGCATAGAAATACGTGCTAAAGTAGGCTAAAAAGACTATACAATATGCACATATCAACTCCCATGGACCCTTGCACACACTCAATACTCCACCTTGTCCCTGAAATCGAAAACCCCTCTGGTCTAACATTCCAAGCGATATAAGATTACTCTTAAGTTATGGAGCGTGCCTTACAACCTTCAGATATCTAACCTTTCCATCATGCATTAGATACCTCACGGAGCCTACTCCAATTGCCTCACAAACCGCTCCATCATCCATGGTAACGGTGCTCCTATGATGACTATATGTCAGAAACATCCCCCGTTTAGAACACATGTGAGATGTGCATCCACTATCAAGAAACCATCTATCACCTAGATGCTTCTTTTCTTGGACCACCAATGCTAAATCATCCTCAGAGTCGTAATCACATTTTGATTGTTGTGCTGCTGTATAAGAAGCAAAATTTCCCTTCTTTGGCTTTGGACATTCCCACTTCCAATGACCCTTTTCCCCATAGTTATGGCAATAATCACTAGAACTTGGTCCCTTTGACTTAGACTTATAAGACTTCTTCTTTTTCCCTCCAGTCTGAACTATTTCCTTTTCAGCTTTAGCAACCAATCCCAAAGCCTAATTATCTACCACAACATTGGTTGCCTTATGGCGTAACTCCCCAGTGTGAAGCAACGACTTCACCTCCTCTAGGGTCAAAGTCTCCTTACCGACCACAAGTGACTGTATAAAGTTCTTATATGATAACGGTAAAGAAAATAAGAAAATAAGCGCAGCATCCTCATCTTCTATCTTAACATCTAAATTACGTAGATCTAGTAAGATAGAGTTAAGCTTATCTAGATGATCCCGAATTGACATACCTTCTTGCATTTTGAGGCCAAACAAACGTCTTTCAATAACAATTTATTGGTGAGTGTTTTAGTCATATAAAGACTCTCCAATTTCGCCCACAAGTCAGCTGTCGTTTTCGCACTTGCAACTTCTGTAATAACGTCGTCTGCCAGACATAACAAGATTGTAGCATGAGCCATTTCCTCCATTGTTAGCAACTCGGGATCCTCAGTTTCCGTGACTAACGGCTAAGCACCCGCTACCGCCCCTACAGTAGTCATTGTCACCTTTGTGGAGAAACCCAGCGTTAATGGTCTCCAGATACACTGCTACTTAAGCAAAGCCCTCATCTTTATCTGCCATAGTCCGAAATTATTCCTTCCCGTAAATCTGTCGATCTTTGTAGCTAACTGTTGTGCCATAATCTCTCCCAGATCAAATAATCTAGCTCAGATGCCAATTGTTATGCGCGGAAGCGTGTTGAGATGATATAAAAAAAATAGCAAACTAAAGAACACAAGAATTTACGTGGTTCACTATCAATATGATAGCTACGTCCACAAGGGCCAGGGAAATATTTCACTATGCAGGGAGATAATTACATATTAAAAAAGACGAGCACTCAAACTTGCCTCACCAAGTTTTCTACCTTTCTCTCTTAATTAACCTAGAATATAGTCGGGTCTTTATATAGTACTAGGTAGTATCCCGAGCTTCGAGTTGCCTGCTTTTAAATTTTATTATCATAATTGAAGAAAAATAATATAATTCATATATAACCTTTAATATTTTTACTTATAAATAAAAATAAATTAATTTTTCTCAAATTTAATTTTTTTTTATGTTCAACTTCAACGTTTTAAAATAAAATAGATACAATTTTAATTAAAAATAATAAGTGATAATGAATTATGCATGATAAACGTTTTATTAATAAATTTGTGACTGAACAAATATCATTAAAGGTATTTTCCTGATGCCAAAGGACCTTTCTTTGAAAAATAAACAATTTTCTTGTATTTTGAGTTAATGAATGTTGGCAAGAAAAAAATACTAAATATTGTAAACTATTGAGTAGGGTGGTGAATCACCGATAATACTTTTGTTCCTCCCATTCCTTCTATTTCACTTTTTAATCCGTCTCTTTGATTTTTCCAATATTGATTCGAGTAACTTTTTAAATTAGATTATTATTATTATTTTATATTGTTATTGTCATTGTTACTACTATTACAATTATTTTAATCCAATTATAGCCTCTCCCCTTTAGGCCTTTATTTATATTAATGATTTTATTACTTAGATTTACCTTATGACATTTACACAACAATTTTTTTCTTTATACTCCGTAGTAATTTAATTTTATCAAAGGTTTTTCATATAAAGAACGTATACGGAGTATATAATTACTTAATATATATCAAAATCATTTACATTTTCTTAGCATATTAAATTATTAATGGTAAATCAATTCTAATATTTACATAAGTATGGTATCCCATTCTTGCGAGTTATGAACAAACCCCCTAAAATTTAATTATAATTTAAACTTAATTAGGATATGGAGTCAAATCACTTGTTTACGTACCCATTATTCTTAAAGAAATCTCTATCAGCCCCATTGCTATTGACGTCATTCTTGATCTCTTCCCTCATCACCCCCATTTCTATAGTATATCACAAAAACTCCGGAAAGACAGTCTCTCAATAGCGTTACTGAGAGACCTCTCATATGATGGGGTGATGGACCAATTAAATTTCTTTTTTTCCTATTATGTCTCCCACTAAATTAGTAAGAGACGGTCTCTCATAAGACCTAACTGATAGTATATAGTCTACCATATCTATTATTTTATGGTTTACCTCTCTACGACATTGTTATCTTTTTTTCAATCCAACTACTGAATGATGACTATTTTGTACTCCATATTGCACTATCGTGCCATCGACGATCAATTGCGTAGCAAACAAATAAGCAATTACTACTAACAAACATGCAAACTATATACTTTATCAAGAGTACATCATATTTGTAAGTTGTTATTGCTAACAATTGAGGTACATTAAGTTTATTTATTCGATCTGTTATACAAAATTCTTCCCATGCATCTTACTTTATCTCTTTAGAATTTTCTCATATTTATCTCTATCTAAAACAAAACAAACTACACATGTTTCCATTTGACAATGAATCTGTAGTAATAACAAACTGGTTTCAAAATTGGTCCGATATTTTTCAACAAACGTTTTCTCAATGTTGTTGGAACATGAAAGCTATAGCCGAAATTGAGAAAACCAAGAAAATGCTTAAAACGCCGTTGTCAGTATGAAAGTCAATATCTTACGTAAATAAATAAAAATAATAAATTGCTAACAAAAGGCTCGAGGATATCCAATTACAAAGTACTTTGTATTATTATCTTACAACATAAATGGAGATGTTCTTTGCGGTATAAATTGTTCAACATCGCACATGTGTTCTCTATGGATAATTGAGCTTCACCTCGCAGTAAACCTTATCGGTTTAACTTTTTAGTTTAATCATATATTCAAGATTGGCATGGAAAAGGAAATCTGCAAATCGAGTAATTGTATTATAGATGTAACTAGCTTAAAACCCGTGCAAAATTGCACGGGCATATAAAAATAAACTTTTTTTTTTCAAATTTATATTTATATCTTTATATTAGGATTAAGAGCTAAGAGAGGTTATGAAATAAGTTAAAATAATATTCAATGTAATAGGAGTTATTTCCTTTGTACCAATTTATTTACCTTTTTTTAATTCATTGTGAGAGGTATTTTAATCACAGGTAAACAAATGATTGGGACGGAGATAGTAATAGTAATTAAGTGTCATTACATAGGTACGAATGATAACCTTTAAGATGTATAAATGTTATAAGGGTTTTTCTAACCTATGTCCACTGGACATAGGTTAAGAAAGTCAAAAATAGAAAGAATTTAATGATGTCTTTATGAGAAATTGTAATATACAATTACTTTTATTTTTTTCCAAGAAAAACATTTAAATCTTTCTATTTTTGCTTTCTTAACCTATGCCCACTGGGCATAGGATAGAAAACCCGATGTTATAAACCTAGTATTATATAAGTAAGGATCCTTTTCAATTTTAAAACGAAATGGAGGTCCATTACTTCTTACTGGCCGGATCATCTCCTGGCCAGATTATATTATCTTGTATTCTTGTGAGAGGAAATAAACCCTTCATTTCTTTTATTTAGGAAATGGTGAGGATCAAACTCATAATAATAGATATTTAAGTGACCGCAATAAATGAGTTTGTATCATCTCCATTTTTCTAAAAAAAAATTAAGGCACCATTTCCTCTCCAGGATAATATAATACTACTATTATTTTTCCAATGCCTTTTTCCTTTATTTTTCAGCACAAAATTTGGACATTAGATCGTCATTAGTTGAATTCTATTTTAGAAATGTCTTTTATGAACAATTTGATCCTACACAGTATCCACCCAATTTGCTCTACTTGTCATCTAATAATTAGCTAACTACTCTTTCCATGTTTTTGTGCTAAAAAAAATGATCAGAACGGAGTAAGTATTTCAATCTAATGCGACAACTCTTAAATGATAATGTTGGACAATCACCCATCTACAATGGATGGATAACATTATAACTCAAAATCAAAAGATAATGTTGGGCAATGATTAGCCAGGATTATGTGATTCACTTATACAATTAGAAGTGAACATGACAATTATTTGCAACCCGTTTCATTTGTAAAGAACCTTGATAATCAATAAATTGATACCCAAATCATTACACTCGCGAAAACAAATTTAATGGCGAAGACGATTTGTTTTCCCTTATTTACTTGGTTTTGCTTAATAAATTCAATGAAGGATACTAATATTACTCTTATTTTAAGGATTATGTTGTTCAAACCCCTACATAATAAAAGATAGGGCTTTGAATAAATTTAAAACAGGTAAACATAAAACATCTATGAAAAAATAACAGATCTTTACCAAAGAAATGGAAAAATTGTTGATTCCGAGCAGGGGTGTCTTAGGCCACGGGCAACCACGGGCGTGAGAACCGGGCCTCCGCTTTTGGTCACCGTATTATAAGCTTTCATTAATGAAATTTAATATAAATCTCGAAGTATAATATACTTGTGCATTCATTTTGGGGCCTCATTTTTCCGTGTTGCACTGGGCCTCCATTTGTTTTAAGACGCCCCTAATTCCGAGTGAACTGATGAAAGAGACTATGTAGGAAGCAATTATATACTCCCTCCATTCAACTCCACACTACACCTATTCCTATTTGGGCCATTCAATTCCACACTACACCTTTCTAAAAATGGCAAAATAAAGGTCCATATTGTCCTAATTACACAAGCATATTTACATAAAATGCCATTCAATAACCTATTCTAATTGGACAAAGCATTTTTACTTTCCACCTATAGTACCTTTTATTATTTTCTATTCATTTCCTTAATATTTGTGCAAAAAGCTTAAGTGTAATGTAGAGTTGAATGGAGGGAGTATATTTTTTTTAAAGATTTTTTCTGCTTAAAATGGGTGTATTCGCCGTCTTAAACATAAAACTGGTCAAATAGTATAAATGAATGCGATAAAAGCAGAAAGCATAGGATGGGCCAAATAGTATGAATGAGGTAGATATAAATTTGTCATTGAAGATAAGATTTGAAACCTTATTTGCTTGAAAATTGAGCTATTAGAAGTATGAGAAATATAAGGCCGTTAGGAGTGTTTGTTTTCTTGGGCTTTAGGATGGAGAAAAATGCACTATGTCAGGTATTGTAGTCCATAATGAAGTTAGGCGGGAGAAAATTTGTTTAGAGGTTATTGTTTTATTATTATTTATAGATTATAGATTATGTGCACGTGCCAATTGAAAAACGTAATTTTTTTCTATTTGTAGATTGGAGGTTTTTTTATTATATAGCAAAAATAAACTAAAGAGATATTTTATCTTGTGAAGGGAGGGGAGAATCCAATATAGGTGTAATCTAAAGAGAAGTGTTATGAATGCAATGTATGTACGTAGCACTTACTCCGTAGCATTAAGTAGTGCAATAGAAGTCTCTTTAAATACTTTAAATGTATATTGGAAATACATAAGAGGTGTGTATGCAGAATGCTTACTTACTATGTACATGAATGATCCGCATATATTTTCCTTGCGATTGCTATTTTTCTATATTCATACACTATCGTTTTCACTTATTAATGTAAAATTATTAAAATATGAAGGTAATTAAATAAAAAATCAAATACTACTACGACGTATTATACGGGGTATATATTATTACAATGCCTCTTCAAAATAATTTTTTTTCCTAATGAATTTAATGGTCTAAGTTTTATAAATTTCTCAAATTTTTTTTTTTACGTAAATATAAAACATTGCGAGTTACTCACTTTAATCATCTCTACATACAAAATATTTCAATTAATATAATCAAAATTATACTCAACTGAAAGCATTTTTCGCAAAAAACATAATTATTTACTTTTTAGAATTTTTATCAAAATAATTTTTTATTACATTTAAAATCAAATTACCGTAATTAATTAATTTTATCTTATAATAAAATTTATTAAACTATAATTAATATTTTGTTGAGATTTATACAACATTTATTATGTTCAAATTAAATTATTAGTTGTAATTAATGCTTGTCATTAAGGCTGTATAGGCCACGTGGCGCATCCACATCGTTTCAACCTAGTTTTATATATATACTAGGTAGTATCCCGCGTTTCGCACGACCTGTTTTAAAATTTAATTATTATAATTGAAGAAAATAACATAATTTATATAAGACCTTTAATATTTTTACTTATAAATAAAAATAAATTATTCTCAAGTTTATTTTTTTTAGGTTTATTTTCAATATGTTAAAATAAAATACATACAATTTTAATTAAAACTAATAAGTGATAATTAATTGTGTTGATCAACGTTTTATAAATTATTTTAGGACTGATCAAATATTATATTAATTAAAATAAAATTTATTCGAAAATACAACAGTCAACATTAAGTTCACAAATTATATCATTTCACAATACGTTAGGTTTCAAATCAATTAATATTTGTTCAAAATAATGTGAATATAATTTTTTGAAATTTTTAATTTTCTTATATATAACGTGTAATATTTATGTATCAAACATATAGATTTCAAACTTAACTTATTCAAATATTTTAATTGTGTTTTTCATCTGTTATGTATCAAACATATCTATAAAAATTGCACCTTTTGTATTTTTAAACCACTATATATATATAAATGATGCTTAAGAGTTTACCTTTAAATAAAATAGGTTAAACTTTCTCAAATAATATTTTTTGAGGTTTAACTTCAAAGTATTTAAAATATAACATATAAAATTGTTAACTAAAAGTAATACTCCCTCCACACATTTGTTTTCACCCCATTTCTTTAATATATGTGAGGAGTGTTATATTGAAATGGGGTGAAAATAGGTGTTTGGAGGGAGTATTTAGCTAGTCATAATCAATATTTATACTTGACGTATACGTATTTTAATTGAAGATATTAAAGAAATATGTAACGTTTTTTTTCTGCTTTTTCACGTCTTCTATAATACTATATTATTTAACAATCATTACTTTTATTTTGATTATTCAAATGCATTCGCGATCACTGTGTACATACATACTCGTATAGATACTTTTGTTATCAATACTTTTGTTATCACACTATTTAAACCTATCAAAATCTCATATGTATTCAATTTTTCGCAATATATTTTTTTTCATTACCACATAAAAACTTATCTCTTAGTAGTTTTCTTTTAAATTACGTTTTTAAGAAGTACAACGACTTTTCCAAATATATTTTTCTTAGGATTTAATTGTCTAAGGTTTATAACTTTCTCAAAATATCTTTGTACGTAAATATAAAATATTATGAGACACTCACTTTAATCATCTCTACAAATCAAAATATTTCAATAAATATAATGAAAATTATACTCAATTTGAAGCATTTTTCGCAATAAACGTAATTATTTACATTTTAGGATTTTTATCAAAATAACTTTTTAATAAATTTAGAATCAAATCACCGTAATTATGTAATGTAATTTTATAATAAAATTTATTAAGCTATAATTAATATTTTGCTGAGATTTATACAACATTTATTATGTTTATATTTAATGTTCAGCTGTAACTAATACTTGTATTTAAAGCTGGGTTTACACGTGACGCATCCACATCGCTTCAACCCATATGTTTATATATATATATATATATATTACAACAAATACCTTGCTTTTGCGACGCTTTTTTGGTCAAATTTCGAAGCTTTTAAGTGTCAAGAAATATATTCTCGAAGCTTCTGGAAGCGTCAGCTTTTGGGCCGTCAGGAATTTATGACGCTTTTTTGTGTCAAGAGTCTCGACACTTTTTGGCGTCATTTAAACAGTCTCGACGCTTTAGTGTGTCACTGTTCTCGACACAGTATAGTGTCAATGATTTATTTATCGACGCTTTTCCTTGTCATATATATAACTCAACAGTAATTTTCTTCTCTATTCAATGAAAACAAATAATACCTAAAAGCATTACAAATTGTTTTCTTTTTCTTTTTTTCTTTTAAACAAACTCTACCTGTTCATATACACAAACAAAACTTTCAAAAAAATTCATTTGATAGAATTAACTAAATAATCAAATACAAAGTAGCTTGATAAATACAACTCTACAAAGAGTAGGATATCATGGGTTTTAGACCCAATTACTAACATTTTATCGTCACAACTTCAAAAATCAGACAATAATCCAAGTAATCTGAAATAATTTAGCATGAAGGTGCATCACTTCAGTCCCATCATTCATCTCCAATCTTCAAGCAGTGGTACCTTAATCCCTTTGGTCCCAATCCATCATGTGCGAAGTTTATGATAATGCCAGATATGACAACCTTCAATTTTAACTCTGAAACAAGAAAAAAAAAATGAATGGTATTAAAACAAGTATAACTCACAACAGCCTCACTCTCGTTCTAAAAACTGATTATAAAACACCCTCATAAAATACCCTCGCTAATCACCATCAAGTTCATTTTAAGCAATTAGCAACCCCATGTCCCCTTCACCCAAATATCACTGTCACTTTACAAAGTAAACAAATGCTTTGTTCATTATTCGACAATTTGCACACTTACACTTTTCTGCTAAAATAAAAACATATAGAATAACTAACCACAATAAATAGAAACGTTATTTAACCTCTATAATCACCAGCTAATGCCTAGCAAGATAGAGAGGAATCAATGGCCGAAATAAATTTAAAATTTAGCCAAAAGATTAAATCTTAAAACACCTGCTGATATACAATTAGCATATTCATTCCATCAAGTTAACTGCCAAATCACAATAGGAGCATCTAAAATGACTAATATTCCAAATATTTCCCAAACACAAAGGCCATCGACAAATTCGACATATACAAGAGATACAATTCAATAAAATTAAATCATATAAAAATGGAAATAAATTGTAGACACGTTAAATAGCACCCACGTGCCATGTCGGATACATTTAAACTTAAACGATTTTAGGTAACAAACTTAAACAAGTTTGGGTAACACAGATTACCACTATGAGTACTATGACTGATCAATGAGACTCGTGAACTTTTGCGAGGTCTTTCGCAGCATACAAACTTCTAAAAGTCTAAGCAAAATCCATATAACATAGGAAGTTTTAGAGCAGAGATCTCCATTCTCCCTCCTATAGTCCTACCCTACACTCCCAAAACACTATCTAAACATTTTGCAAATTGAACGAAAAGAAACAATCTCATACTGAGTATATGTTTCACTTTTCTTAGCTAAAAAGAATCGTTCAAGTAGAAAATTAGCAAAAAGTACAAAGAATATGCCCAATTTGAAGCATTTAGTGTAACCAGTAATTATTCTAAAATTCGAATAGTCTAACAAAGATTCGATAATTCCAAATAATTCATTCTTAAGAAAATCCAGATGAAAGGAATGAAATATTAAGGTTATCACGTAGTGAGTAACAATTAAATAAATACTAAGAGTAATGAGTTATACCTAGTTCGATAACAATGGTGGAATGGGCTGAGTACCTGCCCAAGATAAAAGCAGCTAATTTCTTGATAAACCCTTAACCCCTTTGTAGAGCACCCTGATTTTGGCAAAAAAAAAAGGTTGAATACTTATAAAGTGCAACAAATAATAAGAGCTGGAATCAAATTTACAAATCCTATGAATTTAACAATTGGTTTAGATGCTCAAAACAAAACATTTGAGAACATACACTAGTACATTGATTTAACACATATGGAAACAAGATAAGCATCCATATTTAAATAAAAAGGGAATTGCTCATTTAATCCTACGCATAAGATCAGTGAACATTATCAAGTACTTGTGTTAGCATCCATACCAAAATTGAGAAGTTGTTCTAAAGGCATTAAGTCGTCACTTGTCCTACATCTAGTTTTTTGGCTTCACTTTACTATCCCACAACCTTCCATTCAAAAAATATATACATGTTATCCATCGTGTATCAATGAAATCGGTTAACAAATGCATAAATAGAGGGTCGCGAGAGAAATCCCTTTGATGAGTGATCATGGAAGAAGAGAGGGAGGTGGGAAACATGAATCAACCATATTCTTATGTGTACACATGAAGAGACAAATAATGCACCATGCCACCATCAACGAGAGCTTACAAATATCTTGTGTAAACAACAATCTATATGGTTCTGAAGAAGAGTAATAGGAAAAAGACATCAAACCCAGAAATATAAAAATTGAAGAGAAAGGTGAATGATCACCGCCATTAGGAAAGATCAGATTCAATGGTCCTAAACTATTCTTTAATCACACCCTGCTATGTGTGCCCTCTGTGAACCGTTAATGCATAAATGTAATGTCATATGATCATTCAATCACTTAAAAAAAGCCAAAGAAACCATTTTAGATCCATGTCTAATACTTGAATACCTAAAATATGATTAAAAACAAATGACGTAAAAGCTAGACAAAAGGCAAGAAGGAATAAGAAGATACCTCGAGAAACTTGAGGTTGACATTGTTATGAGCCAGCCTAGCTCAGACGATAGATAAACAAGTAAGTTTTCGACATGTTAAACACAAAATGGAACACATTAGTTATTCCATCCACGAATCTCATATGGCCATATTGATAACCCTATCCATTTTATTGGTTTATATTTGTGTTATGCCTTATATAAAACCCCTATTGTGAAACGAAAGACGCAAATTAATCCTAGGCTGAATAGAAATATGCAGCACAAACTAGCAACAATTATGTATAAAGGTGATATATCTTAAATTAATTGAGAAAACCTAATTAGTTGAGAAAATAATTGTTTAATACACGAAATTAGAAGGAAACAAAGTAGACTTGAACCTAAACAAACCAAATTCATTATCTACAACTTAAAATTGAATCTGAAAAATCCACAGCAAGAACCCTAATTTGATTTCAAAATTTAATTGATATGAATAAAGTAAGAAGAAACAACAACTTACAAAAGGAGTAGGGACGGTAATGGTAAATTGAAGGTGTAGAAAGAGCGGCAAGGCGTTTTCATCAATTGTTGAAGATGCGGTCGATAGATTTGGTAGGGTTTGATGTTACAGAAGCATGAAGAAGGGCGATTTTTTCTATATTTTTTTGATCTGTTTTATTCAACTTTGGCTGATTAGTTTTGTTTTTCAAAATTTTCAGAATTTCAGAAATTGCGCTCTAATTGATACGGGGTATAAGGAAAGTTAGCAAGTTGAGCGGGTCCCTCAAAATTTTGACACTCTAAATGGTCCATATTCATTTTACCCATTAAATGAGCTCCACACTTGGGACAAGCGTCGGCATCAAAGCGTCAAGAATACAAGGGTTTTGTTGTAGTGATATATATATATATATATATATATATATATATATATATATATATATATATATATATATATATATATATATATATATATATATATATATATATATATATATATATATATATATATATATATATATATATATATATATATAAGAGATATAAGATTATTTCACCCAAAACTATATACCTAGACTAATTAGGAAATTAATTAAATAAATATACCAAGAAAACAACTAAGGAAATCCTGAAAAATCAAAGACCAATCATAAGGAAATTAATTACTAACTTCCCTAAATAAAGCACCAATCAAATTCTAGTGCTCAACCATGAATATTTCATACGTACAATACCCATGAAACAATTCCAAGGTCAGAAACATGTGCGACCCGCATAGATAAACAGCTGCTCTTCGTCCTCCGTCTTTCCTTTTATTCCTTAGTTTATTTTTCTCCATCTTTTAGTCTCACTCTCACATACCCAAATCAAAAACGATTCGGACGAGTCATATTCTAACAGGATTAATAATGGCAAGGCATACAGATAGGACAAGAAGTACATCGTATGTTGCATTAAATCTACTTTACTCTTAACTCGCTAGTAAGGGTTGGACTCGAGAACATGCAGGGTTCTACTCTTAGCAAGACTGGTAAACGGGTCATTTAGATCGGGTATGGGTCACTTCGAGTGTATTATGCAGGGGTCAGGTTTGGATCTGTTACATGTGTGTTATTCGAGTCGGGTCATCAAGTCATTCCAAGTGGGGTCGGTTATGTCATGCCTATTCTTTGCTATACTTTTACAAATCAATCAATACTTATTTATATTATTAAAGGATGCTTTTTTCGAGCGATTATAGAGTCTCCAACTTCTGTGAAATACTGAGAGATCCCAACGGTTGCGAACTACCTAATTATATAATATATTATATATTATATAATATAATAAACGATAATAGATAAGTAATTAATGAAGCTCTTAAAAATATTATCATGATGAACTATTGTCTAATCAAGAATTCTACTACGGCTAAAAGATCAGTAATGATAAACTTTAAGCAGCGTTTAACCAATATAAATAGGTTATGTATTTTGACTTCAAAATAATATACATACCACCTATGACCTATGTCACATGAAAAAATTTAATCGGTTTTAATTTTGTGCTTGATTGTGTTATTAACTTTCAAATTGAGAACTAATTGTTTAATTTGTTTTATAGACAGGTTTTGGATATATAAATTGACAAAAGAGTTGTGACAAGATTGTATAATAAGGTAATAAACTTACTTACTAAATGAATGAATGAATGAATGAATGTTAATGGCGTATATTATTTTGGTAATTGGAATGGCAAGAGTTGTATGTGGTGTGAATATAGGGCAGTAAATTTGCTCTCCATATGATGTCATGATCGTGAGCGTGTCGTTGTACACCCAATCAAAACACATTTATAATTCCCAACAAACAACTAGTTAGTGGTAAGTCGAGGTCGATCCATGGGACGGTGTGCTTTGGATTCTAAGTCTATCTATCTCAATTTATGCTAGTGTCACAATTGATGGGGTTTGTAGTTGTATTCTAAACTAATGAAAGTAACAAAGTAAAGCAAACAATGAACTAAGAAATGTAAACAAATGACTAAAAGCACTAGGATGTCATGGGCTCATAGGGGATTCATGGTGTTGATCATACAAACATGTTTACAATGTTGCAAGTAATTAATGTTGTAAAGGAACCGAGTTAGTTTATGTCTTACGGTTCATAGGAAGAGTTGGGTCCCGGAGCCGAATCGATTAGAATGTACAACACCTACAAGTCGACTTAATTTCCTCCTATTCAACTTCTATGCATGGTCTAACAAGACTCGAGTTGGTTTATATCTTACAAGTCTTGTTAAGTAGATAAGAGATGGTTATAAATTCAAGGATTCATAGGCTTAGCATTTCATCAAACATAACATGTGCATAAGTTGACATCACAACAAACAAGCAATCTTAATCATGGAAACATATTAAATTAAGCATGATTATTCCCCATGTTGGTTTTGAAATTGAGATTAATCTATTCTAATCAACTCCTAATCTAATCTAAGAGAGTTTCCTACTAAGAGAGCTTGGTCCCTTTGATTATTACAAATGGGGTATTTATAGTAGGGATTAGGTGCACAAATTAGGGTTACTAAGGGCTTAAATGACGATTAAGTCCTTAAGGAATCGCTCCTCTCAAGAAAAGATGCGGGTCTCCTTTTAGCTAGTCTTTCAAAAATATGCACATCCCAAGCATCTAGGCAGTAGGGACGGTTGGCACTGGAGAGGAATCCGAGCGGCCAAGGGGTCGGGACGCTCGTCCTGTAGTAGGGGGAAACGAGCGGATCAAGCACGGGACGCTCGGATCTTAAGGCCTTAAGACGAGCGTCCTGGAAGGGAGGACGAGCGTCTTGTCTCAGGGGACGAGCGTCTTAGTCTCGGGACGAGCGGATTGGCGGACAACTTCTTTGTTTGAGCTCGGATTGTAAAACGGACGTCATTTTCTCATCCGGACTCCTATTGGAGTGATTCAAAAGCCTCGATCACTTGATTTTTCGACGCTGTTTCATCTAGCATACTTTCAGAGCCAAAGGAGCAACCCTTGGTTTGTTTTTTGAGCAATTTCTTCTTATAATGCCTTCCTTCTCGTCATCCTTTCTTTTAACCCTATGATCCTTCTATATACTCTTTATTCCTACATCCTTGGTCATCATTCTTGCCTCCTATTTATACTAGTCCATCCAAGATCATCAAAAAGCTTCTAAATATGCACGGGAGACGGGAATTTCTGCCTAATTACCTTCTTTCCTACAAAACATATGAAATGCACTAGGAAAGCAAAATAGGAAGCATTTGACGGATAAAATGGCTATGGAATGATATAATAGTATGCAAAATAGTTTCAATTAGGGGACTAAATGTGTGCAAATAATGTTCACATCAATTTCCCCAAACCGAACCTTTACTCGTCCCGGGTAAAGAGCTAACAAAAACTAGACCTTTATTTAAATTATCCTAATAATATAACCGATATGAGACAATTAGCGGGTCTCACTCCGCCCCTTCAACTCACAACAAGACAACCATAAGGTAGGATGCCTTCTTGCAAGGCAAGGTGGGGCTTGCCAAAATGGCGATACATCCAAGCATTAAAGCACACAAAACAAGCAATGGATGCATCTACAAAAGAATAGCCACTTTCCTCATCTAAGTGGCGGAAATTATCTAAAGGGTAAGCAATTCAAGGGTACACACTCCATTATAGATACGGTTTTTTCAAACTACTAAGCCTAGAAGGATACCAATAAATGACCTCCAAGTTGTGTCAAGCTAGGGTACCTTTGTCCTCAATCATTAAATGTTTTTGTCAAGAGTAGACTCCCTATGGTGTTTGAAACACTGGAGGATCGCGGAATTCCTTTTCTTGCCTAGACAAGAAGAAGGGTCGTCCCCTCTCTACTACGCACAAAAGTGGATACGATGGAAAAGGGATCAATGGTATTAGAGTTTCATTTGGGAGTTTGCTTTTTGTTGTTGTTTTTTCCCCCAATTTCTTGTGGCATTTGACATTTTAGAACACTTTATTTTTGCCATTTCTTTTGATGTTTGACATTTCAATACTTGACAACTTTCAACTTTTTTGCATTTCTTTTGAACATTTTCAAAGTCACCCCAAGTAGTAACGATGGTGCCTTATAATTGAAGCATTAGGAGTTTTTTCATTTTTTTTACTCCTTTTTTTTTCTTTTGATGCATTTGCAATTTTTTGACTTTTCATTTCATTTCTTGAACTCAAATTTTTGAACAATTTTTGTGCCCATTCCCTTTGATGACAAGATGTGGTAGAACATGGATGATAGATGGTTGCATGGTTCCAAGGGTCACCTTGGAATAAACGGTAGCTAAGGAGTTATCACACCACAAGGTACTCTTGACTAGGCCTTAATCCATAGGTCAAAGGATACTAGCATGACACATCCTAGGGTATTTTACAAATATTCTAACAAGCAAAGTCTTAAGAAGGAAAAGCATCTACAGGGGCCTTATATACACTTGTCAAGTTTCCCAAATAGATGCTTTCACAAAGTTTTTCTAACATGCAACTACATGCCATGATGTAACTAACCTATATACATCCTAATGCATATGCTTCTACCAACTAATATGCCAAATAATTTAAATGCAAGTCCTAAATTCACATTGTTTATACCGCATCAATCAAAATAAAGCCACATAGTCATTAACATAAAGAGGAAAAAGGAGATTGGAAAGATCATACCATGCGGTCTTCAATATCCTCATGTCTCGGATGTGGCGTAGTCAATCAATGTGAACAAGGATGAAACAACACAATATATACAAAACAATATAAACAAAACTATACTACAAAGGAGATGAACTTGTTTTTGGATTTTCAATTTTTCAATTTTTTATTTGGATTTTTTTTTGGATTTTTTTATTTTTTTGGATTTTGAATAAAAGTCTAGTTAGAATTTCACATCCCCACACTAGTATGGGCATTGTCTTTAATGGCCAATACAATAGGAAATTATGCAATGAGTATGCATGATTTCTAAACTAAATGCAAACTATACTAAGCTACACTACATGATACATGTGTTTTTGTTATGGCGGAGAGCATAATTTAAATTAGCTCCCAATGTATATGCATGGACTTCCCCAAACCAAAATAGACATTATTTCTAACATCATGAATTTCGGGGGAGTTTATGCACATGGAATGCAATGCATAAAACTAAAGATTGTCATTTTGGATTTTACAAGTTGGGAGCAAAGATAAAGAACACCTTAATGAAGCCAAGGTGTTAGTCCTCCAATGTTGCTAGGACGCCACAAAATAAATGATCAAGATAAAATAAAAATAGGAGAAGTAGACAAACCATAAGGGAGGTGTAAGAATGTAGGAGCCTCCAAAGTTTGCTAATCCTCACCCATTGTATCATCATCATCATCATCTCTTGAGGCATCATCAACCTCCATAGATGTGGAATCATGTCCACTCTCACTTTCACTTGCTTGTTCTTCCTCACTTTCCTTTTCTTGAGCTTCTTCTTCTTAAACCTCTTCTTTTTGAACCTCCAACCTTGCCTCATGCACTACCAAAGCCTTTGACAATTGTTTTGCTTGAAGAGCTAATTGCCTTTTGGAAAGTGTCTTCTTTGGGGCTGCCTTGTTACCTCCTCTAGTTCTTGCCATTCTCCTTTGCTTGATTACACCAATGAAAGATTGAAATCCTCAATTTTTAGTTATACCCAAATCGATTTAGGATGAATGAATGTTGCTTTGTATCCTAAAAATCGACTCAAAGGTTGAAAATTTTGGTGTTTGAATCACTTGTTGTTGTAAAAGGAGTGATTAATTTTTGTTTTGGATTTGATTTGGTTCAGGAAATTAGATTTTGTTGATGGAGAGGATGAGGGTTTTCGGGGTTTTTGGGTAGTGTTTGTATGTTGAAGAAATGAGAATGAATGGGAGAAAAAGAGTTTAAATCAACCGTTATATTTGAAAGTGCAGCAGAGGACGAGCGGACCAGGCATCGGGACGGGCGGATTCTTCAATGTTTGGCCCAGGAAAAGATGCCACAGGACGAGCGTCTTGCTTCTAAGACAAGCGGATTCCTTGGGTAGGGACGAGCGTCTTTCTGGGTGGACGCTCGGATTCCTTTACAGAGAAAATCCCAGATTTTTGCTATTAAAAAGACGAGCGTCTTTTGTGAAGGACGGCCGTCCAGAATAAGACGAGCGGATTCTCAACTTAGACTCTCGGATTCTTTTACAGACCAGTTTTTTTATATTCTGTAGCTCTACCAGACGAGCGTCTGGTGACTTTGGATGCTCGGATTCTTCAGGACGAGCAGATTGTCCATTTAGACGCTCGGATTCCTCCATGACCACACGGATTCAGGTCCATCCTTGGGTACATCATAACCCGTGTCATTTTCATTCTTCAATTTTCGTGTTCTTCATTGTAGGGGCACTACAAAGGCATGAATAACCTAGGCAATTGCTATCCCCACACTAAGGTAAAACACTAAACATCAATAAAATCATAAGTCCCTCCCTCACTTCTCTCAAAATGATGAATATCTTGATCAAGGCATAAAAATATAAACCCAAAAATGACAAAAATGCAATGTAATAATTGAAATGCAAGTTAGGGAGTTAGAATATTTACAAATGGTGGTTTAGGGAGGACTACACCAAACTCTCATCCAATGTGAGATGTCAAGGGGCATGTTCAAGGTGTTGTTGATGTTGCTCAACACCTTGAAGAAGTAGTCGAAAGCTTGCTCATTATCATGATAAAGGTCCTCAATAGTTTTTTGCACTTGTTGTTCTCCATGATGGTTTTGGTTCATAGCATTACCAATATAGGGATTGAATATCCCTTCGAACTCATCATCCCAAAGACCGCAAACTTCATCTACTTGATCATTAAAAATTTCTTGAGTTGATAGAGACAACTCTCCTTCTTTCTTGTCCTGGCCAATGAGGCCATCTTATTCACTTGTCATGAGTGAGCTTTTCAAGCTCTCATTGTTTCTATTTCCTTGCTCTTTTGATGAAGCATCATCCACTTTCTTTTTCTATTGAAATTCCAACTTCTTCCTATCATCCTTCCGGCTATAGTGATAAACCATAAAATACGGCTCATGCAATCGGGGAGCTCTCATGGTCTTATAAATATTGAAAGTGATGGTTTCATCTCCCACTTCAAGGGCGAGTTCTCCATGCTTCACATCGATCACTGCTCCCACGGTGTGCAAGAAAGGTTTTCCTAAGATAATAGGAATGTTGGAGTCTTCTTCCATGTCAACAATAAAAAAATCCACCGGGATGAAGAATTTTCCAATTCTCACGGGAACATCTTACCATACCCCTAAAGGTGTCTTTGTTGATCTATCCGCCACTTGAAGCGTGATGTTGGTACATTTGAGTTCTCCCATTCCTAGCCTCTTGCTAACCGAATATGGCATGACACTAACACTTGCCCCAAGGTCACATAAAGCTTTGTTGATTGTAGCGTCACCAATAGTGCATGGAATGGAGAAGCTTCCCGGATCCTTGAGTTTTTGAGGTGAACTCCCTTGAAGGATGGCACTACTCACCTTAGTGAAGGCAATAGTCTTAAGCTTCCGGATTAATTTCTTCTTCGTAAGGATGTCCTTCATGTACTTTGCAAAGGCCGGAACGTGATTGATCAATTCCGTGAAAGGAATCGAGACTTCAAAATTCTTCAAAATTTCCATGAATTTTCCAAGTTGGTCATCAAACTTAGGCTTAGCTTGACGACTTGAGAATAGAAGTCTAATCACAATGGGCTCCTTCTCCTTGGCCTTCTCTTCACTTTTCTTTGAAACTTCTTCTTTTGTTGGTTCTCCTTCCTTGGAGTTTTGCACAACTTCTTCTTTGTCACTAGCTTCCACAACTTCATCCTCAACTTACTTCTTTGGTCCTTCATATCTCGTACCACTCCTCAAGTGGATGGTACTAACCTTTTCATGTCTTGGGGGATTACTTTGAGGTGCACTACTACAAACACAGGCAACTACAACGACCCTTTAACAACACTTATTCACGAAAATCATCAAAACACGTTGTAGAATTGATGCCGCGAATTTTACCAAACTTAATTACAACGGGTCTGTGTCGTTAACCGTTGTTATTGGTTTTAACAACGGGTCATACTTTCAAAACCGTTGTTAATATAAAAACTAATAACAACGGTTACATTTTAACCGTTGTTAATAATTTGGCGCAAAATTAGTGAAAAGTAATTAAAACGGTATGTTTAGAACCCGTTTTTAATACGTTTTAACAACGGTTGTAGACTCAATAACCATTGTTATTAATGTTATGAAGATCTTAAAAATAACAGATTGCTTTATTCTACTATACGCTACAAAACACAAACAGAAGCTAATACTGCTACTATATCATCCTCCATTCCTCCCTGATCGTCTCTCTGTCTTCATCTCTGTCACTTTTGTCACCGTCTTCTCTCCCTCATCGTGTTTATCAATCAGGTATATATATGTTTCTTAGAAACGCTTATAGATATAGGATTTTTTGGGTTATTATCTAATTTGTTGATAATTTAGCTTAATTGCTTTCCTGAATTTCGTTTATTTGTTTGCTTATTATTGTATTTTCTGAATTAGTTGCTTATTAATTGCTTTCCTGAATTTCGTCTATGTCATAGTCGCCAATCAGCTCCATCCACCGCCTCTGTCACATGTTCAACTCCTTTTGAGTGAAGATGTACTTGAGACTCTTGTGATCAGAAAATACCTTAAAGATTGCTCCATAAAGGTAATGTCTCCAAATCTTGAGAGCAAACACCACTGCACCCAACTCCAGATCATGAGTAGGGTAGTTCTCCTCATAAGGCTTCAATTGCCTAGAAGCATAGGCAATCACCTTACCGTTCTGCATCAACACACATCCCAACCCATTCTTTGAGGCATCTGTATAAACCTCCAAGTTCTCGATCCCCTCAGGCAATGCTAAGATAGGAGCTGTAGTTAAACGCTCCTTTAATGTTTGGAACGCCGTCTCACAACTCTCATCCCAACGAAACCTGTTCTCTTTCCTCATCAACGCTGTCATAGGTCTAGCTATCTTGGAGAAATCTTTCACGAACCGTCTGTAGTATCCAGGTAAACCCAAGAAACTTCTGATCTCAGCAACATTCTTTGGTGCTTCCCACTTTGTTACTGCTTCAATCTTTGCCGGATCCATAGCCACCCCATCCTTAGAGATCACATGCCCAAGAAAAGCAACGTTCCTTAAACAGAACTCACATTTGGACAACTTAGCATATAACTCATGCTCCCTCAAGGTCTGCAACACAATCCTCAGATGCTCCTCATGCTGCTACTTAGTCTTGGAGTAGACTAAGATATCATCGATAAACACCACAACAAACTTATCCAAAAAATGTCTGAAGATCCTATTCATCAAATCCATAAACACTGCCGGTGCATTAGATAACCCAAACGGCATCACCACATACTCATAATGGCCATACGTCGCCGTGAAAGCTGTCTTTGGTATGTCCACCTCTCTAATCTTTACTTGATGGTACCCGGACCTCAAATCAATCTTTTAAAAGTCTGATGCACAACTCAACTGATCAAACAAGTCATTTATCCATGGCAAAGGATACTTGTTCTTCACTGTCACTCGGTTCAGCTCTCTATAGTCTATGCAAAACCTCAAACTCCCATCTTTCTTCTTCACAAAAAGAAATGGTGCTCCCCACGGCGATACACTTGGTCTAATGTATCCCCTCTCTATCAAATCATCTAACTGCTTCCTAAGCTCCTCCATCTCTTTAGGACCCATACGGTACAGTGCCTTAGAGATTGGCCCCGTCCCCGGTTTCAACTCAACTGTGAAATCTATCTCTCTACTCGGTGGCAACCCCGGAATCTCCTCCGGAAACACATCCTCAAACTCTCCCACCACTGGTATCTGATCAACTGTCGGACTCTCTATCCGGTTGATGTGACCATTATTTGCGCACATTTAGTCCCCTAATTGAGCTCATTTTGCATACTATTATAGCATTCTTTGGCCATTTTATCCGTCAAAACCTTCCTATTTGCTTTTCTATCGTATTCTATATGTTTTGTAGGAAATAAGAGAATAAGGCGGAAATTCCCGTCTTTCGTGCATATTCGGAAGCTATTTGACGACATTTGATGGATCAGTATGAGGAGGAAGCAAGAACTAAAGACCAAGCCTACAAGAATAAAATGGAAGTGAAGAAAAGGGAAGAATAGAAAAGAAAACGTAAACTGAAGACCAACCCGAGCGGATTCTCTGAAATTCGGCCGTCCTCCAGCTGCAGAATCCGTGCGGCTTTCCAGCAAGACGCTCGGATCCCACCTCCACAATCCGCCCGGATTCTCCTTAATCCGCCCGGATTCCATCGCCAGAATCCGCCCGTCCCGTCCTTAATCCGCCCGATTCCAGCCAGCGCATTTTCGTCTTCTTCAAGCCTCAAAGAAAGATGCCCTTCCTTCAAGAAATACCGGCTTCTCCCTGCTCAAATCTCAAAAGTGTAATTACTAGTTTAGCCCTTAGTTAACCCTAATGCATCCACCTAATTTCTACTATAAATACCCCACTTGTAAATAATCATGGGAAATCCTTTTTAGCTAGAAAAATCCTTCCTTAGATTAGATTAGGAGTAGATTAGAATAGATTACTCTTTAATCTTTTCACAAATTACACATCAATCTTTCCATAATTATTGTTCAAGTTTATTATTCAAGTTTATTATTGGGTAATTGAAGATTATTGGGTTATTATTGGGAGTTTGACAACCTTCCATCAATCATCAATTTCTTCTATTATTCTTTGCATTATTATTTTGGAATCTCCATAGGTATAACTCTCTTAATCCTTGTTTTAATTATTCTTAATCTTTCTTACTTATTCATCATGTTTTACCTTGTTAATATGATTGACAACCTTGTTAGCATGTTAAACTTGATAATGAGTGAGTAGTCTCTTAGCTAGGATTAGTGGGTAATTAAGGGAAACAAATATGGGGATTGGTTCATGCTTAATCTAATATGTTCACATGATTAAACTGCTTGCTTGTTGTGATGTCAACTTTATGCACATGTTATGTTTGATGAAATGCTAAGCCTATGAATCCTTGCATTTTTACCATCTCTTATCTACTCAACTTGACTCGTAAGATATAAACCAACTCGAGTCTTGTTAGACCATGCATAGAAGTTAATTAGGAGGAAAGTAAGTCGACTTGTAGGTGTTGTACAATCTAATCGATTCGGCTCCGGGACCCAACTCTTCCTAAGAACCGTAAGATATAACCCAACTCGGTTCCTCCACAACATTAATTGCTTGCAACCTTGTAAACATGTTTGTATGATCAACACCATGAATCCCCCATGACCCCATGATATCCTAGCACTTTTAATCAATTGTTTACATCTTTCCTTTTATTGCTCGTTCTACTTTATTGCTTGCATTAGTCTAGAAACAACCACAAACCCCATCAATTGTGGCACTAGCATAAATTGAGATAGATAGACTTAGAACCCAAAGCACACCGTCCCATGGATCGACCTCGACTTACCACTAACTAGTTGTTTGTTGAGTATTATAAATATGTTTGATTGGATGAGTGACGACATCAACCGTATCAAAATGGCGCCGTTGCCGGGGATGGTGCTATGTGATTAAGTTCTTACTTGTTTGTCTATTTTGATTTTGCTTTCACTTTGAGGAACTTGTTCCTCAAGGATTGTTCTTACCATTTTCGTGTAGTTTCCATGCTTGTAGTTATCTCCTTGTCTTAGTTATGATGACTCAAGATATGTGTCATGGAGTATGTGGTAGATTTTTTTAGTATGACTATGGGTATGGGGAGTTTGAGGAGCAAGTCAACACAAACCTACCTTATTATTCGTACAATGAAAATCCTAACTACTACCCCAACCTTTCCCGCCAAAATCACCACTCTCACACCTACCCACAACAAGAAAATGAACCCATGCAAAGAGTGATTTTCCAAATGATGGGAGATCAACAAAACTTCTTCAAACAAATGCTAGAAGAGAACTAAAGAAGGGATGATGTTCTTCAAGGCATTGTCGACCAAAGAAAGGAATTGGAAATTCAAATTGCCCAATTAAAAGAGTCCCAAGCAACCACTCCCCACCATTCCTTGGACGTTGAGCACAAATGCGAGTTTGAAGTAGTAACCTTTGATATGGAAAATGAGAAATGGGAAGAGCCAACCTCTTTGGGCTCTTGTGAGTATGAAAGTGTGGTATTTGATGATGAAGACATGAGGTTGAGTAAGCCAAACACTCTTAACCTTTGTGAGTATAAGGGTGTGTCCTTTAGTGTGAATATTGGGTTGTTAGAGAAAAAGTTGCATGAAGCCCCCACTTATGATTCATATGAAGATAGCAACAATGATGATGAACCTAACGGATGGACTCATAATATCACCTTGCTTGAATAGCCTATCCTTGAGACATTTGAGATACCCTATCATGAAGAAGGACGTCCTTCCTTTATTCCTCATGAAGATCACTTGACACCTATCATGGAGCCAATGATCATTGAAGAGGATATGATAGACCTTCTTCAGAAGGCCAAAGTTTCGTACAAGAGCTACTTGATGAAAAAGCTCAAAGAGAAAATTGCTCGTGAGGCTACTTGTGAAGATTTGGCACCCACAATCTCAACTCCCAAGGTATCCGATCATCAGTGTTATGAAAATTCTCCTTCTACCTTGGAAGGATTGAAAAATAAAAATGCTATCATCATCACCAAAATCGAAGAAGAAGTTGGTAAGTGGAAGTCTACGGATGAAAATGAACCACACTTCATGCCTAGTATTGACAAGAATCATGGGCTTATCTATTTGAAGCATCGGGAAAGCTCTAATGCTAAGGACAAACCAAAGGGAAGAACATTCTACAAGCTTCCTTGGCCAAATTTCATATACAAATTGAGCAACCCATACTTGTGCTTATTTGGAGCTTGTTCGCAAGCTTTTGATCTTTTATTAAGAGCCTTGAGCTCTATGGACAAGGATTTCTACAATTTGAACTAGTTTGGTGGAGTCCTATCTCAAACCACCACTTGTAAGAAATTACTTGGACCCTTTACTTTGTATAAAATTGTACATTATTGCATTTGCATTTAATTTCTTGCATGAGAGTGGAGAGAGAAAGAGTCATCTTACATGTTTCATGAGCAAATTTCAGAAAAAGATAAGGAAAAAGAGAAAATCAGTGAAAAGGGTGTATTATTTCACGAAAAAGAAAGAAAAAGAAGGAAAGGAGCAGAAGACGCCCGGATCGAGAGCAAGACGCCCGACCAGAGCCCACGGCGAAGGAATAATTAAAGCTGTAGAAGAATCCGTGCGGATTCGATCAAAACCGTACGTCTTGGACAATACGTCCGTCTTCTTCACGGGACGCCCGTCCCGTATGTCACCCAAGAAAAAGATTTTTTTGCTGCGCCAGAATACGTGCGGATTCTGCGCAAGACGCCCGTCTCGACCAAGACGCACGTCCCAGACGCAAGACGCCCGACTTTTCCCACTTCTCGGCCAAGGAAAACTGCTGTGTTAAAATCCGTGCAGATTCAAGCGAAGACGCCCATCTTATTCTCTCACAATCCGCCCGTCCCGATGGAAATCCGCTCGGATTGCCCTGTTCTCTCGGATAAAACGGATTTGACCCACCCTTATCCGTTCGGATCCCCTCTTTCTTCTATATAATCACCCCCTTTTCTCCCTCATTTCCACACCTTATCAAACCCTAAAACACTCATCTCAACCCTCAAAATCACCCTCCCATCCTCAAAAACACTCCCATCACCCACACCAAAATGGCACCATTTATGAACACCAAGGGAAAGGCTAAGAAATTGGTTGAATCATTCGAGAAGAAGCGTAAGGGATCAACCTCTTCAACGCCGCTAGAGATAGTGCTACCAAGGAGCTCCCAACCCTTAATAAGGGGAGGAATTGAACAACTCGACCACTTTCAAGAGGTGCTCTTTGAATCCAATGACCACCGCGAAAACTTTGTCAAGCTACTAGATAAGAAGTACGAACCCACTCAATTTGTAGATACTAGGGTGTTGGAAATCCTAAAGATAAGGTACCCTACCGAGATGTTCTTTAATGGCCTTGGCATTGGGAAACTTTTCCATGCCCATGAAGAGACTTACCTTAGTCTCACCCTTGAATTCTTGAGTAGCCTTCGCATTGTGACTAATACCCACACCAAAGTGGGCATGGAGTTCAGGTTATGCAACCTAGACCATTGTCTTTCGCTTGAGGAATTCGCCTATGTTTTCGGTCTTGAAGTACTTACCAACTATACCGAAAAGCCCGATAATTTTGGTGTGGACCTTCTTTGGAAGGCTATCTCCGGGAGGAGTTTTACCCATATAAAGCGTTGCTATACCTTTGCCATCCAACATCCGGTGATTCGATTCACCGAGCGCTTTGTAGCCGGTTGCATCAATGGGAGGTACGAGCAAGATAGGTGTACTCTCATCGACTTAACTTTTCTTGAGTCCTATTTGAATGTTCGAGCGGTAAGGCGCTATAACTTTAATACGCCACTTGAGATACTTACTAGGTTCCATGATTTTGCTCAAGGGACCACCCAACTCAAGACCTTCGTGATGGGAGGTCTAATTACCATTTTGGCCCACCACCTTTGTCCCGGGTTCAATGCCCGAGGAACTTATGTTCCTCTTGAGGGGAGGACTTTGATTGATGAACACACCATCTTCCACAGTCACCGATGGTGTAACTACACTCGAGATGGGAGTGTAGAGTGCCACACCAAAGGATGCACTTCGATGATCCTTGAAGGATGGAAGATCCGGGGCATTGACCCAAGATTGAGCCCATACTCCCCTCCACCAAGCTACCTCCTTGATATCCAAATTCTTGATAATCCCCCTCAAAGGGAAGAACCGCACCGCCAAATACCTCGTGGAGGACCGGGAAGGCCTATTCGCCCGCCTTCCTATGTACCTATCCCGCCATACCCTACTCCGTATACCGAATTTAGGCCGGCAATCCCCAATAACCCGGGTATTAATGATTTGATGGCACTCATGAATAGTGTGGATCTTGGGGTGCATGAAGGGAGGGAAGACAACTACTTGGCCCTCTACCCCTAATACTATAACATGGCTCAATAAGGGTATGTTGACCCTAATGGCCCTTTGCCCTCTTGGGCACAACCGGAGCTCTTGTTCCCTAATCAAGAGAACCAAGCTTGGGGTCGCGGCGATGGAGGGCATTCTAGCCAAGGTGGAGGGTACTCGGGGCAAGGAGGAGAGTTTGACCAAGGAGGGTATTGGGGTCAAGCAAGCGGGTATGATCAAGCCGGGAGTTCTCATCGTTATGGCTATGATCAAGACGAGGATGACGAGTGAAAGAGGCCTACCTCACCACCTCCATTTGTATGATACCCATCTTTCCTCCTCTCTTTTGTATATACATTGCATTTAGTGTAGCTTTTGCATGCATTTATATTATATTCCATATTGCATTTGAATAAGTAGTCCATATAGTATAAATTGCATTGTAACATGATTCATATAGATAGTTGCATATAGATTAGAATTCATGCATAATCACTAATGACCAATCCTATTCTTTTGTACACTAGAGATAGTGTTTAAATCGGTTTGGGGAGGTTTGATCATAAGTGACCATAGTTTAAATCATGCATCATATAGTATAGTTTAGATTGCATTCATTTCTTATATATGTCATATAAAATTACATTTAGTTAGAGCATGCATTCATTCATACCATATCATTGCATTTGTACTTTATTTCAAAAAAATCAAAAATCCAAAAACATGTATTTCTTTTTCATTCCTACTCCTACATGTACATTGAGGACAATGTCCTAAATAATGTGGGGGATGGGAATCTATATTCCAAAAATGCATAAAAATTGAAAAATTTCGAAAAATCACAAAAATATGTCTTTTAAGTTCATAAAAACAAAAACCATAAAAATTTGAAAAATTGAAAAATCCAAAAACAAGTTCATTTTCCTTTATAGTGTAGTCTTGTATATATTGTTGTATATATTGTGTTTGTTTTATCCTTGTTCACATTGATTGACTACGCCACATCCGAGACATGAGGATATTGAAGACCGCATGGTATGATCTTTCCAATCTCCTTTTTCCTCTTTATGTTAATGACTATGTGGCTTTATTTTGATTGATGCGGTAAAAACAATATGAACTTAGGACTTTTATTTAGTTTATTTGGCATATTAGTTGGTAGAAACATATGCATTAGGATGTATATATGATAGTTGCATCATGGCATGTAGTTTGCATGTTAGAAAAATTTTTTGCGAAACCGTCTACTTGGGAAGCTTGACTAGTGTATATAGGCCCTAGTAGATGCTTTTTCTTTCTTAAGACTTTGCTTGTTAGAATACTTGTAAAACACCCTAGGATGTGTCATGCTAGTATCCCTTGACCCATGGATTAAGGCCCAGTCAAGAGTACCTTGTGGTGTGATAACTCCTTGGCTACCGTTTATTCCAAAGTGACCCTTGAAACCATGCATCCATCCATCTATCCATCATCCATGTTCTACCACATTTTGTCATCAAAGGGAATGGGCACAAAAAGAAATCAATTTGAGTTCAATGAAATGAAAAGTGAAAGAAAGTTTGCAAAATGCATCAAAATAAAAGAGGAGCAAAAATAGACTCCTAAAGCTTCAAAAATAAGGCACCCTCCCTACATATGGGGTGACTTTGAAAATGTTCAAAAAGAAATGCAAAGAAAAGTTGAAAGTTGTCAAGTGTTGAAATGCCAAAAATAAAAAAGAAATGGCAAAAAGAAAGTGTTCTCAAATGTTATATGCCACAAGAAATTGGGGGGAAAAACAACAATGAAAGCAAACTCCCAAAATAAAACTCAAATACTATCGATCCCTTGTCCATCTTATCCATTTTTGTGCATGGTAGAGAGGGGACGACCTTTCTTCTTGTCTAGGCAAGAGGGGGAATTCCGCGATCCTCCAGTGTTTCTAACACCATAGGGAGTCTACTCTTGACAAAAGCATTTAACGATTGAGGACAAAGGTACCCTAGCTTGACACAATTTGGAGGTGATTTATTGGTATCCTTCTAGGCTTAGTAGTTTGAACAAATTGCATCTATGAAGGAGTGTGTACCCTTGAATTACTTCCCTTGTAGATAATTTCCGCCACTTAGATGAGGAAAGTGGCTATTCTTTTGTAGATGCATCCATTACTTGATTTTGTGTGCTTAATGATTGGATGTGTCGCCATTTTGGCAAGACCCACCTTGCCTTGCAAGAAGGCATCCTACCTCATGGTTGTCTTGTTGTGAGTTGAAGGGGCGGAGTGAGACCCGCTAATTGTCTCATATCGGCTATATTATTAGGTTAGTTTAAATAAAGGCCTAGCTTTTGTCACCTCTTTACTCGGGACGAGTAAAGGTTCGGTTTGGTGATATTTGATGTGACCATTATTTGCGCACATTTAGTCCCCTAATTGCGCCCATTTTGCATACTATTATAGCATTCTTTGGCCATTTTATCCGTCATAACCTTCCTATTTGCTTTTCTATCGTATTCTATATGTTTTGTAGGAAAGAAGAGAATAAGGCGGAAATTCCCGTCTTTCTTGCATATTCGGAAGCTATTTGACGACATTTAATGGATCAGTATGAGGAGGAAGCAAGAACTAAAGACCAAGCCTACAAGAATAAAATGGAAGTGAAGGAAAGGGAAGAATAGAAAAGAAAACATAAACTGAAGACCAACCCGAGCGGATTCTCTGAAATCCGGCCGTCCTCCAGCTGCAGAATCCGTGCGGCTTTCCAGCAAGATGCTCGGATCCCACCTCCACAATCCGCCCGGATTCTCTTGAATCCGCCCGGATTCCATCGCCAGAATCCGCCCGTCCCAACCTTAATCCGCCCGGATTCCAGCCCAGCGCATTTTCGTGTTCTTCAAGCCTCAAAGAAAGACGCCCTTCCTTCAAGAAATATCGGCTTCTCCCTGCTCAAATCTCAAAAGTGTAATTACTAGTTTAGCCCTTAGTTAACCCTAATGCATCCACCTAATTTCTACTATAAATACCCCACTTGTAAATAATCATGGGAAATCCTTTTTAGCTAGAAAAATCCTTCCTTAGATTAGATTAGGAGTAGATTAGAATAGATTACTCTTTAATCTTTTCACAAATTACACATCAATCTTTCCATAATTATTGTTCAAGTTTATTATTCAAGTTTATTATTGGGTAATTGAAGATTATTGGGTTATTATTGGGAGTTTGACAACCTTCCATCAATCATCAATTTCTTCTATTATTCTTTGCGTTATTATTTTGGAATCTCCATAGGTATAACTCTCTTAATCCTTGTTTTAATTATTGTTAATCTTTCTTACTTATTCATCATGTTTTACCTTGTTAATATGATTGACAACCTTGTTAGCACGTTAAACTTGATAATGTGTGAGTAGTCTCTTAGCTAGGATTAGTGGGTAATTAAGGGAAACAAACATGGGGATTGGTTCATGCTAAATCTAATATGTTCACATGATTAAATTGCTTGCTTGTTGTGATGTCAACTTTATGCACATGTTATGTTTGATGAAATGCTAAGCCTATGAATCCTTGCATTTTTACCATCTCTTATCTACTCAACTTGACTCGTAAGATATAAACCAACTCAAGTCTTGTTAGACCATGCATAGAAGTTAATTAGGAGGAAAGTAAGTCGACTTGTAGGTGTTGTACAATCTAATCGATTCGGCTCCGGGACCCAACTCTTCCTAAGAACCGTAAGATATAACCCAACTCGGTTCCTCCACAACATTAATTGCTTGCAACCTTGTAAACATGTTTGTATGATCAACACCATGAATCCCCCATGACCCCATGATATCCTAGCACTTTTAATCAATTGTTTACATCATTCCTTTTATTGCTCGTTCTACTTTATTGCTTGCATTAGTCTAGACACAACCACAAACCCCAACAATTGTGACACTAGCATAAATTGAGATAGATAGACTTAGAACCCAAAGCTCACCGTCCCATGGATCGACCTCGACTTACCACTAACTAGTTGTTTGTTGAGTATTATAAATATGTTTGATTGGATGAGTGACGACATCAACCGGATCACCGGTCGTCTCTCACATGGCACAATATCAAAGGACATCCCTTCCTCAGATATGACTTCAAGGTAACAGCTGCAATCAACTTACCTTTGGGTCTGACTAGAAACCCACGATAAGACACACTAACGCCCTTAGGACCTCTTAAAGACACTTTCTTTTGATGACAGTCTATCTTAGCTTTATACTTTCCCAGCCAATCCATCCCAACTATCATCTCAAAACCGTCAAAAGGAAACTCTAGCAAGTCTACAGGGAAATCAACTTGCCCAACTATCATAGATACATCCCTATATAACCTCCCACATGATACAGACTCACCCGAAGGTATGAAAACTTTCTCACTAACAGACTCATATACCCTCAAACCCAACCGTTTAACATGACTCGAAGATACAAACGATCGAGACGCCCCCGAAGCAAACAAAACAAAGGTATGAATACCGTTAACAAGAAAAGTACCAGTGATAACGTGTGCATCATCTTCAGCTGCTTTCTTCTCCATCATGAACAACTTTCCACTGGTCTTCCTGTCCACCTCCTAGACAAAGATCTTGGCTGATGTGGTCGGCTTAGCACCCGACCCTTGATTGTTGTTGTTGTTGTTCGTTGGTGGTTTCTGATAAGAATTACCGCCGTTGCGGTTACCTCCACTCTGATAGCTCTGACTTCCCCGGTTTGTCCATGATCCAGTCGGTCTATTGCTCGCATAGCTCTGCGCAGGTCTCTGGAAAGTTCCAGGTGCACTCGTGCACTCATGTCTCTTGTGGCCTACACCACCACAACCAAAGCAGGTCGTTCCCCAACTACCACTAGCACTTCCACGGCCACGCCCAAAGGAAGCTCCAGCACTAAACCCTGACCCAGAAGAAAACCCTCTAGATTGATTGTGGAAGCCTTTCTTGTGACTAGATTGGCCACCACCCTCGCTCTCAGACTTCCTTTTCTCAACACCTAACCTCTCTTGAGCCATCTCCACTAACCTCTCAGCTCTCCCAGCCCTCTCATAAGCTTCCTTAACGTCAGTAAGGACTCCGATGGGTAACTTATCCATAATCTTAGGGGTCAACCCCCTCTCAAATCTCAGCGCCAGATTCTCCTCACTCAAACCCATATTCTCAGCATACCTAGACTTCTCATTGAATTGCCTGTAGTACTCGGCCACAGACATGTCAGATGTCATCTTAAAACTGTTAAACTCTTCTCTCAACTTACTCCTCACATGTTCCGGTACAAACTCTTTCCTCATAGCCTTACGAAACTCTTCCCAAGGTATAGCAGGTAAACCTTGGTTCGCATACAACTCCTTAGCACTCACTTTCACCGTATCCCACCACTTGCCAGCTGCTTCCCTCAGATAGAATGCAGCCCGTTCTACTCTCATCTCATCAAGACAGTGAACCAAATCTAGTATGTTCTCCATCTCTCTATGCCAGTTATCAAGAAGGTTAGGCTCCCCAACCCCCTTGTACTCTTTTGGGTTAAACCTCGCTATATAAAGGCTGATTTTAGAGTGATCAACCTCCTTCTCCTTGTCCTTATCCTTACCCTTTCCCACAGTCTTTAAAGCCTCCGTAAGAGCATCCTGATTCTCCAACATCTTAACGATATCATCTATGTTCATAAGCTTAGCTCTCGCATACAAAGCATTCTTCTTGGGTGGCATCTTGAAACTATATCAGAAAAGGGGTGGATATAAATATACGCACTAAAACCTCAAACCACGAAAACAAGCTGCCCAGGCCCTACTCGATCGAGTTCCCAAACATACTCGATCGAGTAACAGGCTACTCGATCGAGTGCCCAGCATACTCGATCGAGTGCCCCAACATCAGACCCCAAACAGACCTTTTGATCTCTAACATACTCAACCGAGTAGCCAGGCTACTCGATCGAGTGACCCCCTACTCGATCGAGTGCCCGAGGCACTCGATCGAGTGCCCAAAAACACGATTCTGGATTCAAAATCGTCAAACACCCACCCGATCAAGTCAGTCCCACTCGATCGAGTCATGCTAATTCGAAAACGCTACCCGCATGCTATATCATATCTCAATAATAGAAACAACATTATAACTCCAACATTATATCATAACTAAGAACATAATGCTACGAAAACTCCTTATATAGCTAACGAATTAACCATATCATGTTATTAAACGCAACATAGTAAAACATTCATCATGTTTCTCATTCCAACGACAGTTCTACATATATCATCAACCTTTCTTTCACATTCTCAGCTTTCTACTTCAAACATCCAACAATTACACACACTTCATCACATTCACACACAAGCTAACCAAACAACGCATACGACCTTGACAAACACCCCCCATGTGACCGGTTCAAAATTGTAGGGCAAGTTCACGACTTTAGGACGTCTCCCAAGCCTTTGCATTAGCTCCTACAACCTTTACCCCGAGTTCATTTTAATTGACTCCCTATATTCATTAGATTTATTGGTTACAGGTTTCAGGATCGTCGCTCTGATAACATTTGTAACACCCCCATACTCCAAGTGCCTTACCAGGACCACTCAGGTATAAGGATGCTACCATCTCGGTTACCCGAGGCATGATATTCATAAGACAATAACGAAACAACTTTAAATGATATAACTTTAGTGAAAAGTACAATCAAAACCAAATCCCAAAATACGGTACAAGTTCTCAAACCAACTGTCTCTGAGTTAATCGAAAAGTTATAAAACTAATAAAACTACAAATGAAGACTTCTATCGTCGAGACGGTGGCACATCCTACTATCCCGATTCAACTCAAACTCGCTCAATTCTGCTCACCATCCCCGAATGGATCACCGCAGTTTTACAAAACAACAACCGGGTCGATCTAATCACACAACTTATATATATATCAACAATAAGATAAACAGACAACTTAACCGTCACACACACACACAATCACACCAATCCCATCAATCTCAATCACCGATCGTCCACCGGACCCGACCACGCTGGGGGGGACCGCAGCCGTTCCCACCTAAGCCCCGCTCATCATACCGAGCGATAACCCTGTCCATTAATGTGCACATCCCTCCTGTGGCGGGTTCCACAGGAGGCGAAACTAGGGCCTGAAGCCACTTCCGCAAGTGACTCCACTCAGCCGAGAACGCATCTCGAGAACCAGAGACAAACAATCACAATCACAATCACAGTCGTCACAATACAATTACGATATTAAACAATCAATCTCAACACATCAACAATCATCCAATTATGGGACTAATACTGAGTAGGAAATCCTACCTGGAAAGCACAACTATCAGACAGTCTCTACAGCTGTATCAAAAAGCCTCTTCTACAAAACCTCATCCTATCATACAACATATAAACACTACCAAATCACAATATACACAAAAACCCCCAAATCCCCATATTAGGATTTAACCAACTTAAAGGAAAAACAGTAAAAAGGGTACATAGATCTTACCCTCGACGCAAGGATCTCAATGGTATAACAAACGATGAAAACCGACCTTCCAAACTCCGGGATTTGCTAACAATGCGATTAAAGGGATGAACGTACTTGCTTTCTCTCTTTGACAGTAAATTAGGTTTTGAAAAGTGTTTAGAATGATGACGGAAAAGATTATATACCTTAATCGCATAATTAACAAAACACGAGAAATAACTCCCCGTAAACCGGCTACTCGATCGAGTAGCTAAGGTACTCGATCGAGTGCCCCCTTACTCGATCGAGTATCATAGTTACTCAATCGAGTACCCAACAGGTCAGAAACTATTTTAAAACGCAACTCACCCTTACTCGAGAAAGTAAGGCCTACTCGATAGAGTACACCGAGACTCATAAATACGGAGTATTACAGTCAATTTCTCTTTTATGATAATAATTTGTTCAATTTTAAGGAATTAATTAATCTGTATCGACATACAATTGATTAACCTTTTTCAATTAAGGGAATCGTCCTTTAGGTGTAACCTCAAGGGATTAACTGATCACCACCGTCGCACGACAGTAATGTCAAACTCTACCCAGCCAATCATTACCGATATGTGTGGACCAGTTGACTATATATGTTATGTATCATCCCTTTCGTATTTTTGATATGAGATTTAAATATGTGATTAATATGATCGACAATTGAGATCGCATTATTGTTGGGGACACTTACTCCAACAAAGATTTTGACAGGTTAACAGGTTTGAAGAAGATAGGATAACAAGATTTGAAAAGAATGACATGATTGAACAAAGCAAGCCTAAAAGACGAACTTTATATCATTAATAAAACCCTTACCCACTGGGGCAAAGGTAGCAAAATGTATATCCATCCTATCAGGGATAACCTCCCTGACTAGGACCAACGAAATATGAAATTGTCTTTACAAGGACATTCCCCCTAGGCAAACATACAAAATGATTAATGATTCTACCAAGGACATTCTCCTTGGTTGGACAAAATACCATTGCTTGACGTTTCTGCGAATGACATCCCTCTTGTCAGGGCTAGATACTAACGCCGATCAGAAATTATTCCTCGCCTGATCAAGCGCCATAATTCCTCTTTCTCACGAAACATATTAGCCTCTATCGGTTCAGGATACTTTTCCAATATAATCCCTGTCTTACCCTGCCTTGTCGCAGCAATGAACATTGACTCATACACTCCACGAATACACTTGATCAAAAAGCAAACATTACTGATTCATATGGTGGGGCAAAGACAAGCCAGGTCAACTGTACGTAGGCTACATGACTGAATCATACGTACATGGTAACATGCTGAATATACCAAGTAGGAATGGCAGGGGCATCAGTCAGATCAATTAGCTTATCAAGATCAGCTCCAGTACTGGAGACAGATCAACTACCTGGGAACTTTCCTGCTTGACTTTGGCAAGCCCGGCATTCAATTCTTACTACCAGAAGTTGAAGCCCAATAGACTTAACATGCTTAGAAACTTTGAAGGATCCCCCAGCCTTCAAACAGCAAGGAAAACGCTCTACCCTGGACCAGAATGGCCATGACCTCTCCGCAGGAGGAATAGCTAAGTAAACAGTTACCTTCTCAGAAGGATAAAGAATTGCCCTCACCAAATCATCCACTGCAAAAGAAGGTATATCTTGTTAAATATTTCCTACTTTCCTTTGAACTAACAGAATATGTGCAGAACAAACAAATGTTGCAGGGTACTTACCACCAACGCATGCATCATAATTGAGAAACATCAGGTCAGGCCCAACCAAGTTGACCCTGATATATATAGCCAGTCCACCCAGACGGGATAATTTTCAGGAATCCATATGTCAGGATCATCAGTAATGATCCCGTTATCGTTCAAAATTTTGTCAAACTCAGGTTTGAGACGATTGGGGAAAGAGTGTTGTTCGTCGTGAGCCTTCATCGGCTTAAACTCAAATTTTTGTAAGAGATGGTGAACTTATCAACAGCTAGAGCAGGGGATGCATCTCCGAATACGCTAAAATGAACCGCTAATTATGCTTAAATTAACAACATCCCCCCCCCCCCATTTAAGCGTAATTCAAGATTTTAAATAAGTTAACAAACATACCAATTTATGCATAAATGAAAATGTCACGAAGATTGAATTTCCACTTAGTGAAATTACATATTCCAAATATTCCAGTATCGGGGTGTGACTTAGCATTGAACCCTTTCTACCCATTTTGAATACATGAAGATAACTCACATATAAATAATTTACTTCTAAAGTTACGAAACCGACACTTATTTTCAAGCCTAGTGTCCCATATCTATTCATGAACACATAAGGAGTCAAACCCATACTCCCTTGAAGCGGTTGTACTTCATGTTCATATAGGTTGATTCTTTTAATCATGTCCTTGCAAACACACTTTTTCAAATGATCAACCTTACAACATGCAAGTCTAAGCACACATCTCGGGATATAAATTATTGTGTGCTTCATTCTATTAACAATAGGCCTTCCACATTGAATTCAGCCTCTAACATTGTATTATAGGGGAATTGGGTATCTTATCGCCAAAGATCTTATACGAGTTTTAGTCTCATCCCGTCAACCGACTTTATAACCAAGTCCCTAATTGATCCTTTATGAAAAGTGATCAACTAAAAATGAGATCTCAAAAAACAACCAATATCAATTCCCATTTATGATAGTCCACAAACTGAGTTATAACAAACACCCCGGTGCGCACCGTTATTCACTATCAAAAATTATATTAATGAAATTGGTTAAATAATTTAAGGAGCATGGTAGATTATTTTCTTCAGCTACTTAGCCTTTTAACCGGCTATATGCTAACACAGCATACCAACTCCGATGTCAAACTCGTAATAATGCAAATTCGCTTCTTGGAAGTCCATATACTCATGATACTTACCAAGTAAAATATATATATGGTGTTGAGATCAAATAAGTCCCCCTCCTAAGTGTGAGTCCATAAGTCCTCTTTAGAGCCCTTGGATGAGCACTATGGAAGGCTGAGATTGAAGACAAAAAACAAGGGATTAATGCCTAATTAAGCCCACTCTCTCACTACCTTACTAATCCACATTAATCAAATACTAATCAACTATATATAATTTATTTTTCCACCCACTTATCTCTCATTCACACAATTCATTCACCACCTCTCTCAAAAACCCAAATTAATTCTCTAAAAAAAACCCAAATAATTCCCCTCTTCCTCACCAATCCAACCCACCCCCACCGGCCACCATCATCCACCCCACCCACACGGCCACCACCATCCACCCCCGACCACCAGTACTCCCCAAAAAGACTCTCCAACACCACCGAGCACTACCCCCAACTACCACCCCGACTGCCACCACTCACGCCAAATCCAACCACCACGCCCTTCCACACGCAAACACCGCTTACTCCACAAACCACCTCCAGATCTGCCACTACCGTCACCAATAGCACCACCTGTGAACGCCGCTTATACCTCCACTGCCGCCACTCACACATCCGACTCCAATAAGACCGACAACCGCCCCTCCTCTTCTCACGCAGCCACCAACACGACGACCACCTTCTCCCAGATCTGCCACCTTACACCACGCACCCGACATCAACCCGCCATGCACAACCACCAATAACCCGACACCACCTTGTTTTTTGTTTTGTTTTTTTGTTTTGTTTGTTTTGTTTTTGTCTTTCTTTTGTGTTTATCAGTGTGTTGTTTGGTTGTTTAGTTTGTTTTATTTTTTGTTTTGTTTTATGTTTTTGTTATTTATTTTGTGTCTTTTATTTTGGTTGCTTTGTTTGTTTTATTTTTTGTTTTGTTTTATGTTTTTGTTATTTATTTTGTGTCTTTTATTTCGTTTTTTTATTTTTATTTGTTTAAATTTACATTATTGTGTGCTAAAAATTCTGCCTCTAATGATTTCAAAATTCAAATTTTGAAAATCCCGCCTCCAATGTTTTCATGCGATATTTTTACTCCATTTTATGCTTGTTAAAATCTTGCCTCCATTTTTTTTCTTATTATCTTGTTTTATAGTTTTACTAATCTCGCCTTGTTAAAATTCGTGTTGTTGATTTTATTTTTCTAGTAAAGTTAAAGTTACATCTTCCTCTAATAATGTTACATGTTTTTCTATCAAATTTACACTTTATTAAAGTTACAGTTTTTTCCATTTAAATTACACTTTTCTCCATTAAAATTACACTCATCTTTGTTAAAGTTACATTTTTTTTCTATTAAAGTTACACTTTTTTCTGTTAAAATTACACTTTTTCTCCATTAAAATTACATTTTTATCTGTTAAAATTGTAGTTTTCTCTATTAAAGTTAAAGTTACACTTATTTCTATTAAAATTACACTTATTTCTATTAAAATTACACATTTCTCTATTAAAATTACACTTAGCTCTTTTAAAGTTAAAATTACACTTATTTCTATTAAAATTACACTTTTCTCTGTTAAAATTACACATTTCTATATTAAAATTACACTTATCTCTTTTAAAGTTAAAGTTAAAGTTATTTCTATTAAATTTACATTTATTTCTATTAAAATTACACATTTCTCTATTAAAATTACACTTATCCCTATTAAAGTTAAAGTTACACTTATTTCTATTAGAATTACACTTTTTTCTATTAAAATTACAGATTTCTCTATTAAAGTTCTGACTATCTCTATTAAAGTTATATTTTTCTCTACTAAAGTTACACTTATATCTATTAAAGTTACACTCTCAAGGACTACAGTTTTACTCTCAATGGACTCATGTTACATGTTTAATATGGACAAAAGTTACAGTCTCAATGGACTAAAGTTACACTCTCAATGGACTGAAATTACACTTTAATGGACTAACATTACACTTTTAATATGGACTAAAGATACACTCTCAATGGACTAAAATTACACTTTAATGGACTAAAATTACACTTTAATGGATTAAAATAACACTTTAATGGACTAAAATTACACTTTTAAAAGACTAAAGTTACACTTATAAGTCACTCAATTCACAATGAATTGTGTTAAAATTGGAAAAATTCAAAATAATATTTGTTGAAAAAACTGAGTTTCACTCGTAAAACGCAAAATATATTGTAAATTTGCTTCAAATTTTCAAATTTCAAAATAAAATCCGTCAAACCGCAATTTTTTTTGTTAAAATTACACTTTTTTCCGTTGAAATTACACTTTTAAAATAGTGAAAGTGTAGTAACATTTGTATAAAGTTTCAGTCCAAAAAAAAAAATTATGCTCAAAAAAATTTTTTTGTGTATAATTAATCTATTAGTGAATGTATAATTAAAGCTAGAGAGAGAAAGTGGATTAATTAGTGTATAGGAAACTCATTAGTGTTAACTATGCTTTTTTGCTTTCAATCTCAACCATCCTTATTGGAAGATCTAAGGGATGTAGAGAGGACTTATGGACTCAAATATTTTGGTGGACTCATAAGAACTTCACTCTATATATATATGTATATATATATATGTATATATATATATATACATATATATATATACATATATATATATTATCCCTCTAAAATCGAAGGAAAATGACATAGGACAAACCATAATTCTGGTTTACTTTATACATTTTCACGCTCGGCTATCGCTTGCCAAAGATGAGTACTAGCTAAACTAGTATACTTATTTAACTTGTCAAACCGCAATAATTAAGCCCTTGTGAAAACTCGAATCAAACTCCACTTTTATTATTGGATAAAAGTGTCATACTTGACCTTTGAGAGTATTAACCGGAGAATAATAATGATATGCTCACCCTAAATCCTAATATCAAGGATCATATTACCTCCCCATGTCGTCCTTCATAGAAGAAAATGATGACATATCACCTTTTACAAGTTAAATCATCTTTGGTCTACACTAAAGATCGACTTAATTGTCATTAATCCTTACAACAAATTATTACTCCATAACCGGACTTGTCAATAGTTCTACATTCAACATTGTTGATAATTTACCTCTTTCATGGCTATACCACCATGACTCCATAATCTCCCCATGGTTATTACAAACCATCATTCTCGAGATTATATAATAAAATCAATTACAAGCTTTGAACTTTAAACTTTTTCACATTAAACATAAAAATTATTTAACATGACATACACCATACAAGGTCAATAAATAATTCACAATGCGACGGAAATTGACATAAAATAAGTCCCTTTTCATGGGTGAGTCTCCAACTATTCCTTAAACCAACTTAGGGCATCTCAAGTCACCATAAAACCCAAACTTTACACAATTGAAAATTAATAAACAATTTTATCAAATATGATATTTATACCCATCTCATTTAAATGTGTCCCACTTAAAACATAAGGTGAGATGAACATTTGACATAATAATTTGTCCCCTTTTATTGACAAGTCTCAAACTCATTAAACCAGCACACAAAGTCTCAATTTATCATAACATCGAAAACTTGACAACCTCGAAAATAAATACACTATTCTATTGAGTAATACGAACACTCGTATGATACCGCTCAATACCACATTGTCGTGTATCATATCAAAATGAGTTTATTAATAATTTAAAAAACATTCACACCCACATTATAAAGCTAACAACCAACTTTATTATTATTTAATATGATAAAATGATAAGATAAATGATGTAAATCTCAATGCGCACATGAAAGTAACGAGAAAATATATAGTCCATGCTTTCATGCATTTCAATATCCACCAAATTAATATGGTGTCAAATATGATCATGTGATAAGATAATCCTTGATAATCATTAAGCATCATAGTGTGAAACATCATCCTACCATTATTACCATCATTCATTTCAGTCAATGTATACCATATATTTCATTCATGATGATTGCATTTATGTGAGAAACAAAGTTCATACCGAGTATGTACTAATAAATCAACATGATCTTATTATAGTGGAAAGAGAACCCAATTAAAGCATTATATTAATGTACCATCAATCCGTTTCCATCCTATTTTTCATGTTGCATATACAAATACTCATCTAAGATTAGTACGATTTTGACTTGGCCATTAACAAAGTCAGTTATAAAGACTATTCAAACAAGGGTGAGAAAATCCGACACACAGAAAGAGTTATCGCACTTTGAGAACCGCACTTTTAGACCACTGATTAGCATTCATGCCGATCAAATATACGTTAAATACATACCTGAAATTATGTTAAAGAGAATACACTGGTTAGTATCAACCACACTTATGTTCCCATTTTATAAAATAACCCAAGTTGTATTAACAACTTCATCATCATCATCATCAATACTAATCAATTGATGATAAACAAGTAAGGAATCTGAAAATGACTTTTAACACTTTGAAATTGTAATCCCCTATAAAATCTAGTGCAAAACAGTGGCGGAAACACTGTCGAATGGGATTAAATACACAAAGATAAAAGTTCTAACTGTTATAAATTGAGAATGTATAAAATTCTCAAGGATAAAATTAAATGGTTAAGTCTAAACAAATGCCACTTTTATAAAAAGGGCGAAAATAAAATTCCTCAAAAGTGTTAAAACTAAAAACCATAAAAGAAAGCAGAAAACAGAGTAGGATCTGCAAACTACTCGCTAGCTCACACAGAGAATCCCAAAGAAAGCTAATACATCATGTTATAAACATAATGACCACAATCGATGGGAGTAACTCGACGTTCTCCCAGCCATATCACATGATATAAATGTTACAGATGCAAATAATATATCAAAGTAATTGAAATGTTATAAAACATAAGTAACAAAATATGATTACCAAATCACGTTAACCAACGTCTTTGCATGCTTAAAAGCAAAATTCCTCAAATGATAGAATGGAAATAATATAGTTCGGGCTAGATATTCACTTTAGCTATACTCCTTGACACATGACATCTTACACTAGTTTCGGGAACTCGGTGTCACGCAAAGGTGACCAACTCCAAGTTCGCTCACTAGACAACAAGCTATAATAGGACACGTCTTACCACGCGGTCAAAGTCCTAGTCTAAGTACATGTACATGACTCTACGACAATCTGTACCGCCCGCAGGATACCCAATCTTATAGCCGTATAAGAACCCGTATGCCTTAGTTTATTATTCTTTGCCTTTACTTTCATTATTCCAAACTTAAAAGTATTCCAAGTGATATAGTATATTATTCAAATGGTTTGTAAGTGAACTACACTTTTATTTTCCTTGAATTAGAAAACTTAAACTTAAAACCAAAAGTATAAAATTTATTTAAGGACTTTAAATAAATTAAGTTACTGAAATTAAACTTTAAAGACCATCCTTTGACTTAAGGTACTTTAGTAAAGACTTATTACTTAGGCTTTAATGAGACGGAGCTCTACATTAGTTTATAAAACTGAACAGCAGTATTGTAAAATTTATAATTAATTACAGAAAAATCTAAATGACGCAAGGCCAATTTTCATGGTTTCCTATAGCTTTTATCTACAACTTTCATGTTTTGACAAACTTTAAATTAGGAACGTATCAGGGGTCTAAAAATGCATTTCTAAAAACTGTCAGAAAACGTCACCCATAATGTTTCAGTTCATAAATCTACTTTTAGAAAACATTTTAAGGCAAGGCATAATTTTAAACATAACTAAACATGATAAATATTCATTGAGAAAAAGATTAGCTACTGTATCAAAAGCAAAATATCTTTTAAAAATGAATCTTTGAGAGAAGTCAGAAACGCGTTTTACAGACGAGCTGTTCACAAATAATTTATTCTGACCAAACTGTAAGTTTAAATCTTATGAAAAATTTTATACAGCCTCTACACTTTAAAATAACAGGAGTTTATTCTTTACACTTTTGCAAATTCGAAATATAAACAGGTGATATGATTTTTACAAACAGACGAACATATTTGACAGATTTAACAACGGTTTCCATCAAACTTGTAAAATACACCATAAATCGAAAATAATGATTGAAGACCTACAAATTTATACACAACCTAATGCTCCATGTCTCTGCCATATACTAAAATATTGTAAATTTACAATTTTATTTAATATTTTTAACATAATTAAAACTGAACAAATCGCTATAATCGCAAATCTGCGTCAATACTTTAAATTACGAAATAAATATTAAAACTCCAAAATAATTACCACGAAAATTCATGGTATCTTAAAATCAACTATTAATTCCAGAAAAAAAAATTTACATCAGTTTAAATTATAAAAACGAATTATTAAAACCCTAATATCAAAACCATCGATTTGATCATAAAACTTGTAAATCAACCAAAATAAATTCCTATTGACAAAATAAAATTTATACATAGTCAAAATAGATTATGGATATCAAGAGATCAGAAAGTAAAGGTTTGGAAAATCATATGTATCAATAAATCTTTATAAAACCACAAAAAAAGCAATAATACATACAACTACAACAATTAATCAATGCAATACCGAGTAACGTCGTAGTTACCTTGTTACGAATCCGAATCCACATATGCTAGCATTTAATATCTCCTCTACAAACCCTTAGAAAAGGATGAACGGATGATGAGGAAAGGTCGATCGAAATAAAGAAGCAAGAAGGCAAGCGCGTACGTAGATTAATTTGTAAAACGGAAATAAAGAAGCAAGAAGGTAAACACGTACGTAAATTTTATTTTTGCGAAGAAGAGCGGAAGCGATGGGTTGCTCTTATTATTTTTTGTAAAAGAGAAGTTATGAATAGCTCCTCTTGGTCTTCACGGTTCAAGTGAGAAAGAAATAAGGAGACTTGAGTCTTCTAAAACACTAACATAAGATGCTAATAGGAATAGGTCAAAGTGGTTACAAAAGATAAGATGGTTAGCAAATAAATAAGAAAGAAAAGTGTGACAAAATGTATAGATCACACGCACCAAAAGACCAAGGGCAATTTCGAAAATGGAGAATAAAATCACCATTTAAATAGAAGTCGGTCCGTAAATGAAATTGGACTAAAAATCGACTTAAAAAGTAACTAATTAAAATATCAAATCAAAACCATAGATTAAGGAATAAAATTAAATCTCATTAATAAAGATAAAATATATGAGATTAGAAATTAAAGAGAATAAAGGAGTTCAAAAGAACAAATTCCGAATTCCAACAAATTAACTCGGAGTAGAATTAGAATACGAATAAAATGAATAAATAAGGCGAAGCTGAAATAGTTAGAAATAACAATAATTCTCGAAAACAAGGAAATATTCGAGACATAAGAGAACTCAAGAATTCAAAGGAAGAAAAGAAATGGCTCACAGATAAATTCCGAGTCATACAAATCAAATCGTAATCGTAAATAAAATACGGTTACGAAAATAGATTACAAAAATGGCGGGTGTTACAACCTCCCCCACTAAGAAAAAGTTTCGTCCTCGAAACTTAAAAGTAGAAAACAAAATTTAAAGAACAAGATATTTTTTTTTTTAAATCATTTCAGTTGACACTTAAATTCGAGAAATCATCGTTGAGGTCATACAATTTTTAAACCAGTTTTCAAAATTGAACTATTAAAAATCACTTGTCTCATCTCATGGAACGAGGGAATACTGTCGCGAACCAGGATTCTGTCGTCCAAGATAAGGGTAAGTCAACATTGGAAAAATCAAATCTTACACCCATGCATCGCAAATCTTGAACCGGTCATTAGACGTCTTTAATGACAAGTCCTAGCATCCACCAATGTCGAAATTCAAAAGTAAATGTGCCAATTTTACTTAAAACCTTTGAACAAATCAAATTTTGAAAATACAACACCACTTTGAAAGTTTATAAAGGCACCAAAGTATTGAAAACCAAAATTCGGAAGTATTTTCAAACGAATTTCAAGTTATTTCGAAACAAAACCAAATTTAAATGATAACCCAAAACTAAAAGAGAAAGGGAAGTTCAAAACTTTGAAGCTAGTCATAATTCAAAATTTTCAAGATAATCAAAATATTTTCATAAAAGTCAAAATATTTTGTGTAAATGGAATTTCTCAAAAAAAAAGTTAACGAGAAATCAAATTTGTATATGCAACATAACATTTGAAAGTTTTTTTTTTTTATGCATTAAATAACTTTATTTGAAACAATACCGGTATATTTCCAAACCAATTTTAAAATATTTGAAACAAAACCAAGTTTAGACACTAATCCAGAGTAACATTAAATATGAAATTAATGTTTTTAAATCATAACTCAAAATTTAAATATCCGAGAACTAAACTTTGTAAAAGCCGAAACTCTTGTATAAAATGGAAATATCCGAGAAAAAGGGTCAACGGTAAATCAAGACAAAAGTTTTGAAACTAAAGCAAAGGAGAGAAGGATTTAAGAGTCATATATAACTCTCTCAAGGATTATGAAAGAGGATAAACATCTCGAGATTCAAAAGAGGGAGTGCAAATTTTACTTAAAACCTTTTTACAAATCGAATTTGTAAATACAACATAACTTTTGAAAGTTTTAGAAGCATCCAAACAAAAATTTTGGAAACAATTAAAATACTTTCAAACGAGTTTTTAAAAAAAAATTTCAAGACAAGACAAAATTTAGATACTAACTAAGAGTAAAACGAAAATAGAAGTTTAACACTTTGAAATCATAAATTTTCAAGATAATCAAAACTTTGGAGTCAAACCTTGTATAAAAAGAAATATTCGAGGAAAAAGACTAAAGGTAAAAGTTTTCAAACTTAAGCCAAGGTTAAGGTAGTAACAGATGCTCAGGTGAAGAAGTGGGAATGAGAGATTCAAGAGCTATACAAAGCTATCTCAAGGATTACAGAAGAGGTTAAAGATCTCAAGATTCTTGGTATGACTCCTCTATAGAACCCAAGCTTTTTCTATTTCCATCGAAAACAAACCAAGGCTATTAACACTAGGCAACTAAGTTGTCAAGCTCAGAGTTGCCAAACTTCCTAGTCTACATCCTCCAAGATTATCGATTAACACAACTCCCATCTCAAATCCTTACATAACTGATCATCCTGTCAAAACATCATGGTAAAAATACATCAAGTACTTCAACATCCAACCGACTAACTAAATTTCTCAAGTTATCAAATCCATAAGACTCCTCGAAACACCAAACAGAAAACATCGTCTAACAAAGCTCTGATGATTCCTTTGCACTAAAAGCAACAAGGCCTCTAATATCCACAAGTACAATCTAAAAAGATAAAGCTCTCTTAGAAGTCCATCAAAGTCTTTTAGAAGTTCATTAAATTCCCCATCATAACACTTCAACAACTAGGGGTTAAGAACTCAACCAAGCAACAATTTCGATCATATAAGGTCATCAAACAACAATTTCCTTTAAGGTAATTCATACCAAAATATTCCTCCCAGAAATACCAGTACTAAGGTTAAGACATTAAGATATGATAGGTATACATAATTCCCAACTTCAAGTTCTTAATTCTTCAAATCAATATAATCAATCCAAACTGCAGTTGAGCTAAGACACTCCTTATTTCCAAGGTTAACACTAAACAACCCAAATAAAGATAAGTCACACAACCAAAAGTTCCAAGGTTACAACCTTACCTCAGAACTCAACAATCTAAATCCATAAGAATAGAAACGGAGATTAATCTAGATCAACCAAAAATGACACATGGATATTATAAAACCTTAATCACCTCCAGTCCAAAATATGTAAATTACCTATAATCTAAACCATTAACTACGCCAAAATTCTAACTCCATAATCCACTACTCACCATTCAAGTTAATCCTTAAGAAATAACAGTCCTTACAAGATAAACATTAAGGATAAAACTCACTATCCTCAAACCATAAGTAACAAGACTTTACTAAACCTCAAACCTACTTAACTTCCGTCACATTTCTCTAAGAAAGAGTCGGTTTAACCAATGAATCTCAAGAGAATAGATACCAATGTGGAGGAATCACAAAGAAGGATTATTCATCAGAATAGGAGATGAAGATTTATAACAAGGATATAGGAAGCGACTAAAGGCTGAAAAAAGTAAAGGAAGAAGAACGATGATCATAGACTAACAAGGTCCGAGATCGGAGAAGGACTTTTAAGGCTCTAGAGTTTCAAGAGGGCTCACTAGGTCGCTCCATCTTCCGGTAGAGAAAACAAACACACCGAGTCTTGGGTCGCTCCATCGACGGATCCACGGTGTAATCATCTCTGGGTGTCTTTGCACCATTATGGAACTTGAGTCCTCTCTTGGCCAACTTGTCTATAGCTTGAGCGGGACTGAATCGAGATAAAACTACCATTGTCCCTTCCTTGTGGCATCAAGTTCTCCACGCGTTCGGGCGTTCGGCTAGGTTGTGGAGCGAGTTCAATATCACCATCATGATCGCGTTAAATCCCGGGAAAACACCACGTCCATGTCCACCTTCCTTCATCTTCTTCGTCGGAGGAAATAAAAACAAAACATAGATTCAATGCTAGTCATTGATTTTGCAGGAACACATAAACTAACATTCAAGTCCTTATGGTTTCTACCCATCTCTCACTAAATCATTTATTTAGTAAAATCATTTATTAGGCATTTTCCTAAAGATCAATGTGTGAGCGTCGGGAGCATGATGCTCGATACCAACTGTAATCCCCTATAAAATCTAGTGCAAAACAGTGGCGGAAACACTGTCGAATGGGATTAAATACACAAAGATAAAAGTTCTAACTGTTATAAATTGAGAATGTATAAAATTCTCAAGGATAAAATTAAATGGTTAAGTCTAAACAAATGCCACTTTTATAAAAAGGGCGAAAATAAAATTCCTCAAAAGTGTTAAAACTAAAAACCATAAAAGAAAGCGAGAAAACAGTAGGATCTCGCAAACTACTCGCTAGCTCACACAGAGAATCCCCAGCAAAGCTAATACCTGTCATGTTATAAACATAACAGCCACAATCAGTGGGGAGTAACTCGACGTTCTCCCAGCCATATCACATGATATAAATGTTACAGATGCAAATAATATATCAAAGTAATTGAAATGTTATAAAACATAAGTAACAAAATATGATTACCAAATCACGTTAACCAACGTGCTTTGCATGCTTAAAAGCAAAATTCCTCAAATGATAGAATGGAAATAATATAGTTCGGGCTAGATATTCACTTTAGCTATACTCCTTGACACATGCAAGCATCTTACACTAGTTTCGGGAACTCGGTGTCACGCAAAGGTGACCAACTCCAAGTTCGCTCACTAGACAACAAGCTATAATAGGACACGTCTTACCACGCAGTCTGCGAAGTCCTAGTCTAAGTACATGTACATGACTCTACGACAATCTGCATCGCCCGCAGGATACCCAATCTTATAGCTGTATAAGAACCCGTATGCCTTAGTTTATTATTCTTTGCCTTTACTTTCATTATTCCAAACTTAAAAGTATTCCAAGTGATATAGTATATTATTCAAATGGTTCGTAAGTGAACTACACTTTTATTTTCCTTGAATTAGAAAACTTAAACTTAAAACCAAAAGTATAAAATTTATTTAAGGACTTTAAATAAATTAAGTTACTGAAATTAAACTTTAAAGACCATCCTTTGACTTAAGGTACTTTAGTAAAGACTTATTACTTAGGCTTTAATGAGACGGAGCTCTACATTAGTTTATAAAACTGAACAGCAGTATTGTAAAATTTATAATTAATTACAGAAAAATCTAAATGACGCAAGGCCAATTTTCATGGTTTCCTATAGCTTTTATCTACAACTTTCATGTTTTGACAAACTTTAAATTAGGAACGTATCAGGGGTCTAAAAATGCATTTCTAAAAACTGTCAGAAAACGTCACCCATAATGTTTCAGTTCATAAATCTACTTTTAGAAAACATTTTAAGGCAAGGCATAATTTTAAACATAACTAAACATGATAAATATTCATTGAGAAAAATATTAGCTACTGTATCAAAAGCAAAATATCTTTTAAAAATGAATCTTTGAGAGAAGTCAGAAACGCGTTTTACAGACGAGCTGTTCACAAATAATTTATTCTGACCAAACTGTAAGTTTAAATCTTATGAAAAATTTTATACAGCCTCTACACTTTAAAATAACAGGAGTTTATTCTTTACACTTTTGCAAATTCGAAATATAAACAGGTGATATGATTTTTACAAACAGACGAACATATTTGACAGATTTAACAACGGTTTCCATCAAACTTGTAAAATACACCATAAATCGAAAATAATGATTGAAGACCTACAAATTTATACACAACCTAATGCTCCATGTCTCTGCCATATACTAAAATATTGTAAATTTACAATTTTATTTAATATTTTTAACATAATTAAAACTGAACAAATCGCTATAATCGCAGAAACTGCGTCAATACTTTAAATTACGAAATAAATATTAAAACTCCAAAATAATTACCACGAAAATTCATGGTATCTTAAAATCAACTATTAATTCCAGAAAAAAAAAATTTACATCAGTTTAAATTATAAAAACGAATTATTAAAACCCTAATATCAAAACCATCGATTTGATCATAAAACTTGTAAATCAACCAAAATAAATTCCTATTGACAAAATAAAATTTATACATAGTCAAAATAGATTATGGATATCAAGAGATCAGAAAGTAAAGGTTTCGAAAATCATATGTATCAATAAATCTTTATAAAACCACAAAAAAAGCAATAATACATACAACTACAACAATTAATCAATGCAATACCGAGTAACGTCGTAGTTACCTTGTTACGAATCCGAATCCACATATGCTAGCATTTAATATCTCCTCTACAAACCCTTAGAAAAGGATGAACGGATGATGAGGAAAGGTCGATCGAAATAAAGAAGCAAGAAGGCAAGCGCGTACGTAGATTAATTTGTAAAACGGAAATAAAGAAGCAAGAAGGTAAGCACGTACGTAAATTTTATTTTTGCGGAAGAACGGCGGAAGCGAGGTTGCTCTTATTATTTTTTGTAAAAGAGAAGTTATGAATAGCTCCTCTTCAGTCTTCACGGTTCAAGTGAGAAAGAAATAAGGAGACTTGAGTCTTCTAAAACACTAACATAAGATGCTAATAGGAATAGGTCAAAGTGGTTACAAAAGATAAGATGGTTAGCAAATAAATAAGAAAGAAAAGTGTGACAAAATGTATAGATCACACGCACCAAAAGACCAAGGGCAATTTCGAAAATGGAGAATAAAATCACCATTTAAATAGAAGTCGGTCCGTAAATGAAATTGGACTAAAAATCGACTTAAAAAGTAACTAATTAAAATATCAAATCAAAACCATAGATTAAGGAATAAAATTAAATCTCATTAATATAGATAAAATATATGAGATTAGAAATTAAAGAGAATAAAGGATTTCAAAAGAACAAATTCCGAATTCCAACAAATTAACTCGGAGTAGAATTAGAACACGAATAAAATGAATAAATAAGGCGAAGCTGAAATAGTTAGAAATAACAATAATTCTCGAAAACAAGGAAATATTCGAGACATAAGAGAACTCAAGAATTCAAAGGAAGAAAAGAAATGGCTCACAGATAAATTCCGAGTCATACAAATCAAATCGTAATCGTAAATAAAATACGGTTACGAAAATAGATTACAAAAATGGCGGGTGTTACAGAAATACTTTATTACAGTATAATATTCATAAACTAAATATTGCAGAAAATAATCATTATGCAACAAACAACTCGTAACTATAATCTCATGATTAGTCACGGCTTCAACAAAGTGATAACGGCAATTCATAAAAATCTAACTGCTATTAATATCAGTACAACATGTCGTGCGTTTGAGATGAACATCATGCATTATGAAATGGCATCACAGAATAAAGGCACACACATCGACACACATGACATGCGTAATTTTATTATTACATATCACAAATATCAGAGATACGAAAGAAAACTTATCTCACGATGCTTTTACACTTTAGTTGCCCGAATTAAATTCAGTTTGCTCAATATGAGCACGGTTTCATAAGACAGCAACCTCGCGTATTTGAAGCATTTTAGATTTCGAATCCAACTATCAAACTTATAAACCCGAAGATTTGGCCTTCCTAATCTACTCCATCGTTCCACCACAAACTTTTAGAATTCACGAAATGACGATCATTGTAACATATTCCAAATTTCAACACCCTCTCGTTTACCGGGCACGATCCAAATATAACCAGATTTCACTTACATGGATGTTATACCGCACGCATCATCCAAATGTGCCATAAATTGCAAGAATCAATCTTCATATCACTCTGCACTGAGAACAAGCAATATTCACACATGCACAACATCAAAATGTTGCAGATAAGAAATGCATCTTCTCACGCCTCTTCTGAAATTAACACTCCCATTGTCATTTCCTTACCATTTGCGATTTCGAAAATTGTTCTATTAGATTGTTAGAAATTTGAGTATGCACGAATAAGGATTGACAATAATTAACCACACCGAATCGAGTTCGCTTTCCTAATAGAACAATTCGACCCTTATTTGTGGCCGGGTTAAACCGAATTTCCTATTGAGATAAGACGGTGTCCCTCTGATTTTGGGCACAAGCCAAAATCAAAGAAGTAATTCAGAAGTATTGTGTGTAGATTGTTAGATTGTTCAATGATGCAGAAGATGAGATTGTCTGTGTTCCAAACATCTTCAACCCATTCTATTTATATAGATATGAAAAGGTGTAGGGGGGTGTATTTGTGAAGACTAGTAACTTTTCATAATTTTCGACATATTAAATGTCTATTGTGGGAATTAAAACCCGTCAAAGTTTCCCGGGCATTGCCCCGAAGCCCCCCGTCATAGTTGTTCAAATGAAAACTATTCCGTAAATTCATAAATAATTATGCTAGTGTACACTCCGTACTTACCCGAACTTACATTATATTATAACGAACTTACCTATCTACGAACCAAATCCGAATACGCTAAAATAAACCGGTAATTACGCTTAAATTACCAACAAACGCATGTGTCTTCAATGGAATAATCTTTCGCATGTATGGTCTAGCATTTATAGGATACCAAACGGTAAGTGTGGCATATATGGGATCTTTGGTGCATAAGCAACCTGCAATGGTGTAGATTCACCTTAATATCTGTGCATGAATGTTTGTGCTACAATAGCAAAAAGAGAATGCAAGGTATTTTGGGCGGATGGTATGCTCGTACTGACATATTAAATTCCCAATAACAATTAATCCGCATCTTATAAAGCCCTAATAATTTCAATAATTATGATCAACTAACAAATCAATCTTAATAATTGATAAAAAGAAAATTGTAACAAATAATATTAACAATTGAAAAATAACTGAATTACTTAATTGATTAGTGAATTGAGATCCATTATTGGAATCCTTTGACCAATTAGATTAGGTTTTCGAAAGAGAGAATAATTTGATTATGTTTGATGGTAGAAGGGTATTGGAAGGAAAGTTAATGACAAAATGTATGTGAAAGAGTAACATCCGTATGTGAAAAAGTAATTCCGCCCATCTTAATTTTTTTATTTTCGGTTCAAAGTCCATGTCAAACAATCCTACATTCCTACTTCAGCGTAGGAAGAGCTGCTACCCTTTCTTGTTTTCGGAATTGAGATAATCATCATAACAAGAGACATGTATCCTTCCTGTTGCCTTAACTGATGCGGTTTTTTTTTACATAGCAAAAAAAATCGAATCTGGGCTGTCGAGACTTGCGACAATCTGGATTGGAACGACACGAGTGCGAATGTTCATCTCCTTCTCATTAATTTGACTTCATGTTTTTGTCGTCTCTAACTCTTTTTGAATGTTTGTGTGTTGATGGTCTTCTTGTATTTGTGAATATAACACCCTTGTAATTCACGAGAGAAATTTTGCTTTTAAGGGCTTGCTTGGATTGAGGGTAATATGAGGGGAATGAATAGGGGAGTAATATGTGAGGTGTATTTCTCATGTTTGGTATACGGTTAATTATTCACCTCCTGGAATTATTACCCTTGTGAAGGGGTAATACATTACCCACCCTCCCCCCTGAGTAATGATTAAGGGAGTAAAAATCTACTCAGTATTCATTACTCTTATGCCAAACATATCATCAAACAACTCATTACCCCACTAATTAATTTCCCCAGTAATTATCGTCCAATAAAACTTACCCCCATAATAATTCCATGGATTCCAGGCAAGCCCTAAGTATTGAAAAGAAAGCTTTGGCCCCGTATAGTTGAAGTCTACTGACTCACTCTTGTAAAGAGATGATGTCGAATAGAATACCACTGTCACTAATAAAATCCAAACAAGGGCTGAATTCCGACCTTTCAATCGTCACGCTATATGTAACAAGTGTTGGTGATTTAAGAGTAATTACCGGTTCATTTGGCGTAAATTAAGGTTGGTTCGTAGATGGGTAATTTCTAAATAATATAATGTGAGTTCGGGAAGTACGGAGTGTCAGCTTGCATAATTATTTACGGGATTACGGTATAGTTGCCGCTTCGAATGACTATATAAATTATAAATAGATAAAAGGATTAGAATGAAATTCACAGAAAAATTTCCATCTTTTGCATCTAAGAAATTATAACATACTACATAAAATATTTCTATATTACGTCTCTGATTTTTGTGCCAAAAATCAGAGGGCACCGTCTTATCTCAGTAAAAAATTCGGTTTTACCCAGGTACTAAAATGGGTCGAATTATTCTATTATAAAAGCGGAGTCGATTCGGTGCGGTTTTATTATCAATTCCTTTTCGTGCATATACAATCTCTAACAATCTAATAGAATAATTCCGAAATCTGTCAAGATGACGAATGGAAAGCAGATGACAATGAAAGTTAACAAATAGGAAAAGTTTGAAGGTGTTGATTTCAGAAGATGGCAGAAGAAGATGCACTTCTTATTGACGACTCTGAAAGTGGTATATATTTGAAGTACACCCTGCCCTGAAGTGGATGAAAACAGTACCGTGGAAGAGTTAAGGAAGAGGAGCAAATGGGATAATGATGATTATATTTGGAGAGGACACATTCTTAATGGTATGTCTGATTCCCCCTTTGATATTTATCAGAATTTAGAAAGTGCAAAAGAATTTTGGGATCAGTTGGAGTCTAAATACATTGATGAAGATACATCCAGTAAAAATTTTCTGGTTGGAAAGTTTATGAATTTTAAGATGTGTGATGCTAGACCTGTTATGGAACAATTTAGTGCACTGTTGCATATATTGGGGCAATTCATTCAACACAATATGGAAATGCCTGAATCCATTTCAGTTTCTAGTATAACTGACAAACTTCCACCACAATGGAAGGAACTTAAACACACACTGAAACATAAGAAAGAGGATATGTCTCTTGTTGAACTTGGTAAAAGTTTGCGCATAGAAGAGTCGATAAAAGCTCAGGAATCTGGAAAAACCAAAGATACAAGAAAGACTATGTCCATCAATATGATGGAACTTGGTGAAGGTTCCAACTATGACAGGAAAGGAATGAAACGCCCACAGCCTAGTGACGACAAACCAAATAATCCGGATAAGAAGTCAAAAACGGGATGTTAGATTTGTGGCAAAATGGGTCATCTGAAAAGGGACTGTAAACTTGTAAAAAAAGGAGCAGGAAAAGGAAAAATGAAAGTTGCACAAGGGTCTAAGGACCAAGGTGCTCCAAAACAGCAAGGTAATAATCTTGTTTGTGATTTTAATTTGAATGAAAATTAAGTATCATGGATTCATGAAGCATGTTTCATGCAGGATGATGACTTATCATGGTGGATTGACTCGGGAGCCACTAAACAGGTTTTCAAAGATCGTGGATGGTTCACCAAGTATGTGCCCGATGAAGATGGGTCCTTAATCTACATGGGAAATGAGTCAACTGCTCAAATTCTAGGAAGTGGCGAAGTTATATTAATACTTAGTTCAGGAAAATCAGTGTGTTTAAAGAATATTTTACATGTTCCTAGTGTTCGTAAGAATCTAGTTTCTAGTGGTCAATTATCTAGATGTGGTTATAAACAAGTGATCGAATCTGATCGTTATGTATTATCTAAGTCGGGTGTGTTTATTGGTTTCGGATACTTATGCAATGGCATGTTTATGCTAAACCTTAATAATGCTGATTTTATTGGTATGAATAAAGTTAATGATGTTATGGTTTGTTCTGAAATTGATTTATCTTCATTGTGGCATGCTCGTTTAGGCCATGTTCATTATAAACGAATGGTTTTAATGTTTAAAAACGATTTAATTGCGCCAATTGATACAACTACAAGGAAATGTAATTTTTGCATGTTAAAAAAAAAAAAAACAAGACAGGCTTTTTCGGGAGTAAAACGATCATCGATGATATTAGAATTGATTCATAGAGACTTATGTGACTATCATTCTACTCCATCTTTAGGAAATAAAAGATATTTAGTAACTTCCATTGATGATTGTACTCGTTTTTGCTATGTATTCTTGTTGCATGCAAAAGATGAGGCATTGAGTCAGTTCATTCTTTTTATGAATAAAGTAGAGTTACAACAATCTTCTTTAATAAAGAATATGAGGACGAATAGGGGAGGAGAATACTATGATGCTGCCTATTTCGGTTAATGTGGCATAATACATGAGAGAACCGCTCCGTATACACCACAACAAAATGGTATAACGGAACGGAAAACAGAACTCTTAAAGAAATGGTTAATACCATGTTATCTTACTCAGGTTTAAGTGAGGGATTTTGGGGAGAAGCCATGTTAACGGCTTGCTATTTACTAAATAGGGTCCCAAATAAACAAAACAAAGTTACCCCTTATGAATTGTGGTATAGAAAGAAACCAAACTTGAATTATCTTCGAGTTTGGGGATTTCGGGCTATCGTTAGACTACCCGATCCCAAGATTAAAACATTGGGAGAAAGAGGCCATTGACTTCATTTTTATTGGATACGCTATGCATTCTAAGGCTTACTGATTCTATGTAATAGAACTAAATGATGCAGTGTCGGCACATACCGTTATAGAATCTAGAGATGCCACCTTTGATGAAACACGTTTTTCATCTATACGAAGACAAGGTATGAAAACTCTAACTAATGTTAGAGTAGAAGGTAACGAAATTGATAAACTTAATCATGTTATTGTAGAGCCTCAAAATAATACCCTTGAACTCCGTAGAGGTAAAAGAATCAGGAAAAAGAAATCTTTTAGACCCGATTCCAAACATATTTTGTTGAGGGTTCAAGGGATGAAGTAGGATTCCAATATACTTATTGTTATAATATTGATGAGGATCCTAGAACATTTGATGAGGCTATAAATGATGAAATGGATTCAATTTTAGAGAATAACACTTGGGTTTTAACTGATCTCCCTCGTGGCTGCTGTAACACCCCCATACTCCAAGTGCCTTACCAGGACCACTCAGGTATAAGGATGCCACCATCTCGGTTACCCGAGGCATGATAATCATAAGACAATGAAGAAACACACTTTATTGAATAAGTTTAAGTGATTACATTACAAAACCAACTGTAAGCAAAATACAACTGTTCTCAAACTATAAACCAACTGAAAGGAACTGTCCTAACAAACACAGAAGACTAAAGACTACGATATGTGATGACTCCATCCCCGGCACTAGATCCCACGCGTATCCAAGATATACACCTTGCAATCGCTCACCACCCCGAATGGATCACCACGAGTTTTAAAACATTTAAACGGGTCGATACTAATCACACAATTAACATACATGTCACAATAAGATAAGCGGACCTTAATCGTCACACATACACAACCAACCCAACTCCAATCATCTCAATCACTGACATCCCTTTGGACCACCCCGATGGGGGACCGCAGCCGTTCCCACCTAAGCCCCGCTCATCATACCGAGCGATAACCCTGTCCCATTAATGTGCACATCCCCTTCCATGGCGGGTTCCACGAAGGGCGAAACTAGGGCGTGAGATCACTCCCGCAAGTGACCCCACTCGGTAGAAACGCATCTCGAGAACCATCAACAAACACAACCACAATCACAATCACAATCACAATCACAATCATCATATCAAACAACTAACTATAGCACATCACCAATATCCCATTATGGGACTAATACGAGTAGGAAATCCTGCACGGAAAGCAACACAATCATCGGACGATCTAGCAAAATCTCAAAACCTCTCCTTTACAAATCCATCTCCTATCACATAATCACATAATCACATAATCACAATCTAACCTTAACAAATCATAAAAACCCCCAATCCCAAAATTAGGGTTTAACCAAATCAAAGGAAAGACAATAAAAAGGGTACATAGATCTTACCCTTGACGCAAGGAACTCAACGGTATAAACAACGACAAGAACTGACCGTCCCGAACTCCGGAATTGCTAAGAATGCGATTAGGAAGATGAACTTGTTGCTTTCTCTCTTAAACAGGGTTTTAGGTTTTGTAAAAGTGATTTGGAAACAATGACGGAAGTGTTTTATACTTTAATCGCTTTATTAACAAAACCCGACAAAACAGCCCCCGTAAACCGGCTACTCGATCGAGTAGCTAAGGTACTCGATCGAGTGCCCCCTTACTCGATCGAGTACCCTAGTTACTCGATCGAGTACCCCACAGTCGAAACTATTTTATTTCGCAAAACTCCCTTACTCGACAGAGTAAGGCCTACTCGATAGAGTACCCCAAGACTCATAAATACGGAGTATTACAGTCTTCCCTCCTTAAAAAGAACTTCGTCCCCGAAGTTCAACCCATACATGAAAACAAACATACTAACTCGATCAAGACACAACAACGTGACTAAGAACTCAAAACAAAACTCCAACCCAAACATGAACTCGTAACACCAACTCCACTAACTATTCCTACCTCCACAACATGGCTCACGATATCGTATCCACTCCATTATATCTCTCTCAACACTAACTCCATACACTACCAAAATACTCATAACATCAAACGGAATGTTACATTCTACCACCCTTAAAAGGAACTTCGTCCTCGAAGTTTACTCGGACTCATAACACCATCCTCCAACCACAACATTATATAAAATATTCTCACACTTGAAAGCATCACACTACTACAAGCACGGCCATGGCCTTTTATAAGTATCATCCACAAAACAAATCCCTCCTTTACGCTACGCTAACACTCTACTTCCAATTATATTACAACATGCACCACCATGAAACTCTCTTTTATCGCATCCTACTCCTCTTAAGACAAATGTTACGTCCTCGTAACTCACTAATACTAAATCCTAGCTATATCGTGTCATTATCCTCATCACCATCGCATGTCAAAGATAACCACTTATAATCTAAACACTCGCCATGCACATATCCAAGGTTCTCTTACTTAAACATTCCTCATACCTCAACTAATTCGCCACACCACCTAACCTATACCTCAAAATCTTTATCTTAACCCAAAACTTCAACTTTTCCACATTACCGCAACATGACATACCTCTCTATATAAAGCACCTATCTCCCAAACGCATAACTCACGATCCACACTTGTTACGTACACTCACACTAGACCCTCCAGTTCTTTCCTTCATTACCGCAAGACTCATACATAACCTAATATGACACTAATTCCCCCAACACCCTACACTCACTGTCCCAACAAAAGATTATGAACCACCTGCAGCTTTCAGATCATTACCACACATGTCCTACGGACCACTTGTCATTACCATGTCTACTAAAGTCTTCTCTAGAACAAGATCAAAATTACTGTAACAACCTCTCACAACCGTGTCCCATCAATAGAACATCACTATACCCTGACAACAACGGAAACATATACGACTCTATTTCATGTCATACTATACCCTCATTCCCAACTTAACTTGGTAAAGAAAACATCAATAAACAAGACAACCTGCTGTCTGCAGAAACTGAAACTCGCAGGAGCAACATCAAACAAAACAACAAACTATGAATAATCGGTATGCACTTTCAAACTCGAATCATAATCATCCCGCCTACTCCACCACAACCGGTGACGGCATCACAACACCGCCACCAACAGCCACACCGTAGTGCGAAAATACCCGCATCACAACATTATGTACCCTGCCCGGATCACCACCCGAGGCACCACAACCACACCGATAGACATCACAACTGCATACGATTCCCATAAACACTGACTAAGCATAACTTCTCAGACAAGAAAACTTACTCAAATCCACTTTATTAAATCACCACGCAACATATTATATGGATAAACAGATAAGCATCTCATGAACATCATCTCTACCATTTCACGGAATACACATGTGTTATTAATACACATAAAATTATAACTAGCCATGTCAAATTAATCAAGTTATTACCTTTTTGGATATTATTCAATTAAATTACCGTGTCCAACCTATATATTACAGAACATTCATAAAACAACTTTATAATTATCACACCATACCACTTCTTATGAGGTCGAAACCTCACACAAACATTTACACATATCATAGACCCGTAATCACAACCAACTAGTCAATCCTGATCACGTAAGTTACCACTCAACATAGGTTACCTGTCGCCTGAGCTTAACTCGTATACACCTCATAACATATTCTCCCTTTCGCATATCCATCACCCTCTGCCAAATGTAGCCACACCATTAATGCTCAACTACTAACAACCGCCTCATATAACCACATCTTATACTCTTTCATAACTGTACTTATCAATCTGGTCTCTGCAAAATCAACCTCTTTAGAATTGTTACCTTTCTAATATACCATTACCCATAACCACTAGTCACAAACCATAACACTACCGCCGTCCGGGCATCAAACCTCTCACACTCATCTCTAAACATCACGATTTGTTTCCTATCTTTGGTTGACATCCCAAATAACGAACATCCAATCCATTAACAAAATTACCTCAACATTCTTCCCAATACTATCCTTAATTGTATCATCATCTAACTCTCCACCAAAAATCTCGTATCGTGCAAATACTCCACCAACTTCATACTCCTTTAATTCCTCGAAACTCATGATTAATCATGTTGTCCTGAAACTTCTGTATAACCATTAACTTACTTACTCTTGATAGTATCATACATCTCGACAATTCCTCAATTTTATGTCACATAACTTCGGTCAACATCTTCCTAGTTTTACTCCCCTCATTCTTTTCTTTTACTCTCGGCAATTCAATTAACCATAAAACTCCTTATTACTTCTTCCTAACTCTTTAGTGTTCCGGTTACTTTCTCATTGCTCCAAGACTCACATCTCATTATTTTATATCGATATCTTCTCACTCTTTCTTACCATGGATTTTCTCTTATTATGGTATCCCTCACACTTGCCACTAATCTATCCATAAAATCAACTTTCACTGTTCAAACAATTGCATCTCCTTTGTACCTCTCTAGAAATCAAAATTCCTTTCATACTGTTAAATGCCCAAAGAAATCACATGTAGTTTCATCTCTTGATAAACCAAATCTCCCAAACTTACTCACTGTGTACAAATCTACCTCGCGACATGTCTCCATAAAATTCACTGTATACCACTCTTCTCAACCCCTTTAAACGAACTTTCACTACATATATCCTTAACCCACACGACTCCTAACTATCTCCCTCCATAATTCTTTACACATCTCAAGCTGCCACTATCCACCTCCTTACTTTCAATCTTTTTATTCTCACGTTCCTTAGACTCACATCATCCCTTGCCCACATTCACTTACTCTTGCATTATTTAACACACACTCATATCACTCATCTCATCTCAGAAAACATGCTCTATGTCTCAATTAAGCCATAATGATCTTTCTTGTATTTTTCCATTACTCAAAGACAATGACCACATATAGCTCATCTCCTCCCACCAAACTCATACTCGCCATAAGGTGCCTCTCACCACCCCATAGATTGGGTAACTTACGTATCAAGACCAACTCACGTGTAAAACAATACAATAAGAAGTAGAATAGCAACTTTGAATTAAACATAATATGCACGAATGTCAAAAGATAAGCATATGACCCAAAACAGGGGTCACTAGATCGAAATGCTGAGCCACTCGATCGAGTAAGGGACTTACTCGATCGAGTAGGTGAAGATCCGAAGCACGTAAAACAAATCACCAGGGCTACTCGATCGAGTAGCTAAGGTACTCGATCGAGTGCCCCCTTACTCGATCGAGTATCCTAGTTACTCGATCGAGTACCCCAATTCTCAGCACTGTCCAGGTTTCGTAAAACAGTCATAACTCACTCATTACTTGGTCGTTTTGGGCGTGTGACCTATCGTTAGAATCGTAAAAGGACAAGCTATCACCTCCAATTGGAATCACATCAAAATCATTTATGAATCTCAAGTTATAACAGTTTAAAGACAACCTCTTTATAATCGAAAAACACAACTATTGATTTTTACTTCCCAAACGACTTAAACAACCACAAGGTAGACAAAACGACTTCGACTCATAAAACCAGTATTGCTAATCATATGTTACTATGTTCAAAAGCCAAGCAACAACATTCATCATGCACATAGATTATTGAACTTGTCAATCACGATTTACCCACATGCTCTTATTTTATAACCTCACGTACACAATAACATAATGTACGACATGGAATCCCCTATTCACATGTTACTAACATAGCAAAAGTAGAAAATCCACTTCCATCACATAAACATGTCCTCCACATGAATTTCATATTCTCATGCAATTCCTTAACTCATCTTTTCAACCAATTCAAAACAACATTACAAACCAACCGTCTTGCAATTCATGTATTCAATCAATGACAATTATAATCATATCATCATTATCCTTCACTACACATCTCACATCCTCCACATGTATACATCCATTGATTCATACAACACCTTACTACATAGATACACAACACACAAAGTATGCACATAGCGATCCCGACTCATATCCCATGTGACCGGTTCAAAATTGTAGGGCGAGTTCGCGACTTTAGGACGTCTCCCAAGTCTTTGCATTAGCTCCTACAACTTCTACCCCGGGTTCATTTTAATTAGACTCCCTAGGTTCATTAGATTCATTGGTTACAGGTTTCAGGATCGTCGCTCTGATACCATTTGTAACACCCCCATACTCCAAGTGCCTTACCAGGACCACTTAGGTATAAGGATGCCACCATCTCGGTTACCCGAGGCATGATAATCATAAGACAATGAAGAAACACACTTTATTGAATAAGTTTAAGTGATTACATTACAAAACCAATCAGTAAGCAAAATACAATCGTTCTCAAACTATAAACCAACCGAAAGGAACTGTCCTAACAAACACAAATGAAGACTAAAGACTCGATATGTGATGTGATGACTCCATCCCAGCTAGATCCCACGCGTATCCAAGATATACCGCTTAGCAATCGCTCACCACCCCCGAATGGATCACCACGCTTTTAAAACATTTAAACGGGGTCGATTAATCACACAATTAACATACATGTCACAATAAGATAAGCGGACATGCTTAATCGTCACACATACACAACCAACCCAACTCCAATCATCTCAATCACCGATCCGTCCACTGGACCCACCGCGCGATGGGGACCGCAGCCGTTCCCACCTAAGCCCCGCTCATCATACCGAGCGATAACCCTGTCCCATTAATGTGCACATCCCCTTCCGTGGCGGGTTCCACGAAGGGCGAAACTAGGGCGTGAGATCACTCCCGCAAGTGACCCCACTCAGCCGAGAACGCATCTCGAGAACCATCAACAAACACAACCACAATCACAATCACAATCACAATCACAATCATCATATCAAACAACTAACTATAGCACATCACCAATATCCCATTATGGGACTAATACTTTGAGTAGAAATCCTACCGAAAGCAACACAATCATCAGATGATCTAGCAGCTGTCTCAAAACCTCTCCTTTACAAATCCTTCTCCTATCACATAATCACATAATCACATAATCACAATCTAACCTTAACAAATCATAAAAACCCCCAATCCCAAAATTAGAGTTTAACCAAATCAAAGGAAAGACAATAAAAAGGGTACATAGATCTTACCCTTGACGCAAGGAACTCAACGGTATAAACAACGACAAGAACTGACCGTCTGAACTCCGGGAATTGCTAAGAATGCGATTAGGAAGATGAACTTGTTGCTTTCTCTCTTAAACAGGGTTTTAGGTTTTGTAAAAGTGATTTGGAAACAATGACGGAAGTGTTTTATACTTTAATCGCTTTATTAACAAAACCCGACAAAAGAGCCCCAGAATGGGCTACTCGATCGAGTAGCTAAGGTACTCGATCGAGTGCCCCCTTACTCGATCGAGTACCCTAGTTACTCGATCGAGTACCCCACAGGTCAGAAACTATTTTATTTCGCAAAACTCCCTTACTCGACAGAGTAAGGCCTACTCGATAGAGTACCCCAAGACTCATAAATACGGAGTATTACAGCTGCAAACCTTTAGGTTGCAAATGGATTTTCAAAAGGAAATTAAAAGTGGATGGTACCATCGACAAGTATAAAGATCGATTAGTCATTCAAGGATTTAGGCAAAAGGAAGGCATTGATTATTTTGACACCTATACGCCTGTTGCTCGTATCTCCACTATTAGGTTGTTAATTGCCTTAGCTACCAAAAACATTCTAGTGATCCTTCAAATGGATGTGAAGACCGCATCCTTGAATGGAGATTTAGAAGAGGAAATTTACATGAAACAACCGAAGGTTTCGTTATGCCAGGCAATGAACATAAGGTGTGCAAGCTAGTAAAATCATTGTATGGACTTAAATAAGCTCCTAAACAATGGCATCATAAATTTGATGAGACGGTTTTGTCTAATGGTTTTAAATTAAATCAGTCAAACAAATGTGTATATAGCAAGTTCGATGATGCTGGTAATGGCGTGATAATATGTCTATACGTTGATGACATGCTGATTTTTGGTACCAACCAAAGTCAGGTTGATCTTTGTAAAGATTTTCTATCATCTAACTTTGCAATGAAAGACATGGGAGAAGCTGATCTGATTCTTGGAATCAAAATCAAACGTAGTGACAAGGGGATTTCTTTAACGCAATCTCATTATATTGAGAAAATATTGAAGAAATTTAATTGTGAAATAGTATTCCAGCTACAACTCCCATGGATTCTAGCTTGAAACTTGTACCTAATACGGGTGAGCCTGTTTCACAACTCGAATACTCTCGAGTGATTGGATGTCTAATGTATGCCATGACTTGCATTAGACCAGATATAGCTCTTGCGGTAGGCAGGCTAAGTCGATACATGAAGAATCCTAGTACTCTTCACTGGCAAGCAATTAATCGTGTATTGAGGTATCTTAAAGCTACCAAGAATTATGGACTAACATATGTGGGTTATCCTTCGGTACTAGAAGGTTATTCATATGCTAGTTGGATAAACAATGTTGAAGATCACTCTTCAACGAGTGGTTGGGTATTTTTGCTTGGAGGAGGTGCTATTTCTTGGGCATCAAAGAAACAAACATGCATTTCTAACTCAACCATGGAATCGGAATTTATTGCCTTGGCAACAGCCGGAAAGAAGGCGGAATGGCTAGGGAATTTGATTTACGAAATTCCATTATGGCCAAAACCAATATCACCCATAGTTATACATTGTGATAGCGCTGCTACATTGGCTAAAGCTTATAGTCAAATATACAATGGCAAATCAAGACAATTGGGCTTTAGACATAGCTCGGTACGTGAGCTAATAACTGATGGAGTTATTTCAGTTATATTCGTGAGATCTCAACAAAATTTAGCTGATCATTTGACCATAGCATTAGAGAAGGACTTGGTTATTAAGTCGGTTGACGGGATGGGTCTAAAACTCGAATAAAATCCTTGGCGATAGGATACCTAATTCCCCTCTAATACAATGTTAGAGGCTGAATTCAATGTGCAAGGCTTATTGTTAAGAAATTAAAGAACACAATAATTATGTCCCTAGGTGTGTGCTTAGACTTGCATGTTATATGGTTGAAGTTTATCTTCTTAATTGATCTTTTGAAAAAGGGTGTTTGCAGGGATACGATGAAAAGAATCAACCTATATGAACATAAAGTTCAGCCGCTTCAAAGGAGATTGGGTTTGGCTTCTCAAATGTTCATGAATAGATAAGGGACACTAGGTTTGTAATTAAGTGTTGGTTTATGTAATTTTTAGAAGTAAATCAGTTTATGTGTGAGTTATCTTCATGTATTCAAAATGGGTAACAAGGGTTCAATGCTTAGTCACACCCCGATACTCGAATATTAGGAATGTGTAATTTCACTAAGTGGAAATTCAATCTTCGTGACATTTTCATTTATGCATAAATTGGTATGTTTGTTAGCTTATTTAAAATCTTGAATTACGCTTAAATGGGGGAGGAATGTTGGTGATTTAAGAGTAATTACCGGTTCATTTGGCGTATATTAAGGTTGGTTCGTAGATGAGTAATATCTAAATAATATAATGCGAGTTCGGGAAGTACGGAGTGTACGCTTGCATAACTCTTCAGAAATGCATCCCCCCTGTTTGCTTATCCCTGTTTCTTTTTCTATATAAATAGATAAAAGGATGAGAATGAAATTCACAGAAAAATTCCATCTTTTGCATCTAATAAATTATAACATACTACATAAAATAATTCTATATTACGTCTCTGATTTTTTGTGCCAAAAATAAGAGGGCACCGTCTTATCTCAGTAGAAAATTCGGTTTCACCCAGGCACTAAAAGGGGTCGAATTATTCTATTAGAAAAACGGAGTCTATTCGGTACGGTTTTATTGTCAATTCCTATTCATGCATATACAATCTCTAACAACAAGAACTTTGACTAAATTCAACAAGAACACCAAATCTTATTGTGACTTAAATTGAATCGTCAAGAGTAAAATTGCCGTTCCAATCATTGAAGTGAACTTGTGCTTATGGTGCTTGTCGTTTGTTTTAGTACAGCTAGCTTTTTTCGAGTTCGCAGCCAGTGTCACGGTAATTACCGGCGCGGTGTTTGATAGAGCACGCCACCTTCGCCCTTTGGTATGCGTCTTCTTTTTATTTCCGTCTGCCGCTTTGAGATATATTCACGTTCAACGTCGACTGTTTTAGAAGTTACTTGAGATTGAGTTTGGACAACCTTGATTTCATAGATGCAGTTGACCACATTTTGAACAATTCAACCTCCAGGCATGTTTGACTTCTTTTTCTAATACTTGCCTAGCTATACATCCTTGTCCCATATATTCACTTGTTTCTTTGTGTCTATGCATAATACAGTAACACTTTCATACAAATTCATCTTGAAGCTAAACTTCAATGGGCTTTATGATGGGGGACGCATGCTGAGGATGGGAATTTCGACGATGCGACGAGTGTGGTCATGGAGCTATGTGAAGATAGCGACGTCAGAGTTAATTGTCAGCGACTCAGCATGATGCCATGTGAGACGAACCCGTCAAATTCCGTTAGTTTTGAGTGGATTTGAAGGACATGTAATTCCAAACATGTAACTTTGACACCAATAATAGCTTTTGGAACAATTCTCTTCTCGTGGTTACAATATGCCCAATAACCCTTGCTTGTCTTGATTTTGTAGTGCATTTGCTGGACTTTTATAAACAATGATATAATGCAGATGCGCTTTGTTCTTTGTAATGTCAATTGTCACATTGCCAACGTACGGTAAACTTTTTTCTCAAGAGCTTATACAAATAATGTATGTATATTATATGCATATACATTGGCCCTTCTCTTGTTTGTATGTCTGCTGTTCGTTGGCGTTATGCGTGTACATGCAGGTATGATATGACGACTTCCTGTATTGCAAACTTTACTCGTCAACATTATCATGCAAGCAAATTTATTTGTTCACCGCCGAAATTATTGAATGTAAGTTCACAAGAAGGTACAGCAGTTCTATGTCACAGTATAGGTGACTGTGACACAGAACTTGATTAGGTACATGCGAGAAATAGCAAAGTGGAAGAACGTAAAAGTAAATGAACAAACAAACGACATTTTAAAAATTGGTTCAGCCTCTACTCCGAGGCCTACGTCCAACCGTTATTTTATTGCTTGTTTAGAAATTTACTCAAACTTACTAAACCCCTTACAATGAAAATAACTCGGCAACCTACTCCGGTTGCACTCAAACTTAAAGCTACTCCGCTTCAAGAGTTTATGGGTTCTATCTCAAGGTGTTACAGAATCTTGAATCTCAAGAGTTAACTAAATGAACATAGCTTGAGAGTCTCATCCGCAAGATCGAGAGAATTGAGATGGTTAAGGACGTCATTTTTGAATGAATCACCAAAAGGAGCAATGACTAGATCCATGCAAGTATTGAGTGGAACCTCCTCCTCAAGAATCTCATCTTCATTCACACTAGACATCTCTTGATGATATCGAGCCCTTTTGGTTGCCTTGGTTTTGGAACCGGATCCTTTCTTCCTTTGTGTTGCCTTGGGTTTTGGTGGGGTGGCTTCCGGTGTTTTATCATCATCATCACCGAAGATTTCAACCATCTTTCGCTTAGACCGGGTTCTTGATGCGGGTTGTGAGAATAATGGGTCAAGCCCATCTTCAAACACCTTCTCGGCATCACCATGATCCTCAACATTGATTACTTCTTCAACATGCATGGTCTTCTTTGGGTCTTCATCGTTTTTCTCAATGCCAAGAACGATTTCCTCTGCATCAGTAGGGGTGTTTGTTGCATCCGGCTTATCCGTTTCATCATCCTCCAATTGCTCATTCACTAAGTCTTTCAAAAGCACATCACCATCATTCTTTTCCGCACTTACATCAACAATCTTTTCTTTCTTGTTCTTATTATTTTTACCACCTTTCTCCTTCTTCTCTTTCGAAACTTTCTTTCTTCCTTTTGATTTTTTCGGACTTTCTTTTGAATCTCTCTCATTTTCTTTTGATTTTTCTTCATTTTCTCCCTCTAATTTTTCCTCACAATCCTTTGATTTCTCATTATCTCCCTCTGATTTTTCATTATTCTCTTTTGGATTGTCACCTTCAAGTTCCCCCTCTCTCATCTCACTTGATTGGACTTCCTGTTCACTTGACTTCATAACATCACTCACTTTTTCAATTTCTTCATCTTTCTCTGTCCCTTTAGAACCGGAGTTCTCTTCATCGGTGTCAAAGTCCACCTCAACATCTATTTTTAAAGAAATGGGAGGATTCCTACCTCGACCTCCTCTACCACGACCACCGCCTCTTTTGGCGGTTGTCTTCTTTCGTGCAACGGTTGATTTGAAAGTGGCAGGGATGGTCTCATCTGTTTTGGCAGCGATTTTGGGAGGCATTTTCTTTTTGGCAATATATTTTGGGTTAAATGTATTTCTGAGTTTGAGAACCTCTTTTGAGAACCTTTGTTTTGGGGACATTTTAAGAGAATGGAAAGAGAAAAGGTGTTGACGGTTTGGGAATTTGAAAAAGGTGAGGGTTGGTTATTGTTTAGTGGGTAATAGGGAGTCTTAGTGTGGGAACATGGAGGTAAATGAGGGTTTGGTGTAGTTAACAAGGTGAGTGGACGGTTGAGTGTTGAGAGTTTAAGACTAGGTAGTAGGCTTTTTAGGTGATTTGACATAAAGTAGTTTTGGTGGCTCAAAGCTATTAACTCAAATGCACAAGGAATTTTGATGTTCATTTTTCTCGACCCATTTGCATGCATTAGACGGATTAGCTTAATTTGTTAACACATAGTTCCATCTTCTAGTCAATCATTGAGGAAAATAATTTATTTTAGCTACATGTCACCTAGTAAACCAATTTCCGACTGAAGTCTTTCGAATTGTTCTCTTTCCAACGGTTTTGTGAAAATGTCCGCAATTTGATTTTCCGTTTTACAAAAGCTTAGACATATATTACCTTTTTCAACTTGATCACGTAAAAAATGATGTCGTATGTCAATGTGTTTAGTTCGTGAGTGTTGTATAGGATTCTTTGATATATTAATCGCACTAGTGTTGTCACAAAATATAGGGGTAGTCTCGAAAATAAGGCCATAATCATGCAATTGTTGACGTACCCAAAGAATTTATGCACAACATAGAGCGACACTCACATATTCACTTTCGGCCGTGGACAATGCAACGGTGTTTTGCTTCTTAGAAGCCCATGAAATGAGACACGGTCCTAGGAATGTAGCAATGCCCGAAGTGCTTTTCCTATCTAATGTATCACCGGCATAGTCCGCATCCGAAAAACCTACAAGATCAAGTTCGTAGTGAATTGGGTACCAAAGATATAGCCCTTGTGTTCTAGTCAAATACCTAAAAATCCATTTGACGGCTTTGAAATGTGATTCCTTAGGATTTGCTTGGAAACGGGCACAAGCACACACACTTAATTGTATGTCGGGTCGACTAGCGGTTAGGTAGAGTAAGGAACCGATCATACCTCGATACACCTTTTCACTAATGCTCTTACCATTTTCGTCCTTGTCAAGCTTGACTTTAGGCACCATTGGTGTAGGCATAAGATTTGAATTAGTTAACCCAAACTTACTTAGCATTTCTTTTAAGTACTTTTGTTGATGAATCATTGTTCCATTTTCACATTGTTTGATATGAAGACCAAGAAAAAATCCAAGTTCTCCCATCATACTCATTTCAAATTCGGAAGTCATTAAATCAGAAAAATACTTATAAAGAACATTGTTAATTGCTCCAAAAATAATGTCATCGACATATACTTGCACAAGCAACAGTTCATCTCCTTGTGACTTGATAAACAACGTTTTATCCACGGACCCATGTAAGAAACCATTTTCCAATAGAAACTTTGAAAGCCTATCATACCAAGTCCTAGGAGCCTGTTTTAATCCATAAAGTGCTTTATCAAGTTTAAAAACGTGGTTGGGACACTCATTGTTTATAAAGCCCGAAGGTTGTTCAACAAACACTTCTTCATCAAGGTATCCATTTAAAAATGCGGTTTTGACATCCATTTGAAAAAGCTTTATACCTTGAAAAGACGCAAAGCTACAAGCATTCGTATGGCTCCAAGCTTAGCTACCGGTGCAAAGGTTTCATCATAATCAATTCCTTCTTGTTGGTTAAAACCTTGCACCACTAGTCTAGCTTTATTCCTTACGATTTCTCCAACATCATCTAACTTATTGCGAAAGATCCACCGTGTACCAATTACAGTACGTTGGGAGGGCCTAGGGACAAGATGCCATACCTTGTTCCTTTCGAATTGCTCCAATTCCTCTTGCATTGCTATCATCCAGCATTCATCAGTCAAGGTTACTGTGACATGGTCTGGTTCAATTTGCGAGATGAAAGCATTGTGTGCACAGAAATTTTGGAGCAATGATCTGGTTTTTATTCCAGAGGTTAGGTCACTGTTTAGATTTGATAAAGGATGTGAGCTTTGGTGTTTCCATTTTTTGGGAACAAGTGGGTTAGAGGATTCGGTTTGTTCGTCTGCAATAGTAGAGGGGACTGTTATATGAGGATTGTTGAAGGAGGTGATTGTGGTTCGTTTATATTTAGATTGGGATGTTCTTCACCATCCTTGTTTCCCATGGATGAGATAGCATCATCTTGTGTAGGAGGACGATTAGTTCCCCCTGAATTTTGGACATCCTCCTCTTGCAACAGTGGCTCCAACTGTTGCTCAGCCTCTTCCACCACTTGATCCATATCATGTCGTGTCATACCAATCTCAAAATCGTCATCATATTCATCAACCTCATCATCAACCTGTGTGTTTGAGACAAAAATACTAGATTCGTCAAATATTACATGAACGCTTTCTTCCATTTTCATAGTCCTTTTGTTATAAACTTTATAAGCTTTACTATGATCGGAATAACCAACAAAGACTCCTTCATCACTGCGAGCATCAAATTTGCCAAGGTTGTCTTTTCCATTATTGTGCACAAAGCATTTACTACCAAAGCATTTAAAATGTGAAAGATTAGGTTTTCTTCCTCGTAGTAGTTCATAAGGAGTTTTCTCAATGATTTTTCTAATCATAACATGGTTGTAAATATAACAAGAAGTGTTTACGGCTTCGGCCCAAAAATTTTTAGGGACTTTAGAGCTAATGAGCATGTCCTAGCCATATTTTCAAGAGTTCGATTCATTCGTTCCACAACCTCATTTTGTTGTGGGGTTCTTGCGGCCGAAAAGTTATGACTAACACCATTCTCATTACAATAAGACTCAAATGACAAGTTTTCAAACTCGGTTCCATGGTCGGATCTCAATGAGACAAGTTTATAGCCAAATTTGTTTTGAACCTTTTTGACCTAAATTAAGAACTCATTAAATGTTTGATCCTTAGAACTTAAGAAGAGAAGCCAAACAAATCTTGTGAAGTCATCTACAATGACACAAATATAACGACTTCCACCTCTACTCACAACTCGCATGGGACCACATAAATCAATATGAATGAGTTCAAGAGGTAAGGAAGTGCTAACAACCTTTTTGGATTTAAAAGAGCATTTAACTTGTTTTCCTTTAACACAATCATCACAAAGTGATTTAAATTCAAACTTAATGTTAGGAATGCCGTCAACTAGATCAAGTCTCTTGAGGGTGTTAAGTGTCTTAGCATTTACATGACCAAGTCGTTTGTGCCAAAGCCAAGGGTCATTCTTTTGAACACTCATGCATGATAGTGATTGACCCGACAATGAATATAAGTTTTTCATATAGACATCTTTGACACGTTTACCTTCAAGTATAAGTTTTCTAGTTTTTCCATTGATGATTCAACATTCACTAGCAAGAAATTTAACAATATTACCTCGATCACATAGTTGTGAAATGCTCAAGAGATTGTGTTTCAAACCTTTGACAAGCAACACTTTGTCCACGCATAATGACTTTGACTTACCAACTTTTGCAATACCAATGATTTCACCTTTCTTGTTGTCGCCAAAAGTCACCATGCCACCATCGTAGGCTTCTAGCGAGAGGAATTGGTTTTCATCTCCCGTCATGTGACGAGAGTATCCACTGTCTAAGTACCAATTGCTGCTGCCCCTCACTAATGCCTATAAGAAATCAAACATTTAGTTTAGGAACCCAAACAAGTTTGGGCTCCTTCTTGACAAGGACCTTTTTGACTTCCTCTTTCTTGATCCACACTTGTTTAGCCTTTTTAGTGTTTCTTTCTAAGTCACGGACTCTTTTTTTACAACCATTAAACTCATAACCTGTTTTGCCACAATAGTTACAGATGATATACTCAGGAAGACCAGCATACTTTCTTCTTCGGAAGTCAATTTGGCTTGGGTTCTGATTTCGAGTGAAACAGTGTGTGATACTGTTGCATTTGAAACCAAGTCCATCTTTCTTTGCAAACTTTTCATATTCTTGTGATTGTTTCAAGAGAAATTCCAAAACATTCTGACTTCCTTCCCATTTTAAATAAAACATCTTAGCCTCATCTAGCTCTTTAGGCAGTGTTTCGATTTTAGCAAGATGATTTAGATTTAATTTACCTAAATTGTTGAAAGGTTGTTTTGCAAGTCTTGCTTCATCACTATGTAACATCCTAATTTGTTCCAATTGTTTATTATCCCTTTGACACAGTGAGAGGTCAGCTAGAAGAGAGTCACGTTCCTTAGTTAAGGAAGACACTAATTTAGTGAGAGTATCTATTTCTTTTCTTGACTCGGATGCCACAGTAGCGACTTCTGTGGCATGAGTTTGTTCGGCTCTTTTAGCAACTCAATTTGAACAAGAAGGTCATCATTTGATTTTTGGGCTCGTTCTAAGGCGCTTTTGACATGAATAGACTCATCATTCAACATTTCAGCAATTTTAATGAGATCGTCTTTTTTATTGTTGCAAGTAGCTAAGTCAATCAAAAGTTGGTCACGTTCTTGAGTTAGTGACGACACATTTCCTTTAGAACTGGATGCAACAGTGCAAGGATCTGTTGCACTTGTTTCATCGACCTTGTTAGCTAAAAACAAATTTTGTTTTTGAAGCTTCTTAATTTCTTTCTCAAGACTCAACATGGAACTAGGTTGATCATTCTCATTTAGACTTTCTTTTAAGATGACATTTTCCTCAGCTATGTCCACAATTTCTATTTGCATAGCTTCCAACTTATTAGTTTGGACACGACATTTATCAATAAATTGATTTAGGAGGAGACAAACTTTGTCTTTAGAGAAAGATCGAACCTTTTTCTTGAGCTTAATTACCTCATGGTCTGAATCAGAGTCTGAGTCCGCGGAGTGAGCCATAAGACACTTGATGTCTTTTTTCTTTGATGATTTGGAAGCACTTTTTGAGGAACTAGACGAGATGCTAAATTTGGCGTCTAATTCATCCTCAAGGACATCGTCCTCTTCAGAATCAGACATGCCCCAAATAGCACTCATTCCTTTGTTTTTGTAATCACGTTTTGCAAAGTCACGTTTTTCCTTAGATTTGATATCGTTCCACTTTGGGCATTCTTTGATTTGGTGACCTTTGTCACCACATTTAAAGCAACCAACAGTGGAGTTAGATCTTCTCTTAGGAAAACGGCGTTTACTAGAGTTGTTGCTATACCTTTGAGAGTTTCGACCATTTATCATGCCAACAATGTTTTTAGTGAACATTGCAAACTCATCATCTTCATCCTCCTCATCACTTGAGAGAGCATTAAGAGCGAGTCCTTTCCCTTTAGAGCTTTCACTAGAACGCTTCATGAGAATTAACTCGTGAGCCATAAGTGAGCCCATAAGTTCATCAAGGGTGAGCAAAGAATGGTCCTTAGCTTCCTCAATAGCCGTAACCTTCAGTTGCCACTTTTCAGTTAGGCTACGAAGGATTTTACGGACTAAATCCTTGGATTGAAAACTCCTACCTAAACTCTTAAGGTCATTGACAATACTAGAAAAACGTGAAGACAAACTATTAATTGACTCATCTCGTTTCATATTGAACATCTCATATTGTTGCATGAGAAGATCAATATGGTATTTCTTGACTTGTGACGTTACCTCATAAGCAAGGCTTAGGGTGTCCCAAATCTCTTTGGCCAAAGCACATCCAGATATACGATTAATCTCTTGGTCACCGATCCCATATATAAGAATGGACATGGCCTTAGAGTTTTTCTCGATTTTCTTATAGTCGGCCTCAACATACTTATCCTCACTTTTCAAAGTACTAGTGCCATCAGCATTAGTCACTTCGATTTTGAGGGGACCCTTTTGAATGATTAACCAACATTCATAGTCCGCACTTTTGACATAGTGCTCCATGCGATGTTTCCACCAAGCATAGTTTTCTCCCTTGAAAATGGGATACTTAGTGTGTTTTGAATCGTCCATAACTATAGGATCAACTCTTTGGATTTAACCAATATCAAGAGCACGAGGCTCTGATACCAATTGAAGAGTTAAGAACGATTAACACCTAAGAGGGGGAGGGAGTGAATTAGGTGTACCTTTTAAAATTTTTATCCTTAACTTGCTTAATTAATTAACTTAAGCTAAGAATATTGAAGTACAAGACTTGAGAAACTTAATTGAATGTAAGTTCACAAGAAGGTACAACAGTTCTATGTCACAATATAAGTGACTGTGACACAGAACTTGATTAGGTACATGCGAGAAATAGCAAAGTGGAAGAACGTAAATGTAATACCCGCCCTTTTAGGGATTCATTTGACCAGCGTTGACTGTCCTTGGGGGCGGGAGTAACCTTAGGGAAGTATGCCAAACCATCTTGGGGTGCGTTTTAAGAGTGGTACTCGATAGAGTAGAGGCTACTCGATCGAGTAGCTAGGGCACTCGATCGAGTAGGGGGTTACTCGATCGAGTATGTTGGGTACTCGATCGAGTGCCTGGTTTTCAGCGGGGGTTTTATATCGCGTTTTGTTAAATCCGCAAATCACTTTCGCCACTTTCCTCCTATCCTTCAGCCGCCTCTTTCCCTTCCCTTTCACCTCAAAACCTCCATGGATGTCTCTTGAAGATTCTTATGCCTTAGGAGGGCGTTCCTTGAGTCGGGTAGCGGTCTTTTGCCTTGTCTCTCCCTAATAGGTATGTCATAGTCATCATCCGTGGCTTTGTTTCCATAGTTAGGGTTTTGCTTGTAGTAATAGATATTTGCATGATGGTAATAGGCTTTGCTTGTGCGCTGGATGCTGTGTTTGTCGGCATGGATTGGTTGCGGATGCGTAAAGGTAGGTTCGCCTACTCAGTTGCTGTAGATCGTCTAGTGCGTCGGTCGTTGTGATAGTATTGTGGTTGCTTGACATAGTAATTGTATTGTGTTGTGGTTGTGGTTGTGATCGTTGTGATGGTTCTCGAGATGTGTTCTCGGCTGAGTGGGGTCACTTGCGGGAGTGACTTCACGCCCTAGTTTCGCCCTTCGTGGAACCCGCCACGGAAGGGGATGTGCACATTAATGAGCAGGGTTATCGCTCGTATGATGAGCGGGGCTTAGGTGGGAACGGCTGCGGTCCCCCATCGCGGATCGGGGGTCAAAGTCCGGGACGATCGATGTGAGTTTGGTTGGATTGTTGAGGTTGCGATTGGGACCGGTGTCATTGTTTGTGTTGTCGTTTGTGGTTGTCTCGTCTTGTCTCGATCGACCTTGTGTGTTGTTTGTTTGTTATGTGTCCGCCGTGATCCCTTATGGTGAGCAAATGGTCTTAAAGCAGTGTTGATGTCGTGGATAGCCGGGAGTCCGGGAGGGGATGAGTCTTCACGAGATATGATGGTCGTAGCGAGTAGTCTTTGAGTTGTACCTTTATATTGTGTTTTGGTTTGAATCACTTGTAAAGTAACTTAATAGTTCTTTTATTGACGTTTGGTAACTGCTTTCCTCGGGCAACCGAGATGGTAACGCCCTTATGTGCTAAGGAAGGCCTAGTTAAGGCTCCTCTGAATATGGGGGTGTTACAAAGTGGTATCAGAGCGACGATTTTGGAACCTGTAACAAATGAACATAATGAATGTAGAGAGTCTAATAAAATGAACCTGGTGTATGTGTAATGGGAGCCCCGGCTGATGCTAGATTTTGGGTGAGTAGGCGCCCTCATTTCAAAATTTTGGCCCCATGACACTTAAGCCAGTCACATGGGATGGGAATGTGGAGTCCGTGTGTCTATGTGTGCTATGTATGTTAATTGTGCCGGAGCTACCTCCGGTTAAGTTTTGTTAGAATTAATAGAGGTGTGATAGTAATGTTTGGGCCGAGTATGGTAATTAGTGACGGGATTATTGAAGCTCGTTGGATGGTTAGTGAGTTTATAGGATAGCTAGGAGTTAGGTGGCGAGATTATACGTCATGGAGATGCGTGAAAGTGTGCATTTGAATGTGTAGTATGAGTAGCGAACATGTAAGTGTTTGTCATAAAATTAATGATAATTATAGTATGGATGAGTAATAGTTCGAATCACGGTATATGGTAATGTGTATATGCTTTATTAGCTAGTTGGAATTTATCCGCTGCGAAATATTTGAATTATGCAAAATAGATTGCTTAGAATAACATGTAAGGCATAATTGATTAAGTGATTGGCAAAGTATATAATTATGTGATAAGTAAATATGGGGAATTAATGTGAACTATACGTTTCAATTCGAGGTAAACACGAGTTTAGTAATAGCATGTAAAGTAAGTTTAAATGTAATAAAATGACACGGCTAGGTTTATACATAACTCGGTGACAGGCAGACCGAGTTGAGTAATTTGTATAACGTAACGTGATATGTCTCTTAGTTGTTGAAGAGTTGTATTTTGTGTGACGGCGGTTATAAAACGTGATTGAATGCGATAATTAGTGTCGAATTCCGAACTTAGTTGGAATCGACACGCGGTGTTGTTTTTGCAGGAATCTTCAAAGTTACTTCGTATTTTTGATCGAGTACTTAACTATACTTGACCGAGTGCAAGTGCTTACTTGACCGAGTAGACCTCACTCGATCTGATTAGGAAGCTATGATGTCGGGATGTGGGAAAATTTCCGCAGTTACTCGATGATTTAGCTCCTACTCGATCGAGTAGGGTGGTACTCGATCGAGTACCCCAGGCACTCGATCGAGTAGGTTACTGTACAGTGATTTCTACGGGTTTTCTTAAAACCCCTAATCCTCCTATATCTTCTTCTTATTCCTCCCTATTTCGACACAACCATCTTAACCTCTCTCAAATCCCTTAATCTCTCTCAAATCCTCTCTTTCTCTTGGGTTAGTAGTGATTCTTGGGGGTTGATTTTCTTGTTAATTCGTTTCTTTATCTTGCTAACCAATCAAGGTATGTTATTCTTCTCAATTTATGTGATTTATTACTTTGAATGTGTTAAAATAGTGACATAATCTGAAAATTTCGATTCACATGAGTAAGATGTTGTTTTGATGATTGAAACATGATCCACATGCCTCCTATTCAGGCTTGTTGGTGACTAATTGCTGTAGATTAGATTAGAAACATACATAGTTGAAATCGAAATTTCTAGGGTTTACAAATTTGAAATTGATTTTTGATTGTTTTACATTGATTAGATGATGGAATTAAGTACTATACATTGTTTACATCATGTGGAAGAATGAATTTTGATGATTATCACCTTAGAAAGTTGCCTTAAAACTCCGTCTTAAAAGTGCCTTATGGGAAATTCGTGACTTAGAATTAGAAAATTGATGTTGTAATTGACAATATAAGCATGAATTGAACTTCAATATGATTATAGAAACAATGATTGATGAATACATGCCACGCACGTTTTCACACAAAGAAGACCGTCTGAAAATTTTAATTGAGTTGTTTTAACTAATAGTGAAGGATGATATTGATTTGTCATAAATTAATCATCCTCTTGAACTAGTAACATGTAACTAGCAATGTACTAAAACAACCCTTAGAAACATGATAGGGTATTCAAATTCGCTGAACATATGCGGCCACCGTGATAATTACTTTCACCACTATGGCTTATGAGTAGTAATAATATGAACTTGTGTGTTGAAATCGTAGAAACTGCTAATGAGCATGTATACTTATCTTAATACTCAAAGTAACAACGTGAAATACGTGCTTCACATGCTGAGAATTGTTGGTAAATTGGTGTGTACCTAGCGGAGCATCTAAGTTTGGTGGCATGATTTATGTGCTTCATATATGGAACTGGTTGATGAATTAGTAAACTTACCAAGTATATAGAACTCAAAATTACATGAAATATATGCTTGCATGTTTATATAAATTGTTTGAACATATGTCTAAAGCAGATGCCGAGGCTAAACCTTGGAACCCGTCAGAGTAAACGGGGAAGGGTTGATCCACTCGAGAGGGGGGAGGCTAGTGGACCGGTAGTACCCGCAGTTTCTGAGTACCCTTCTGTTGTTTTTGTTGACTTTAAGCAAAGGGAGCGTTTTGTAGCTTTACAAAAATGCAAGATGAGACCCACAAAGTGTATAGACACCGGTGTGCTAGAGGAGTTGGAAATAGAGACGGATGTCCGTCATATATTCGAGACCTTGGGGTTTACGGGTTTGTACAGGCTAAGGAAGCACACTTACCCTTTTCTTACCCTAGAATTCATGAGCTCTTTTAACTATGACCCAGCGGGTCAGACTGTCGAGTTTAGATTGATGAATACCAGCTTCTTGTTGACCATGGACCTGTTTGCCTCTCACCTTGGGTTGGCCAAGCCTCCCAAGGACTCCATCACCGACATTCCAGCTGAGTGCGGCGTCTGCCGCCTAATGCCTTGCTTGACTGGGAAGCAAGCTCCCACCGCGAGCAATATGCTGATTAATGACGTTCAGCACATCACCTTGAGAATCTTTCTCCGTTCTCTTTCAAACCTCCTCTATGACCGAAAAGATATCAGTAAGTTGAACAACCATGAGGTCTTACTTCTGATGTCGTACCTGAACCCGGAGCGGACCAAGAAAGTGGTCTTCAACGCTCCTTCCATAGTTTGTGCTGCTCTTGCCTTGATGGCTTCTTCTACTTCTCGATACCTGAGCTGTGGTGCTATTGCCACTCGGTTAGCTGAAAAGCTAACCTCTTTTGAGGCCTCTTCGGCATACGTGCCTCTAGTTACCCCTGTGCCTACCATGGTTCGTGAATACTATCTCGACCTGAAATGGTTGAGAACCTTGGGCCGACGGTAACCTAGCATGGAGAGTGTATGGCATGAGTTGGATGAAGATTCCAGCTCTCGAGCACCTCCCACCACGAGCCCTTAGAGCCGGTGGTGCAGACTGTGGATGGGGACGATGAGGAGGAGGAGGAGGAGGAGGATGAGGATACACCCCGCCAGCTGCAGACCTATCTCATTGATGGCACGATCCTCCAGGAGATGCCGGAGCCGACGAAGGGCGAGAATGCGGAAGTCCAGAGGGTGGAGAGACCCAGAGTGGTGAGGGGACCCCGTCGAGTGAGGGAGAGGGCCTCGGGGACTAGGCCACAGCCGGAGGCACCGCCGCAGCAGCAGCAGCAGCAACCTTTCCCGCACTACCCTTACCTTGACACCCCGGAGACGCGATCCAGTTACCTAGCGGAGAGAGTGTCATCTACCTTGACACTCCGGAACATGCACGAGATGACGTACGCTCAGGGGATAGGTACAGAGGGACCGCATCCAATTTGGTGGAGTGGAGTTGGGGACTACTCGGGGGTATTCCATTCCTACGGGGTGGAGCAATGACGTGGGGACACCCCGATCCCTTCCCTTACGGCGGCTTGACTCCATGGTACGCAGGCCCAGGAGCAGGAGGAGCAGGAGCAGGAGTGGATGCGGGGATTGGGACATCAAGAGCTGGTACTTCGGGTGGTGGTGATGATGAGGTGATGTTGAGCAAAGAATGCGGGAGGAGTGATACTCCTCGTTCTTATATTTGTTGATAGTAGTTGATGTTAGATGGTAATGTTGTTGTTAGACTTTGGTAGCTATTTCCTTTTATTTTTCAGACTTAGTCGGATTTGTATGATTGGCCATAAGGCCGGAATTGCTACTCTAACTTTTTGCCGGATTATTGAGAGTCGGGGCATCATCCCGACTCAATTTATGTGACAATCGTGTGTTATATGTTGGCTTACGACGGGTTATGAAAAATACTTGACCTGCAGGTACTCGACAGAGTACCCCACACTCTATCGAGTAGCTGCAGGAAAGGAGGTAAGGAAACATTCTGATCTAGGGCTACTCGATCGAGCAGCCAACACACTCGATCGAGTAGCATGCTACTCGATCGAGTAGCGATACTTACTCGATCGAGTGTCACTGTTACAGGGGGTTTTTGAAAATTGAAAATGTTCAATCGTTTTATAACGGCAAGTTTAATGTTTAATGTGGTTATTAGTGCGTAGTAACACCTTTGAACTGTTACATTCATATGTTGGAAGTCGTGCTTAAAGTTGATAAGCGTATTGGTCACAAATAGTAAGGCGTTAATAATTTCTTGTTACGATTAGTGAAGCGGTAATCATTTTCTTGTTACTTTAATATCGCATACGCCTCCTTCATTCTATTTGTCAGCATTGTAACTTCACTTAGGTTTGCGCATACCATTTTAACATGTGTCGACAATAGTAACGAGTTATTTCGGTAACTTGCGTATGGTTTCTAACTTAACAAGTAAGTAATTAGCGAGTAATGTCCACAACAAGTAATATGGTCTCCTTTAACATTAAGATACATGTATTAGGTATTACGCGTTGATATTTGGGTGGTGAACTTCGGGGACGAAGTTCCTTTTTAGAGGGGAAGAGTAATGTCGCGAAATAAAAAGATTGTTTTCGAATAGTGTTTTGCTGGTTTATAATATTGTTGGTAGTTGTTTATAAAGGGGTTGGTGTCATGTGTAAAAAAAAAAAAAAAAAAAAAAATTTTGTTGTTGAAGTATAACGACTTATTTTCTTTAGTTCTTTAAAGCGAGTGTGATTGTATCTGAATCATGTTGCCAAGTAACAGGGTGGCATTAGTTGTACCACATGAAAGTTGATATGAGATATGTTCTAGGTGGATGGTTGGACAGTAATTAGTGTATGTTGGAAGTTCGTGAGCGGCGATTCGCACTGCGCGTCGGATGTTTTATGTGTATAAAAAATAACGGTTGACTGTGATAAAACTTGCATGATAGTGACAAGAGTCGATAGGTTTATATGTGGTCGGTGATGATGATGACATGGGGGGGGGGGATGGTATTTTCAGGAGGCAATGGTTTGGCCGGGAAGTTTTATAAGGTCGTGTTGTTTCCATGCCGCGAGCGGGAGAGGTGAGTTGAACTTCGGGGACGAAGTTCTTTTTAAGGGGGGAAGACTGTAATACCCGCCCTTTTAGGGATTCCTTTGACCAGCGTTGACTGTCCTTGGGGGCGGGAGTAACCTTAGGGAAGTATGCCAAACCATCTTGGGGTGCGTTTTAAGAGTGGTACTCGATAGAGTAGAGGCTACTCGATCGAGTAGCTAGGGCACTCGATCGAGTAGGGGGTTACTCGATCGAGTATGTTGGGTACTCGATCGAGTGCCTGGTTTTCAGCGGGGGTTTTATATCGCGTTTTGTTAAATCCGCAAATCACTTTCGCCACTTTCCTCCAATCCTTCAGCCGCCTCTTTCCCTTCCCTTTCACCTCAAAACCTCCATGGATGTCTCTTGAAGATTCTTATGCCTTAGGAGGGCGTTCCTTGAGTCGGGTAGCGGTCTTTTGCCTTGTCTCTCCCTAATAGGTATGTCATAATCATCATCCGTGCCTTTGTTTCCATAGTTAGGGTTTTGCTTGTAGTAATAGATATTTGCATGATGGTAATAGGCTTTGCTTGTGCGCTGGATGCTGTGTTTGTCGGCATGGATTGGTTGCGGATGCGTAAAGGTAGGTTCGCCTACTCAGTTGCTGTAGATCGTCTAGTGCGTCGGTCGTTGTGATAGTATTGTGGTTGCTTGACATAGTAATTGTATTGTGTTGTGGTTGTGGTTGTGATCGTTGTGATGGTTCTCGAGATGCGTTCTCGGCTGAGTGGGGTCACTTGCGGGAGTGACTTCACGCCCTAGTTTCGCCCTTCGTGGAACCCGCCACGGAAGGGGATGTGTACATTAATGAGCAGGGTTATCGCTCGTATGATGAGCGGGGCTTAGGTGGGAACGGCTGCGGTCCCCCACTGGCAGGACTGGTCCAGTGGACAGTCAGTGACAGGTTTGGTTGGATTGTTGAGGTTGCAGTTGGGACTGGTGTCATTGTTTGTGTTGTCGTTTGTGGTTGTCTCGTCTTGTCTCAGTACTGACCTTGTGTGTTGTTTGTTTGTTATGTGTCTGCCGTGATCCCTTATGGTGAGCAGTCGGTCTTAGCAGGTGTTGATGTCGTGGATAGCTGGAGTCCGGGAGGGGATGAGTCTTCACGAGATATGATGGTCGTAGCGAGTAGTCTTTGAGTTGTACCTTTATATTGTGTTTTGGTTTGAATCACTTGTAAAGTAACTTAATAGTTCTTTTATTGACGTTTGGTAACTGCTTTCCTCGGGCAACCGAGATGGTAACGCCCTTATGTGCTAAGGAAGGCCTAGTTAAGGCTCCTCTGAATATGGGGGTGTTACAGTAAAAGTAAATGAACAAACAAACGACATTTTAAAAATTGGTTCAGCCTCTACTCCGAGACTTACGTCCAACCGTTATTTTATTGCTTGTTTAGAAATTTACTCAAACTTACTAAACCCCTTACAATGAAAATAACTCGCCAACCTACTCCAGTTGCACTCAAACTTAAAGCTACTCCGCTTCAAGAGTTTATGGGTTCTATCTCAAGGTGTTACAGAATCTTGAATCTCAAGAGTTCACTAAATGAACATGGAGATCACAATGAAGATCTAAGACGAGAATCATGGAACAAACTCATTATGTCACAGTACAGCGAACTGATACTTGGAGGTTTTACAGCTTTTTCGAAAACAATTTGAAGACTTTAAAATTAGAAAAACGTTTTGCAAACACTTGAAGAACAAAGCTTTAAATGCACAAATGATTTGCAAGGTTTTTACAATAAATGCTTTGGAAGTCTTAAAAAATAAATGTGACTAAGACACTCTATTTATAGTGGATTTAGTTTTAGGTAAGTACAACTTAGAAAAATTAAATCCAATATTAAAATGATAGCCTTGAGTGATGGTAAGTGTTAGACTATAGGCTTGGGGCTTAAGAAATCAGAAAACTTAAGCTACTACACTCAACATGTGACATTTTACCAAAATTGCAAAAAGCTTTTCTTACTTTAGAAGTTTGACAAGTATTCTTTGCCATTTTAGTAAAAGGTGTTTGCACAAATCTAGAGGCTTAGTCAAGTGGGCTTGTGACTCCAAAATTTCAGATTATTTTTAACCTTTTGAAAAATTCAAATGTTTAAGGTTTAAAGTTTGCAAAGTTTTGACACTTAAAACATTTTGGTCGAAATTCCTGCTCCGTATGATAGTACCAGAAACCACAGTACATCGTACTGTTGCATGGTTTTGCCATTACTTGACTTGCATGAGAATGTTGCACTTACTCTTACATTTTTCGACTAAGGCTTAGAAAACTCCGTTGCCTTGACTTCCTTGATTAGCTTGATCATCTTGAATCATTGTTGAAAGTCCAATTGATTGCTTCAATCACTAATCATTTCAACTAAGAGCAAACAATCAAATAACAAAGGGACTTGGCATCATCAACACAATGTGTTCTAACAGTTGTGAGGGTGAATCCGTTTGGCCATCGCGACAGGGTAAATCCATTTGGGTCATCGCGTCAGGGTGAACCTTTAAGGGTCATCGCGACTGGGTGAAACCATTTGGACCATCGCGTTAGGGTGAACTCGTTTGAGTCATCGCGACAGGGTGAACCCGTTTGGGTCATCGCGTCAGGGTGAACTCGCTTGGGTCATCGCAACGGGGTGAACCCGTTTGGGTTATCACATCTCTCTTTTGAGGAATTATGCAATGAATCTAGCTCGTCGATTGTAGGAAGAGACAAAAGACCGCGAGCTACTCCGAGTAGGATGATTTCAACTGTCTTAGAAGAAATGGCATACAAACTTGTTGAATGCAAGAGATCGTGAGCTACTCCGGGCTGGGTCGTTTCGGTTCCTCTTTGGAGTTACCATGCAATGAACCCACCTGTCGACCACTAACGAGTTCGAGCCACCAACTGTCAAATCACAATGCTACTTCATCAAGTTGTACGATGACTGTTTTTTAAAGGTCCTTCAACTTTTGTGATCCTCGCAAGGCTAACCATGAGCAAAGAGTGTGAAGACTCAGCTGAGGACGAACTTGCTTGTCATGAATCAAAATGGTCTTGGACTTTACAAACTTGGTTGACGATTAATTGTAATTTTAGCCGTGCACAATTTCAGCTCTTGCGGGCTAGGAGCAATTTTTTTTGTTTTTTTTTTGTGTGGCTGCATTTGTACAAAGTGTTTGCTCAAATTGCATACGGACTCGCAAAGCTAACAAGTTGACAACTTGCAAGATCAAGCCAACGTAGTTCAAAGATGGATGATGTTTGTTTGGAGGTGTAGCTGCACTTGAGATACATGTTCACCCAAGCTGTCTACGTACTTGTAAAGCACGAAGTACTTTACAATATCAAGCCGACGTGGTTCATAAAACATCGAACTATATATATTTTTGAGATTTTATTTTTTTGTATGTAGTTTAACCTCTTGCTTAGGAGCCTTGATGTGCAGTTTACGCTCTTGCTTAGGAGCCTTCACTGATGGGGTTTAAGAATAGTAGCACTTCAGAAAATATCCATTGATTGGGCCTACACGAACGTCATCTTCATCCCCAATTTTGTAAGCACCATTAGTGTAGACCTCATGTACCACGTATGGACCATCCCTCTTAGAGGTGAATTTACCAACTGGCTTGTTGTGTTATACAGTTTTATGGTCCTTAGTTACTCGGTAGAGTAGGTAGTAATCGACCGAGTAAGTCGTCGTGTGACTTCTGGTCAGGTTACTATTCAGAAGCACTCGGCCGAGTAGTGACATATTCGGCCGAGAACCCCAGGTACTCGACCGAGTACCCGGTCTGACGGGATTAATTTTCGTGGTTTTTTTCATAAAAACTAGAGAAGTATATAAATCGTTTCCTCAGTCTTTTATCATTTGATATTATTTCTAAAAACACTTTTCACAAAAAGAAGAACGAAGTTCTACTGCTTCTCAATTTTTGTAAGAAATTCCAAGCTGTGGTTCTTCATTACTTGAGCTTTGTGCATCTAGTTTCGGGTCAATCGTTGGTAAGCTTTATAACCTTGTTATTTTAGTATCTTGTTTATGTTTTGGGAAACCCTAATTGGGTTATTTGGAGGTTTTGGGTAGAAATCAGTTTATGAAGTGTAGTTGTTGTTTATTGCTGTAGGTGACGATGTGGTACTCTTGTACAGTTATAGTGGATTGCGAAAAGGTAGAGTTTTTCCTATTCAGTTGCCTGATTAATTGATTATAAGATAATGATGGTTGATTTATTCGCATGATTAATATGATTTTAAGATTTTATATTGGATGATTGATTGGTTGTTTGGTTTGTTTGTGGTTCTCGAGGTGCGTCCTCGGCTGAGTGAAGTCATCATCGGGAATGACTTCACGCCCTTGATTCGCCCTTTATGGTTCCCGTCACAAGGGGATGTGTACATTAATGGACATGGGTTATTCGCTCATTGCGATGAGCGGGGCCCAGGTGGGCAAGGTTGCGGTCCCCCACTGGCGGTGTGGGTTTCTCGTTGCGATGGGAACCCGGCAGGGCTACACACTTAGTTGTGTAGTCGGTTACTGATTACTGGTGGAGTTTGGAGGAATGTGTATTGAGTGGCTTGGATGTTGTTTTATTATTTTTCTTATCTTGATTATTCAGTGAACTGACCCCATTTATGTTTTACAAAACTATGGTGATCCATTCTGGGATGGTGAGCATTTGATTAGCAGGTACTTCTATGGATGGCTCGCTGGATCTAGCTGGGATGGAGCCATCACTTAGCTTAGAGTCTTTATCCTTCCGCTGACAGTTGTTATAGTATTGGACATTTTGTTTTGCCAGTTGTAGTACTTTCGGTTTCGTTCTTTCAGTTGTATACATTTAAACAGTCGAACTTTAAATTATATTTCTTTATGGTCACTTTTGATATACTGTACCTTGGGCAACCGAGATGGTTGTACCTTTATATAAAAGGGTGGTCCTTGGTAAGGCACCTTGGTATATATGGGGGTGTTACAAAGTGGTATCAGAGCGACGATTTTGAAACCTAAAACAAATGAACCAAATGAATATCGGGTGTCTATATAAAATGAACCCGGGTAAAAATTGTTTGGAGCTACTCCAAAGATTTGGGTGACGTCCTAAAACCGCAAATTGCCCGTACAATTTCGAGCTGGTCAGTACGGGGATGTCTTGGGATTCGTTATGTGTAATGCGTTGTTGTTGCGTGATAAACTGGATGTGATGGTGGCTTGAAAAGTTTATATGATATGGAAAGGATGATGGATATGATGTGATATGGCATAAAGGTGAACATGACTTATAGCATGCATGTATATTGTATGTTTTGTTTGATTTATATGTTGGTATGATAAGCTCATCTATTATACTGGTTTTAGAGGTATTGAGTTGTTATTGTCTGCGTTGTTGTTGTTTAAGTTGTTTGGGTAAGAAAGATTGAATTTTAAGAAGTCCGATTTTGAGAAGACTGTCTTTATATGGTCGTAAGTTGAATTCTAGGAATGATATTGATGTGGTTCCAATTGGAGATTATAGCTTGTCCACTTAAAATTCTAACAATAGGTCACACGCCGAAAACGACTAAGAATCGAGTGAGATACGATTGTTTTACTAAAACTGGACGTGGCTGAGAAATGTGCAGGAACTTGGCCGAGTAGGGCCAACTCGACCCAGTAATTTGCAAATTCGGCCGAGTAACCCGTATTCGACCGAGTAAACTTTCCAGGATAATTTGGGTCAGCTTCAGAAGTCGAGAAACTCGGCTGAGTTGTATAGTTACTTGACCGAGTGTCCTGTACTCGACCGAGTACGTCATGTACTCAACCGAGTACCTCTTTGGGCGCTCTTTTTGAGTCGGCGGCTATGTACTTACATTTGTTTTGAGTCCAAGGTTATGTGCACACGTATGTCTTGGGTCTTAAAGATTTCTTTTACATATATGACGGTCCTGATACGCATGTTCGCGGATACAATGATGTGGAGAATACCGGCTTATGAAGGATATGTGTTTGGTAGGGAAGACATGGGTACACATGATTGTGATGGAAAGTGGAAAGAATAAATGAAGTTGATAAGTTATTGAGATAAGGAGCACATTCTGTGAGCTATGGCGAGTGAATTAGTCGTTGGCTTAAATGGTTTAATGATGACCGTATATGGTCGAGTGATGATGAGAGTGGTAATGTAAATTCGAGGAATGTGAAAAAGAAAAGTTTGAAATGAGGGATATGGAAATTAAGGTAATTTGGGATATATAGTGATTTCTGGAGAGGGATGATTATGACGATGTTGGGTGAGGAGATGTATAATGGAAGGTTGTGATAAAAAAATGAAAAAGATTGGTTTCTAGTGAGCTTAGATCGAGGGATGCCGCAAAGCGGATTTGTATGTAGTAGTAGTTATGGAGATTTGTATTACTAGAAGGTGAGCCTAATGTATAATCATTTGGGAGGTCACGGGATGAAGTGAATCTTGGTTTTCTAGAATTATTAAAAGAAGATGTAATCAATTAAGGAGAAATCATTGAGTGGGTGGATCTAACGATGGGGAGTATGAGTGAGAAGCATGATGAGAGAGATTGTTGATAAGAAATGAATGAAAAATAATGATATAGGCTAATGGAATTTGATTTTTGGAAGTAATGGGAAGAGAAGGATGATGGTAAGTTGAGTGAATGTTCACAAGAAGTGGGGGACACGAAAGTAAGGAATCATGGAGTTGTGTCATACTATCATGAGGGTGTGAGTTAAGGGATATATATAAATTGCAGGACGACTTGTTTGTCATGATTTTTTAGGAATTAAAGGAGTAAGAAGTTGGTAGAGTATTTGCATGGTATGAGACTATGGTGGTTAGCTAGATGACGATATAATGAAGCATAAAATTTGAATAGTTGTTGTGGTAATTTTTGTTGGATTTGATGTTCGTTATTTGGGATGATAACCGAAGAGAGGAAATGAAATGTTATATTTAGAGGTGATTGTAAAAGAGTAGTGATACGAAAGACGGAGGTGTCATGGTGTTGTCACTAGTGGTTACGGTTGTGTTAAATAAGGAAGTGAGCCGTTCCAAAGAGATATTTTTTTTTTTGGGGACTGGATTTGTATGTCAGGGTGCGAGGGAGTATAAGATGTTAATATAGGAGGCGTTTTCTAGTAGTTGAGCATTAATGTTATGGTTACTTTGGTCGGGTGGTGATAGCTATGCGAATTGGAAGAATGTGTTATGATTGGGAATATGAGTTTAACCTCGTGTGAAAGACGTATTTAATCAAGTGGTAACTTACGTGATCAGGATTGGCTAGTTAGATTTGACTATGGGTCTATGATGTGTGTAAGCAATTGTGTGAGATTCTGACCTCATGAGTAGTGGTATAGTACGATATTCATAAAGTTGTTATCTGGTTATTCCATGTAACATGTTGCGTGGTTAGATGAGTCGTGAGATGATCGTTGTGTGTGGACACTGGTTGTTACTAATGTGGTTGTTGTGTTCCGTGTTGCGATTCGGGCATGGTACTCCGTTTTGTGATGCAGGTACTTTCGCGCTGCGGTCCGGTTGTTGGTGGCGGTGTTACAATGCCGTCATCGGTTGTGGTGGAGCAGGCGGGATAGTTGTGAGACGAACTTTTGAAAGCATATGTCAACCTAGTATGAGCATATAGACTGTTATTCTGTTTAGTGCTGTTTCCTGTGATTTTCTGCTTGTGGGTGAGAGTAGAGTATAATATGGAAGAGAGGTGCCATGTGGTTGTTTTTGTTGTCACAGAATAGTGATACTTTGTTGATGGGACATAGTTGTAGGATGTTGCGGGAATACTTTTGATCTTGTTTTAGATGAGGCATTGTTGATATAGTTATGGCAAGTAATTGGGGGAGCATGTGTATACTGGGCTGGAAGCTTCAGGTGGTTCATAATCTTTATTGGGGCAGTAAGTATGAAGTGTTGGTAATTAGTATCATGTTAAATTATGGACGAGGTTGGCGGCAGAAAAATGGAAATTTGAGGACCAAGGGAGTGTGTAACAATTTATGGATCGTGGGTGATGTTGTGGTGTTAGGTACGTGAATAGGGAAGAATGTGGTTGTGCGTTAATATGGAAGAGTTGAAGTAGTGATTATGCTGAGGGTTTTTTGGTATATGTTAAGTGGTGTGCGAGGTGATTAGAGGTATTGAAATGTTAGAGAAAGACAGTCTTGGATATGGGAATGGTTGTCGGTGTTGAAGTTATAGTCGGTGATCGATGTCATGAAATAGTGATAATGGGAAGAAATAGCTAAGGATATAGTACTAGTTGGGTTACGAGGACGTAACGTTTATCTTAAGAGTGGTAGGATGCGACAAAGGAAGTTTGATGGTTATGCATGTTACAGTGTATTGGAAGTTTATAGTCTTGGTTTAGAATGAGGGTGGACTTGTGGTTGATATTATTAAAAGTAAAGGTTATGTTTGTAGTAGTATGTATTTTATATGTATGGTTATGGAGTAAGGTTGTAGGTAAGTATGGTTGCGATAGTGTTGATGGTTTTGGTGGTGACGTTTATGAGTGTGAGTAAACTTCGAGGACGAATTTAATTTTAAGGGCGGTTGAATGTAACATCTTGCTTGGTGGATTGTGTTGGCATTGGATATTCTAGTGAGCGGTATGGAAGTAAGACAAAGTTGTCGGCGCTGGTATTGTTGGTATTCGATAAACTATGGAGTTAGGAGGCTATTCTATGGTTAATGTTATGTTGTGAACTGCGTTGTTGGGTGAGTTAGTGTCAGGGTTGGAGGATGAAAGTTGAGTGTTGTTGGTTGGTGGAAAGGTATATGAGCGTGCAATGTAGGTATGGGTGTGAACTTCGAGGACGAAGTTCGTTTTAAGAAGGGATGACTATGATACTACGTTTTTCTGCTCCTTAGTTACTCGGTAGAGTAGGTAGTACTCGATTGAGTAAGTCGTCGTGTGACTTCTGGTCAGGTTACTGTCCAAGAGCACTCGACCGAGTAGTGAGATATTCGGCCGAGTTGGTCGTACTCGACTGAGTGCCCCAGGTACTCGACCGAGTACCTGCTCTGATGGGATTAGTTACCGCGGTTTTGTTTATAATAAGTGGAGAAGTATATAAATCATTTTCTGAGTCTTTATCATTTGATATTATTTCTAAAAACACTTTTCACAAAAAGAAGAACGGCGTTCTACTGCACCTCCATTTTTGTAAGCAATTCCAAGCAAGGGTTCTTCATTCCTTGAGCTTTTCGCATCTAGTTCCGTGTCAATCGTTGGTAAGCTTTATACCCTTGTTATTTTAGTATCTTGTTTATGTTTTGGCAAACCCTAATTGGGTGATTCGGGGGTTTTGGGTAGAAATCAGTTTATGATGTGTAGTTATTGTTTATTCCTGTAGGTGACGATGTGGTACTCTTGTACAGTTATAGTGGATTGCGAAAAGGTAGAGTTTTCCCTATTCAGTTGCCTGATTAATTGATTATAAGATGATGATGGTTGATTTATTGGCATGATTAATATGATTTTATGATTTAATATTGGATGATTGGTTGGTTGTTTGGTATGTTTGTGGTTCTCGAGGTCCGTCCTCGGCTGAGTGGAGTCATCATCAGGATTAAATTCACACCCTTGATTCTCCCCTTTTGGTTTCCGTCATAAGGGGAATGTGCACATTAATGGACATGGGTTATTCGCTCGTTGCGATGAGCGGGGCCTAGGTGGGCAAGGCTGTTGTCCCCCACTGGAGATGTGGGTTTCCCGTTGCGATGGGAACCCGACAGGGCTACACACTTAGGTGTGTAGTCGGTTACTGATTACTAGTGGAATTTGGAGGAATGTGTATTGAGTGGCTTGGATGTTGTTTTGTTATTTTTCTTATCTTGATTATACAGTGAACTGACCCCATTTATGTTTTACAAAACTATGGTGATCCATTCGGGGATGGTGAGCCGTTGATTAGCAGGTACTTCTATGGATGGCTCGCGGGATCTAGCTGGGATGGAGCCATCACCTAGTTTGGAGTCTTTAGCCTTCTGCTGACAGGTGTTATAGTATTGGATATTTTGTTTTGCCAGTTGTAGTACTTTCGGTTTCGTTCTTTCAGTTGTATATATTTAAACAGTTGAACTTTAAATTATGTTTCTTTATGGTCACTTTTCATATACTGTACCTTGGGCAACTTAGATGGTTGCACCTTTATATGCTAGGGTGGGCCTTGGTAAGGCACCTTTGTATATATGGGGCTGTTACAAAGTGATATAAGAGCGACGATTTTGAAACCTAAAACAAGTGAACCAAATGAATATAGGGTGTCTGAATAAAATGAACCCGGGTAGAAATTGTTAGGAGCTACCGCAAAGATTTTGGTGACGTCCTAAAACTGCAAATTGCCCTTCAAATTTCGAGCCAGTCACTACGGGGATGTCTTGGGATTCGTTATGTGTAATGCGTTGTTGTTGCGTGATAAAGTGGATGTGATGGTGGCTTGAAAATTTTATATGATATGGAAAGGATGAAGGATATGATGTGATATGGCATAAAGGTGAACATGACTTATAGCATGCATGTAAATTGTATGTTATGTTTGATTTACATGTTGGTATGATAAGAGCTCATCTAGTATACTGGTTTTAGAGGTATTGAGTTGTTATTGTCTGCGTTGTTGTTGTTTAAGTTGTTTGGGTAAGAAAGATTGAATTGTAAGAAGTCCGATTTTGGGAAGGTTGTGTTTATATGGTCGTAAGTTGAGTTCTAGGAATGATATTGATATGATTCCAATTGGAGGTGATAGCTTGTCCACATACAATTCTAATGATATGTCACACGCTAAAAACGACCTAGAAACGAGTAAGATACGATTGTTTTATGAAACTGGACGTTTCTGAGAACTGTACAGGAACTCGGCCGAGTAGGGCCAACTCGGCCATGTAATTTGCGAATTCGGCCGAGTAACCCGTATTCGACCGAGTAAACTTTCCTTGATAATTTGGGTCAGCTTCTGGAGTCGAGGAACTCGGCCGAGGTGTATAGTTACTCGACTGAGTATTATGTACTTGACTAGGTACGTTATGTACTCAACCGAGTAACTCTTTGGGCGGTCGTTTTAAGTTGGCGGCTATGTTCTTACATTTGTTTTGAGTCCTTGGTTATGTGCACACGTATGTCTTGGGTCTTAAAGAATTCTTTTACATATGTGACGGTCCTGACACGTAAGTTACCGGATACTATGATGTGGAGAATACCAGCTTATGAAGGATATGTGTTTGGTAGGGAGGACATGGGTACACGTGATTGTGATGGATAATGGAAAGAATAAACGAAGTTGACAAGTTATTAAGATAAGGAGCACATTCTGTGAGCTATGGTGAGTGAATTAGTCGTTGCCTTAAGTGGTGTAGTGATGACCGTATATGGTCGAGTGATGATGAGAGTGGTAATGTAAATTCGAGGAATGTGAAAAAGAAAAGTTTGAAATGAGGGATGTGCAAATTATGTTAATTTGGGATATATAGAGATTTCTGGAGAGAGATGATTATGACGATATTGGGTGAGGAGATGTGCAATGGAAGGTTGTGATAAAAAAAATGGAAAAGATTGGTGTCTCGTAATCTTAGATCGAGGGATGCTGCAATGAGGATTTGTATGTAGTAGTCGTTATGGAGATTTGTATTACTAGAAGGTGAGCCTAGTGTATAATCATCTGGGAGGTGACGGGATTAAGTGAATCTTGGTTTTCTAGAATTATTTAAAGACGATGTAATCAATTAAGGAGAAATCATTGAGTGGGTGGATCTATCGGTGGGGAGTATGAGTGAGAAGCCTGATGAGAGGGATTGTTGATAAAAATAAATGAAAAATAATGATATAGGCTAATGGAATTTGATTTTTGAAAGTAATGGGATGACAAGGATGATGGCAAGTTGAGTGAATGTTCACAACAATTAGGGGACACGAAAGTAAGGAATCATCGAGTTGTGTGATACTATCATGAGGGTATGAGTTAAGGGATATATATAATATGCAGGACGACTTGTTCGTCATAAGTTTTGAGGAATTAAAGGAGTAAGAAGTTGGTAGACTATTTGCATGGTATGAGACTATGGTGGTGAGCTAGATGACGATATAATCAAGCATAAAATTTGAGTAGTTGTTGAGGTAATCTTTGTTGGATTTGATGTTCGTTATTTGGGATGATAACCGAAGATAGGAAATGAAGTGTTATATTTAGAGGTGATTGTAAACGAGTTGTAATATGAAAGATGGTGGCGTCATGGTATTGTCACTAGTGGTTACGGGTGATGTTAAATAAGGAAGTGAGCCGTTAGAAAGAGATTGTTTTTTTGTGGGGACTCGATTAGTATGTCAGTGTGCGAGGGAGTATAAGATGTGAATATAGGAGACGTTTGCCAGTAGTTGAGCATTAATGTTATGGTTACTTTGGTCGGGTGGTGGTCGCTATGCGACTTAGAAGAATGTGTTATGATGGGGAATATGAGTTTAATCTCGTGTGAAAGAAGTATTTAATCAAGTGGTAACTTACTTGATCAAGATTGGCTAGTTAGATTTGATTATGGGTCTATGATATGTGTAAGTAATTGTGTGAGGTTTTGACCTCATGAGTGGTGGTATGGTACAATATTCATAAAGTTGTTATCTGGTTATTCCATGTAACATGTTGCGTGGTTGGATGAGTCGTGAGATGATCGTTGTGTCGGGACACTGGTTGTTACTAATGTGGTTGTTGTGTTTGAGTTGCGATTCAGGCACGGTACTCCGTGTTGCGATGCGGTGATATAGTATTCATTTACACCAACTTCCTTCCTTATTTTCATGCTTTTCGACTCAATTCGAGTCGGTTTTATACGTCTTGCCTTGCATTTTTTACTCCGATTCCCTAGTTTATGAGATTATGTCTGTCTTGCATGTTTAAGGCGGTAATGGAGGAATCGGAGCAAGGGAGACGGTTTGATAGGCTGAGCATGAAGATAGGAGGAAGGAATGCTGAGAGGAGCTCCCAGCCAGTTGGCCGACAGCCAGTCAGCCGGCTGGGACTCCCCCAACACTTAGCATAGTTAAATTAGGAAGGAAGTTGTAGAGAACTCACAGCCGGTCAGGCCACCGGCAGCCGGCCAACTGGCGGGAGCACAACAAGAAGGAGGAAAGTGAAGGAAGTTATAGGGAACTCCCAGCCGGGCAAGGCACCAGCAGCCGGCCGGCCAGCTGGGAGTGCAGGATGAAGAAGAGAGTCAACAAAACAAGAGGAAAAGTCAAATAAACTCCCAGCCGGTGGATCACCGGCAGCCGGTGCACCGGCCAGAAGCACCTGATGACTTTTTTTCCAAGCTCGTTTCTTACAGAGAACTCCCAGCCGATCAGGCCACCGGCAGGCGGCCCACTTGCTGGGACCCCTTTTCCGCAATTTACCCTTCTTTGTAATTTCTAACCTAATTTGGGTGTAACCTATAAATACCCCCTCCCTTAATCATTTGTACACACAACCCTAGATCTGAAATTATTTCCTTAATCTTATGCAAACCCTTAATCAAAACCTTAATCTTTCCTTAATCAGCAAATCTTAATTACTTCATAGATTAGCTTGGAATTAGTTGTTATCAATTTTTTACATTTAGTATTAGGTTGTTAATTGAAGATTGGTGAAGATTATTCTTCTATTTAATAAAAGATTGCAACTTTTTCTTCAGTATTGGTATAATCTCTTCTATATTATTGTTTATCTTCCAATTGTTTACATATTTGAGTTGTTCAGTTAGTTATATTTGCAAACATGTTTTCCCTTGCTTGTTATATGCTAAAGTCTCCATCTTTTACCTTTTTTATTACGAATATGTGTGAGTAGTGACCTACTAGGACGGAGGGGGAACTCTTGTAGGATTATAGGGGAGAATTAAGGCATGGGAAGAATGAAATTGTTGAATATATGCTTATTGATTTTGTCGTGCACACAAGGCGTTTGTGAGAATACTTAGGTGAGAATTTGAGCATTTAATCTATCTTTCTTCTTGTTAGGTGAGTGCTTGACTAGTAAGTAGGAATCACATGCTAAAATCAAGGGTGGGTAAATTAGGTGAGAGCTTAATCAACCTTACTTTAAGGGTTAGTCTTACATCGAGAGATTGAGTCTTTCCCTTTCACATGCTATCGGTTTTGCCTCCCTGTGTTCTTGTCTCCCCTTCCCTACTTGAGTGAACCTAACATCCTAGTCCCTTAACCATCGTTCTTATCATCTTAAGCTTTTAATTGCTTTCTTTTGTTGTTCTAGTCTAGTACTTTAGTTAGTTTTAATTAACCCATTCCCCTTAATCGAACTAAATTAGTTGCTTAGACAAACTATCTGTTGGGCCCAGAATTACCCTGCCTGATCAGACAAGAGTCAGGCAATATCCAAAGCTAAGCCTGAATAGAAGACATTCTACACAAAGCATATGAGTACCTGAGCAGCACGAAACAGGAGGGAAAGACAGGTCAGGCATTCGTTACGCCAGGCCTGAGGGGACATCTCACCAAGCCACATGGTAAAGCAGAACCTGAAGTTGTCAGGCAACATCAAAAGATCTTCAAAGTAGTTCCTATTTGTACGGAAGACTTATTCAACAATGTCCACAACAACTATTGATGTGGTCAAGCTGGCAGGAAAAGAGGAAACCACTTCTGAAGTCAACAAAACTACTCCCGGGTAAATAGGGCACTAGGCCTATTTACCAGGAAACCCTAAACCAACCTCAAAGGACCATTGCAAGGCTACTATAAATAGCAAAGTATAAGAAAAGAAGAGACACACTTGCTTACTCACTCATTTACTCGTACTTTTACTCTCATACTCGTAATCAAAACATTACTTAGCATTATTATTAAGCAACGACACCTAAGTCCTTCGCCTGACATACACATTCCCTGTCAGGATACCCAAAATCATAGTGATAATCCCTCCTGGCTTGGTGCCCGTGGTTTTTTCCCTTATTCCTAGGGTTTTCCACGTATAAATTCTTGTGTCTCACTTTCTTATTTATTCTTTATTCACTTTGTCGTACTAGTTAGGCTACTTATTTTGAGTTAGTTCACCCTGCAAATCCTTCCCTGGCAGGACATTGTCTCTATGAGAATTCCTGCTAAAATAATTGGCGCCCATCGTGGGGCATCTAGCTAAAAAATAATCAAAACATAAATTCAAAAAAAAATTCCAAAAAATGACTGGAGACAGCATTAATTAGCAACTGGCTACTGCCAATCAACAACTATTGAAAATAGAGCAACTGAAGCAGAAAATGGCCCAGGCTGAAGCCGAAGTCATGAAACTAAGAGAATCAGAATCTAGTCTGAATCAAAGGCTAGGAGATAAAGCTTCAGGCTCAAAATTGAAGATTCAGCCTGGAACACCATTCTCTTCCATTATCAGGAGCATTGATTTCTCCAACTTTGGCACTCCAACTCCATCCAAATCCAAAGCAGGAGATCATGACACAGACTCAGAAGACACTCCAAATGAAGAGGATATTCTAGATCAGACTAACACATCTATAATGATGGCCATACTCCAGGAGATCCAGAAACTCCATGAGAAATTTGAGAAGATTCCTGGAGTACCTGCAACCATTGAGGAAGCCAACTCTGAAAGTTATGCCGACTCTCCCTTCGTGGATGAGATAGCAAAGATAGATCTACCTAAGAAGTTTGTGGTCCCATCAATGAGAATTTATGATGGAACCACAGATCCACAGAACCATGTAGCCTATTACAAACAAAGAATGTTGGCAGCCTCCACACCCAGTGACTTGCGACAAGTATGCATGTGCAAGGGTTTTGGAACAACCCTGACCGGACCTGCCCTTCAGTGGTACATCAATCTGCCAAATGGAAGCATCAAGTCTTTTACAGATTTGATAAACTCGTTCAACCATCAATTTGCCAGCAGCAGGGAACTCGAAAAGAGATCCAGCGACCTATATAGAATCAAGCAAAAGCGTGGCGAGACAATCAGAGCATTCCTGACCAGATTCAACAAAGAGAAAGTGTCAATCCCCAGATGTGATGTTGGAAAGTCGTGGAAGCTTTCAGGCAGGGACTACCGTTGGACAGTGATTTCTATGAGGAGCTGACTATGAAACCCTGCCTGAGTTTTGAAAATGTCCAGACAAAAGCTATTGGCTATATTAGGCTGGAGGAAGACAAAAGCTTCAAAGCTGAAGCCACTCATAGTGCTTCAGGATATAAAAGATCTAACAGAAAAAGCTCCAATCACAGAGGAAGCAGTTTTAGGCCATCCCCCTATACTAGGCCAGACAGATCAGAAGTCAACTATGCTCATGAGCAACGAGGTAACCCTATACTTATCTCCCTATTCAAAAATATAACTTCTCTGTTGATACTGCAGGATTGATCAAAAGGCTTGACAACATGGGAGACATTGTCAAGTGGCCTAAGAAGACAAAAAACCCTAACTCAAGGAAAGACACAACAAGATGGTGTGAGTTTCACATGGATATAGGACATACAACAGAAGAATGCCTAGGACTACGCAGGCAAGTGGCCTACCTATTAAATAAATGCTACCTGAAAGACCTTATGTCATCGAAGAACAGAGAAGACAACGGATCAAAAAAGGACCAGGAAAGACCACAACGTAACCTGCCTCCAGCACCACCGATCTATGAAGTCAAGTTCATCAATGGAGGATCTGAAATCTGCGGCCTTATTAGCTCAGCTGCAAAGAAAACAGCCAGGGAGTAAAAAATGAAATCTCCTTTCAAACCTAGAAATTCACCTTAAATTACTTTTGATGATACTGACATGCAGGGAATCTCAGATGTCCATCAAGATGGCTTGGTCGTTACCATGCAAATAGGAACAACATGTTTCATAAAAATTTTAGTAGATGGTGGCAGCTCAGTCAACCTAATTATGCTTGATGTCCTGAAGGCAATGAAGATTGATGAGAGCCAGATCATAAAGAAATCAAATGTTCTGGTAGGATTCAGTGGTGAAACTAAGAACACTCTCAGAGAAATCTACCCGACAACATACGTTAAAGGAGTCTAATCATATGAGAGATTTGGAGTCCCGGATTGCCTTCCATCCTATAATGTCATCCTAGGCTGGCCTTGGATCCACAATGTCAGAGCTATTCCTTCAACCTATCACCAATGCGTCAAAATACTAACAGAGTGGGGAATAAGAACCATCAAACGTGAACAAAAGCCTGCCCAGGAATGTTATACTGACTCCTTAAAACCTTCCAAGGAAGGTAAGTCTCTCGTCTAGCAATTATAGTGCCTTGTCAGGAGTACTTATGTGGCAGAAACCCAAATAGAAATAGATCAGGTAATTTTAGACCATAAGTACCCTGACAGGCACATACTGATAGGATCTGATGTCTCTGACAATATCAGACCAGAAATAATAAGTTTTCTTAAGAATAAGTCTTCATGTTTTGCCTAGTCCCACTTTGATATGACTGTTATAGATGCTAATATTATTACCCATAAGCTTAATATTGACACTTCATTTAAGCTTGTACAACAGAAAAGGAAAAAGTTTGCCCCTGAACGCAACTCTATCATTAATAAAGAGGTGGACAAACTCCTAGACATGGGAATGATCAAAGAAGTAATGTACCCTGAATGGCTAGCCAATGTGGTTGTAGTACAAAAGAAGAATGGCAAGTGGAGAGTTTGTGTAGACTACACAGACCTCAATAAAGCCTGCCCAAAGGATCCATTCCCACTCCCTGACATTGATACAATGGTAGATGCCACACCAGGGCATGAGTTACTAACGTTTATGGATGCTTCAAGTGGATTCAACCAGATCAAGATGTACCCAGCTAACCAGGAAAAAACTGCATTCATCACGGAAAGGGGCATATATTGCTACACAGCAATGCCCTTTGGCCTAAAGAATGCAGGGGCAACCTACCAACACCTGGTCAACATGATGTTCAAAGATGAAATTGGTGACACAATGGAGGTCTACACTGATGACATGGTGGTCAAATCAAAGAAGGTAGAAGATCATGTAAAAGACCTGGAAGTAGCCTTTAAAATTTTGGAAGAATTCAACATGAAGCTCAACCCCTCCAAATGCCACTTTGGAGTCTCTTCGGGCAAATTCCTAGGATATATGGTGACAAAAAGAGGGATTGAAGCTAGCCCAGAACAGATAAAAGCCTTCCTGGAATTAGAATCTCCCAAATCAGTCAAAGATATCCAAAGATTAACAGAAAGGGTTGCAGCCCTGAACAGGTTCATATCCAGATTATCTGAAAGATGTAGATCCTTCTACGACCTCCTCAGAAAGAACAAGTCATTCAAATGGATGCCTGAACATGAAAAAGCCTTCCAAGATTGAAAAACCTACATGTCTACTCCTCCACTACTAGCCAAACCTAACAAAGGGGAACCCCTGACGGTTTACTTATCAGTCAGTAAAACTGCAGTAAGTGGAGTCCTGACCAAAAAACTTGAAGGCGAATAACATCATGTCTACTATGTAAGTAAAAGTTCCTGGATGCAGAAACAAGGTATGGATTACTTGAAAAATATGTACTTTCTTTAACTATGTCTTGCACAAAACTTAGACCTTACTTTGAGAGTCACCAAATAATTGTCAGAATCGACCTGCCTATCAAATCTGTCCTGAGAAAGTGAACTTTCAGGCAGAATGGCAAAGTGGTCAGTACAACTAAGTACTTATGACATAGTCTTTGAACCCAGGACAACAATTAAGTCCCAGGCCTTAGCAGACTTTGTGGCCGAATTTAATCCTAGCTTAGAACCTGATCTCATAAAAAAAGTCAATCACCTAGACACCCAAAAACTAGGCCAGGAATGGACCCTACACGTAGATGGAGCAACAAATATGAGAGGAACTGGCCTAGGATTAGTACTAAAATCACCACAGGGAGATATAATAGCTCAGGCTATTAGTTGTGAATTTAAATCAACAAATAATGAAGCTGAATATGAAGCCCTGATAGCTGGACTCAAGGTATATATAGATCTTGGCATGCAAAATCTCAAGGTAGAAACTGACTCACTTTTAATTTCCAATCAAGTTAAAGGAACATATGCTGCAAAGGATTCCAAAATGGTTCTTTATTTAGACTACGTCAAAAACCTTTGCAAAAAGTTTAGTTCATTTGACATTGATCAAATACCGAGAGACTTAAACACTCAGGCTGATGCTCTAGCCAGCCTGGGATCAAATTTCAGCACTGCTATATTTGATAAGATACCTATTGTTCATCTGTTAGAACCAAGCATTAAAAAGCCTGACCAAACTTGTCCCATCAGTGAGGACACAAACTCTTGGACCAAACCATAATATGATTGGTTCTTACAGGGAATACTACCTGAAGACAGGCATGAAGCAAGGGCCGTTAGAGTTAAAGCTTCCACCTATACTATTATAAATAACATGTTGTTCAAAAAGTCTCAGGCTGGACCTTATCTGCGATGCCTGAAACCTCATGAAGCCAAACAGGTTATTGAGCAAATACATGATGGATACTGTGGAAATCACAAAGGCGGCAGAAGCCTGGCAAGCAAGGTTTTAAGGACAGGCTACTTCTGCCCAACCCTTAGAGCTGATTGCATAGCTTATAGCTCCAAGTGTGAAGCCTGCCAACTTCACTCTCCATTCATCCACCAACCATCAGAATTGCTACATCCATCTCAGCTCCCTGGCCATTCATGAAGTGGGGAATTGACATAGTAGGCAAACTACCACAAGCTCATGGACAAAACTCTACATGTTAGCCATGACTGACTACTTTTCAAAATGGATAGAGGCTGACTCATACAAGCAAGTCAAGGAGAAGGATGTTATATCATTCATCAAGTGTAATAGCATATGCAGATATGGCATCCCCTCAGAAATAGTATATGACAATGGTACTCAGTTCGTGGGAAAGAGGACAACGGCTTTTTATGCGCAATGGAATATTAACTTGGTAACTTCCACACCAGGCTATCCAAAAGCCAATGGCCAGGCTGAATCTAGCAACAAAGTGGTGATCAGCTGCCTGAAGAAAAAACTAAAGAGAAGAAGGCAGATGGGCCGAAGAACATCCCTTAGTCCTATGGGCTGACAGAACTACACCTAAGACATCCACATGCCAGACACCTTACTCCCTGGTCTATGGCTGTGAAGCAGTGATCCCAGCAGAAATCCATGTACCAACCACTAGAAGTAGCCTGAACACCATAGAGGAGAACAAGCCCTTACTACAGAATAGCCTAACCCTGGCAGAAGAATTGAGGGATGTAGCTAGGATCAGAATAGCCTCCTTCCAGCAAACAATAGCCATAAGCTACAACAAAAACGTAAACATCAGAGTATTCAAGGAAGGAGACCTAGTCCTACGAAAAGTCTTCCTTGATACAAAGGACAAGAATGCTGGCAAAGTAGCTCCTGTATGGGAAGGACCCTACTTGATTGATTCAATAGTGGGGCAGGGAGCCTAAAGGCTAAAAACACTGGATGGAGTAATGATCCCGAGATCCTGGAACATCTCCCACTTAAAACTTTTCCATGTATAAACTTAATATCATATGATCCAAATCAGGTAAGGCCATTAACTTTGTATCTTATTTGGCTGAAGTCTTATACGGAAAACCCCTGAATAAAATCGTGTGACCTTTTTATGCTATGAATACATGCTTTCCTGCTAACTGTCATTTTACTCGAATATCTGCCTGTTATATTCTTATACAAGTAAAAAAATTCTACCATGACACTATGTTAAAATCCTGAAAACTTATTTTACGCCTTTTTTCATAATTTATTTAGATCATTATAATCACAAGCTTAAACAAATATTCAGGATTGAGGGCCACTCTAGCCAACCTAAACAACATCTTAGAAATGCTTCACAAAACTTGGGATTTTGCCACATCCAAAAAAATCACATACAAAAAACTGAGCTCAGTACAAAAAGACAAGTATGATGGTGGAAAAGACCAGACCGCTTCTCTTAAAGCCCTCCTGACAGGCTGAGGGCCATAAGCCCTCCTAACTGGCAACCACCTCTCTTACCCAGAAAAGCCCTCCTGACAGGCAAAAAGCCATGATTTCCTAAAAAAGTATTGAGGGCCATAAGCCCTCTTGATAGGCGTTACTCTAACAAAACGGTTCAAATTGCATTATTACCGGTACCAATCAATCATATCAAGACACACAGAGGAACAAGAAAACACCTTGAAATTTCATCAAGGCAAAAATAGCAGATCCAAAGTTTGTCCAGGGAACATCCCTCCTGGGTAGGACAAAATACCAGCAAACCTAAAAATAGTTTGTCCAGGGAACAACCCCCCTCGGATGGGCCAAAAAACAGTTACTCTAAAAAAATAAGCTGTTAACCTGCCTTAGAAGCAGTAGCAGAACTGATGCCTTCATCAGCTGGATCTTTCTCCTCTTCATCATCCTCCTCATTATTAGACTTACCGCTTTTTTCCTTGGATGGGGGAGAATCAACTTCATCATCAGCATGCAACTTCCAGAGGTTAGGATAGGTGGCATTATGGTCAGCCATCTCTTTATCAGGATTGCAGTATGGCCTGACATCAACAGGCTCCTTCATGGTATCTACACGACCTTTGCCAAAGAAATACATGGCAACATCCTTGTATCTACCCTGCACCAAGTCCCTCTCACCAGCTAGCTTCTCATTTACCCTCAACTGATCCTGCATAGCCTGCTTCTCAGCCTTCATTTCATCCTGGATGGTGATAAGCTTGGCTTGGATACACTTTGTTGGGTTCTCTTAATTGATGATGACATACCCATTTAACTTGTGCCTTCTTAGTTTACTATTTCAGGTTTAATCGATCAATTTGCAAGTCTTAGTCAATCAAGGATCATCAATCGTTTGCTACCCAAGATATAGAGTCGTTTGGTCAACCTATGTAAAAGATGAGAGAGTAAAATACATGTAATAGTGATAGTCAGGCATACCGTCACTTATAACGGGAAGTTGTATGCTTGACCATCTCGTTTGACCCGTCACACTTAAAGCAAATCTTTCATTTCAAATATTTCATCTTTATCAAAATGTGCTTTCATACTTCAGATTTCAAACTTGAAGTATTTGGAAGGGTGGTCTTTACAAAGGAGTTTGTAAAGAGTACTTCAAAATATTTCCTCTTTCATTTTAAATATTTCATCTTTATCAAAATGGGCTTTCAGACTTCAATTTTCTTCTTGCTAATGTCCTCTCCTCTTTGTTTCTAAAAAGATAAAGGCTCTTTAAGGTTACTTACAAACTCTCTTTTCTCCTTTTTTTCTTATAAGAAAGAAGTCCTTTTGGTGCTAGTTTGGGAAGGTCAACACTTTTGTCTCATGACCAAAAGTTTTGACTACAAACCCTAGCATGCACCCATCCATTTTTTCCTCTATAAAAGGAGCACCACCCTTCACTTTGAAAGTAAGACTTTTACTTGAGAAATCAAAGCATTTTGCAAAATCAGTTTTAAGAACTCAAAGCCTTTTAATTTGCAAAAACCTTCTAAAGTCTTCAAGTGTGTCAGTCGAAATCACTGTTACTACAAAGTATTGTACTCTCTCATGTAGAAACGTTTGTAACAATAAGTTCTTCTTCTCAATTCTTCTAAAAGAATCAGTCTAAGGAAACTTGGTTTGTAAACATTCTAGTTAGAGTGTTGAGTTCATAGACGATTGGACGTAGGCCTTTAGAGTGTCGGCCGAACCAATTCAAAATCGTTGTGTTGTTTTTCTCTTCGCTTTTAATACCGCTGCAACATTTTTACTCGTTTTCATTTTATGATTTTGTTAGTAACAGTGCTGAATACTGTCACTCCTGGTCTTCTGTTTTTACTTCATAAACTAAGACCATCGAGTAACAGTCAGAACAACTGTCACTTCCATACATCACTTGTTTCTTCGAGCTTCCGTGATACACATTTAATCATTTCATTTAATTGATGTATCCTTTCGCTCTTCACATTGTTCATCAACTTATCTTTAAACAATAAAGATTTAAGTTGAATTTTTAAAATAGTACCTAATTCACCCCCTCCCCCTCTTAGGTACTTAGAATCCATAACTCTTCAATTGGTATCAGGGCCTCGTGCTCTTGATCGAGGTTAACTGCCTTTCAGTTTGATTCTTGGGATATGGATTATACAAAACACTCCAAGATCCCGGTCTTTACCGGTGAGAATTTTGGGAGGTGGAAGCTCAAAATGGAACACTATATCAAATGTATCGATTATCAATGTTGGAAAATCATTGAGGACGGACCTCTTGTCATTGAGGAAACCGACATTATTACGGGTTCTACTAAAATCAAGGCCGAAAAATATTACAATGAAAATGATTTTAAATTGGCCGAGAAGAAATCGAAAGCTATGTCTATTCTTCAACGATGTGTTGGAGAGGCCGAGGTGAGTCGAATCTCCGGATGTTCTACGGCTAAATTAATTTGGGATTCCCTTGTTCTTTCCTATGAAGGGACGTCTCAAGTTAGAACACACCGTATTGACGTTCTCATGCAACAATATGAGATGTTTCACATGTCAAAGGTGTTGGAATATGTGTCCTCCGACAATAATGCGATCACGACTGTTGATCATGATGATCACATGTTTAAGTCTCATTATAAAGAATACAATTGGGAAGTAATATTTTACTGTCAACTGATCAACATATATCGGGCTGACTAGAGTTTGACATTACTGTCGTGCGACGGTGCTGATCAGTTGATCCCCTAGGTCATACCTATAGGGCAACACTCTTAATTGATCATTTAATTAATCGTATAACGTTACGAGTTAATTAAATTACTTGAAAATTGACGGACGATTTTGGAAGTAAAATTTACGTATCACATTGAAATTGATTAAAATGAGATACGGTCTGAGTATTTGAATTGTATCATTACTCAGATGAAATTATTGTTTAAAGAAACAATTAAAATTGAATGAATTATTATAAATACAATTTATTGTGATTTGTAAATTGGTAAAATATTTTGGTACAAGTAATTATGAATTACTAAGTCGATTTTTGTATATGACGTATTTTTATTAATACGTTGATTTTTAATATGTTAAAAATACATAACTAATTTATGTAACATATGACATGTGACATAAGACAAAATTGACAAAAATAAAATGGATTCCATTTTATGTATGTACCGAAATTAAGGGGAGGTTTTGGCTAAAATTGTGTTGTTTAAATTAGTGGAAAACATAATCATTCACTAATAGCCTAGCCATGGAACCCTAGTTTGCATTGTGAAGGCAAACAAGAGCATGCATTGGGTCTCCTTTCTCCCCTCCTCTTCCCTCCTACCCGGTTTTACCAAAGAAAAGGCAAAGGGTTTTTGTCTTATATTTTTTTTATATACACTACATGCATGAGTGTGCATTATTCATTCATTCTAACTTATCAAAAATTAAGATTTTAGAAAGAGAAAATACTTCCTCTCCTATTCTCTCCCAACCGGTTTTTGTAAGATTAAAAACCAAATTGTTTTGGGTCATTTTTCTACAAGATTAATATTGTACTAGTATCTATAATATTAATTTTATTTAAGAGAAAGCTTTGGGTATAAATCCTTGGGAGAGATCCTACACTTGGGTCTTAGTTCATCCAAAAGGGAAAGCTCAAGAACAAGAGAGAAAGGTGATCTCTCTTGTGCCCATTAAACCGAAAATCACAATGTAAGAACAATGTTTCTTCCTTATTTTGTTTTAATGTTTGCATGCATAAGATCAATCATTAATTTTATGACAAATTAAATTATAACATATATGAATATGTAAGTATATAGATCTACTTTTCCTTCAATCGGTATCATGAGCCAAGGTTGTTTGCATGCAAATCGGTTAAAAGTTTTTCCGAGTTATAAAGATTAACATATAAAACTTGTAAATTTTGTGTTATTATGATATATCACGAAATTAATTCATGCATGTTAAAATTTCTGGTCCTAAAATGTTTTAGGATATTTTGGTTAATTTACGGATTTTTATTGTTCATATTATACAATAATGGCATTTAAATATGATTTTATGAGTAAAAATGTCATTTTCGGTCTAAAATTAGCTATACTTCTAATTTTCTAGTGATTTTTGGATATGTTGTCACATATATTATTTTGCGATAACCTGTAAATTTTCATAATTTTTGGACTTGTTATGCTCGAAAAATGGATTTTTCATTATTAAATTCGGATTTAAGTGAAAAATAGGTTAATATGAGATAAATTTCGAATTTGGTCATAGAAATTTAGTATGTTCTCACATGCAATTTTACAAGATGTGTGTAAAATAATGGGATATAGTGAAGTCTTTTTACATGATTTATGGATTTTTGAAGAAAAATGGCATGAATAGTGACTTAATTAATGAAAAAAAAAAACATCATATGTTGCATTTTATTATCTTTTTCAGATCTAAAATTGAAAAGTTAATGTATATAATTTTTCACATGTTTTTATGATTATTTTGGTTAAAACCGATAAACCGCAACATTGTTTTTCCGGATAAATTTCGAAATTTTTAACCTAAGTTTTTTGAACATTATGAGTGTCATGGTATTTTTCCAGAATGTTCATGAGTTTAAATTTCAAATTTTGAATTTATTTGAAATTTTGTGATTTATTTGAAGTTTATAGCTTATTTTTGAAAATTTTAGTCCATTAATGAACAAATTTAGAAATATGAGTTAATTATGGTCAAATTATTAGTGAAGACTAAATTTTGAGTCCTAAGTGGTTAGGGTAATTAACTTATGCATAAATATGAATTTATGTAATTTTTGTGATTATAAAATGTTGAAATCACGCAAATCCGTAAAAACCGAGTAATATACGATATTGGCTAATTAAAGGCGATTTAGCATAAAATTGGGCATGTTCATACATATTATAATGCTGCATTTTTCCTTTATGAATGTCATAATTTTATTTATGTAATTTTGAATTATGTAATTTTACTTAGTATGGCCTTAGTTTTAATTGGTATTTCCCGAAATGTATGGGAATATCGATTCGGTTGTAATTTTATTGTGATCTCGTATCACCATTTTGTAATTTAATAGATTTATTTTATTTATTTTAGTTACAAATGTATAATAGGAAATTATATAATTTGTTATGTAATTTAATTTATCTCGGAGTTCCCAAAGACGGATTTCTTCAAGTTGGCGATACATAAAGACGATGTTACCTCGAGATGCGTGTCACAACCGAAGTTCAAGGGACCAATGGAGTTGGTTTCCGAATATGTAATAGTTAAATAGTTTTTCTATTTTAGGAAAGGTCATACTAGGATTTATTTATTTTATGCTTGCATTTTATTTATATGTCACATGCATCGCTAAATCGCCATACCTAAAACATGCATCTTCTTTCATCGAGTTTAATCGACCGTGTCAATTAGAATTATCTTAGTTCACCGCTTTAGTTCACTTAAAACGTGATAGATAATAAATTGACATGACCTCTCGCTAAAACAATTAATTGAGACATAGCCTTACCAAATAGTAGAAACCATGAAAACCTATTTCGCAAGGGAGTGCACTCGGCCCTACCGGGGTACAAAACTTGTTACGTAGGAGAAGTGGGTGATAAATGTCTATCCACCAAATTCATGTTGATAAGGGATGAATCGGCCCTACCGTGCCCGAGTTGATGTGGATTTGGATCATGGACACATTTATTCGAAATTTGGATTGAACTCAACAAAAGTTTTTCGATAAGGGTTTCATCGGCCATACCGTGCCCTTGTCGGATGTGTTTTGGGCTATAGATAATTATTAGAGTAATTTTATCGACCAAGAGTTCTAAAAGTAGAATCGATTAAACGTTAATCCACCGAGTTATATTGATAAAGGATGAATCGGCCCTACCGTGCCTAAGTCGATATGAATTTGGGTCTTGGAATCATTTATCTAGTTGGGTAGAGGTCACTAGAAAAATGCACAAAACTTGTTTAAATTAAAATTTTTACGAGTATTATTATTAAAACGACATTTGTTTTACTCCTTTGTTTTGTAGACCACTTTTTCCTCATAACAAATGGCAACACCAACCCCTATTGCAACACCTCTCGCTAGTTCATCATGGCTTCGATCCTTCATGGATCGATGTAAACTTGAAAAGAATGGGTCAAATTTCTCCGATTGGGATGCCCAACTCAAACTAGTCGCCCAAGGTGACGACAAGCTTCGTTACCTTACCGAGGCATCTCCACCCGAACCTACTACTAGGTCGACCGCCGCCACTAGGGAAGCATATGAGGTTTACCAAAAGGAGTCCGCCGCAATGAAAAATGTCTTGATATTTGCGATGGAGGCGGACCTCCAAAGGAGAGCCTTTAAAATGGGCAATGCTAATGAGATTTACTCCAACCTTGTGACAATGTTTTCACAAACTCCGCGGATCGTCCAATATGAGGCGGCCGCGGCATTCTTTGATGTCGACTTCAAAGAGGGCCAAAAGGTTAGCCCTCATGTGCTCAAACTCATGGAGCTTGTCGAGACCTTGAAAATTCAAAAGGTTGAAATCCCCAAAGAACTCATTGTAGATAGGATTCTACACTCCTTGTCCAAAGTCAAAGCGTATGTTCAATTCCGGGTGAATTTTAACATGCAAGACAAGGATGTGTCTCTTGAAGAATTGCACAAGTTACTTGTGCAAGCCGAGAGGGACATGGGGTTAAATGTGAATCCTCCAAAAGATGTGCTTAACATAAGCACTAAGAGTAAGGGGAAGTTCAAGTAGAATGGGAGGAAGGGTAAGAAGCAAACTCCCACATTCACCAAAGCTAAGACTTGTGAAGCTAGCACTTCAAAAATCAAGAAGGGTCCTCGTGATAAATGCCATTATTATAATGGTATGGGACATTGGAAAGGAAATTGTACCAAATACCTTGGTGATATTAAGGCTGGAAAGATTACTCCAGTAAGTAAATGACTATCCTTCTTTTATGTTTCTAATTCAACTATGGTATTATGATGCAAAGTTGTGATAATGTATCTCCCTTTTTATTGTAAATAGGGCCTCCACCAAGCAAAGACAAGGGAAAGGAAATGCAAGCATGAGAAACCATCAAGAAGCTAGGGATAGCTTTCATGGAGCTTTGCTTTTCATTGTCTTATTTTAAATTATGTTTTGGATTTTAGAACCTTAAGTTTCCGTGTTCGACATGGAAAGGTATTTTGGATAATGGGTTGTATTTTGGATAATGGTGACTTGGTTTGCAACCCAAGTCACCCGTTTTATCATTTTATCCTTTTGTTCTAAAATTCATGTTTAAATGCTTGTTCTTAGAAACATATAATTTAAAGTGATCTAATAGACAAATATAATGACGGGTTTCATTATATGTCCACATGCTTAAGGCTTGTGTATGATCATTTATAAAGCGATTTTGAGTCTATGAACTCTCTTAAAGGAATGTCAATCACCAAGTACACTTACGAAATCTATAACTATTAGTCAATCTATGAGATAGTTCTCCTTATACTTCAAATCATTATTTGTGTCTCATATGCTATCTTTGAATCTATAGTGTATTTATTCTAAAGATAGAGTGGGAGAAAAATGAGGACACAACACACGAGACAAGATAAAAAGTAGATCTATTGTGTAAATGAAGATCTACGCAAGAAAGAATGATTTGAATGAAGGTATATCTATTTACATAGTATACCAAATAGATGAGATCTATGGTCTCAAGTAAGTTCTATATGACAAAAGAGACCAAGTGAAGTAATCGAAAGAACATATTCTTATGATAACTACACGAGGAGACCAAAAGAAAGTTTTGGAACAAAATGACTAATGTAAAGTCTTAACAAGTTTTTGACTAAGTTTATGATAAATTTTGACCAATAGTTTCAACCTTGAGATTTACTTAAGAGCCTAAATGAATCAATGTAACATCCTAGTAATAAGCGATATTTACCACTAGAAGTTGCAAGGATTGATATACCGATATCTCCAATAGCCAAAGTTTTAAACCAGGCAGATGTCATTACTTAACCTCATTATGAAAATGGATTGGTTAAACATCCTTCTAAAAGGGATATTTTGAAGGATGTGTATTAGATATCACTTATATTTAATAAATGACATTGCCACATATCATTATGACATGAGTGTGTTAGAGATTTAAAATCTCTTTCCGTAAGGTTAAAATGAGACCTCTTCGAAATAGGTATTTTGAAGGGATATGATGGGAAAATATATGGTTTTATCTTAATAACTTGGCAATGCAATTTATATTTCAATTCTTGAAAAGTTTCGATTGAGAAGTCAATTTCGAAATATGTGGAATTGAGTGGGAGTTAGGAAATTATCATGTGAAGACATGGAATTTAGTGGGAGCTATCATCCTTTGAATGTTTACAACTCACCACTCATTAAAGAATGACGAGCTAACACCTTCCTTCATAGAGGAAGTTTTGAGTTTTCAATTCTGGATGAAAATGGACTATGATGAATCCAATTACATCAAGGGATGTTGGATAAGTATTGGGAGATACACATCGGATCAACAGAAACATAGGTTATTCATCTAAATGAAATTGAATTGCCATTAGCAGTCATGGTCGTTCCTTGAACCTAAATATAGTTGATGACATGATTATAAGTTACTAATGTTTCCGCCCTTAGAATGATCATGCACATGTCCAATGGTGAATCATATGCATAAGAGCATGATGATTCATTGGTAAGCCACAATAGAAACGTCATGAATTCTGAAGTAGAATCCGATGAGCGATTTCGGTGTTTGTCAGAATGCTCTTATATGTGTCAAGAGGTTGCACATATTAATGAAAATCCAAGTACATGTAAGGATTTATGAGAATCCTAAATCTTTCAAGCCTAGAAAGAGAAATAAAAAGTTTTGGAAAGATACTTAGTTGAATAAGAAGTTACTCAAAACTAATCTTTCCTAACTATGCTAGGACTTGTGAGAAGTGCTAGGCTAATCATCTTGTCAAATTGTTGCAAGATTCTGCAAAACATATACCTAGTGCATTGTGTGTGGATGGAGTACTTGATCAGTACAAGTTATATCATTCACGACAAATTCGTTCGTTATGTGATAATTGATAAGGAAGTTCTTTTAAGATAAAGAACCAAAACCGAGGTCGGGAACCTTGATGTGTACTTGGTAAGATTCATGCTATGAGAGAGAACATGAATGTAAAGGAAAATGCGATTATAAGAAGTTTGAACACATGGACACATGGCATGTTAAACTTCTATTGCAATCAATAAGTGTTTACACTTACGATTTGCATCATAAGGTTGTAATATGGTATTGACTACCCGAGTGTGATGTGGACATTTGTCGTTTGAGTTATTATTAACTCACCTTGTACATTGTTATATCCGAACGGGTTGTGGAGACAATTGAACCCCATTAAAGTGAACATGGATTAACATTGTATTTGCCCATAGTTACTTACATGAGGTGACGTCTCGAAGTGACTAGAGTGTGATGCGATTGATGGTAAGTTCAAGTGCCATAGAGTCATTGGAGATGACTGGTCGATCACATAGGCAGACTGTTAGGAACATTTTGTCGGGCCTAATGACCGCTTATAGAGTTCTGGCAAATTTATATAGCCTGGTCGTGGCGAGAGCTACTATAGTATTCGAATGAGTCGATTCTTTTGACTAAAGACTATTCGCCTAAGATGGCACATTTGATTAATTAACTTTGATTTGTGTTACTACGACCTTCGTAAATGGGGTCAAATGGGCATATTTTGGGTTATGATGGTGTGGCTAGTCGAAGGGAATGAGTGCGATAGGAATTGTCCATCCCTAGTCGGGGTTATAACAATATCTCGTGGCCACTCGAGGAGTAATGAATCGAAATGCGTGGCCACGCTCGGAAGGTGTCTATGATAGATAAATCCGGTCAATCGCTTATTCTCCGATCGAGGAAACCACTCTCGATATGATCACTTGCAAGTACGACCTGAAAGACACCTTGCATTGAGTGGGAGATAGTAATAGGACAAGAGAATTGGTGATGCACACTTGTCGAGGACAAGTGGGAGATTGTTGGAATATGTGTCCTCCGACAATAATGCGATCACGACTGTTGATCATGATGATCACATGTTTAAGTCTCATTATAAAGAATACAATTGGGAAGTAATGTTTTACTGTCAACTGATCAACATATATCGGTAATGATTGACTGACTAGAGTTTGACATTACTGTCGTGCGACGGTGGTGATCAGTTGATCCCCTAGGTCATACCTATAGGGCAACACTCTTAATTTATCATTTAATTAATAGTATAACGTTACGAGTTAATTAAATTACTTGAAAATTGACGGTATTTTGAAGTAAAATTTACGTATCACATTGAAATTGATTAAAATGAGATACGGTCTGAGTATTTGAATTGTATCATTACTCAGATGAAATTATTGTTTAAAGAAACAATTAAAATTGAATGAATTATTATAAATACAATTTATTGTGATTTGTAAATTGGTAAAATATTTTGGTACAAGTAATTATGAATTACTAAGTCGATTTTTGTATATGACGTATTTTTATTAATACGTTGATTTTTAATATGTTCAAAATACATAACTAATTTATGTAACATATGACATGTGACATAAGACAAAATTGACAAAAATAAATGGATTCCATTTTATGTATGTACCGAAATTAAGGGGAGGTTTTGGCTAAAATTGTGTTGTTTAAATTAGTGGAAAACATAATCATTCACTAATAGCCCAGCCATGCAACCCTAGTTTGCATTGTGAAGGCAAACAAGAGCATGCATTGGGTCTCCTTTCTTCCCTCCTCTTCCTTCCTACCCGGTTTTACCAAAGAAAAGGCAAAGGGTTTTGTCTTATATTTTTTTTGATATACACTACATGCATGAGTGTGCATTATTCATTCATTCTAACTTATCAAAAATTAAGATTTTAGAAAGAGAAAATACTTCCTCTCCTATTCTCTCCCAACCTATTTTTGGGAGATTAAAAACCAAATTGTTTTGGGTCATTTTTCTACAAGATTAATATTGTACTAGTATCTATAATATTAATTTTAATTAAGAGAAAGCTTTGGGTATAAATCCTTGGGAGAGATCCTACACTTGGGTCTTAGTTCATCCAAAAGGGAAAGCTCAAGAACAAGAGAGAAAGGTGATCTCTCTTGTGCCCATTAAACCGAAAATCACAATGTAAGAACAATGTTTCTTCCTTATTTTGTTTTAATATTTGCATGCATAAGATCAATCATTAATTTTATGACAAATTAAATTATAATATATATGAATATGTAAGTATATAGATCTACTTTTCCTTCAAAAGGACGAATCCATAAATAGTTTTTCATCTCGCTTTTCGTGTATTATCAATGAACTAAAAAGTCTAGGGAGAAATTTCGAGTCCGAGGAAATCATTCGAAAAATTATTCGTAGTCTTACCACTAAATGGCAACCTAAGGTGACCGCCATAGAGGAAGCCAAAGACTTGTCCGCTCTATCTCTTCATGAACTAATGGGATCACTAATGGCTCACGATTTCAATCTTGATAAGCACTCTAGTGAATCCTCAAGGGGAAAGCGTCTTTCTCTAGCATCCTCTTCAATTGATGATGAGGATGAAGAGGAAGATGAGTTTGCTTTGTTCTTTTGGAACTTAGTTGGAATGGTAAATGGCCATGGACATTAAAAGTTCAACAATAATTACACGAAAAAACGCTTTCCCAAAAGAAGATCTACTTCCACTATAGGATGCTTTAAATGTGGTGACAAATATCATCAAATTAAAGAATGTCCTAAGTGGGATATGATTAAGTATAATGATAAGCGAGATAAGGCTAAGAAGGATTACAAGAACAATGTCATGTCCACCATTTGGCGAATTTCCGACTCCGAGGAAGATGAAAACATCGAGGAGGAACTAGAGGCTAAAATGTGTCTTACAAGTCATCTCAAGGACAAAGTCTCAAAAACTTCTAAAGTTGAACATCTTAGATGTCTCATGGCTCACCTCGATGATTCCGACTCGGACTCCGACAATGAGTTAAAACAACTAAAATCCAAGGTTAGATCTTACTCCAAATAAAACTATGTAACTTTATCGACAAACTCTTTGATAAGTGTCGTTCACAAAATGATAAGCTTGATGTCATGCAAGACGAAATTGAAGAAATTGCATTGTCACCTCTGAAGCATATGATGAAGTAAAAAGAGTCAACAAATTGAACAAACAATTGTCTAAAGAACTAGAGTGTCTTAGGTCGACCCCCAATGATGTCTCCGACCTTGAAAATGTTAGCACCACTCTAGTTATGTAAATGTCCATGATAACCAAGGAGCGTGATGAACTTTTAAAAGAAAAATCTGTTTTCAAAGACGTCATTGATGACCTAGTGGAGGAGGTAGAAGAACTTAGGGGTCGTTTGGTTCAGCGGGTAGGAATAGAATGGAATGGGATGAGAAACCATAGTAGTATGGGGTTCTAATTCCATTCCTTTAAAAACTTGTTTGGTTCATTTTAATGATAAGCATGAAGGAATGGAGTTGGAATCCAAGGGCAAGAGGTGGGTATGGGATTCCAAGGGATTAGGGTGGAGTTAGAATCCATTGGGTATCTAACTCCATTCTAAAATCACCCAACCAAACACTTGAATGGACTCAATCCATTCTATTCCATTCCAAACTAGCCAACCAAACACCCCCTTAAAATAACAGTGTCTCAGACTGTCACCTCTGACATTAACAATGAAGTTTCGAATGAACTTGTCACTAAGTTATCCAAGGAGAATGAATGTCATAAGGTTAACATAGATGCCTACAAGAGGAAGATTAGAATCCTTCACGAAAAATTTGTCAAAGTTAAACATGATTCTCCCGAATGTAGTTCATCTAGTTCTAAAATCGTTCACCTAGAGAAATGCATCTCGAGTCTAAAGCTTAATGTTCAATAAAAAACTTAAACTTTCATGGAGCTTAAATCCGAGTATGTCATAATGAAAAAGGAGCTTGAAAGCTCTAAAGAAAGAAACAAGTATCTCACATTCAAAGTCGAGGAACTAAACAAGGAACTTGTTGAGGCTAAGAATGTTTCAAAAAAGTGGGAAAGTAGCCAAAATGTCTTAAACTTTCTCACTAATCAGTCCAAAAGATATGATAAGGTTGCCGGTCTCGGTTTTAAGTGGAACAGTCAGTCTGACTGTCACATCAACAAACCGGATCCAACCAAAACCGATTTTAGAAGAAAGAAATATGTTGGTCTTTCCGAGTACATCACTTGCAACTATTGTGGTAAGACCGGTCATGTCTTTAATGCTTGCAAGAAAAGACATAATTATATTAACAAGAACATCAAAGTGGTAAAACAAATATGGATTAGAAAAGATATATTGAGAAATGTGAAAGATAAGAAGGGACCCAAATTTATTTGGGTTCCTAAACTCAAAATCTATTCTCGTGTAGGGCTTGGTGAGAGGCGGTCGCAATTGGTACTTGGATAGTGGATGTTCTCGTGACATGACCGGAGATAGAAGCCAATTTCTCTCACTAGATGCGCATGATGGTGGGAAGGTAAAATTTAGTGATGACAAGAAAGGTGAAATTTAATTGCATTGGGAAGGTCGGTAAGTCATCGTTACTTTATGTCGACAATGTACGGCTTGTCAAAGGTTTGAAAGATAATCTCCTTAGCATTTCTCAACTTTTTGATAAAAGTAACATTGTGGAATTTAGTGCTAATTTGTGTCGAATAATTGATGCCACAACTCATGAAATAATTCTCGAAGGAAGACATGACAAAGATATTTATTTAACCGACTTAAACACGTTATCCGGTCATACCATGTCACGCATGAGTGTAATGAAAAATGATCCTTGGTTGTGGCACAAAAGGTTTGGACATGTTAGTGCTAAAACTCTTAACACTCTTAGAAGACTTGACTTAGTTAAAGGCTTTCCTAACATGAAGTTTGATTTTGATAAAGTACGCGATCAATGTGCTAAATGTAAACATGTTAGAAGTTCCTTTAAACCGAAAAGAATCGTGAGTACTAGTCGTCCTTTACAACTTTTACATATCGACTTATGTGGACCAATAAGAACTAGAAGTAGAGGTGGTAGTCGGTATGTATGTGTCATTGTTGATGATTACTCTAGGTTTGTTTGGGCATTCTTCTTAAGCTCAAAGAATGAGGCATTTGTTGAGATTCTAATTTGGTTGAAAAATATTCAAAATAAACATGATCTAAAACTTGTTTCCATAAGAACCGATCATGGAACCGAATTTAAAAATTCATCATTTGGTGCTTATTGTAATGACAATGGTGTAAACCATAATTTCTCGGCATCTAGAACCCCACAAAAAAACGGAGTGGTTGAAAGAATGAATAGGACTATTAAAAGTATTGCTAGAACCATGTTATTATGTAGTAAGTTGCCTAGAAACTTTTGGGCCGAAGCGGTTAACACCTTATGAACTATTACGTGGAAGAAAGCCCAATATTTCATATTTTAGATGCTTTGGAAGCAAATATTTTGTTCACAACAATGGTAAAGACAACTTGGGAAAATTCGATCCACGTAGTGATGAAGGGATATTTATTGGCTATTCCGACCATAGCAAGGCCTATAAAGTTTACAATAAATGAACCATGTTACTTGAGGAAAGTGTACGTGTCATATTTGATGAATCTACCATTCTTGGGTAGGTACAAAATGAGGATGAAGATGATGAAGATGATGAAGATGAGTTTGAGATTGGTATTGTGAGGAAAGACTTTTTATTCGCGGAAGAGGAGGGTCCAAACAACGCTGCCATGCAACAGAAAGACGGACTGTTACCTGCCAATGTCAACAACAATTCAGGGGCAACAGTCAGTAACAATGATGCTACCTGTTCCTCCTCTCAAGCAGTAACAGACTCAAACATTATTACATCCACCTCCAGAACAGCAATAGTGGAAGATACTGTCACAACAGGCGAGCATTCAGACCCCATTGTAGCTCCCAGTTCTGATCAGCAAACAACAGTCACCGAGACTGTCACATCTGAGGGGGAACCAACCACTATTGTTCGAAGAAGGTGAAAACATCAAAGCTCACACCCACTCTCAAATATCACAAGTTATTTAAGTTCTGGAATCAAGACTAGATCCTCCATCAACCACTTAGCCTACCTTAACGAGTATTGTGCCTGTTAGGCCCGGTTGCTCGGTCCGACCATAACCTGCCCGACTCAAAGAAGGCCGATTGATCAAGACAGAACCGGGACAAATCGACTACTATTTAGCCAAGAATATTATGGCAAGAAGACTACTAAATCCCGGAAAGGAAGCCCGATAGTCGATATTATAGCTTGGCGAGTACTAAATACACTGGATTAAGCGGATAAACAGAAATGCGATTGTATAAGCCAGATAACCATGCCCTATTCTCAAGGAAGACCAAGTCCAAACCTAAAACTATTTAATCCATGAATCTGGACGGAAAGAGGAGAAAAGGCTAAGGATTGGTTGAGTTGAGAACGGGTCAAGCGAACTAATAGGAAGCATGCCCTATTATTCCCAAGAACAACTCCTATCTTTGGGGAGAACGTTATACATTTATAACGTTATTCATTGTAACGTTGGAAGGGCAGTAGAGTACTATAAATAGGAGAATTTAACAATTGTAAAGGACATTGATTGTGAGCTAATTTTATCTATACTTTATCTTTTTACTCTTGAGCATTGGATATTCATACAACATTGTACCCGGTCTATCAAAATAATATAAACGTTATTCTTTATACTTACTTCTTTCTTCATCATTCATTTACACCATTCCAATCTTATAGAACTAGATACCCCGATCACTATATAACTAAGCCGGATCCCTTCAGAAAATCCTGCTAAAACAATTGGCGCCCACCGTGGGGCATCTAGTTCTTCAACCAATAAAATTCTCCTTATTATCTTTCAATTAATATTCACACACAAAAATGGTGGAACTCACCGCCGAACAACAATTAGCTACTTTGCTCGCCAAAATCAAGGAATTGGAAACAATCCAAGAGAAAGCTCGGTCAAGGCGTAAATCAATAGGTCAAGGAATCGAGTCTAGCTCAAGAAGAAATTGGAAAATCAAAGCTTCGGGCTCCAAGACCGATTCGAACCAGAACCCCATTCTCATCCATTATCAAAAACATAGACTTCTCTAATTTTGGAACCCCTGAGAAGGATACATTATCCGGACTCCAACCATTCCCAATGATGAGACAAACAAAATCTGACAAAGAATAATGATGGCTATGCTTCAGAAATCCAAAACTCCACAACAAAATAGAAAATATACCCTGAGTACTGCACTCGTGGGTGAAGTAGAAATTGACATGACTTGCGGATTCACCCTTTGCAGATGAAATTGCAAAGATTGATCTACCCAAGAAATTTCTCGTCCCATCCATGAGAACTTATGATGGAACTTCGATTCACAAAATCATGTTGCCATATTCAAACAAAAATGTTGGTCGCCTCAATACCCGTGAACTCGGGCAAGTCCGCATGTGCAAAGGCTTTGGCACAACCCCGATCGGGGCAAAGATTACAATGGTTCATCAATCTCCCAAATGGAGGTATCAAGAATTTTGCAGACTTGATCAATGCCTTCAATCAACAATTCGCAAGTAGCGTAGATATGGCCAAAAGACCAAGCAACCTGCTCAGGATAAAGCAACTTCCCAAGAATCTCTCAAGGAATTCCTGGCCGATTTGTCAAAGAAAAGGTGGCCATTCCCGGATGTGATGAAGAAACAAAGAGAGAAGCATTCGAGCAAGGAGTCTTGCTTGACAAAGGACATCTATGCAGATCTAACCAAGAAAGCATGCCCAACCTTTGCCACTTTGTTCAATCCATCGCCTTAGAGCATGTCGATTAGAAGAAGACCTCAACTTGGACGAACTCATCCTGGAGGAAAGCGGGGCTATGGACATACTAACAGAAAAAGCTCCTACCGAGAAAGGAGGCAATCCCGGATCGACCCTATTCCAGGCCCGAACGATCCAAGTCAATATGGCACAAGAACACAAAGGTAACCTTTCTAGCCTTCCAACTATTCCCGAATATAACTTCTCTATTAATACTGCAGGATTAATCAAACGCTCGAAAACCTGGGAGATACAATCAGATGGCCAAAGAAATCCGACAACCCCAGGAAAGATCCAACAAGATGGTGTGACTTCCATCGACATCGGACACACCACGAAGAATGCATTCACTCGGAAACAAGTGGCATATCTTCTAAAGAAAGGCTACTTGAAAGATATAATCCAGCAGCCAAAGAATAAAGATGAAGGACAAAATAAGAGAGACCCGTGAAGCGGCAGAGATCCTCCTCCTCCTCCTCCCATCTATGAAGTCAAATTCATAAATGGAGGATCGAAATCTGTGGTCCGACCACTCTGCACCCAAGAGAATATCCAGGGAATCCAGACTCCAACCTCCTTCCAGGCCCGAGTCATTGCCTCGCTATTACCTTTGATGACTCGGATCCGCAAGGAATATCGGTCTACACCATGACACCGGTAATCACAATGCAAATCGGCAAGACAACCAAAGTATCAAGAATCCTGATAGATGGAGGAAGCTCAATCAACCTGGTGATGCTTGATGTCCTTAAAGCTATGAAGATAGACGAAAGCAAGATCATAAAGAAATCCAGCGTCCTGGTTGGATTCAAAGGGAGAAACAAAAAACACCCTAGAGAAATCGACTTGCCTACCTATGTGGAGGGCGTGGCTTCATACGAGAGATTTGGAGTAATGGATTGCTTATCCTCATATAATGTAATCCTGGGCGGACCATGGATCCACAATGTCAAAGCAATCCCATCAACATACCATCAATGCGTGAAAATTCCAACAGAATGGGGGATAACCACCATCGAGGAGAACAAAGGACTGCCAGAATGTTATACTCAGGCTTTGAAACCCTCAAAGTCGGGTAAGTCCCTTGCATAGCAATTAAAGTCACCCGTCAGGAAGAATACATAGCACAAAACACAGATGGAAACAGAGAAGTCATATTAGACCCGAATTCCCGACAGAAAGTACTTGTAGGTCGTCGATGCACCCGACACAATCAGACCAAATCTGGTCAGCTTTCTTAAAACTAAAATGTCTTGTTTTGCTTGGTCACATTTTGATATGACTGGTATAGATGTTGATGTTATTACTCATAAGTTGAATATTGACAAATCCTTTAAGCCCGTACAAAGAAAACAAGAAAATTTGTCAGCAGAGAGGCATGAAATCATCAACCAAGAAGTTGACAAGCTCATGGACATGGGAATGATCGTGAAGTGATGTACCCTGACTGGCTTGCAAACGTGGTAGCCGTCCAAAAGAAAAATGGCAAATGGAGAGTCTGTGAGATTACACCGACTTAAACAAAGCCTGCCCAAAAGATCCATTTCCCCTACCACACATCGATGCAATGGTAGATGCCACTGCAGCCACGAAATGTTGACATTCATGGATGCCTCCGGTATTCAACCGGATAAAAATGCACCCAGCACCAGAAAGCACAGCTTTCATCACCGAAAGAGGTATATATTGTTATACTTTGCTATGCCCTTTGGATTAAAAATGCAGTGCAACCTACCAAAGGCTAGTCAACATGATGTTCAAAGATCAGATAGGAGACACCATGGAAGTCTACATAGATGACATGGTAGTCAAATCAAAAAAGGCATAAGACCACGTCAAAGACCTGGAAGTAGCCTTTCAAATACTGGAAAAATTCAATATGAAACTCAACCCACAAAAATGCCACTTGAGTCTCAAAGCAAATTCCTGGGCTACATGGTGACAAAAAGAGGAATAGAAGCCAGCCCCAGCAGATCAAAGCTATCCTGGAGCTAGAACCACCAAAAACAGTCAAAGACATACAAAAGCCGATCGAAGAATAGCGCCCTGAACAATGATTCATTTCAAGATCATCGAAAGATGCAAATCATTCTATAACCTCGCTAAGGAAGAACAAGGACTTTCAATGGACCCCGATCATCAGCCGCCTTTGAAGACCGAAAATATATCTATCCTCTCCCCCTTTTTGGCAAAACCAAATCAAAGATGAACCCCCGACAAGATACCCGCTCACCACAAAATCTTCTTTGTCGTGCAGATCCTGGTCAAAGAAGCGTGACGGACAACAAAGACTGCCTATTATGTAAGTAAAAGTCTACTGGATGCGAGATCGGTATGGCCTACTAGAAAAATATGTTTTAGCTTTAATAATGAGTTGCACAAAATTAAGACCATATTTTGAAAGTCACCCTATAATAGTCGAACAAATCTTCCTATTAAGTCTCGTACTTAGGAGACCGAATTGTCCTGGACGAATGTGCAAATGGTCACCCACTAAGCACATACAATATAACGTTTGAACCAAGGACAAAGAATTAAGTCACAAGCACTAGCAGATTTTGTGGCTGATTTTAGTCCGACCCTAGAACCTGACCTAATAAAAGAAGTAAATAAACCGACCAAATACGACCAAACGGACCTAGAATGGACCCTATTTGTCGATGGAGCAGCCAACACAAGGGGCACAAGCCTAGGTGTAGTACTAAAATCACCACAGGGGGATAAGATAGTACAGGCTATAAGTTGTGCATTTGAGGCTACCAACAATGAGGCAAAATATGAAGCCCTGATAGCCGGATTAAAGGTATGTATTGATCTTGGTGTGCAAAATTTAAAGGTACGCACTGATTCCCTTCTAGTCTCCAACCAGGTAAATGGCACATATACTGCAAAAGACCCCAAAATGATGCTTTATCTAGATGTTGTTCAAATGCTAAAATCAAAGTTTAAAAACTTTAATATTGACCAAATTTCCAGGGACTTAAATACCTGGCCGATGCCTTAGCCGGCCTAGGGTCCAACTTTAGTCCCCTTGATTTTGACAAAATACCCATTGTGCATTTATTAGAACCTGCAATAAACAAACAAGATGAAAGTTTCCCAATCTACATTGCTAATTCTTGGGCGAAACCTTACTATGATCGCTACAACAGGAATCCTACCCTTAAATAAGCAAGATGCCGTAACACCGAAAATAAAAGTCGCCGTATACTATTATTGACAACGTGCTTTTTAAGAAATCGCAGTCGGACCTTACCTCGGATGCCTGGAACCACGAAGTCGAATGATATTATCGTAAATCCATGAAGGATACTGTGGAAATCACAAAGGTGGAAGAAGCCTGGCAAGCAAAGTACTCGAACAGATATTATTGGCCCACCTTAAGAGCCGATTGCCTGGATTTTAGCTCTAAATGCAAAGCCCGCCGATTCACGGACCGTACATCCATCACCATCCGAGGAACTACATTCCATATCCGCACCCTGGCCATTTATGAAGTGGGGCATGGATATAGTAGGAAAACTACCTCAAGCACCCTGACAAAAAGTTTTCATGCTAGCAATGACTGACTACTTCTCCAAGTGGATAGAAGTTTAAATCATACAAAAGTCAAGGAGAAAGATGTCATAGCATTCATCAAACATAATATCATATGTAGATATGGCATCCCCTCCGAAATAGTATGCGACAATGGCACACAATTTGTGGGAAAGAACAAAGAAATTTTCCGTGCCCAATGGAACATCAACTGCAACATCCACGCCAGGATATCCAAAAGCCAACGGTCAGGGCGAATCCAAGAATAAAGTGGTGATCACCGCATAAAGAAAAAGCGGAAAGAAGAAAAGGTAGATGGGTCAAGAGCTCCCCGGTCCTTTGGGTGACAAACCACGCCTAAAACATCCACCGCCAAACCCCTACTCCTTGGTCTATGGATGTGAAGCGATAATACCTGGCTGAGGTGGACATTCCATCAGCCAGATGTAGCCTGAACACAACAACAAACAACATACCTCTAATGGAGGATAGCCTGACTTAACAGAAGAGCTAAGAGATGCAAAGAAGCATCGATTAGCGATACCAAAGAAAGAGTTGCAAGAAGCTACAACAAGACCGTCAAAGCCAGGGTGTTCGGGGTAGGAGACCTCGTTCTCGGAAAGTATTCCAAAACACAAAAGAGAAGAATGCTTGGCAAATTGGCCCCAACTCGGGAAGGCCCCTATCTGATTGATTCAATAGTCGGCCAGGGAGCTTATAGACTACAAACCCTGGACGGAGAAATGATCCCAAGAGCTTGGAATATTACACACTTAAAACTATTTCACATATAGAATATATTTGCACAATCCAGGTATAACTTTTTACTTTAAACACTTCTTGCCTGAAAACTACATGTATAATACTTGCAATTATATGAATAAATGCCGTATATGATTTCTTCAAATTATGTGCCCAAGTACTTACCTATACTCTCATATCTACTTAGTGAAATCTTCAACACTTGTTTTACATATTGCATCTTAGTTAAAAACAAATCTTAAAGATTGGGGGCCACCCCACCAAATATCCAACTGATATCCAAAATTCATTTGCAAAACAGCCTTTAAATATTGAGCTCAACATAACATACAAACCTGGAAAATCTATTCCTAGATCAGAGGACATAAATGGGTCATAAGCCCTCCCATGTGTGCAAGGGACATAAGCCCTCCAGACAGTGCAACAACCCCACCCATAACACATTAAACGCGCCGATCGGTCGAATAATCGGCCTCGATCCAAAAAAATTGCTCGATCCATCGTATAATCGGCCGATCCAAAGACACGTCCAACATCACAAAAGTACTTTGTCAAAACACAAAAAGAAGCAAAACAAAGACCAAATATTTATTCACCCAAAATAATTGGCCCTACCTAATAACCATCCATTCCAGGGACATCCCCCCTGGATGAGCCAAAAAGTTTCTGATATACTCTAAATATTCATTCCAGGGACATTCCCCCTGGATAGACCAAAACCCAAAAGAAAAACTAAGCTATTTTTGAGCCAAGAACCGACTCACAACCATCCACCATCTCCCGATCACCGGACTTTGCCTTGGAAGGAGGAGAATCCACTTCTTCTTCTTGACCCATGTTGGCCAAGTCGATATCGAGCATCCAAAGCCGTCTCATCTCGGTCCCGGATTCCAATCACCCGGTCGGATTCTCGGGTCCCTCATAGCATCAACCCGACCTTTCCCGAAGAAGTACCGAGCCGCATCAGCCAACCTCGCCTCCACTAACTCCTTTTCAGCAGCAAGCTCCTCATTCTTTTTCAACTGATCTGCATTGCCTCGCTTCTCGCCTCCAACTCCAACCCGACCTTCTCTCAAGATTTTTCGCAGCCCACCTCACAAACTATAAAGACCCTGGTTGACTCCTTAGCTGTTGCCAACCGAGATTGAGCACTACTTCATTACCCCGGATGTGTGCAGTCACGGTTTAGCCTATCCACTTTTCTTCCAAATTGGTAATCTTGGCCTCAAGCGTCCCTAAGCCGACAAAAGAGCTGACCCAAAGATCCAACCCCCGTACATACAAAATCAATTAGGCAAATACAAGGTAAAACAAAAAGCACATAAACAATTAAAAATATCCCTCTACAACTAACCTCTCTAGCCTGGGAAGCGAGTTCAAGAAAATTTTGTTACAAGAGAAGTCAGAATAGAAACCACCCTGGTAGACGAATCAAGGGTACTAGCAGACAATAGTTGGTCGCTCATCTTTGCAGAAAACTCATCTATCCGAGCCCGGGCATCATCCATGTCATCAATCCTAGCAGGCACTTGCCTTATACTCCCGAGTGGGCAGCCGGGATAGGTTGTTTCCCTCCTTCCTCCTCTTCCAGAATATCATCCTCCCTCTTTCTTTTTTGAGCCTGGACGACCTCTGGTGACACTATCCTGGGCGGATCTTGAGGAGGCCGGACATCGTAAATCGTGATATCCAAAGTCTTGTCACTCCCACTAGTTTCCCGCTCTTGGACCGCTCAAAAATCCTAGCCACCCCACCTTCAAATCCTTTGCAGAAAAGCTAGCCCCTAGCGAAGACCTAAACACTGGATATATAAAAAAAAATATATACGTAAATATCAAACCAAAAAGCAACAGAAAGACAACAGCAACATAAAAGCAAGCGAGAAGACGTGCGACAGAAAGAGCAAGAGAACTAGGCTTGCCTTTGGGTACTTTAACCCCGATCGGCTTGGTCTTCATATACCGGGCAACAATTCCCCGCCCAAGCAAGCGGCCAGGCCCTCTCTTCCTCAGGAATGGCAAGGAAAGCATCTATCCTTGCAATAGCCTCTTCATCTAGAGGATCGTGATTCCAATCAGGAGCTACAAACATTACAGAAACAAAATATACAGGTAAGACTTATGTACCTCACTCTCATTCAATATAACTACAAAATAAAAGTACAGAAACCTACCACTCTCCAAAGGAGGATATCTCAGTAATCAAAGCCCCGATCCCGTCAGTCTCAAACCGGATAAACAGAAAGTCTTTGCCCAACTCTTGTCGTCTCCAGAATCCAGGTTAGTAATTAATGGAGTCATCTTTGACTTAATTCTCAAATTAAAACGACCAACAGAAGGATTTTTAAAATGATATACTGCCTTAATATCATTGAGAGTAATCACAAGATTGTGTTTAGCGCATAAATTTTCTATGGAATGAACAAGTTTCCAAACCATCGGCATAATCTGAAAAGGTGACACTTCCATAGCACGGATGGTGTCAATCATTAAGGGAGTAAAAGGTAACTTACACCGCTTTGAATGCCCATTCGAAAATACGAACCAACCAGGTGATACCCAGTTAGCCCTAATCGACAAGACTCGAGAATCCATACCTCGGTCGATTCAGAATTATTTTCTTCTTCCTTAGTATCTTGTCATAATTTGTTTTCAACAAGTTCTCTTCAGAAAGTAAGGATCCAAAGATTGAAGGGCAAAACAAATGAATCCTGGTACTTAAAAGCAACAAATAAGCGAAAGGTGAGGATCAATCTCCATCACTTCTTCTTCCTGGACGTTTACGAGTTCAGCTCAACAGCAGCAGCAGCCTTTCGGGATGCAGGACGTTTTTTGGCTCCCATATCTTTAAATGTTTGATTTATTATTGAAATAGTCGAAAAATACAAAATAGCGAGTAATGGTTTACCGAGAAGAAGGGAAGAATTTGAGAAGAATTTGAAGAATTTCAAGAATATGCGCAAAGAAAGAAAGAGGAGGAAATTTGATGAAAAATAACCTTGCCCTAAATACCGTATTTATAGGAGATGAATAACGGCATGAAAAACCTAGGGATTGCAAAACTCTCAAAGATGACATCACCTAGCCGTTATAGTGTTCAACGGTAACTAGGAGTCTAAGAGTCATTGATTAAGTGTAAGTCTCTTAAATATTTAACTCCGGTAAATTTGACATCTCACCCTGGATCCAAGACGGGTAAAATGTCAAGGGGCAATTGTTAGGCCCGCTTTAGCCCGGTCGACCATAACTGGCCTCGACTCAAAAGGCCGATTGATCAAGACAGAACCGGACAAATCGACTACTTTATTTAGTCAAGAATATTATGGCAAGAAGACTACTAAATCCTGGAAAGGAAGCCTGATAGTCGATATTATAGCTTGGCGAGTACTAAATACACTGGATTAAGCGGATAAACAGAAATGCGATTGTATAAGCGGATAACCATGCCCTATTCTCAAGGAAGACCAAGTCCAAACCTAAAACTATTTAATCCATGAATCTGGACGGAAAGAGGAGAAAAGGCTAAGGATTGGTTGAGTTGAGAACGGGTCAAGCGAACTAATAGGAAGCATGCCCTATTATTCCTAAGAACAACTCCTATCTTTGGGGAGAACGTTATACATTTATAACGTTATTCATTGTAACGTTGGAAGGGCAGTAGAGTACTATAAATAGGAGAATTTAACAATTGTAAAGGACATTGATTGTGAGCTAATTTTATCTATACTTTATCTTTTTACTCTTGAGCATTCAGATATTCATACAACATTGTACCCGGTCTATCAAAATAATATAAACGTTATTCTTTATACTTACTTCTTTCTTCATCATTCATTTACACCATTCCAATCTTATAGAACTAGATACCCTGATCACTATATAACTAAGCCGGATCCCTTCAGGAAAATCCTGCTAAAACAGTGCCCACAATGCCTTCCTCTCTCAAATTGAACGCGCCAATGTGACAGTCGCTCTGACTGATGCAGATTGGTTGATTGCTATGCCAGAAGAACTCAATCAATTCAAGAGGAACGAGGTATGACACTTAGTCCCTAGACCACCTAACCGTACTATCATTGGTACTTGGTGGGTCTTTCGCAATATGCGTGATGATTCCGGAGAAATCGTAAGGAATAAAGCTAGACTAGTGGTGCAAGATTACAATCAACACGAAGGTATCGGTTATGACTAAACCTATGCACCGGTAGCTAGGCTTGAGGCCGATACCCGTCGTTGTGAGTACCAAAAATAGAATTTATAAAACCTATTAAAACTAACAAAAGCTAGTGGTAACAGGGTCGAACCACAGAGAGGCAGATGTAATTATTAGATGTCTAATTTCGGTCTAAGGTAACAGTGTGTGGGGATTGAGTTGATTCGGTCTATAGCTAAAGGCAAATAAAAGACAGTAAACTAATTAAACGGATAAAAATCAAGGATTAAAAGGGTTCAAGGATGGTCGGTTCACTATAGTTTTGGCGGCAGCAAACTAGGTAGGTCTAAAACAATCACATGAGACGGGAAAATAAGAGGTCCTTTCGGTCCACTCTCACAGGTAGCATCTTTCGATCTCGCTACAGGTCCCTAATATCACTAATACTGACTCTCGTCCTGAAAAGTGACTAAGGGTCTAAATTAATCTATTTTTCGATCTAATTAATCTAGTCGTCTTAATTAAGTAGGCTATCTCCCTTCCCTATCTTTCGATCTTTATTAGGTCGGTCAAATCCTAGGTATTCAACTAGTCGCGTGCACTCGATTCGTCAAACACAACAATTAAAACAATTAAAACGAAACAATCTCAGCGTGGCCAGTCGATCGACCAGGGAACCCAGTCGATCGACCGGCATGCGATTTCAGGCCGTGTTAAATCTAATGCCGCCTAACCTACAGATCCCCTACATCCTAGCACAATTAATTTAGCTACTTATACTAGGAATGATAACAATAATGGAATTAACGAAATTAACTACTGAATTCATGCTTAAATTGACGGAATAAAAGGCTAGCATAAAACGATAATTATGGCTTCGGGAAACTAACTAACAATTCTATGCTATGAACGATAAAGTAATGAAACTGAGAATAAGCAGAGGAAAATACCGTGAAGATGAATGGTAATGGAAAGATTAAAAGAACGAACGAAAGCAATATCCCGAACCCTAATTATTTGATATGCTAAAACTGATAAAGAACTGAAGGAAAACTAGATAATTTTCTGAAATAAATATCTCTGTAAACTAGGTTACGTTATATAGCAAACTCACGTAACTTTATTCCTAAACCTAACATAGCTTTGGGCTTCAAGTTTCTTGATCTATTGATTCACGTCTGAAGTAGCGGTTTGGTCGATCGACCACTATGACCGGTCGATCGACTAGTCTGCGATGCACAGTAGTTCCTGGAAGTCGTGGCTTGGTCGATTCACTAAGGGAGTCAGTCGATCGACCGCTTTAGCTGATTCTTGACTTCTAACTTCTCGTTAATTTGTCTTTCGGGCCTTGAAATGCGCACCAAGCTCGTTCCTTAAGTAAATACTTCATGTCAAATGTAATGCAAGATACTCGGGGACGGATTTAGCTCAATATCTACTCATTTCCGCATAAATCTGCAATATTACATAAAAATACGAAAGTAGACGAAATGGGGCAAATAGTAGCCTTAAACTACATAAATGAGCTCTGAAATGCGTGTAAAATGAGGTGTAAAACATCATTTAAAAGACACGCATGAAACTTCCCCAAACCAAACCCTTGCTTATCCCCAAGCAAGAACTAGACTCGATCTAAAGGAACGAGTTCAATCTCAGAGCGAAATGCAATTGAATAGCCTAAACAGATTTAATGCACAACCAACAATCAATTAGAGATGTGAATCATGCAAACGAGTTATAGAGTCGTTAAAAACTGCTGAACCGTTGACTATAGAGACTTATCAAATTGGACTATCACGGGTCGCTCAAATCACTCAATAAATACAGGTGAATATAAGTATAAGATAAAAAGAATTCATTTTGTTGGTGACACTCACCTAACTACGACCTATAAGAACATGCCTGCAATATAATATGAAAGCAATCTCTACAACCGTACATATGCATTCCAACCGAACAAATGACCATGACACATGCCGAGGTATATATGGGATATGTGAGGTAATGGGCTGGAAGGGCAAAACATTTATGGGAATGTGGGGGTACAGGTGATCAAGCTAGTACCGTAAGAAAACCATATGACAATATCCACTTCTTGCTCAAACTTCAATCGACCAGTGCTATAGCAAGCACAAAACTCACAATCTCCGTAATAAATCAACTCCCCATAATATATAAATGAAACATGGGAGCAAAAATCGCCATTTGATAAAGACTTGAATCGTGCGAAATGATTTTTTCTCTTTCTCTTCTCGGGTCCCAGTCGATCGACCGATGATGCCAGTCGATCGGCTGCCTATACAGTATAACACTCTTTTTTTTCTTTCTTTTCTTTTTCGAATCATTTTTCTCTTTCTCTTTTTTTTTAGTTTTTTCTATTTGTTTTTTTTCTTTCTTTTCTTTATTTCATCTTCCCGACAACATCTCAAACATGAGCATATGCTACCAAAAACGAAGTAACAATCCCAAAAACTAAACTACTAGCTTGACAAAGGCAGGCTAAATGTAGGATGTAGTTAACGGGACAAAAAGGCTATTTTTGGCAGTGTGGAGCTTATGGGTAAAAATGAGAGAAGGGGACCTCTTCCACATGTGTCAACTAACCACGAACCAAATGCATACAGGTATTATGTCGATTAAGTTCATATTTGTGCATAATAATGTAACATGTCTCATAAGGAGTACTACTCACATTCCTAGATGAACTGGTCACATATGACACCAGTTATAGGCTCTAAAACTCAGAAATATAAGTAGTTTGCCAAAAATCAAAGTCAAGTCTAAGGTCCAGCAAATAAGTTAACGAAAACTCGTAGATATGCATTTATGATTCTACTAATAACATGTCAATTAGCAAGGCTTAGGCGATAGAGCAAATGCAAATGCAATGTCATCATTGAAATACTACCATTCCGACTTGACCTATATGCTAAAATAAACGTGCATTTTTTTGAAATTTTTCAATTTTTTTTTGAATTTTTATATATATGAGAAACGAAACAAACAAATGCAAACTGAAATAAACAAATGCAAACTGAAATGTAAACGTGAATGCAAGCAAATGATATGCGACGCAAAACCCTTCCCCAAACCAAATCGCACAATGTCCCCATTGTGCAAAATCATGTAATGAAAGAAAAGAGAAACGGGAATTTGCGAGAAAATTAAGTAAACAAGACATGAAGTAAGGACTTGGAACTTACAAGACTTTAAGCGCAGCAAAAGGAAACCTCCCCAAACCACCGTGAGCTAGGAGGTTTCAGTAGCTAGCAGTGCTACCAAAAAGTACCTGAAAAGACAAAAGAACCACGCATAAGTCCGAGAAAACAATTTTTTGAAGCGGTACAATGTGCATAAGATGAAGAAATTGAAGAAAACAGAATTATGTCGGAAAATAAAGAGAAGGAAAGACTCCCTCAATTCCGCAAAACGACCAAACACAGCAGGGGAAAGGTCGTTAATAGGTACAAGAAGAAAAACGGTCGATCGACCATCTCACCTAGTCGATCGACCAGGTGAACAGAATGAAGCTCCTGAATCAGAAATCGATCGATCGACCATAAGGGTCAGTCGATCGACTGGAAATACTGCTGTAACTTTCTGATTTCTCAATTAGCTCAAGAACATGAGCTAATAAGGTCTAAAAACCTGCAAATGCACAATAATACGCGCCCAAAATTGCACAAAACCCAAAGTAACCGACTAAAAAATTAAAAATCCTAAGCAAACGAAATAAATTGCGAAGTTTCGCGCACACAAAAGCAATAAATAAAAAGGTTCAACGAAAGCAAATAAAAAGTAAATGTTTTGAAGAAGTCTTAATCAACTAATAGTTGATCAAGAACGGCCATGGAATGGCCCACTTGACTGGCTTCTGGCCACAAGAGGTAGCCTCAACAGTGCTCATCTTCTCAGCGGCACTCTTCTCAACTTTATCATCCGGCAAGCTCAACGGATCAACATGTTGGAGATCTTCCCACTCAATGACCTCCTCGGACTCGTCGGAATCCAGATCAGACTCCGTTGCTTTGACTGGCTCATCTTCGGGCTCCTCATCAGTTCCATAGCTAAGGCATCCTAGACCACCTCTTTGAACAATTGGCTCCTTCACAGCTGGAGCAACATGTGGCTTTTTCTTCCCCAAACCAACTCCTGCAATATCTAAAATAGTAGAATCTTCCTCCACTTTGCTCCCTATCTGGGGCGAAGGTGTCACAACAGGAGTAGGAATAGAGACAGGCATATCAGGAAGTATAAAATAAGATTTCTTTTCAGAAACCGTATTGCAAGTGACATGCCACATGGGGTCTTTCTTCCTAGCTGTATGGGCAAAGACAATGGAGTGCTTGCCTACCTTAAAGGTCAAAGTTCCCGAACCAACATCAATAACTGCACCAGTAGTGTACAGAAATGGTCTACCCAAAATGATAGGGATGTGGGCATCTTCGGGCATATCTAACACCACGAAGTCAACAGGGAAGAAAAACTTCCCTATTTGCACGGGGATGTCCTCTAAGACTCCTATTGGCTGGACCGCAGAGCGATCAGCCATCTGTACTGTCATATTGGTTACTACAAACCTAGTCAATTTGAGCTTCCTAGCAAGACTCAAGGGCGTTACACTAATACTGGCTCCTAAGTCACATAAGGCTTTCTCTATAGGAAAGGTGCCAATATTACATGGGACAGAAAAACTACCCGGGTCTTCTAACTTAAGAGGTGCAGTATGGGTCAAATAAGAGCATGTTTCCTCGATTAGTGCGACAAGATGCACGCTTTCAAGTGACTTCTTTTTGAAGAATTGCTTCATGAATTTTGTGTAGCAGCACTTGATTGACTAATTCGAGGAAAGGAACTTGCACATTTAAACTACGAATAACCTTTTCAAACTTATTAAATGATACCTGTTCCTTTGTCGGCACCAATCTCTCTGGATAGGGGGCTGAAAGTAGCAACTTAGCCCTCTCCTCTGAATCTCTCATGCCGGCATCGGTGGATTTAGGCTGAAAATCCACCACCTTCTCCTTGTTGTAGCTCGACCCTTCTTCAGACCGTCTCAAATGTGAACCATTAATCGACAAAGGGTCGTGCCGAACCGAATGGACCCACCAAGATTCGGGTCTGTCCTCAATATTTTCGGGCCAAGAGTACCCCGAAACAAGTGGTCCCTCAAGTTGTCGGGCATTGGAGGATGAAAAGAATCACCTTCAAGAAGAATCTCGGTCGATCGACCAGGTTGGTCGATCGATCGACCCGACTTCAATAGGACCGAAAGCTACCGATTGTCGTCGCACTTCGGTCGATCGATCGGTATGTCGATCGATCGATCGACATACCCGATGATCGTCTTTTTCTTGCTTTTGTTCGTTCCAGCTTTCTTCTGACTCGGTTCCGCTTCATCTTTTTCAGGGGCATCCTCTATCATAGCAGGCCCTTCAAGGGTAGATCCACTCCTCAAAGTGATAGCATTAAGGCTCTCTTTTTGCTCCGTCTGAGTCGGTAAGTGTCCCGGAGCTCGAGTTGTGCTCTTGCTAGCCAATTGGGAAATTTGGCTCTCCAACATCTTCATCCCGACCTCTCTAGCCTGGGATTCCTTCAGCAACAAATTTTTTAACACATTGAAATCAGAACCTTGGGTTTTTTGCTGCTGCTGTGGGACATACGGAGGCTTTTTGAACTGTTGTTGCTTATGAGGGGGCACATAGTTCTGCTGCTGTGGAGGTTGAGTCGAATTCAGGACATTTTGGCTACTCCACCTCAGATTGGGGTGGACATTCGGCTCATAGTAAGTATTTGTCTGCCTATAATGTTGAAAGGCAGCGCAATACTCGAAAGGACTAGGACAATTGTCTGAAACATATCCCTCAGCTCCACATCTTTTACAGACGAAAGGACCGTCTGAAACAGCGTTTACATGGTAAATCCCTCCTTTGGAAGCTCCTCCCAACTCGTACTTGTCAAATCTTGTCGTGAGAGCTTCTAATGCAGCTATAGAAGGAGATTCAGCAGCTCTCCTTTGATTTCCCCGGGAATTCCCATACTCAGCTTTGTGGGTGGCCAAGTCATCAATGATCTTCCACCCCTTAGTCTCCCCCGTATTCTCCTGGAATATGCCATTAGCTGTCGCATCCAGGATAGCCCTTTGATCGTCATAGAGCCCATTGTAGAACTGATTGCATAGGCTCCACTTCTCAAACCCATGATGCGGAATGGTTCGCACCAGTTTCTTGAAACGGACCCATGCCTCATGAAAGTTCTCATCAGGCCCATGTTTAAAGCTCGTGATTTGAGCTCTAATAGCATTCGTCTTCGAGGCATAAAAGTACTTCTTGTAGAATGCCAAGGCCAAAGAATTCTAGTCGGTGATCCCATTAGCAGGTCGGTCCAGACCTCTGTACCACTCCCTTGCAGCATCGCGGAGTAAGAATATAAACATAGTCTCCTTTATCTGGTCCTGGGTCACACCGGTCGGCGGGGGTATAGAGCAGCAATAATCAATAAATATCTCCATATGCTTCGCTGCATCTTCATTTGGAGCTCCCCCGAATTGGTTCCTCTCAACCAAGTTGATATAAGCAGGCTTCGGTTCGAATTTCCTATCAGCTCCATTAATTCGAACCCCTTGTATAGGTTTGCAGCTGTCGGCTTGGAGTGACTCGCTATACTTGCTTCTTTAGCCATGACTGGAAATTCTGGAGATGTGACTGTCTCAGCTAAAGAAGTGGAAATGGGTGATGAAGGTGGATCCTCCTCGTATAGCTCGTTCTCGTAGTAACTAGACAGAGTACTCAGCTCTTCCTCTGTCGGCAATATCCTAGATGATCATCTCAACTCACGCAAGGTCTTCTCAATCTCAGGATTGAAAGGTACTAATTCAACACCCTGTGACCTGCGCATAAGAGGAAACTACAAAAAGAATATGAGAATAGTTTAAGGAACGAATGTCCCTTAAACTAAGAAACAGACTAAAATAAAACAACTAAAAATTAGAATAATTGCCTCCCCGGCAACGGCGCCAAAATTTGATACCCGTCGTTGTGAGTACCAAACATAGAATTTATAAAACCTATTAAAACTAACAAAAGCTAGTGGTAACAGGGTCGAACCACAGAGAGGCAGATCTAATTATTAGATGTCTAATTTCGGTCTAAGGTAACAGTGTGTGGGAATTGAGTTGATTCGGTCTATAGCTAAAGGAAAATAAAAGACAGTAAACTAATTAAACGGATAAAAATCAAGGATTAAAAGGGTGCAAGGATGGTCGGTTCACTATAGTTTCGCCGGCAGAAAACTAGGTAGGTCTAAAACAATCACGTGAGACGGGAAAATAAGAGGTCTTTTCGGTCCACTCTCACAGGTAGCATCTTTCGATCTCGCTACAGGTCCCTAATATCACTAATACTGACTCTCGTCCTGAAAAGTGACTAAAGGTCTAAATTAATCTATCTTTCGATCTAATTAATCTAGTCGTCTTAATTAAGTAGGCTATCTCCCTTCCCTATCTTTCGATCTTTATTGGGTCGGTCAAATCCTAGGTATTCAACTAGTCGCGTGCACTCGATTCGTCAAACACAACAATTAAAACAATTAAAACGAAACAATCTCACCGTGGCCAGTCGATCGACCAGGGAACCCAGTCAATCGACTGGCATGCGATTTCAGGCCGTGTTAAATCTAATACCGCCTAACCTACAGATCCCCTAAATCCTAGCACAATTAATTTAGCTACTCATACTAGGAATGATAACAATAATGGAATTAACGAAATTAACTACTGAATTCATGCTTAAATTGATGGAATAAAAGGCTAGCATAAAACGATAATTATGGCTTCGGGAAACTAACAACAATTCTATGCTATGAACAATAAAGTAATGAAACTAAGAATAAGCAGAGGAAAATACCGTGAAGATGAATGGTAACGGAAAAATTAAAAGAACGAACGAAAGAAATATCCCGAACGCTACTTATTTGATATGCTAAAACTGATAAAGAACTGAAGAAAAACTAGATAATTTTCTTAAATAAATATCTCTGTAAACTAGGTTACGTTATATAGCAAACTCACGTAACTTTATTCCTAAACCTAACATAGCTTTGGGGTTCAAGTTTCTCGATCTATTGATTCACGTCTGAAGTAGTGGTTTGGTCGATCGACCACTATGACTTGTCGATCGACGAGTCTGCGATGCACAATAGTTCCTGGAAGTCGTGGGTTGGTCGATCGACTAAGGGAGCCAGTCGATCGACCGCCTTAGCTGATTCTTTACTTCTAACTTCTCGTGGATTTGTCTTTCGGGCCTTCAAATGCGCACCAAGCTCATTCCTTAGGTAAATACTTCATGTCAAATGTAATGCAAGATACTCGGGGACGGATTTAGCTCAATATCTACTCATTTTCGCATAAATCTGCAATATTACATAAAAATACGAAAGTAGACGAAATGGGGAAAATAGTAGCCTTAAACTACATAAATGAGCTCTGAAATGCGTGTAAAATGAGGTGTAAAACATCATATAAAAGACACGCATCAGAGGACATACGATTGTTGATAGCTTTTGCGGCTCATAAAGGCATTAAGCTCTTCCAAATGGATGTCAAACCGCTTTCTTAAATGGATATTTGGAAGAGGATGTCTTTGTAGAGCAACCTCCGGGCTTCTTCAACAATAATTTTCCTGAACATGTTTTCAAATTAGACAAAGCTCTTTATTGTTTAAAACAAGCACCTAGGTGTTGGTATGATAGATTGTCTAAATTTCTCATTGAAAATGGTTTTAGAAGAGGTTCCATTGACAAAACATTGTTTTTGAAGCAACAGTCGGATGAACTATTGGTTGTCCAAGTATATGTTAATGATATTATATTCGGGGCAACCAATGAAGTACTCTATGCTTATTTTTCGGAACTAATGAAATTGGAATTTGAAATGAGCATGATGGGTGAGCTAGGATTTTTTCTTGAGCTCCAAATTAAGCAATCCAAAGACGGAATCATGATCCATCAACAAAAGTATATTAAAGAAATGCTTAAGAAGTTTGGTATGACTAATGGGAACTCGTTTCCTATACCTATGATGTCTAAGTCCAAATTGGACAAAGATGAGAACGGTAAGAGCATTAGTGATAAGGTGTATCGAGGTATGATTGGATAACTTCTTTATTTAACCGCAAGTCGTCTTGACATACTCTTTAGCATTTTTTTATGTGCTACATTCCAATCAAATCCGAAAGAATCTCATTTTAAAACAGTTAAACGTATTCTTCGATATTTGATTGGAACACAAGAACTTTATTTGTGGTACCCCTTACATTGTCCTTTTGATCTTATAGGATATTGCGATGCGGATTATGCGGGGTGTAGTGTTGATCGAAAGAGCATGTCCGGAATTTTAACATTCTTGGGTCCTTGCTTTATCTAGTGGGGCTCAAAGAAACAAAACACGGTTGCTCTTTCAACAGCCGAAAGTGAGTACGTTAGCGCCGCTCATTGTTGCTCACAACTTCTTTGGGTAAAACAACTTCTTGACTTTGGAATTATTTACGACTCCGTTCCCATCATGTGTGATAATACGAGTGCAATAAATATTTCTAAAAATCCAATTCAACATTCTAAGACTAAGCATATTGAGATTCGTCATCATTTCATTCGAGACCATGTAGAGAAAGGGCATGTTAAACTTATTTTTTTGCACAACCAAAGATCAAATAGCCGATATATTTACTAAACCACTTGAAAGGAAACAAATTGAGAAGCTTAGGCTAGATATAGGTTTAATTAATTGCTCTTAATTTATGATCATGACTACATTTTTTCTCCTAAATGATTGACTAATTAGGGACATGTTAGTATGATATTGTTCTTTCTCGTGCTTGCATATTGTTTGTTGACCGTAAATTGATATCGTATTTGTGAATTGGTAATCACTCAACCTCACGTCTAATGCTATGTTTATTTTCACACCACCATTTAATATGAAAACTGAATTGTATACATTTCAGTTATGTGGCCCAACCAACCCTTACTATCCTATCATTAATTGGGCCTACTCCCCTACAAACAAAACCCGTCCAACCCACTAAATCCATCCAACCTCACAAACTCCCACCTACCAACCGTTCATCTCCCTCCTCACCTACCTTTACCATTTTACTATGGTAAAAACCTCATTCAATACCAAACTTAAGCCTACCTTCATGTCACCCCAACCTCACCATCAAACCCCACCGCCAATCCATCCTCCTCTCAAACCGACATGACCAAAATAAAAGGATCCTACGCCTTTCCAATTAACCCGAAACCTGAAACCCCTCTCGAACCTGAAACCCCTCTTGAACCAACACCTATAGCAACTCTCTCTCCCGAAAAACCCATAACCCCTAAACCCCCGATCTCGTCCATGATCGGGAAGCGAACCCGTATCGCCAATCGGAAAACCACTCCCTTGGTAGGGTCGTCATCGGCTACGGTCACCATTCTCGATGGCGATAATGATTAAGACGATCACCTTGACCACTCCCATCAATCAGAGGAGGAAGTGGATCAAGGGGATCCGGAGGTTGTTATACCGGCCAAATCACAGCGAGGTGTCAAGAGAAAGGGAACAGTCAATCTCCCTGACATAAATGAGGAAGCCGAGGGTGATGAGACCAATATAGAAAAATATGTGACTGATTTAAATGGGGATACTCCTGCTTGTGACAGATCTGAGTCACCAACACAGACCGAGAAAGGAAAGAGAAAGATCTCTGACAAAGATGAAGATCTTGGGGTTGAGGAAACTGTTCCTAAGAAAACAAAAAGGGGAAATTAGCAAAAGGGTCCACCATAGAGGAAAGCCAAAGTTTCGGCTATGTTAGGAAAAGGGAAAGTCGTCTTTCTCGGACCCAATGACTCGGTCCCATTGGTGGGATGTGGGTTCTCTGTGGGCACAAATTGACGCATTAGATCTCCCTCCCTCGATCTATCGTCACTGTGAAAGATTGATCTCCAAAGATGTGGTTCACTCGACTCGGATCTATGAAAAAACATGGTATGAACGACCCGCTTTTGACAATGTCCGGGAAATTTTGGCCGTTAAAAAATGGGAAGATTTAATGGAGGTCAGGGAACCAGTGTTCGTCTGTGAGGTGGTCCAATTTTATTCGACTTTACGAGTCGATAAAACCGGAACATCTCTCACTGCAAAAATTAATGGTAAGCCTTTAACCCTAACTCAGGCAGATTTTTCTGAGATTCTTAAAATCCCGAATAAAGGTTATGATAACCTCCCATCTGAAACTTAGCCAGCCCTTGAATATGCCTCACCTTTGACAGTTGCTAAGATCGTTTACCCGAAAGCCGTCACATGTGGTGCCGTTGGAAATACACAAATCCCTCCCCCACTTCGATTAAAATTTAACATGTTGTGTCGAACCTTGTACCCTTCTGCTGACCGTACCAAATTGTCAATTGCCCAACAATATCTCATCTACCACCTAGCAACTCAAAGAAAAGTTAACCTACTCGGCCTTATGTTTCGTCGCTTTTCGGCAATGACAGCAAAACCATATGACCCCCAAGATACTAGCATTATCCGTTTACCATATTGTATGTGGGTGTCCAAAGTTTTGAAGGCTAAGGGTTTGTTGCTCTCGACTAGTGTAGGTTGTCTCAATTGTTTTGATACAATGAGTGATGGTCAATTTGGGAAGATGCTCATTAGAATTGGTGAAGATAAATTACACCAGGTGAAGTCTAGTAAAGGCTCGGGTCCCAACATGGCAGCCGTTCTAAAGGTCGTGCAAGACTTGGGTGAATGGGTCAAAGCTGATTTGGAGAAGAAGGATGTTGCTATTAGTCGCCTTGAGAAGGTCGTGGATGGGCTCAAAGGGGAAGTAGATATCATCCCTACCCTCCTTCAAGCTAAGGATGATGGCAATTCCGAGGGAAATTCCGATGGTGACCAAGTCTCCTCCTCTTAGACCCAAACCATGTCCATAATCAAGCACTTTTGCCGTTTTGTTTACACCCCCTACCCTTCACTCTCATTTTAATTTGGTGGTGTAGTCTTAAACTTAAACTAGCCGTGGTGAACATCGTTTGAACTATGTTTAAACTTTTATTTGTGTTGACCTTGTAATCATTTCATGCCTATGCATATCTTTATGTGTTTTCTAACGTGTGTTTGCCCTTGACTCCACGGTACCATCGTTGCCCTTTTGATGATGTCAAGAGGGGGAAAAGGTAAAAACTCATGTTCTTGTCTTCTAGAGTAATTTGATTAACCCTTGCTATGCTCTAAATTTCTCTATTAATCCTTGATATATAGTTTATTTTCTGTGTCTAGTCCATCTTGCTTTAGATCTTTTGCTTTATTTGGTTAACATACTCTAATCTACATGTTCTTGGTGATTTTTTACTAAACACGAAAGGGGGAACATTAGCTTTGATAGACATTCGTTTTTTTTGTTTAGGCTTGTCATCATCAAAGGGAGACTTTGTTGGGCTCTCTTAATTGATGATGACATACTCATTTAACTTGTGCCTTCTTAGTTTACTATTTTAGGTTTAATCGATCAATTTGCAAGTCTTAATCAATCAAGGATCGTCAATCGTTTTCTACCCAAGATATAGAGTCGTTTGGTCAACCTATGTAAAAGATGAGAGAGTAAAATACATGTAATAGTGACAGTCAGGCATACCATCACTTATAACGGGTAGTAGTATGCTTGACCATCTCGTTTCACCCGTCACAGTTGAAGCAAATATTTCATTTCAAATATGTCATCTTTATCAAAATGGGCTTTCATACTTCAGATTTCAAACTTGAAATATTTGGAAGGGTGGTCTTTAGATAGGAGTTTGTAAAGAGTACTTCAAAAGATTTCCTCTTTTATGATACACCTTTGCTTGTTTTCTTATGAAACTTTGTTTGGTTCTTTCTTTCTTTAAAAACAATTGTCTTCTTGCTAAAATCCACTACTCTTTGTTTCTGAAAACACAAAGGCTCTTTAAGGTTACTTACAAACTCTCTTTTCTCCTTTTTGCTTCTTAAAAAGAAGTCCTTTTGGTGCTAGTTTGGGAAGGTAAACACTTTTGTCTCATGACCAAAAGTTTTGACTAAAACCCTAGCATGCACCCATCCATTTTTTCCTCTATAAAAGGAGCACCACCTTTCACTTTGAAAGTAAGACTTTTACTTGAGAAATCAAAACATTTTGCAAAATCAGTTTTAAGAACTCAAAGCCTTTTAATTTGCAAAAACCTTCTAAAGTCTTCAAGTGTGTCAGTCGAAATCACTGTTACTACAAAGTATTGTACTCTCTCATGTAGAAATGTTTGTAACAATAAGTTCTCCTTCTCAATTCTTTTAAAAGAATCAGTCTAAGGAAACTTGGTTTGTAAACATTCTAGTTAGAGTGTTGAGTTCATAGACGGAGTAGTCTTAGAACTCGTGTCGCAACCGGAGTAGGTTGTTGGTCCTTTTGTTGTTAGTGTTTTAAAGTAGTCTGAGTAGATTACCTCACTTATCAATAAAAGAAGATTAGACGTAGGCCTTTAGAGTGTCAGCCGAACCAATTCAAAATCGTTGTGTTGTTTTTCTCTTCGTTTTTAATTCCGCTGCAACATTTTTACTCGTTTTCATTTTACGATTTTGTTAGTAACAGTGCTTAATACTGTCACTCCTGGTCTTCTGTTTTTACTTCATAAACTAAGACCATCGAGTAACAGTCAGAACAACTGTCACTTCCAAGCATCACTTGTTTCTTCGAGCTTCCGTGATACACATTTAATCATTTCATTTAATTGATGTATCCTTTCGCTCTTCACATTGTTCATCAACTTATCTTTAAACAATAAAGATTTAAGTTGAATTTTTAAAATAGTACCTAATTCACCCCCTCCCCCTCTTGGGTACTTAGAATCCATAACTCTTCAAACTTCACAGCATTTTGAGAAGAACCCAACTTTGATGTCTCCACAACCAGCCGTGCTTTTCCTACTTCATTTTCCTTCTTTAGAGATTCATTCTCCGTCTTCAGCACTTCTAAATCCGTCTTAAGGGATTCAACATCCTTCTTCAGGCATTGCACCTCCCAATCCAAAGTATCTTTGATAGCATTTGAAGACTCCAGCTGACAGGCACCCCTCAACATATCATTTACATTCTACAAGAAGACTACAAATTAGGCAAGACAAAACAAGAAACATACAACCAAAATAAAACTAAAGAAAAAAAATCATACCTCCTGCAGCATAGTAACCAGGTTAGAAGCACAGTCCCTGGAACGATACATAGCAGCCAATGCCCGAGCAGACGATTCCTCAGCCTGATATTTGTAATAGGGATCATCAACCAAGAAAGAGTGAGCCTGGATCTGTTCCTTAGCAAATTGAACCTCACCAAGCCTAGCCTTAACCTCACCAACTCCCTCTGAAGTCTCATCCGACCTTTTCCACATATCAGCACGACCAGGCTCATCAACCACAACCTTTACAAGAGACACCAATTGAGCCTGTTGGGTAGGTGCCTGAACCTGCAATGTGCTATCACTCCCTGTAGCCTCACTACTCCATGATTTTTCCCTTGTGATATTAGAAACGCCTGCCTTCACTAAAGACAGGCGAAAACTAGCAATCCTAGAAAATGCCCTGGTAGCTACACGATGAAACCCTATATCAGTAATACTAACATGTGTTCAGACAATGAAACTCACAAAGAAAAGACAAAAAACTTACTGCCTGACGAAGAAGCCCCTGGAGCTTTGGCACTCCTAACAGCCTTATAGGTACTCAATTTAGCCTTCTTAAAATGAGGCATAGGTGGTTGCCCAAGGCAGGCAGGCCACGCCCTCTCCTCATCAGGATTATTAGCCCAATCAGCCACTACAAATACAATTCAAGTAAGTCTATCTTCAAAATTTAACCATGAACGGAGAACGTGGAAGCTGACAGCCTCCTTTAAACGCCCACTCAAAGATACAAAACTAGCCAGGACTACACCAAATAGCCCTAACTGGACCATTCTCAGGGATCCAGACTTCAACTTCAGAAGGGAGAAGACCCTTACCTTTCAAATAATGCTCAAAAGAAGGCTTCGGTTGATTATCCTCAAGGTAAGAAGCAGACATAGACTTTACAAGGGCAAAAGTGACACCCTTGTACGACATGGACAGAATTTCTGGGGGAGTAGGAATTTCCACAACTTCATCTTCGGGAATAATTTCAATAAAGTCAACCACTACAGGAGCCTGTTCAGCCCCAGCAGCAGCCTTGGATGCAGCAGTCTTCCTCCGGCCATTTTTTATGATTGAAATATGAAGAAGATTTTTTTTTTCACAGAAAGATTTATTTGATAAGAGAATTATAGAAGAGAAGGAAATTTTAGAGAATGGGAATGTGAAAGCAAATCAAACGGTGCAAGGGTTTTATAGCCGCAAAAATAGCGGATAACACAAGGGGACAAATCCAATCATGACCCTCCTAGGGTTTGATGAAACTACCTCATTTATGAAGACTAGTCGTTATAGAAGTTGAAAGGAACTCAAACTCTTTTCCGGTATAATATTCCTATACATTTTTTGCCTGGCCCGAATTACCCTGCCTGATCAAACAAGAGTCAGGCAATATCCAAAGCTAAGCCTGAACAGAAGACATTCTACACAAAGTATCTGAGCATCTGAGCAGGCACCAACTAGGAGAGAAAGACAGGTCAGGCATTCGTTAAGCCAGGCCAGAGGGGACATCTCACCAAGCCACATGGTAATGCAGAACCTGAAGGTGTCAGGCAACATCAAAAGGTCTTCGAAGTAGTTCTTATTTGTACGGAAGACTTATTCAACAATGTCCACAACAACTATTGATACGGTCAAGATAGCAGGAAAAGAGGCAACCACTTCTGAAGTCAACAAAACTACTCTCGAGTAAATAGGGCACGAGGCCTATTTACCAGGAAACACTCAACCAACCTCAAGGGACCATTGCAAGGCTACTATAAATAGCAAAGAACAAGAAAAGAAGAGACACACTTGCTTACTCACTCATTTACTCGTACTTTTACTCTCATACTTGTAATCAAAACATTACTTAGATTTATTATTAAGCAACCACACCTAAGCCCTTTGCCTGACATACACATTCCCTGTCAGGATACCTAAAATCATAGTGATAATCCCTCCTGGCTTGGTGCCCATTTTTTTCCCTTATTCCCAGGGTTTTTTATGTATAAATTCTTGTGTCTCACTTTCTTATTTATTCTTTATTCACTTTGTCGTACTGGACAGCCTACTTAATTTGAGTTAGATCACCCTGCAAATCCTTCTCTGGCAGGACATTTTCTCTGTGAGAATTTCTGCTAAAACACTATCCTAGAGAAATAATTCCATCCCTTGGGTTCGACCCTCGCAATACTACAACAGGCAACCGTACACTTGCGGGGTTATAAGTAATAAATTTGCACAACAAGTTCTTGGCGCCGTTGCCGGGGAAGACAATATTGGATAAGATTATTTGCTTTCATCTAGGCTTAGTTCTTTTATTTGTTGCTTGTTTGTTTTCTCCCCTTGTCCCAGTGCAACCCTTGCATTAGGTCTATTTGATCTTTTGTTAAGTGCATGAATAAGTGCTACATCAGACCTCTTTTCCCACTTGATCACGAGATCGAGAAGATATTCCGGGCAAGAAGAAGATTAGCTATTTCGGCAATTCGAGGATCCCCACCCATTCTTAACCCACCAATCTCCCAAAATCTCACAATTGATAATTTAAACCAACCACCCTCTTTCTCCACCCTATCACTCCATCATATTCCACATAACTCTCCACCACAAAACTCTCCCATCAACTCACCACAAAATTCACCAACACATTCACAACATTCCACCCATACAAACGATACTGAATCTCCATGAAACAATCTTATAAACGACGATATGGCGAGCTAAAATATGGGATATTACAATAGGCCGGACCCCAACCGTGCTTGTTCGGCTATCAACTATGGAGCTCTCGCTCCCAATACATTTGAACTTCCACACCATGTGATCAACTACATACAACAAGATATCTTCCACGGGATGAAAAGTGAGGATACACACCAACATCTCACCTCCTTCAAAGCGAAAGCGAGCTCTATCAAGATCAACGGTGTAACCGAAGAGCAAATTCTCTTAATGCTCTTTCCCATCACCTTAAAAGACAATGCTAAGAAGTGGTTGAATTCTCATGAGCAGGGCACGTTTACCACTTGAGAAGCTTTATCCAGAGCATTCATCAATAAGTTCTACCCACCATCTAAGATCGCAAGAATTCATCATGAGATTCAAACCTTCAAACAAAGACCCATGGAAACTCTAAGTGAAGCTTGGGAACGTTTTAGAGATCTCCACTCATCTTGTCCTTACCATGGTATCTGTTTAGGTATTTATTAACGAGTTGATTGATTAGGGTCAATGCAGTCTTACTCGTTGGTTGATTGTATGATTCTTCGTATGTCTGATAAGTAAATAGAAAAATAAGTACGTAATGTAAATTGACACGTGAGATTTGGTGACGCGGAAAACTCAATGTGGGAACAACAGCGGGAGGGACGGTACCCTGCCAAATATTGCACTACTTGAATAGGAGAATGATTACAATTGAGGCGTAAAGCTAATACTGCTGGCGCTAGGCGTCAGGCCTGCAAGATCTTGGACGGATGTATATTTGAGTATAATATTATGCTAATGCCGTGGTGTGGATGTGTTCTTGAATGTGAATGTGTGAACGTGTTGTTAAATATGTGAATATCTGAATGTCCTTCTTGATTTGGTTCCTTGGCTATTTATAAGGTAAGAAACCTAGATATGTCCTACTTTGATTATGGAAAGGGAATATAATTTCCATATGGACTCTTTCCAAACTCGGCCGCCTTTCCCAATTCTCCCTGATCTCCATATCTTCTCCATAACTTGTCTTTCCCTAATCCAGACATCTTCTCTGATGGGCCCGTGGTTTCTTTCAGCCCGCTCCCCCTTTTCCTAATTACGGGCTTCCTTCCTCCTTATCACTCCTCTCATAACCTTTTATTTCATTAAGTCGGCCTTCCTTATTATGCTATTTTTAGCCCAAACAGTTTGCCCCAAATTTCTTGTGAAGTACGCTTTAAGGTGTCGAGCAAGGAATTTACGTAATCGAATGCCAAAACCCTAAGCCGTCTTTTTCACTCCTTCTCTTGCAATCCATCACGTCAGCCGCCCTATTCCTCTTTTCTCGCACCCCTTTTCCCTCTCTCTTCTTTATAACCCCAACTTCCACCTTTCACTTTCATTAACTCCAAATCATTTCAAAAAATGTTCTTCTCTCTAAACCCTCGACTTCCCTCCTCTTTCGTCTTGCCGGCTTCACTGTTTTACTCCCCTCCGTTTCTTTCACTAGGTATTCTTCCTCTTTTTCATCTTTGATTTCCATTTTCTCTTTCTTCGCCATGGGTAAAACTCGACAATCTTCATCAACCTCCACGCCCGCTGACCGTAATCTTGACCCAACCTTTCCTTCTTGAGGGCTCTTTAAACATCCCCACGACTGTGACTCCGCTTTGACTCTGGTCGACATTCCTATGATCAAGAGTCTGCTTGGTCTTGGTGACGGGGTGGACATTGCCATCCCTGACCGGGACAGAAAGTTGTCGCCCTTCGTCCGGGGTGGGTTGGTTTTTATCTGTACCCATTTAGATAGGGCCTCCATTTTCCTTTTCCTAAACTCATCCAAGACTTCATCTTTACCAACAACTTCGTCATGGCACAAATTTCTGCTGCCATCTGGAGGGTTCTTCTCTACTCTCTGGCCACCGGTCGGAACACTAGTAAACCTGTCACTCTGGGCGATCTAGCCCATATGTAAAACATCAGATCCCTGGGCAGGGTTCAATTCTCATTCCGGGGTCGTGGAGAGGCTCCCTTCAAACACGTGTCCAAATCCCGTGATGAGAAATGGTTTGAGGACTTCTTTGTGAGGAAGGACTCCATCCAGCCTTCTGCTGATTACATCTTCGAGAAATGGGTTCTAACTTCGAGTAAGTAGCCTTCCTGTCACCTGATTTATTTTATCTCGCCGCTTACTAGCTTACTTCATCGTCTTCATGCAGGCCCCTGTGACCTGACCCGCATTGGTGCCAAGATCCCTGCGTGCAGCAAATTATTCAGTATCTCTGAGTCCGAGAGAAAGTTCCCAGACCTGCTCCCTGGTTTTCACCTGCTTCCTCCTCCAACCCTCCTCAGTCGGCTCACAGTATGTCTTCTGGTAAGACTTCCACAACCGTTTTAATTTGCATGCTGTTTCTCCTGATGTTCTAAGTATCATGTCGTCTGAGACTACATCTGCTTGCAGATTCAAAAGTTGATCCTTTAGAAATCATCCTCCAAAGCGCCAAAAGTAAGAGACCTTCTGCCGGCCCTGATGTGGCCTCTGCCTCCAAGAGGAGTGCTTCTGCTGCTTCCTTCCAGACTCCTCCTATGTTTTCCGGTTCTACTGCACTCGAGCCCTTAGAGGTTAACCCGTTGTCTTGTCATCCGCCTACTCCTCCTACCAGTCCTCGTGCTTCATCCAGCAGAGGTATTACCGCTAATTTCCCAGAGGGTTTTGGGAATGTGGACAAGGTGCCATACTGGCCGGAGATCGACCAGCTGCTCTTCCCTCCTCTGAAGGAGAAATTTTCAAAGTTCTCCCCAGAGGAGATGGCTGAGAACGACGTGCATAATGCCTTCATGGTAAATACTCTTCATTTTCTACCTGTTTGTTTGCTTTTGCTTGGATTCCTCTTGTTGATTTATGACTTTCTTGCCCCAGACCCTCCAGTCTGCACTCTATAATAGGAAGATGATCAACATAGTGCAGACCACCAGCCGTGCTACGAACGTGAAAAACTATGAGCTAAAGGGGACTATTGCCGATTTGGCGCAGCAGCGGGCTGATCTGAAGGGGACTATTGCCTATAGATACCCCTCAAATGCCACCTTTTGAGAAGTTACGCGAGTGTCCGCCCCCTCTTTTCTCCCGTAAAACTCTCGACTTGACTTCCTAAGTCACAATCCGACGCGTGTTTACAACTACCGATCGTAAACACGAGCCTTACACATTGTTTGGTACCGTCATCGTGCATTAAATCACTTGACCGACCACCTCGACCACTGCACCATCACTAAACTTAATAAAACACTCTTTTTACTTACTAAAACGGTTTTAAACCGAGTCTTTTCTGACCAAATGAGTTGATACACTTACGTCGGTTTCTCGCCATAAGCCAAGCATGTAAGTATGAGGATGTAAAAATCTTATTTTATCATGTTTTCACTTGTTTCATGACTATAACATGCTAAATCATGCATAACATGGTCCAAAACATGGGAAGAATGAGCCAAAACCGAACTTTTTGGTTAAGGCAGAGGGTACTTACGTAGCACATAGGCTCGCGCCTAAAGGACCCGGACCAGCCTTAAGTCCAATCCGTGTTTGGTCTCTTCTTTTCCTTTATTTTTCATTTTTATATTTGTAAACGGTTTTTACCATTTCAAATATTTGTTGGGGTTGGTGTCCTTAACAGTTAGTGCAAGGACTTATAAACCTCTAAAAGGATCAAAGGGCATACTTTGGTATTATTATCAGTTGATCCACGTTTATCAATAACGGTTGGCTTGCTAGATAAGTTTGACGTTATTGTCATACAGATGGCGGTGATCAACTGGTCCCTAAAAGTCACACCTATAGGATACGTTTGAGAGACGTGACAAAGATGGAAATACAATCATGTAGATGCCAAAATTGACTAACCAATTAGTCCGAGTTATTTGACTAGTAATTAGTCAAATATGTGATGTTGAGATATTATATTTAATACGGATTAAATATCATGGGCTATGGCGAATTAACTATTAATTCGTAAAATTAAATATAAACGATTTATATTTAATTAAATGTATATTGAATATAATTATACAATATCGTCTTTGTCGGACACGAATTAATAATTCAACTAACCCGTATTATTAGCGATGCCTTAATTTCCGATAACCGATAACGCTTTATAATATAAACCCGTCATATACATTTTAGCATTTGCGAACTGGACCTCGAGCTAAAATTAAGAGGAAGTGGAAGCCCACTTCCCCATGCATGCACTCGGTCCGGCCGAACCAAACAAAAGGAGAGACTCCCTCTCCTTTTGACCTGACAATTTCATTTGCGTAAAAAACTAGGGTTTTGAAGAGCATTCTCCTCTCGAAAACCCGAGATCTCTCATCTCGACAAAACTCACATCGCTTCTCCCTATATTGCAAGGCAATCGGAGAACACTGTACTAGCACAAGGGCATATCTCGGACAAAGTCTTGGGTGTAACGATTAGGAGGAAATCTTTTTGATTTCTCGTTCTTTACGCCACAATTTAAAGGACCCGAGGTTATTTCTTGTTCCTTATCGTTTCTATTGTTTTTATGTTTTATGACAATATTCGCATGTCTAAATTTATGTTATAGTCCTGCAATTTAAGGGGTAGTATACGGATATTAACCCACAAGTGGTATCAGAGCGAGGCCACGTGAATTTTTCATGTGTTTTTCATAAAACGTTTTTGAAACGATGATTTTCTGCTTTGAAAACCGTGCCTAGTATACACGGCAGATTTTTTTTAAACCGTGTCATGTATTACACGGTAATTTCATGATTTTTCGATTTGGTTTTTGCATATTGTTGTTTTATACAGAGATTATAACAATATGTCATGTTTTGTCAATTGTCAAATTTGTTTTAATGCTTTTTTGATCGAATTTGCAATTGATTTTGTCTTGAAATATGTTTTCACGAGGGTTTTGAATTTTCCAGAGACTTTTGCACTCGATCGACCAAGTTTTCAATCGATCGAGTGGCTTTTCTCAGATATTTTTTTGCTCGATCGAGTCCCCGATGTACTCGATCGACCTGCTCAAAACCTTTTTGCTCGATCGAGTCCTTCTTTGTGCACTCGATCGACCGCCTTTCAAAACCCTTCGCTCGATCGATCGAGTTGTCCTCGTACTCGATCGAGCAGATTTGTTGATATAGGTACTCGATCGACCTACGGTTAGTCGATCGAGTACTCCCGACATACCCCTCGATCGACTTGCGCTTCACCGATCGAGTTCCTTTGTTCCTCGATCGAGCACTTGTGTCCCTGGATCGAGGGATTTCATCTTTAACAGCTTTGAAAATTTGTTTCTTTTGATTTAAATTTTCTTTTGGCTTCTATATGTACTTTATACGGATATAGTACACTCGCTTAATAGTGAATCGGTTCACTCACGTACCATATAGTTGTTTTAAAGCGTCTTTAAAATGACGGATTGTAATGGATTAAAATTAAATGATAGAAGCGGTTTTATCACATGAATTTTAATCATTAAAAGGTGGTTTGGATAAATTTAACATAATTACGGAATTATGTCACGAATGAATTTGTTTTTAGTTGATGCATTTTTATTTTCGTTAATTATGAATGCCGTGAATGCCATTTTATTACGTATTTAATTTTTACAATCGGTTGTAACTTAGTGTGGCCTTAGTAGAACGTGTTACCGTAATGATGGAACACGGTCTTGGTTGTATTTTGAGATCTCGTATCTCCGTTTTGGATTTTTCACTTGTAATTACAGTTTTTATTAGAATGTAATTAGATTTATATTTTGTAATTTTAATTGTAATTTTTTGAGAAGACCAAAGACGGAGACCAGATGCTCACTCCCGCTACTTGGATCAAGATGGAACAACAAGACAAGCTTCTCGGGTCCAACGGTGGATTCCAAAGTTGTATTTTGTTCTTTTTACTAGGATAGGCCACACTAGGAAATTTTTATTTACATATTGCATTCCTTTATTTATTTTTCGCAACGATTATTTGCATCATATTCCGCCTAAAAACCAAACCACCTATAATTTATTGCATGAAAACTGACACATATAGAGGTCACGAGTTAGTTTTCATTGACATTCTCATGTCACACGTTTTAAGCCATCATCCGAATAAATTCATTCACGACAAACGCTAGTTATTCGTTCACTTAAAATGAATTACAATTTTGTTGATGGGATCTTCCTCGTATAAACTAAAATTGAGAACGGTCTTTATAGGTCAAACTCCAATGAGTCCCTTCTTCGTCGGTAGGCATACTATGACCCCTTCTACGTCGGGTAAGTTGGAACCGATTGACCTATTTTATCTCAACACTATGGTCACTCGTACGATCCTGTGATCATGGTGGACTATAGATAGGATTTACAGAAATCTATCGACCAAGAGTTCTTCCGAAAGAATTAGCTAAACAGTTGGCTTATCAATTTACAGAAATTGAGTCTTGGGATCACTTGTATCATTCTTGAGGGAGATCAATTATGCAAGTGCAAGAGTCTACATGTTTAAAATGAATTTTAAAATAGACTTAAATCACCTCGATGAGTTGCTTATTTCGTTTTGTTTTTCTTTCTTTTTCAAATGTAGATCACGTATTAAACTGCTAAACAACAAATGGCTGGTTCAAGTAATAACCCAATGCCAAGTGCCACATTGGACCGTGAGTCCTGGCTTAGGATCTTCATGAGTCGGATGAATCACCTACTCGATCAAGAATGACGGATCCAACTTCGCTGACTCGGGAGGCAGATTACGGAATGCCGCCGCTGACGGAAAGCTCGGATATCCGCTGAGCCCATGCCGTTAAACCCAGGCCCCACGGCTGGAATAAACGAGATCGACAAGTATAACGATTTCGCTTTAGAAGCGGGTGCGGTAAAGAACGTACTTATTTTTGCAATGGAACCCAATTTGCAGAAACGCTTCATAGCCCATGGTGCAAACAAGATTTTCACCACGCTCACCAAGGAATTCTCGAAAGCACCGAGAATCGTGACCTATGAGCATACCACTCGCTTCTTTGATGCGAGACTCCGAAGGGCCAACCGGTTAGCCCACACATTCTCAAAGATGATTGAGAATGTCGAGAAACCGGAGACCTTTAATCGTAACATCGCGAGAATATTGTTATCGACCGTATTCTTCACTCACTCCACGATGGTTATTCGCAATTCAGAGCGAATTACTATATGAATGATTTGAAGAAAACTCCCCATGAATTGCACTCCCTCCTCGTACAGACCGAGAAGGACATGAAGTTCAGTGGGAGTTCGAAACAAGATGTTCTCGTTGTGTCAAACAAAGGGAAAGGTAAGGGCAAAGCTCCGGCAAAACCTAACGAGGGTAAGGCGAAGTTCAAGAAGTCGGGTTCAGGGAAGAGTGGTCCTGGTGAGGCGAGTAACTCATCGGGCATGACAAAGAGTGAAAACATGGAATGCCATCATTGCCACAAGACTGGGCATTGGAGACGCACATGTCCTGTTTATCATGAGGACTTAAAGGCAGGTCGTGTTAAACCCGTTGGTATGTCTTCTCTCTCTTCTACTTTTATTCATATGATTGAGATTAACCACGCAAGTTACTTTAACTTGGGTACTTGATACCGGTTGTGGTTCTCATCTGTGTAATCATGTGCGGGGCTCAAAACATCGAACCCCTCGTAAAGGGTGAGGTGGACCTGCGTGTTGGGAATGGAGCAAGAGTAGCTGCCATCTCAAAGGGGACATATGTGATCCAGCTTCCAAGCGGATTTGAGTTATCATTATATGATTGCTATTATGTTCCTAGTCTTTCCAAAAACATTATTTCAGTTTCTGCGCTTGATAAACTTGGTTTTTCATTTGTAATAGAAAACAATGCTTGCATTTTCTCATTACACGATATGATTTACTATAAGCGCTTTCCATGAACGGAATTTATGTTTTAGATCGACCTGGAAATATTACACGTAATGAATAAAAAGTTAAAGGTTGGTGACAAAGATCAAACGTATCTATGGCACTGCCGTATGGGACACATTAATGAGAAACGCGTAAAACAGCTCATCAAACATGGAGCTATCTCGGCCTTTGATTTTCAATCATTTGGCACGTGTGAATCATGTCTCATCGGTAAGATGACTCGGATTTCCTTCAAAGGTGTTGGAATGCGCGCTGCTGACCTATTAGGGCTCATACACACGGATGTATGTGGTCCTATGTCAATCACCGCACGAGAAGGCTATAGGTATTTCATCACTTTCACGGACGATTTGAGTAGATATGGCTATGTCTACTTAATGAAGCACAAAAGTGAATCCTTTGAGAAATTCAAGGAATACCAAAATAGGGTACAGAACCTATTAGGTAGAAAGATTAAAACACTGCGTTCAGATCGTGGTGGCGAGTATCTTTCTCACGAGTTTGATCAACACCTAAAGGACTGTGGGATTGCCCTACGATTAACTCCACCGGAACACCTCGGTTGAATGGTGTGTCCGAACGGAGAAATCGAACACTACTTGATATGGTTCGATCCATGATGAGTCACACGGTTTTACCCGATTCATTATGGGGTTATGCTCTATTGTCACCGCTCTAATACTTAAATCAAGTCCGTCTAAATCTGTTGACAAGACTCCATATGAACTATGGAAGGGAACGGTCCCTAACTTGTCCTTTATACGGGTTTGGGGCTGCGAGGCTTATGTCAAGTGGAGAACTGAAGATAAGCTCGGCCCGCGATCGGTCAAGACATACTTTATAGGTTATCCTAAAGGAACACGTGGTCATTACTTCTATTCGCCAACCGAACAACGTGTTTTTGTTGCGGCTAGTGCGACATTCTTAGAGAAGGAATTTCTCGAGAATGCAAAGAGTGATAGAACCTTCGACCTGTCGGAGATTCCATAACCAAACACCGAGCAACCATTGGAGGAACCTATTCCTTCAATCCCTACTGCGGTGAACATTCCTGAGGAACCTAGGAGGTCGGGAAGAGTCTCTTTTCCTCCGGACAGATACATCGGTATGGTCGAGGAACATGACATAGATGACGTTCTACTCTTAACGAGTAGTGAACCCGCAACCTATAAAGGTGCCATGACCAGCTTCGACTCAAAGTTATGGCTTGAGGCCATGCAATCCGAGATGGACTCCATGTATGAGAACAACGTGTGGGATCTTGTTGACTTACCCGCTAAGGTTCGTCCCCTTCAATGCAAATGGCTTTACAAGATAAAGCATTCTGTGGAAGGTCGCAAAGATATCTACAAAGCACGACTAGTTGCAAAAGGTTTCACCCAAGTGCCAGGTTTGCACTACGATGAGATTTTTGCACCCGTAGTTATCTTTGCGTTCCATTCGGATTATCTTAGCGATTGCCGCTTTTCATGACTATGAAATTTGGCAAATGGACGTGAAAACCGCCTTCTTAAACGGCTTTTTGGAGGAAGAGTTGTACATGGTACAACCCGAAGGGTTCATCGATCCAAAGACATCCTAAGAAAGTGTGCAAGCTTAAGCGTTCCATTTATGGACTTAAGCAAGCATCAAGGAGTTGGAATCATCGCTTCGACCAAGTGATAAAAGAAAATGGATTCACTCGATCGGTCGAGGAACCATGTCTATATATCAAGTCGAGTGGGAGCAAGATTGTCTTCCTAATATTGTATGTTGACGACATACTCCCGATTGGGAATGACATACCTCTCTTAACTTCGGTGAAAGTATGGTTGAAAAACCATTTCCGGATGAAAGATCTGGGAGAGGCACAGAGAATTCTAGGCATCCGTATCTATCGAGATAGATCACGACGGATGTTATCTCTCGATCAGAGTCTTACATAGACAAAGTCCTAGAGAGATTCAAAGATGACTAACTCCAAGAAGGGGTTTCTTCCTATGGCTCCAGGGGTGCATTTGAGCAAGTCTCTGGCACCAGAGACACCGGAAGAGAAAGAGCGCATGACACGGATTCCTTATGCTTCGGCTATAGGATCAATCATGTATGCCATGATATGCACACGTCCGGACGTGGCATATGCATTGAGTATGACAAGTCGATTCCAACAAAGAACCAGGTGAACCACATTGGTCGGGCGTCAAGAACATTCTTAAGTACCTCCGGAGGACTAAAGATTGGGCATTGACTTATGGAGGCTCCCAAACGCTATGCGCAACCGATTCTGCAGATGCTAGCTTCCAAACGGATCGTGATGACTCGAAATCTCGGTCGATTCGTTTTTACTCTTAATGGCGCTGCATCACCGGAAGAGTTCAAACAAATCACATTGAGATTCTACGACCGAGTCCGAGTACTATGCCGCGTCCGAAGCTACAAAGGAAGCGATATGGATGCGTCAATTCTTACATGGACTATCCGTAGTGCCTAGTTCGAATGACCCGATCACCATCTATTGCGACAATAGTGGTGCCATCTTCCAAGCTAAGGAGCCTAAGTCTAGCAACAAGTCTAGACATGTACAACGGAAAGCTCATCTAATCCGGGATTACGTGGAGCAAAAGACAAGAGTGATAGAAAAGATTGCTACAGATGACAACATAGCGCATCCTCTCACTAAAGCATTACGACAAGATAAGCATGAAGGGCACGTTAATTCCATGGGAATCAAACGTGTTCCCAAGTTGTAGTACTCTTTTATGGATCAGATTCATTCTCCTTTGTACTCTATACGACATCATCGTTTTGATATTTTATATATATATTTTGTTTTTCATGTGGAATTGTACGACGATTTTGAACACCACAAAGTGAACTGAACAAACATCATATATTGTTAGTCCTTAATTGCCCACATGAGCTGATAACTCGGCAATTATTTTGTGACGTTGGTTGATGGTGGGTTCAACGAGCCATAAGTCAACCGGTTGACCACCAATCACGAGGCGATTTATACGGATATTTCGTAGGACACCATTGTGACATCGACGTGGAGTCCTAAATGTTTTATAACATTCGTTGCCCGGTCGTGGATAGGACTTCCATGGTGATCCTTAGAGTCGAATCTCTTGACTATCGACTTGTCTCTTGAGACTACGGCAGATTTTGGGTGACTTTGGTTTCTTTCTCACGGTCATCCGTAACAGGGGCCAAGTAGATTTTTTCTGGGTCATTTCATGCCGTGCTTAGATCGGAAGGAGTCGAGTTGAAGGAAATATTCAGCCTTTATCGTACTCGATATTTCTCGGGGCCACTCGAGGAGTCAGAATCGAAATGCATGGCCATGCTCGGATACGGATTCGTTTTATCGCTTTAAGTTACTCTCTAGTCGGGGAAACCACTCTAGATACGGATCGATTGTAAAATACGACCTTTAGGGATCCGGATCTGCAAATTGTTTTACATTGAGTGGGAGAAATTTTTAAATGAATATGAGAATCGGTTATCGCACATACACTTGTACGGACAAGTGGGAGTTTGTTGGAGCTTGTGTCCTCCAGTTAGTGCGGATAACGTCATTGCACATACACTTGTACGGACAAGTGGGAGCTTGTTGGGGTTGGTGTCCTTAACAGTTAGTGCAAGGACTTATAAACCTCTAAAAGGATCAAAGGGCATACTTTGGTATTATTATCCGTTGATCCACGTTTATCAATAACGGTTGGCTTGCTAGATAAGTTTGACGTTATTGTCATACTGATGGCGGTGATCAACGGTCCCTAAAAGTCACACCTATAGGATACGTTTGAGAGACGTGACAAAGATGGAAATACAGATCATGTAGATGCCAAAATTGACTAACCAGTTAGTCCGAGTTATTTGACTAGTAATTAGTCAAATATGTGATGTTGAGATATTATATTTAATACGGATTAAATATCATGGGCTATGGCGAATTAACCATTAATTCGAAAATTAAATATAAACGATTTATATTTAATTAAATGTATATTGAATATAATTATACAATACTTTGCTTTGTCGGACACGAATTAATAATTCAACTAACCCGTATTATTAGCTGATGCCTTAATTTCCGATAACCGATAACAATTTATAATATAAACCCGTCATATACATTTTAGCATTTGGCGAATCGGACCTCGAGCTAAAATTAAGAGGAAGTGGAAGCCCACTTCCCCATGCATGCACTCGGTCCGGCCGAACCAAACAAAAGGAGAGACTCCCTCTCCTTTTGACCTAGACAATTTCATTTGCAGAAAAACTAGGGTTTTGAAGAGCATTCTCCTCTGAAAAACCTGAGATCTCTCATCTCGACAAAACTCACATCAGTTCTCCCTATATTGCAAGGCAATCGGAGAACACTGTACTAGCACAAGGGCATATCTCGGACAAAGTCTTGGGTGTAACGATTAGGAGGAAATCTGTTTTGATTTACTTCTTTTTACGCCACAATTTAAAGGACCCGAGGTTATTTCTTGTTCCTTATCGTTTCTATTGTTTTTATGTTTTATGACAATATTCGCATGTCTAAATTTATGTTATAGTCCTGCAATTTAAGGGGTAGTATACGGATATTAACCCACAATATTTTCAAATCCTTTTTATTTTTACAAGTTTTTAAACATAAAACAATTTTCACCCTTGGTTCTTAATACCATGACTGTTTAATCCGTGTTTCGGTGATAATATTTGGTTAATTACATTTAAAAGGTATTTTATAGTCTTTTATTTCATTTCTTGACATTTTAGAAGGTATTTTAAAGCCTTTCATCATTTCTTTACATTTTCAAAATAAATGTATTAGTCACCAACACAAAGTCATCCTTGGTTCTACATACCATGTCAGATTTTAATCCGAGTACGATGATGAATATTGACTAATTATATTCAAATGAACTTAAAACAATTAGTTCATAATCATTTTCAAAATTATTCATGTCAATCTTGCAAAGTCGAACCCGACATCGAATATCGTCAAAACATGGACGATTATTCAAGTCTCGTTCTTCAAAACAACACAAAAGCGGCCTAAACGGCCTTTTCAAACCAAAACGGGTCAAATAACCATTTGCAACACGTTTTTTAAACGTTTTTCAATGGTCAGAATGCGTCATATACCGTTGACAGACCCGCGCCTAAACATGCCACTGCTTTTTCTATTTTCAGACCAGGGGAGACCCCCTTACATCGCCAATAAGCTCGCGCCTCTTCTGGCTGCCTGATGCAGGGTATGTTCCCCTTCCAGCATTGATCTAGGACGATCCCTACTCCTGCTAACCCGGATATAGGACGGATCAGATGACTAATTTGCTCATTCAAAAACCGAATTTGCAAAACGTCTTACTAAGACAAATGGATCATGTTATGCACCATAAATCTAATTTGGTAAATGGATGTTTAATTTCTGTCTTGCATGCAAATCAACCATAAATCCAACTCGACATCTTACACTTGATATTTGGATTAAATCAACCAACTTAGAAAGCTCTCACATGTTAGGGTTAAACTATTGGATGCGTAAATATGCATTTAAACCGTTTAATCAACTTTTGCATTCAACCAACCAAGATCGATAAGTAGAGGCCGCTACCGCGGGCGGGATTGGGTGTCTGATTAAAGGGCTTCCCAATACGTACCTTCACCTCTTACTCAGAAACTTTGGATAGTGAACAACCTTATCCAGGGCGTACGAGAGTCATTCTAGAGATAGGATGCTAAGGAGCGATGATTCCTTATCTTTAGTACCTATGTCAAACACTGCTTTGTGCTTCGTTTGACCGAGGTATAAAGTTGATTCGAACGGGTTCCAAGCATCCCACAAATGCTTGGTGGCGCATCCGAACATCTTTAATCGTTTCGAGACCCTTGCCGAGATGAAATCGACCGATCTAAAACAATCAGGTCGAAAGCATACTTTTACGTCGCCAAGCGTGGCTTTCTAAAGACCGCTGTATGTCCACAGATCGGCTGGGCGTGCAGGTGGGCCATGTCCACAGATTGGCGACTCCGCTGGGGAAAACTAGGACACTTGTGTCTTTGTGATCCCTAGATGGTGAGACTCGAACGAGGTCTTGGTTGGAATGCATTAATTGATATTACGGTCACGGTCGGGTTCCTTGTCCGGGCCCACAACCTAACCCTTTTCGACCAATTGGCACGTCTCTTTGGCGTGAGTTTTCTCATCCCCGCGTTTCGAATCCCGATTGATTCCAGCTTACCATAGGCGATACACAATTCTGTTTCGTCAAAGAGCTTTCATTACCTTCGAGCACGAGGCTAGGGCACCCTCCTTAAACATTTTGTTTGGATTGGTATCCCTCTCGCAAATCGAGGTTTGATTGCTTGGTGTGTAACCCACCCTCTAAGCCAAAATCCGTGTCAGCATTATGCATAAAATAATGAAACTGTGAGTGCTCATGTGCTATATGATCATAAGTCCTTCCATGTCATTTCAAACTTTCAAAAACACCTTTTTGCGCTGTTATAATGGCCATTTCAAACCTCGGTCTTTCGCTGACCGTTGCTTTTCAACACGCCTTTCTAGGCCGTCTTAATGAAGATTTTAAAACCCGATTTTTTCAAACATTTTAACACGCCTTTCTAGGCCGTCGTAATGACGATTTTCAAACCCGATTTTTATAACCATTTCGACACGCCTTCCTACGCCGTCATAATGACGATTTTCGAACTCGGTTTTCTATAACCATTTCAAAACACCTTTTTACGCCGTTATAATCGACGCGTCTAGACACGGATTTTAACCCGTTTTGCGCCGACAATGGCTCTTTCAAAACCCGAGAAAGGCACATCCCCTTTTCTCGAGACACTTTCGAGATCCCGAGGACCATGCACCGTTCCTGAGACCTTTTCAAACATTTCAAACTCGATTTTCAAAACATACATTTTGAATTTCAAAAACCGTCCATAAAGCGACAAAAGAATCTTTTTGATAATTTCTATTTTAGAAAACATCAGACCACCATTCCAATTCCGCCTCGTGTCTATCGAGTCGAACCAAACGTACATATTGGTCTTTACTTATGAGTCGTATCACCACGAGACTCATCCAATGGCGTCATGCCGCTACGTTGGACGCGTGCCAAATGTTCGGTCAACACCGTCACGTCATAAATCAAGTCAGCACCGAGGTACCACACACGGTCATCCTCATCTGGTTGAGTCTGATCTTTGTCTTGTCCTTTTTGTTTTCTGCATTCAGTCTTCGAATCATGTAGGATTGAGTTCTAATGTGAGCCGTTTTTTCAGCCTCATAACCATGGTCCCGTCTTCGACTTTGTCCAACAACAACGACAACAAAGATGTAACCACTGCTCAGCTAGCCAGCCTGATCACTGCTCTTAAGGTCACTCTGGACCATGTCGAGACCCGTATCGACACCCTGGAAAACAACGAAACTGTAGAGCACAACACTTCGCCGTTGACTGAAACTGAGAAAAGGCTCAAGCTCTTGGAAGAACAACTCCTAGCCCGGGGTAATAATATCCATCTTGAGAACAACCGAAGGTTTGAACCTATTGGGGATCAACTACATGACAACTTTACCTTGACCGATGTGTCCAAATTCAAGGGAGTGGAGGACCCTCTCAATCATATTCGAGCCTTCAAAGACTACATGGCCATAAAAGGGGTTAAATAGGAACTTTTCACCCGGATCTTTCCATCATCCTTGGAACCGATCCCTCGCCAATGGTACTACTCCCTTGACTCGAAGAACCTCACTACATGGGATGAGGTCGCAGTTACATTTTCCAAGGAATATGCCAACAATGTTGAAATCCAAGCCAATACCCATACTCTTGAGGTCCTAACCCAAAACGACAAGGAGGGATTCACCGAGTTCCTAACCCGTTGGAGGAGGGTAAGCACTCAGTTGGTCAGCAAACCGAGTGAGTCAACCTTGGTGGAAAAGTTTTTCAACAATATCTGCCTGGTATATGCCAACTTATTGAGGTACCAAAACATCAAGACGTTCCAGGATCTACAAATCCTTGGGACACGCATTGAAGACGACCTCCGCAAGGGTATTTAGCCAAAACCACTGGTAGAGGCTACCAGGGGTCCACATCAACCGGATCTCGCCCCTATGCTCAAACGAACAAGATTAATGAGGTCAACCTCCATGAACCAACCGTCAAGAAAGCGGAGCGCCCCCAAAGAGTGTTCACCAATATGGGGTCAACTTATGCAAGTGCCCTGAAAAGGCTTATGGACCAAGGGAAGTTTCAACCGATCGGACCCACCCTGGATCCGTCTGATGCTAAGAAATCCCGCTTCTGGAACCCTAATGCCTACTGTCAGTACCACCAAGGGAAAGGGCATGACACGGAAACCTGCTTCAAGCTCAAACACATCATCCAAGACATGATCGAGAAAGGGGAATTGCCTTTGCCTCCACCAACTAAACCAAACAACAAAACAAACCTTTTGGGAATCCATGCTATCTCCGATGATGAGCCAACCTTGAACTGCTCACACCTCATCCTGCCAATTGATGACGAGGTGAATGCCTTGGAGAGGGATGCCTCAGACGGGGTATTTGTGTTCAGTGCTGCAACTATGCCTGCCATGTTCCAACAAGTTGAGGAAGCTATAACCAGTCTCTCCGAAAGGATTACCCGACTTGACGATGCTTACCGCCGACTGATTTTCAATCCTCCAACGTCACGCCCAAGGGAAGGTCCCCCAGGCACCCAAAACTACCCTCACCAGGATGGATTGCTCCCGCGACCATTCTGGCATGCACCTCATGATAACCACCCTCACAATAATCACCCCCACAATAATAAACTTCATAAACATTTCCCTCACAAAAACTGCCATCACAAAAATTTCCCTCACAAAAACTGCCCACCGAGGAATACCCCTCCAAGGTACCCTCGAGATCCCGAAATCAATGGCATCTGGAGAGATGATGTTGAAGATGTCTATATTGTCCTAGGGAAAGAGAAACAGGCGAAAGAGATTGGTCATCTTACCCGGTCCGGACGCCCCTATCAAAACCAAACAGTCGTTCCAACAACGAGCGACCAGTTTGTCCCGAACGAGGGCACTCAACCAAAAGCTCCCGTGAATTTGATCCTCAAACAGCTGCAGAAGGCAAAAGCTGAAACTTCAATTTGGCAACTGATTTCCACGTCCTTCGACCATCGACAAGGTCTACGACAAGCCTTGAGAAATCTGACCGTGCCCTCTACCTCCTCCCCGGAAGAAGTGGTGGCACACATGACAAGGGACGTCCCTGATCTGAGCAACCCGATCATCTTCTCTGATGAAGACATCCCTCCCTTCGGAGCCAACCACAACCTGGCCCTGTACATCACAGTACAATGCCTCAAAAAGAATGTGCATATGGTCCTTGTGGATGACGGATCCGCGGTGAATGTCAGTCCCCTCAAAACGGCTCACAAACTGGGTATCAAAGAAGCTGATTTGGTCCCAACAAATCAAGGAGTACGCGCTTATGATGGCACTCGTCGTAAGGTCGCAGGGCTCATCACTCTGACCGTCACGACCGGACCACTGGAAAGGCAAACCAGTTTTCAGGTAGTCGGTATTAACGCCTCCTTCAATATGCTTCTGGGACGTCCCTGGATTCACGCCGTCAAAGCGGTTACTTCTACCCTTCATCAGAAAATCAGGGTCCCCTTCAACGGGAAAATGATTACGATTCTTGCTTCCCCGATCAAAGCCGCCATGAAAAAGGGAATAGCCTCCCAGGCCATTGAGGAGGATGACAACGAGATGCGGAGATTTCAAGCTGTGAATGCCCTAACTGATAAATCAACACCCTTTGATTGTGACACATTTGCTAACCTCAAAGTCAACCGCATTCTGATGCGCCAGGGTTATTTCCCGGGTTTACCCCTCAACCCGCTGAAGAGCGCCTTACCTCCCTTGAAACAGGCTAAGGTCCCCAACATCCCCTTCGGGCTGGGCTATGAACCTACCAGTGATGATATCCAGGATTTGAACCTCCTAGTTCGGAAGCGCAAGAAGCACGGAGTTATCCTCCATCCCTATCATTTTACCCTCAATGGATAATTTGTTCCCGAGGGAGAGTCCGAACTATACTATGGCTTCCCTGAGCCGATCTATGACTCTGTGGCCAAGGTCAAACAATCGGGTGTAGAAGTCTTCCAGGACTGCTACTTCATCCCCAACAACACCGAAGCTGCATCAACCGAGTCCAGGTCGTCCCCATGCCTCGACGGACAAGTTTTCACTCTCCTATTCGGAGATGATAACATCAAGCACCTCGACTATGAGGACATCATCCACATCGCCCTGAAGGACAACCAATTTGACCCAACCGCCTTAATCTCTGATACTGACCCGGAGAAAGCTACACAAGGCTGGAGGAAGACCGTCAAGTGGACCGATCGCCAAGGCCGTATTCTCAAGATCACAACTGAAGAAGTGGTGTGACCATTATTTGAGCGTATTTAGTCCCCGAATTCGCCTGGTTCCCATGCTTTTTAGTGCATATTTAGGTCATTTATTGTCTTTAGTCCTTTGTTTTGCATATTCTTTGAGGTTTTGATCCTTTGGTAGGAAAGGAGAGCAAACCTTGTATTTTCATGGCAAAATGGAGCTAAATTGATTGAATTCAATGACCAAGCATCAAAGAGAAGACAAGACTAGAAGGCCTTTGTACATATTGTAGTAGATAGGCAATCATGAGAAAAGATCCTTGCATCTCCGATGAAATCCCCAAGGATTATATGAAGAAGAAGGAAGAAAAGAAGAAGGGAAGAAGCTGACTAAGAATCCGAGCGGATTGCCCCTTGGACGCCCGTCCAAGACAAGGAATCCGAGGGTCTTCTTCAGAGGGACGCTCGTCCTAAAGACCCACAATCCGGCCGTCCAGCCATTGAATCCGCTCGTCCAAAAGCCAGACAATCCGCTCATCCCGTGCCCTGGACGCTCGGATTGTGTTACATATATTCCGTTTTCTTCTTGTTCTATGAAGGATGCGCGTACCTCGGAAAGACTAGCAAAAAGGAGACTCGCATATTTTTCTGAGAGGAGCGATTCCTCAAGGACTTAATCGTCATTTAAGCCCATAGTAAACCCTAATTTGTGTACCTAATCCCCACTATAAATACCCCATTAGTCTAATTAGATAATCATGTTCTTCTTATCAATCTTTAGTGTAGTTTATAACATTCTAATCTCTCTTTAATCTTGTAATCAACTTTTAATCAAGTCTTAATACAAATCTCATTTCCTTAATCTCTCTTTTGTTCATCTTTCATTTTGGGTAATTGAAGATTATTTGGGTTATTATTGGGAGATTGACAACCTTCCAATCAATCATCAAGTACTTCTATTATTCTTTGCTTTATTATTGGAATCATTAGTAGGTATAATTCTCTTAATCCCTTTTTAATTATTGTTAATCATCTTCATTTATTCATCATGTTTTACTTTGTTGGTATGATTGACAACCTTGCTAGCATGTTCAACATGATAATGAGTGAGTAGTTTCCTTAACTAGGGTTAATGGGTAATTAGGGGAAACCAACATGGGGGATGATTCATGCTTAATTTAATATGTTTTCATAGTTTATTTGCTTGTTTGTTGTGATCTCAACTTATGCACATGTTATGTTTGATGAATTGCGAGCCTATGAATCCTTGCATTTTTTACCCATCACTTACCTTTTCAATGAGACTTGTAAGACATAAACCAACTCGAGTCTCATTAGACCATGCATATAGTTGAGTAGGGAAGATTAAGTCGACTTGTAGGTGTTGTACAATCTAATCGATTTGGCTCCGGGACCCAAACTTTCCTAGGATTTTAAGATATAAACCAACTCGATCCATCACAACAATAATTGCTTGCTTATAATTTGAGAATATGTTTGTATGATCAATTCCCATGAATCCCCTATGACCCCATGACACCCTAGTGCCTTTTATCAATTGTTTACATCTCTTTTTAATCATCTTGCTTGTTTACTTTCATTGCTATTTAGTTTAGTGATCTTCTATTCCAACCCCAAATTATGACACCCCTATACACCGCTACTTGCAATTGAAAATCTCACTTCAATACACGTCCCTTGGGATCCGACCTTTACTTGCCTCTTTACTAATATTAGAGTTGGTTGTGGAGTTATAAATATTGTTTTGGTCTAGGTGCACCCAACGACAAGTACCGAAAACTAAACCTCTCAAGAGGGCTCGACCAAAAATGGCGCCGTTGCCGGGGATGGTGTTAACTTGATTTAGATTTTCTTAGATTGTTATTAGTTGTGTCTTTCTTTTCCTTGGGGAATTAAAACTCCTCAAGGTTTGTTCTAATTATTTTCAAGTTGTTTGATATTTTGCATGTCTAGAAGATCACAAGGTAACTTGTTACCCTTTGATCACGAAATTAAAAGAACTTTGACAAACAATAGAAGACTTGCTAGAGGTACTTTGAGAGGTATTGGTGACGTTGTAGATATTTAACCAAACGCTATTGAGTTCGTCAACCCTTTTGCAAGAGAAGGTGAGGAGAACCCAACACAAAATAAACCCACAATGCCTAAATTTTCATCACATTCCGTACCAACCGAGGAGAACCTACCCAATGGTACTCCCACACCACAACACTTAACCGTAAATTTCATTGCCAAATCCGCATTTATCCAATTAGTTAAAAGAAGCCAATTTGGGGGGATGCCTAGTGAAGACCCTCACTCTCACATGGAGACTTTTTTTTACTATTGTGATGCAATTTCTCAAACCGGTGTAACTCAAGACGAAATTCGATGGGTCTTATTTCCATTTTCTCTAATTGGCACCGCAAAACAATGGTTGAAAGGCCTTGATAAGGCTACTCTCGGAATTGACTCTTAGAAGAAATTGGCTCTAGCTTTCTACAAAAAGTTCTACCCACCGGAAAAGACTAACATGCTAAGAGCTCAAATTACGGGCTTTAAGCAAAGAGATGAAGAATCTTTGTGTGAAGCTTGGGAGCGATTCGAGGGAATTTGTCGCTCATGTCCTCATCATGGACTTAGCGAGTGGTTCTTGGTACAACAATATTTGAATGGTCTTTATGAAGACTCAAGAAACATTCTCAACATGGGTTCAAATGGTATGTTCACCGAAGTTTACGATAATCAAACTTGGAACAAGATTGAGGAAATGGCGGTCCATAATTCACAATATAGTAGACCTCGCAAGGCTACTAGAGGAGGAAAGCATGAAGTGGACTCTAATACTCAATTGGGGGCTAAACTTAGTGCTCACATTGATACCATCAATTTGAAGTTCGAAAAAGCTATGGCTAGACTTGAAGAAGCCTCAAAATCAACAAAGCAACATGTTAATGCCATGACGGCATATTCATCAATCCCAAGCGGGATATGTGAGAATTGTGGAACTTTGGGACATGACCAAAGTGAATGTAGGGGAACAAATGAACAAGTGAATGCTTTTCAAGCATACAAGAGTGGTACCCCTTATTCAAATTATTACAATGAAAACACCAAATTCCACCCAAATCTCTCATACAAAAGCCAAAATGTTCAAAACCCTCAACCAACATACACCTCACCTCCCATGAGAAACCAAAATCAAATACCCTTTTACAACCAAAACCAAGGTTACCAAAACCAAACTCCATACAATCAACAAAATGACCAAGGTTTTGATGTCCAAAAAGCGGTCCTCCAAATGCAAAAGAATCAAAAAGAGTTTTTCACTCAAATGTAAAAGGATAGTCAAGCAAAGGAAATCACCATCAACAACATCCTAGCCCACACCAAAATGTTGGAAACCCAATTGACTCAACTAGCATCTTCAAGTTCTCAAAGACAAAAGGGGCAATTACCACCTCAAAGTAATCCCCCAAGACATGAAACGGTTAGTGTCATTCACTTGAGGAGTGGTATGAGGTATGAAGCACCAAAGAAGCAAGTTGAGGATGAAGTTGTGGAAGCTAGTGACAAAGAAGAAGTTGTGCAAAACTCCAAGGATGGAGAACCATCAAAAGAAGAAGTTTCAAAGAAAAGTGAAGACAAGGCCAAGGAGAAGGAACCCATTGTGATTAGACTTCCTTTTCCAAGTCGTCAAGCTAAGCCTAAATTTGATGACCAACTTGGAAAATTTATGGAAATTGTGAAGAATTTGGAAGTCTCGATTCCTTTTACGGAATTAATCAATCACGTGCCGGCCTATGCAAAGTACATGAAGGACATCCTTATGAAAAAGAAGTCAATCTGGAAGCTTGAGACTATCGCCTTCACTAAGGTGAGTAGTGCAATCCTTCAAGGGAGTTCACCTCCGAAACTTAAAGATCTGGGAAGCTTCTCAATACCGTGTACCATTGGCGACACAACGATCAACAAAGCCCTATGTAATATAGGGGCTAGCGTGAGTGTTATGCCGTATTCGGTGAGTAAAAGGTTAGGGATGGGAGAACTTAAATGTACCAATATCACACTCCAAATGGCCGATAGATCGACGAAAACACCATTAGGGATATGGGAAGATGTTCCCGTAAGAGTTGGGAAATTTTTCATCCCGGTGGACTTTGTCATTGTTGACATAGAAGAAGACTCCAATATTCCAAAAATTCTAGGGAGACCTTTCTTGCACACCGTGGGTGCGGTGATAGATGTGAAGCATGGAGAGCTCACACTAGAGGTGGGAGATGAGAGCATAACTTTTAATCTTGACAAGACCATGAGAGCTCCCCGTTTGCATGAACCATGTTTTATGGTTGATCATTATAGCCGGAAGGATGATAGGAAGAAGTCGGAATTTCAATGGAAAATGAAAGTTGATAATGCTCCATCAAAAGAGCAAGTGAATAGCAACAAAGAGAGCTTGAAAAGCTCACCCATGACAAGTGAAGAGGATGGCCTCATTGTCCAAATCAAGAAAGGAGGAGAGTTGTCTCTATCAACTCAAGAGATTTTTAATGACCAAGTAGACGAAGTTTGTGGTCTTTGGGACGATGAGTTTGAAGGGATTTTTAATCCCTACATTGGTAATGCTATCGATCAAGACCAACATGAAGGACAACAAGTGCAAAGATCTATTGAGGATCTTTGTCATGATAATGAACAAGCTTTTGACTACTTCTTCAAGGTGTTGAGTAACATCAACAACACCTTGGCCATGCCCCCATGACATCTCACTAAGGATGAGAGTTTGGTCGAGTCCTCTCCAAACCACCATTTGTAAATATTTCGAACTCCCTAACTTGCATTTTAATTCTTACATTGCATTTTTGTCATTTATGGATTTTTGTGCCTTGATAAAGATATTCATCATTTTTGAGAGAAGTGAGGGAGGGACTAATGATTTTATTGATGTGTAGTGCTTTAACTTAGTGTGGGGATAGAAATTACCTAGGCTATTCATGCCTTTGTAGTGCCCCTACAATGAAGAACACGGGATGTGAAGAATGAAAATGACACGGGATATGCAAGTGCACGGATGGACCTGAATCCGGGTAGACCAGGAGGAATCCGAGCGGCTTAAAGAGTAATCCGCTCGTCTTACAGGTATCCGAGTGTCTGTAAAGGAATCCGTCCGTCTAAATAAGCTGCAAAAATCAAAAATCTGGTCTGTAAGAGAATCCGAGCGTCCCAGCTGAGAAGACTATCGTCTGAAACTGGCCGCTCGTCTTTGTAGAAAGACGCTCGTCTTTTTGCCAGTGTAGATTAAGAAAAGTTCTTGTAAGAGAATCCGCTCATCTTTGAGGAAAGCCGCTCGTCCCACATTTAGAATCCGCTCTTCATCTTTGAAAGACGCTCGTCTTTAGGCGAGTTTTCCTGAAGCCAATTTGAGCAGAATCCGAGAGTCCCGACAGGAATCCGTTCGTCTTCCCCTATTATTTTGAATTTTTCAGGTGTTTTAATATACCTTCCCACAGTCATTTCATTCATTCATTCATTCAAACACTACCCATAAACCCCAAAACCCTCATCCTCTCCATCACCAAAAACAAGATTTCCTCAACCAAATTCAACAAAATCAAATTCAAACTTCCTCAAAACAACAATTAATCACTCCTTTTGCAATAATAATTGATTCAAGCACCAAAATCTTCAACCTTTGAGTCGATTTTTGAAATACAAAGAAAAATCCTTTCATATTAAATCGATTTGGGTATAATTAGAAATTGAAGATTCTCAATCTTTTCTTTGTGTAATCGACAATGGCAAGAACAAAAGGAGCAACAAAGGCACTCAAAGCAAAGACACTTTCGAAAAGGCAACAAAGCCTTCAAGCAAGGAAAGCTTCAATGGCTATGGTGGTTTCTAATGCAAACTTGGAAGTTCAACAACAACAACAAGATCCTCCCTTGGAAGCAACAACAACTCCGGAAATCGCTCAATTATCCAACTATCCGGAGGTAATTTTCATTTCCAACTCCCATAGGGATACATTTGCCAAGTATGCTAATAAAGCCATTTTTCCCACCAAATTCATTTGTGAAGATGTCTTGAACAAATTGGGTGTCCTTGAATAAATAAAAGCCTTCTTTGAAGCCATGGGTTTGGGTAAATTGTTCACCACAAGAGAATTGACATACCCCTCCCTTACCTTGGAATTCTTAAGTTCATTGAAAGTGACTAAGGTAGAGACTAGAGAATACATCGAGTTTCGTCTTGCGAATGTGAATAGGCGCATCACCTTTGATTTTTTGGGTAAGATATTAGGCCTTAGTGATACACCATATTATCACAAGATGCCCGAAAAGTATGACCCCGCTCCTCTTTGGGAGGCAATTTCCGGGAAGAAATTTGTGAGCTTTCATGCTTGTCGCGCTCTATTAGTCCACCATCCGGGCATTAGAGTGTGGCACAAGGTCATTGGGAATACTATAATAGCAACTAAAGGCACTAATCACTTTACCAAGCTCGATTGTGTTCTACTTGAGTCGGCCTTAAACGTAGGAAGGAAATTCACTAAGCCCTACAATGCTCTAAGGCTTTTGATGGAAAGATGGCTTAATGTCGATTGTGGTAAGGAAGGCACCGCTCATATTGTAAATGGAGGTCTAGTTACTCTCTTGGCCAAGCACTTTGATCCAAATTTCAACAAGGATAATACCTATGTGGCGATCAAAGGGGGTCATCTCATTGACATGGATGCCATGATTAACAAGTATAAATGGGTCAACCATAATTCTCTTGACACCAACTATGGGTGGCTAACCAATGATGCCAGATCCTTCACGTTGCCTTCCAAGATATGTCGATTGAGTGCCCACCGAACAAACTGTTGGAGCTGTGTCCTCCAGTTAGTGCGGATAACGTTATTACACATACACTTGTACGGACAAGTGGGAGCTTGTTGGGGCTGGTGTCCTCTACAGTTAGTGCAATAACATTTAAATCTCTAAAAGGATCAAAGGGTATACTTTTGTATTATTATCAGTTGGTCCACGTTTATCAATAACGGTTGGCTTGCTAGATAAGTTTGACGTTATTGTCATACAGATGGCGGTGATCAACTGGTCCCTAAAAGTCACACCTATAGGATACGTTTGAGAGATGTGACGGTATGAAAATACAGTCATGTTGATGCCTAATATGACTAAGCAGTTAGTCGGAGTTATTGACTAATAATTAGTCAAACGCGATGTTGAGATATTTTATTTAATACGGATTAAATAATAATGGCTAAGGCGAATTAAGCAGTTAATTCGTAAATTAAATATAAACGATTATATTTGATTAATGTATATTGAATAAATTAATTATACAATATTGTCATTATCGGACATGTATTATTATATCGACTAATTCATGTTACTAGACGATATTTTAATAACCGATAACCGATGACGATTTATAATAAAATCGCGTCATATACATTCAGCATTTTCGAGTCGGACCACGAGTTAAAATAAAGAGGAAGTGAAAGCCCACTTCCCTATGGGGTACTCGGTTTGGCCGAACCAAGAGAACAAAAGGAGAGCTTTCTCTCCTTTTGTAACCTAATTCATTTTGAAAGAAAAATTAGGGTTTTTGAGAACATTTTTCTCTCAATAACCTAGATCTCACATCTAGCAAAACTCACACAAAACTCTCTCAATATTGCAAGGCAATTAGAGAGTACATTCTAGCACAAGGGCATAGTCTCAGACGGTCTTGGGTGCATCGATTAGGAGGAAATCTACGTTGATTTCTATCTTAGGCCGAATTCTCTAGGACCCGAGGTTAATTCTTATGCTTTATCGTTTTCTCTTGTAATTTTGTTTTATGACAATTATCACATGTAAAATTTGCGTTATAGTCCTAAATTTTAAGGGTTTTATACGGATATTACCCCACAAGTGGTATCAGAGCGAGGCCACGTAAATTTTTCTTTGTGATTTTCATCAAACGAATTCGTATCGATAAATTTGTGCATTGAAAACCATGCGGCAGCAGCTATTTTTTTTTGCCTCGGCAGATTATTTTTTTTTTGGGCTGCTGCGTTTTTTTTGTCTTGGAAACCGTGCTATACGGTTTATGTATGATCAGACGATCTTTTGTTATCGATTTATTCTTTGCATATTGTTATTTTAAACGATAATTATTGCAATATGTTAAAGTTATATCAATTGTAGTTTCAATTCTATACGGATTAGTTTATTTGCAATTGGTTTTATCAAATCGATTTTTTGTTTGGGACTGTTGTAGTCTCGGTTTTGCTGCTGGAAAATAAAAAGAAAAAAAAAATTTGCTGTTTTAGTCACGGTTCAACCGTGAAAAAGAAAAAAAAATTCGTGTTTTTTTTTCCGGCCATGTTTTATGCATAATACGGATTTTATGCATTCGCTTGATAGTGAAACGGTTCACTCACGTACCATTTAGTTATTTTAAAGAGATTTTAAAGTAACGGATTGTAATGAATTAAAATTAAGTTGATTAAAGCGGTTTTGTCACATAATTTTAATTATCATTGGTGGTGTGGATAAATTTTACATAATTACGGAATTATGTCACGAATAATTTTTATTTTAGTTGATGCATTTTTATTTATCGTTACTGTCGAATGCTTTGAATGTTTAAATTGCGTATTTAATTTTTACAAATGGTTGTAACTTAGTGTGGCCTTAGTAGAACGTGAGTTCGTCAAGATCTAAAACGTGAAATGCAACACAAAAATATACCAAACAACCAATAAAAGGCACCTGCGCAAGACAAGATTCCCTCGCAGCCAGGTCACCAGTAAGTGCTCTCCACCGGTTGACCATCCGCCACAGAGCCTGATGACTAATGGTTGACACCTACAACCAAAAAAGCCTTTCAACAATGCAAAACGGAAGGCAAAATACAAACAAAAAGGAGGGTTCAAACAAGAAACTCACCCTCAAAACTGTCAACCTCCACTCCATGCGAGTGTCAGTCACCTCTGGAGGCGCAGGATCTGGCAGACGTAGCTGTAACTCCTCCCCACCCGGCCCCTGGAAAGTGGTATGTGTCGGGAAAGCTGGGGGCTGGGTCCTCATGAGCGCGTCAACACCCTAAAACGGGAAGCCGCGTCGAAGGTAATAAACCCTTCCACCAAAAAGCAAAAGGAGACAATAAAACGAAGAACAGAGGAAAACGCACCTCAATCGGGTACCAAGCAAGCCTTGACAAACATAAAGTGTCGTAGTTGACCTCCCGTAACAACAGCTCCTCACCTCCACGGACGTGAAGGTGCTTCTCAACCTCATCGGTTGTCGACCCCTGGAACAACACCATATGCAGATCGACCGGCACCACAAAGGTCTCACTGAAACACTGACGAGCCAAACGATCGCCAAGGTACCAAACCTGCTCGATCGCTGTCTCGAGATACAAGCGCTGGCAACTGCGAGGTCTCAGACGCTCCCTGACAGCGGCCGGTACGCCCGTGTAGTGCTCCGAAGGCCACCCGACAAACTCCACTCATGGCAAGGCTAATCAACTAACTAGGGGCTCTTTAGGCTGCCTAGTCATCCTATTTCTATCCATTTCTACAAAACAAAAGAGATAAGAAACAACGACTTACATCACCAACTCGGAGAGCGTTCATTCGACGCCTGCAGTCCTCGTAAGTCGACTTCTTTCGAGCCACCGTCCAACCCCTCACAGGAAGGTAAACCGAAGGCACGTCACCCGTCACAAAGTAAGCAAACAGCCAAGCCTGTAACAAAACACAGCAACCACAAATCAGCCAATTTTTCAAAAATTTCCTAAACTAAAAAATCTATCAAAAAATCAAAAATCAAAACAAAAAAACCACAAAGCGCTCGTACCTCCAAGATGAGGCCAGGACCAACCAAAGCGGGAGAACTCCCATTCCCCATCACCTCCGGACGAACCGCAGCTTGCAAGTAACGGGTCAAACTCACCAAAGCCGACGTCACCCAGTCGTACTGACCTAAAGCGTCTAGGTCAGCAAGCAGAGGAAGTACGTTGGTTGACAAGCGCTCACCCTTGTCACCAAAGTACGTGGTACCCAAGAAGTACCAAAACCACAACCGCGCCTCCTGCGTGTCAGCTCTACCCTCAGCCTCCGGACTCGCTAACGGCGCCAGAACAAAGCCAGCCACTCTCCCCCTTAAGTGGTCCCTCACATAGGAGTTCACTATCAGGAAAGGAATGATGTCAGTTGGCGCAGGCAAAACATTGCCAATCAAACCCGTGACCACGGCAGAAGACACTCTCTCCGGCATCTCCGGGAATTGAACAGGCGTCTCGCCACAAGTAAGGCCCGATATCATGGCAAAGTCCTCCATGGTGACACCGACCTCCCCAAACTCCATGTGGAACGACGATGTCGTGTCCCAGTAACGGTCCAAAATGGCGGGAATCAAACACAGGTTCGACCTAATTCAAGCCCTGTGAATCTCGCGCTAGGCAGCCACCAACGGCCCCAAAGCCGACCTCTCTATCAATGCCTTCAAACCGGCCCGGAGAACGTCGTAGAAACCCATGCAAGACGAGAAGCCAGAGAAAGTCCTCATGGTGGCAATCTCTTGAAATTGGCAAACAACATCCGAACACCTATTCAGGTCTGAAACAACAACAAAAAAAAAAGCAAAAAAAGAGGGCTAACAAAGCAGCAGACTCACCAAGCCCTCGTGTGCACGGTAGGAGATGTGAGTGTCTAACAGCAACAACAACTGGCTACCGTCAAAGCCCTCGGCCCAAGAAGGTATCGCCCGCAGGTTCAACACCCTACGGGGATATAACCCATCTACCCTCCCAGCTCTCGACGTAGACGTCATCCGCCTCCGTCTCCACTCTCTGCCTCTTCGCCCCGCGAGACTACACGGGGCAAGGAGGATCCCTCTCAATGACCTGTGCAACGTTCTGGAGCCTCTGTCTAGGAACCCGAGGACCCCTCCTCACAGTACTAACCCACCTCCCGGAGGTACCGGCCTCAGACCCCGTATGAGTCCTCCCACCACCAACAGTGTAACACCCCGTAAATTTGAAGACCTTTATTATATTTTAAAAGTAATATTTTAATCTATTTTAATTTAATATTAATTTATTTGAAATAAAATTTATTTGATAAAATATAATCTTATTTTATTTTGAAGAAATGTAATTATTTTTGATAGTTTAGAAATGTTTAAAAGTGATTTAAACTATATTTAAACCTTTTCCTTTGATAAAATAGATTTCGGATAAAAGTCGTAAAATTGGGATTTTCCCATTTCTTACGGTCGTTGGGTAAACGAGTTTGGATATTGGGCATATGAGTACTTAATCTTTTAGTAAAATCGTGTTTAAGAACTTTAATATTCTCGGAAATCGTGTTCGACGAATATTTCTAATTACCGTCGAAGCAAACCCCAAAACGTAAACAAATGACCCATCTCCCCATGCCTTTTGGCTGGCCAGCTACCCTCCATTGTCACCTCTTTCAATTTTCATTTCCTCCATAATTCACTCTCTCTCTTCCTTTCACCAAACACCAAATTTATCTCAAAAATTCTCCTTATAATCCCTAAATCCACCATAAATCCTTCATTTCTCCACCAAATCTCAAAAAAATTATATATTTGTAATCCTCTCTTCAATCATCACCTACTAGTAAGTTTTATTTTCATTTCCCCCAATTTTGTTTTAAGACTCATCTTTTAGGGTTTTCGAATTTAAGCTTAATAATTGTGTTTTTGTTGTTCTTATAGGTGAAAAATATGAAGATGAGTTAGGAGACTCATATATTGTGGAAGATGATGCATAATTTTGGGTTTTAGAAGCTTTCTCAAGTTATTACTTGTCTCTTTGCTAGCTTAAGGTAACTATTCCGAGTTACTCGACGATTTAATGTCACATTAGTAGTTGTATTTGTTGTTTGTTGTTGTTTGTTGTCGTTTATTGTTGTTTGTTGTTGTTTGTTGTTGTTTGAGACGATCTTGTTGATAAATGAATGAATGGAGTAAGATGAGTATGCTTATGTTTAATTTATGTTACCCATTTGTATATTATTGTTTGGAACAAATTTGGATGAGGAATTATGTGTTGTGACAAGTCCGTGTTTTGGCTGGAACGCCACGACCGGACGAGACGGTTTCCAATGCTTCCAAAAATATGACAGATTGAACGGCATCGAAAAATTAGGTGGTTTAGCCACTTGAATCACTCAATTCGAAGTCCGTATGAGTAAATGGCGTCGTTTTATCGATTATAAATTTATAGAAAAGTTTACCCTTGTGTGAGACGGTTATTTATGCCATTTTATTATGCGAGAATTTTGTGGAATTAGTTATTTTGTAAGTTGGAATGTTTTCTTTATGTTGATAGTGTTCACATGATAGAAATTGGAATATTGCATGAGAATGATATTGTAATGAATGTTATGATTTGGGCCAAAATGGGCCAAGACTCAGAGCTGGGCCAGTTTGACCGAATGAGTTTGGTCAAACTAGGTTTAAACCGGTCAGCCTCGATTTGACCAATGACCCGTCGCGGGACTCGGGTCGTGGGTTTGTCTTTGAGGTGAGATTGGTTGTTATTGGATGTTTTACGTTATGCCTTGATATTTGTAATTATCATTTCATATGTTGGTTGTTGGATGCTTTGGATGCCTTATGCTTGAGTCTTGTTGCCTCTTTGCCATTTTAGCTTGTTCTTGTTGGAATATGTGTCCTCCGACAATAATGCGATCACAACTGTTGATCATGATGATCACATGTTTAAGTCTCATTTTAAAGAATACAATTGGGAAGTAATATTTTACTGTCAACTGGTCCACACATATCGGTAATGATTGGCTTACTAGAGTTTGACATTACTGTTGTGCGACGGTGGTGATCAGTTGATCCCCTTAGGTCATACCTAAAGGGTAACACTCTTAATTAATCATTTAATTGATCGTATGACGATACGAGTTAATTAAATTACTTAAAATTGACGGACGATTTTGGAAGTAATATTTACGTGTCTCATTGAAATTTGATTAAATGAGATACGGTCTAAGTAATCAAATTGTTTTAATTACTTAGATGAAATTATTGTGTAAGGAAACAATTACATTTGAATGAATAAATTAATTAAAAATACAAGATGTTGCGATTTATAATTGGTAAAATATTTTGGTACAAGTAATTATGAATTACTAAGTCGATTTTTGTATATGACGTATTTTTATTAATGCGTTGATTTTTAATATGTTAAAAATACATAACAATTTTATGTGACATGTGACATATGACAAATTGACAATTTGATAAAGATAAAATGGAGTCCATTTTATCAATGTAAACCGAAATTAAGGGGAGTATTAGGAACATATTGTGTTGATTATGTTAGTGGTAAACATAATCATTTCCTTCTAGACCTAGCCATGCAACCCTACTTGCTCTTGTAAAGACCACCTTGTGCATGCATTGGCCCTCTTTCCTTCCCCATTCCACCCGGTTTTTGAGAGGAGAAAACCATGGGTTTTTCTCCTCATTTTTACTTAATATACACTACCTAAAACTTTCTAGTGTATTATTCATTCATTCATCTAAAAATAAGAATTTTAGAAAGATAAAATCTTCCTTCTCCTCCCTCTCTCTTAACCGAAATAATAGAGAGATCAAATAAGATTTTGGGTCAATTTTTACACAAAATTAATATTGTTCTAGTAATAATAATATTAATTTTATAAATGTGTTATCTTGGGTATAAAACCTTGGGAGGGATTCTTTTCTTGAATCCTTGTATATCCAATTAAGGAGAGCTCAAGAACAAGAGAGTAGGAGAACTCTCTTGTGCCCTTTGATCCGAAATATCAATGTAAGAATGAACATTTCTTCCTTATTTTACTTATAGTTTGCATGCATAAGATCATCTTTTAATTTTATGACTAAATTAAAATTATAACATTATGAATATGTTGAATATGTTGAGTATAGATTTCTAACATTTCTTCCGAGTTATACGATTAACATATAAAACTTGTAAATTTGTGTTATTATGATATATCACGAAATAAATTTATGCATGTTAAAGTTTCTGGTCCTAAAATGTTTTTAGGATATTTTGGTTAATTTATGGATTTTTATTGTTCATCTTATATAATAATGGCATTAAAAATATGATTTTATGATTAAAATGTCATTTTCGGACTAAAATTAGCTAAACTTTGTATTTTCCATTGATTTTTGGATATGTTATCACATGTTTTATCTTTAGGTGACCTATAAATGTTCAGAATTATTGGAGTTTTTATGCTCCAAATATGGATTTTTCATGACAAAAATCGATTTTAGAAGAAAAATAGGTTAATATGAGATAAATTTCGAATCTGATCATAGAAATTTAGTATGTTGTCAAATGCAATTTTACAAAATGTGTGTACAATAATAGGCTATATTGAAGTCTTTATGCATGATTTATGATTTTTTGATGAAAAATAGCATAAATAGTGGCTTAATTAGTGAATAATTGCTAAAACATACTCCATGACTAAGGAAAAACGTCACATGTTGCATTTTATTATCTTTTTCAGATCTAAAATTGAAAAGTTGATGAATATAATTTTTCTCATGTTTTTATGATTATTATTGATAAATCTGATAAACTGCAACATAGTTTTTCCGATAATTTTACGAAATTTTAACCTAAGTATTTGAACATTATGAGTGTCCTGGTATTTTTCCAGAATGTTCATAAGTTTAAATTTTGAATTTTGAATTTATTTGGAATTTTTGTGATTTATTTGAAGTTTATAGCATTTTATTGTAATTTTGGGTCCATTAATGAACAATTTTAAGAAATATGAGTTAATTATGGTCAAATAGTTAGTGGAGACTAATTTTGAGTCCTAAGAAGGTTAGGGTAATTAACTTGTGCATAAATATGAATTTATGTATTTTATTGTGATTTTAAAAGGTTGAATCACGCAAATCCGTAAAAACCGTTTAATATACGATATTGGATACTTAAAGGCGATTTAGCATAAAATTGGGCATGTTCATACATATTATAATGCTGCATTTTTATTATGATTGTCATAATTTTATTTTATATAATTTTTGAATTATGTAATTTTACTTAGTATGGCCTTAGTTTTTAATTGGTATTACCCGAAATGTATGGGAATATTGATTCGGTTGTAATTTATTGTGATCACGTATCACCGTTTTGTAATTTAATAGATTTATTTTATTTTAATTACAAATGTATAATAGGAAGTTATGTAATTTGTTATGTAATTTAATTATTCCGAAGTTCCTTGAAGACGGTGTCATTCAAGAAGGCGATACATAAAGACGGTGTTACCTCGAGATGCATGCCAAGAACCGAAGTTCAAGGGACCAATGGAGTTGGTTTCCGAATATGTAATAGTTAATTAGATTTTCTATTTTAGGAAGGCCATACTAGGATTTTTTTATGTTTTGCATTTTATTTATATGTTGCATGCATCGCTAAATCGCCATAACTAAAACATGCATTATCATTTAATCGAGTATATCGACCGTGTCAATTAGAATTATCGTAGTTCACCGCTTTAGTTCACTTAAAACGTGATAGATAATAAATTGACATGACCTCTCGCTAAAAATAAACAATTGAGACATAGCCTTACCAAAAGTAGAAACCATGAAAATCTATTTCGCGAGGGAGTGCACTCGGCCGGTACAAACCTTGTTACGTAGGGGAAGTGGGTGATAAATGTCTATCCACCGAATTCGTGTTGATGAGGGTTTCATCGGCCATCCCGTGCCCAAGTTAATGTGAATTTGGATCATTGACACGTTTATTCGATATTTGGATTGACCGCAACGGAAGTATTCGTGACCGTAGTCGCATGTGTTCCGGGCTATAGATAAACATTAGAGTAATTTTATCGACCAAGAGTTCTAAAAGTAGAATCGATTAAAAGTTAATCCACCGAGTTATATTAATAAGGGTTCCATCGGCTATCCCGTGCCTAAGTTGATATGAATTTGGGTCTTGGAATCATTTATCTAAGTTGGGTAGAGGTCACTAGATAAATGCCATAAAACTTGTTTAAATTATTTTTACGAGTATTATTTTGAAAACGACATATGATTTTATTCCTTCTATATTTTGTTTTGTAGACCGCTCTTATTTCTCATAACAAATGGCAAATCCAAACACCAATGCCACGCCTCTCACTAATACTACATGGCTCCGATCCTTCATGGATCGATGTAAACTTGAAAAGAATGGGTCAAATTTCTCCGATTGGGATGCCCAACTCAAATTAGCCGCGCAAGGTGACGACAAGCTTCGTTACCTCACCGAGGCCTCTCCACTCGAACCTAACACTAGGTCGACCGCCGCCACTAGGGAAGCATATGAGGCTTACCATAAGGAGTCCGCCGCAATGAAAAATGTGTTGATCTTTGCGATGGAGGCGGATCTCCAAAGGAGAGCCTTTAAAATGGGCACCGCTAATGAAATCTACTCCAAGCTTGTGACAATGTTTTCAGAAACTCCGCGAATCGTCCAATATGAGGCGGCCGCAGCATTCTTTGATCTCGACTTCAAAGAGGGCCAAAAGGTTAGCCCTCATGTTCTCAAATTAATGGAGCTAGTCGAGACCTTGAAAATTCAAAAAGTTGAAATCCCCAAAGAACTTGTTGTAGATAGGATTCTACACTCCTTATCCAAGGTCAAAGCGTATGTTCAATTCCGGGTGAATTTTAACATGCAAGACAAGGACGTGTCTCTTGAAGAGTTGCACAAGCTACTTGTGCAAGCCGAAAGAGACATGGGGTTAAATGTTAACCCACCTAAGGATGTGCTTAACATAAGCACCAAAAGCAAGGGAAAGTTCAAAAGGAATGGGAAGAAGAGTAAGAAGCAAGCTCCCACTTTCACCAAAGCTAAGACTTATGAAGCTAGCACCTCCAAGATCAAGAAGGGTCCTCTTGACAAATGCCATTATTGTAATGGTGTTGGACATTGGAAAAGAAATTGTTCCAAATACCTTGGTGATATTAAGGCTGGAAAGATCACTCCAGTAGGTAAATGACTATCCTTTCTTTTATGTTTCTATTTCAACTATGGTATTGTGATACAAAGTTGTGATAATGTATCCCCTTTTTATTGTAAATAGGGCCTCCACCAAGCAAGGACAAAGGAAAAGAAAAGCAAGCTTAAGAAACCATCGAGAAGCTAGGAATAGCTTCCATGAAGCTTCGCTTTTTATTGTCTTATTTTAATTATGTTTCGGATTTTAGAACCTTTTGATTTCCGTGTTCGACATGGAATTGTATTTTGGATAATGGTTGTATTTTGGATAATGGTGGCTTGGTTTGCAACCCAAGTCACCCGTTTTATCGTTTTTATCCTTGTTCTAAAATTCGTCTTTATCCGCTTGCTCATAGAAACATATGATCATTCACTTAAAGTGATCCAATAGACAACTATAATGATGGGATTCATTATATGTCCACAAGCTTAAGGCTTGTGTATGATCATTTATAAAGTGATATTGAGTTAACGAACTCTCTTAAAAGGAATGTTAATCACCAAGTACACTTACTAAAATCTAAAACAATTAGTCAACCTATGAGATAGTCCTCCTTGTACTTCAAAAATCATTATTTGTGTCTCATAAGCTATCTTTGAATCTCTAGTGTATTCATTCTAAAGATAGAGTGGGAGAAAAATGAGGACACAAAGAACACCAAGATAAATTTGTGTACTTGTGTAAATGAGATCTACGCAAGGGAGAATGATTTGAATGAAGGTATACCTTATTATATGGTATACACGAATAGATGAGATCAATGGTCTCGAATAGATCTACATGACAATAGAGACCAAGTGAAGTAATCAAAAGAATATGTTCTCAAGATAACTACACGAGGAGACCAAAAGAAAGTTTTGGAATAAGAATGACTAATATAAAGTCTTAACAAGAGTTTTTGACTAGTTTATGATAAACTTTGACCAATAGTTTCAACATTGATATTTACTTAAGAGCCTAAATGAATCAAAGTTGCAAGGATTGATATACCGATATCTTCAATTGCTAAGTATTAACCACGCTAATGTCATTACTTAACCTCATTATGAAAATGAAATGGTTAAACCTCCTTCCGAAAGGGGTATTTTGAAGGACGTGTATTAGATATTATTCATATTTAAATAATGACATTGCCACGCATCATTATAAAATGAATGAGTTGGAGATTAAAATCTCTTTCCATAAGGTTGAGATTGAAACCTTTTCAAAATAGGTATTTTGAAAGGATATGATAGGAACATATATGGTTTTATCTTAATAACTTTGCGAAGCAATATATATTTCAATTCTTGAAATGTTTCGATTGAGTAGTCAATTTCGAAACATGTGGAATTAAGTGGGAGTTTGGAAATTATCATGTGAAGACATGGAATTTAGTTGGAGCAATCATCTTGTAAAAATTTACAACTCACTACTCATTAAGAATGACGAGCTAATACTTTCTTTCACAAAGAAGTATTTGAGTTTTTCAATTCTGGATGAAAATGGACTATGATGAATCCAATTACATCAAGAGATGTTGGATAAGTATTGAGATATACACATCGAATCAACGAGAAATGTAGGTTATTCATGTAAATGAAAATGGAATTGCCATTAGCAATCATGGTCGTTCATTGAACCTAAGAATAGTTGATCTCATGATTATCAGTTACTAATGTTTCCGCCATTAGAGTAATCATGCACATGTCCAATAATGAATCATATGCATAAGAGCATGATGATTCATTGGCAAGCCATACAAGAAACGTCATGAATTCTCGAGGAGAATTCGATGAGCGATTTCAGTGTTTGACAGAATACTCTATTATGTGTCAAGAGATTGCACATATTAAAATTCGAATAACACGTAAGGATTTATGAAAATACTAAGCCTTTCAAGCTAAAAAGATAAATAAGAAGTTTGGAAAAGTACTTAGTTGAATAAGAAATTACTCAAAACTAATATTTTCTAAAATGCTAGGACTTGTGAGAAGTACTAGGCTAATCATCTTGACAATTGTTGCAAGACTCTACAAAACATATACCTAGTACATTGTGTGTGGGTGGAGTACTTGATCAGTACAAGTTATATCATTCACCACAAATTCGTTGGTTATGTGATAAACAACCAGAAAGTTCTTTCAAGATAAAGAACCCAGACCCAGGTTGGGAACCTATGTGTGTACTTGGTAAGGTTCATGCTATGAGAGATAACATGAATGTAAAGGAAAATGCGATTAAGAAGTTTTGAACACATGGACACATGGTATGTTAAACTTCTATTGTAATCAACTAGTGTTAATACACTTACGATATGCATCACAAGGTTGTAATACGTATTGACCACCTGAATGTGATGTTGACATTTGTCGTTTGAGTTATTATTAACTCACCTTATACTTTGTTATATCCAAACGGGTTGTAGAGACAGTTGAACCCCGTTAAAGTGAACACGGATTAGCGTTGTATTCGCCCATAGTTACTTACATTAGGTGACGTCTCGAAGTGACTAGAATGTGATGCGATTGATGGCAAGTTCAAGTGCCATAGAGTCATATGAGAATGACTAGTCGATCACATAGGCAGACTGTTAGGAACACTTTGTCGGGCCTTATGACCGCTTATTGAGTTCTGGCAAATTTATATAGCCTGGTCGTGGCGAGAGATACTATAGTATTCTAATGAGTCGATTCTTTTGACTAAAGACTGTTCACCTAAGATTGCACAGTTTCAGATTAACTTTGATTTGTGTTACTACGACCTTCGTAAATGGGGTCAAATGGGCATATTTTGGGTTATGATGGATGTGGCTAGTCGAAGGGAATGAGTGCGATAGGAATTGTCCATCCCTAGTTAGGGTTATAACAATATCTCAGGGCCACTCGAGGAGTAATGAACTGGAAATGCGTGGCCACGCTCGGAAGATATCTATGGTAGATAAATCTGGTCCATCAGTTATTCTCCAGATCGAGGAAACCACTCTCGATATGATCTCTTGCAAGTAGGACCTGAAAGACACCTTGCATTGAGTGGGAGATAGTAATAGCACAAGAGAATTGGTGACGCACACTTGTCGAGGACAAGTGGGAGATTGTTGGAATATGTGCCATCCGACAATAATGCGATCACAACTGTTGATCATGATGATCACATGTTTAAGTCTCATTTTAAAGAATACAATTGGGAAGTAATATTTTACTGTCAACTGATCCACACATATCGGTAATGATTGGCTGACTAGAGTTTGACATTACTGTCGTGCGACGGTGGTGATCAGTTGATCCCCTTAGGTCATACATAAAGGGTAACACTCTTAATTGATCATTTAATTGATCGTATGACGATACAGGTTAATTAAATTACTTAAAATTGACGGACGATTTTGGAAGTAATATTTACGTGTCTCATTGAAATTTGATTAAATGAGATACGGTCTAAGTAATCGAATTGTTTTAATTACTTAGTTGAAATTATTGTTTAAGGAAACAATTGCATTTGAATGAATAAATTAATTATAAATACAAGATGTTGCGATTTATAATTGGTAAAATATTTTGGTACAAGTAATTATGAATTACTAAGTCGATTTTTGTATATGACGTATTTTTATTAATGCGTTGATTTTTAATATCTTAAAAATACATAACAATTTTATGTGACATGTCACATATGACAAATTGACAAATTGACAAAGATAAAATGGAGTCCATTTTATCCATGTAAACCGAAATTAAGGGGAGTATTAGGAACATATTGTGTTGATTATGTTAGTGGTAAACATAATCATTTCCTTCTAGACCTAGTCATGCAACCCTACTTGCTCTTGTGAAGGCCACCTTGTGCATGCAATGGCCCTCTTTCCTTCCCCATTCCACCCGGTTTTTGAGAGGAGAAAACCATGGGTTTTTCTCCTCATTTTTACCTAATATACACTACCTAAAACTTTTTAGTGTATTATTCATTCATTCATCTAAAAATAAGAATTTTAGAAAGATAAAATCTTCCTTCTCCTCCCTCTCTCTTAACCGAAATAATAGAGAGATCAAATAAGATTTTGGGTCAATTTTTACACAAAATTAATATTGTTCTAGTAATAATAATATTAATTTTATTAAGTTGTTATCTTGGGTATAAAACCTTGGGAGGGATTCTCTTATTGAATCCTTGTTCATCCAATTAAGGAGAGCTCAAGAACAAGAGAGTAGGAGAACTCTCTTGTGCCCTTTGATCCGATATATCAATGTAAGAATGAAGATTTCTTCCTTATTTTACTAATAGTTTGCATACATAAGATCATATTTTAATTTTATGACTAAATTAAAATTATAACATTATTAATATGTTGAGTATAGAGATATAGATTTCTAACAGTTCTCATGGATTATGGTACCGTTGGTTAGCTGGAATTTGGATTATTATTGATATTGGAGATAATGTTGGATTGTCAGCTGAATATGCTCTTGCGTGGCCTTTCATATGCTAGGGTGTGTATGATAATTTGTATGTGCAAGTTTGGACTCTTTGCCCCTCTTATGGTTAATTGGGTGTCCTACTTGTCTTGTGTGGTGTGGGCTAAAGTATTCAAGCTGGGACTAGGTCCTAGGTGAGTATTTCGGCCTTGATCATGGATAGGCCATTATAGTCTTTGACGAGTGTATGTTCACCGCTTAATAGCCTTTGTGCCTTAGCTTGGTGGGTTTATATCCAAGTTAGGGCATGACCTCTTGACGTACTCTTAGAAGTATGTGGTCAGCTTAAGTACTAGCCAACCCTTTGGTGGACTCCTTAGGGGTACTCATGTGGTATTATCATGGGTCTTGGATGCGGTATCTTTCCGCATGTCGCTAGGTCTGCGCAGGTTTAGGACTAGGGTGTTTACCTTACCTCGTGGTATAGACTCGAGTTACAGAGTGACTATTGACGGTACTAGGAACTTATGCCTGTCTCTATATATATTGTCCTTTCTTGTTTGATGATTCTATGAATCATAGAAGGTGAGATGCAAGCCGGCTATGGTTGATAGAGTTTGGATTGCCGGATGTTATGTGATTCACATGATAGTGTAGTATGAGTCGGTCTAGTATTCACATGCTAGGACTATGTGTTGTTATATTGTTATTCACATGATAAGCACGATTGTTTAGCATCTATATGCTAAGGCTATGTGTTATTCATATTCATATTCTTATGTTTACATGTTATATTAATTATGACATTTCGTGGCTCGGAGAACTCGGAGTTACTCCCCACTGACTGTGGCTTTCGTATTTGTATAAAATGCGATTGTCAGGTAGGTGATGCATATATGGGGTACATGGACGAGCTAGCGAGCAAAGTAACCTTGGGACCTAGATTGGCTTTATTTTATTGTGACCCTTAAACACTTTTTATGTCATATACTTTTTTTAGGGACATATGTCTCCGTTTTCATATTTGGGTTGTATAACTTTGTTTCGCGACTTTAGTGATGTTTTATTTATGAAATTTATTCTAGACCTTGCATGTTTGACACCTTCCCATTTGGATATTTTTATAACAGGTTCAGGTTTTGAAAATTACAGGTTTTTACCCAAATGAACCTATTACAAACATATCCATGCAGTTTTTATCTAGAATTATGTGTTTACTTTTCCGCAATGAATGAAGGTGTCACAAACAGCCTCAACAACGGGCTCCTCCCGAGCCCCCGTGGCTCTATCAGCACCGACGGCCCCAACAAAGGCCTCCTCACGAGCCTCTGTAGCTCCTTCGGCTCCGACAGCCTCCTCAGTGGGCTCCTACTCGGAAGCGTCCTCTACCACCGCCTCGGGCGCACTCGCCGAAGTACTAACCGGTCCAGTCCCAAACAAGGCCTCTAAACTCTCAGCAACTGGTCCAGTGGGCCCAGAACACTCACCTGCAATCAAGACAAAACAAAAAGTCAGCCGAAATTTCGGAATTACGACGGCATAAAATGGAAAAAATCCAAAAACAAACCACCTGTAAATGCATAACAAACAAGGGCAAAACCGCCCAAGCCCATCCAACAAAAACACTTCACAAAAATCGCACAAAAAAACGACTCGTCCTTCTTTTCAAGCAAAAGACGAGTCAAAACAACGACAAAAATCACAAAAATCACCCAACACCTCAAGTCCCACACAAGGTCGGCAAAATAAACAACAAAAATTCCCGACACAACTGGGTATTTTTCACAGCTCGAAAAGGCAATTTTACGCCAATTCTAGCACAAACAGGTCAAAAAATTTCAAAACATGACCACTACAAAACAACGTGATTTAATCACGTCTCAAAGTGACCTAATCTACCGTTAAGGTCCATTTCTAGACAAATCGGCTCAGTTTGAGCCCAAACAGACGCTTATTTCGTCAGCATAAGACCGTCACACAAAGGCAAAAATTAAAATTTTGCCCACAACGCCCAACGAAGGTTCAATATAGCAAAGACGGTATTCCACGACCACAATGCAACCTAGTGTGGCACACAACTCAAGCAAACAAACACGACATTGTGAAATAAGACGATTTTCCGCCTCATTCACGTTTTTCGAGCCTAGGGAGCGGGAACGGGGACAAAATGCAAACTAAAAGCACCCTTATACTCCTAAACAGGTTTCTAACCTAATGCAATCATCAATTTCACTCGAAAATGGGCTAAACAAAAACGCCCAATTTGATTTTCGAAGGGTTAGGGTTTCGCCCTAATTCAATTGACAAAAAGACAAACAAATTCAAATGGATTCAACAGGATTAACATACCTTGAGATGACATGATATTTGTAGCACGAAAGCAAGCAAGTGGCAAGGTAAAAAAAATGGCGATTTTGCGGATTTTCGTGGTTTTGGTGAAGACGACGAAGAAAATGAGGAGCTTAGGCCTCTCGCGTCTTTTTAAAGAAAAAAGGGGAGCCTCCTTCCCTCGCAGGAAGGCTCGCGACTCAATGATGTGTTCCTTGCTTAGTCAGCGGAATTTTGGGCTTTGGTCCAATTCCCACACCATTTCCACAAATTGCAAATTAAACGACGGAATTAAAAACCGTCATTTTCTCAAACAAACACAAAATGGTGAAATTCAAATTCGCTATTTTCACAAATTTCAATGACTGAAAAACCGTCATTTTCTCAAACAAATACACAATAGTGAAATTCAAATTCGCGATTTCCGCAAATTTCAAATTTTCAACGACGGCAATAAAAACCGTCATCTTCAAACAAAAATATAAAATAGTGAAATTCAAATTCATTATTTCACAAAAATTTCGACAACATTTTCAAATCACAAAAACAAATAGTGAAATTCAAATTCGCTATTTTCAAATTTCAAATGAACGGCATTAATAACCGTCACACCTTCAAACGGAAAGTGAAATTCAAATCTACTATTCCTTATAAATTTCAAATCACGAGAAGACGGAATCAAGACCGTTGACCCCCAAACTCACATCAAATAGCAGAATACACATCTGCCCTTTTCTACAAACTTCCAACAAACGGCAATAAAAACCATTACCACTCTTTGAGATTCAAAATCACCGTCGTCCACAGGAGCCAGGCTCACAAGCCCATCTCTCTCCGGCACCAATATAAACACCGAAATTCACCAGCAGGATATTGGAGGCCTCTCCACGGAGCCCGTTAAACTCAACGACCTCTCGAAATAGGCCCGTCTAACACGACAATTTCCCACAGTCGATCATTCGACCTTGAACATGGCTGGCGAGCCTCACAACGCACATTTAACAAGGCTGGCGAGCCTCACAATGCACATTCAACATGGCTGGCGAGTCTCAAAACGCATCACATTCAGCATGGCTTGCAAGACTCACAATGCACATTCAGCATGGTTGGCGAGCCTCAAAACGCATCACATTCAACATGGCTGGCGAGCCTCACAACGTACATTCAACATGGCTGGCGAGCCTCAAAATGCACATTCAGCATGGCTGGCAAGCCTCACAACGCACACCTTCAATGCAGCTGGCGAGCCCCATTATATCCGCAACACGCCTGGCGAGCCTTTGCCCGCAAACAAGAAACAATTAAAGGACATATCCCGAAGATGCCTCAGGTATGACTCCTTCATATGGCTGGCGAACCTTCGTATGTAGTCTAACGGAATTTAAACGACCCGCACGGACGGTCGACAGACTCTAAATTGTTCCCGCCGATAGGTCCTTGACTCATATCCCCGAGTCGCCTTGACGTCACCCTTCCTGACAGCAGGTCCTTAGCCCGAACCTTTCGAGCCGCCTCAATGTTGCTTCGGTCTCCAGGTTGTAATCTTCGATTGACCTGGGGGCTATACTTTGACTTTTGCCCTGTCCAAGCCTTAGTCAAAGTGGGGGCTCTATAGATACCCAGTATCTATTAAGTCTCCAACAAACACCCGATGATTATCGGACTACAACACGCTTAGGAATCACAATGTTTAATCGACAGTTTTGTATAACTATACGTCGGAAAACTCAAAAAGATTTCGAAAATAAAACATTTTAAAACTTTTCAAAAGTACCTGAAGTGTTTAACGCACCACGACGGGGTCGCAATGACAAACTAGAGTCAAGACCGACACCGGACCAAAAACCGACTCAAAAATTCAATTCCCGACTCCAACAACGAGTCAAATGGAGTCAAACACAAAAAACAAACTTCTCAAAACTTCCATGTTAAGTATTCCCGGAATACTTGAATGGTTAAGTACAAATCATGTCATCCAAATCATAGGATATAACAAATCATGATTTCAATTGTGTGATAGTGACAAGACAGCTCGAAGACCCGCAAAATGGCTCGCGCCTCTTCGAGTAGCTCATGTGGCCACGTCGCTCAAAACGGACACAACTACCCATTTTCCTATAAATACTCCTTAAATGCCACCATTTTAAGGTACACGAGTGTCCGCCCCCTCATCTCTCCATTAAAATTCTCGACTCGACTTCTTAAGTCATAAACCGACACGTATTTTTTACCTACCGATCGAAAATACAGGCCATACACATTGTTTGGTACCGTCATCGTGCATTAAATCACTTGACCGACCATATCGACAAACTACACCATCACTAAACTTAACAAAACACTCTTTACATTGCTAAAACAGTTTTCAACCGAGTTTTCCGACCTAACAAGCTGTTACACTTCCGTCGATTTTTCGTCTCAAGCCTGGCATGTAAGTATGAGGGTGTAAAAATCCTCGTCTTTCATGTTTTTCATCTGTTTTATGACTATAACATGCTAAATCATGCATAACATGATTCAAATATAGGTCAGATGAGCCAAAACCGGATTTTGTCCGGAGACAGGGGCTACTTGCGTAGCAGGGGAGCTTGCGCCTCTATGCCCTCTCAGGCCTTAATCCAGCCGTGTATTCTCTCATCTTTCCTCTTTATTTCATTTCTTATTTGCAATCGGTTTTTACCATTTCAAATATTTCAAATCATTTTCATGATAAACTTTTAACTATAAAATATTTTCACCCTTGGTTCCTCATACCATGACGGTTTAATCCGTGTTACGGTGATAATATTTGGTTAACTACATTTTAAAAGGTATTTTAAAACCTTTTAGTTCATTTCTTTACATTTCAAAACCAACATATTAGTCATAAATACAAAGTCATTCTTGGTTCCACATGCCATGTCGGTTCTTAACCCGAGTACAATGATAAACATTGGCTAATTACAAAAAAAATGAACTTAATACAATTAGTTCATAATCATTTTTAAAAACTATTCATATCAAGCTTACAAAACCGAACCCGACATCGAATATTGTCAATACAATGATGATTATTAAAGTCTCGTTCCTCGTCTTAACACAAAAGTGTAAATGACCTTTTCAAACAAAGACGGGTTCAAACACCCCCTTTACAAACCATCTTACAAACATTTTATTAGTCAGAAGACGTCCCTTAGACAGTCTGCTGGCTCGCGCCTAAGAAGGCCAACCATCTACAAGTTTTCAAACCAGGATAGGCCTGCTTGCATCGCTTGACGCCTAGCGCCTCAATACGCTGCCTGATGCATACCCTGCTTCATTTCCAGCACTTGTCTAGGACGATCCCGACTTTGGTTAACCCGAATACAGGACGGATCAGATGAGTAATCTGCCCCTTTTACATTGTATTTGCAAAACGCCTTTCTAAGACAAATAGATCACGTTATGGACCATAAACCTAACTCGGTAAATGGATGTTTAATTTCCGTCTTGCATACAAATCAACACTAAATCCAACTTGACGCCAATTACTTGATATATGGATAAACAACCGACATAGAAAGCTCACATGTTAGGTTTAAACTTGTGGATGTCCATTCATGCATTTACCCGTTTTATCAACTTTTATATTTAACCAACCAAGATCGATCAGTAGAGGCCGCTACCGCGAGCGGGATTGGGTGTCCGATTAAAAGGCTTCCCAATACGAACCTTCACCTCTTACTCAAAAACTTTGGATAGTGAACGGCCTTATCAAGAACGTATGAGAGTCATTCTAGAGATATGATGCTAAAGAGGGACGACTCCTTATCTTTAGTACCAATGTCAAACACTACTTTTTGCCTTGGTTGACCTAGGTAGAAAGTGGATTCGAACGGGTTCCAAGCATCCCACAAATGCTTGGTGGCGACTCCAAACATCTCTTGCATCGTTTCTATACACTTGCCGAGACGAAATCGACCGATCTAAAATGATCCGGTCGAAAGCATTTTTACGCCGCCGAGCGTGGCTTTCTAAAGACCGCTATGCGTCCACTGATTGGCTTGGCGTGTAGGTGGGCCCATGTCCACACACATTCATATGTATTTTAATGAGCATTTGTATTATTGGATCTAACCAAAGCATTTTCAAATATCTGTGGTGAACCCTATGATGATTTCCCCTCATATGGGGAGCAGTGGCTTGACAGGTTAGATTTGCATATACCTTGCAGGCTTGGGAGCGGTCTTCGCCTTTGTCGTCACCAGTTGGGTTGTCTAGCTTTTTGACTCTTCATTAGACTCCACTTTTATCTTCAATTTGGTTGTATTAATTGGGGTTGTCATTTGAATCCCTTAACTTGTAAACTAATTATTTTAACTACAAATTATCTATGTTAAATCGCTTTATTTCGTTTGTTCGCACTAAAAACTTGGGAAACCAATTCATGTGACATCTTCATGGGTTAGGATGGCCTAAGGAAAATCTTCCCGACTTATGGGGGTGTTACAGTAACAGTTATGCTGCGAAATTAGAAGAGGCTTATAGGGTTATCATATGTTGGAGGCTTATGAGGGCTGAGTAAGGTATGTAAGGTCGAGTAAGATTAGTAATACAATATTATAATAATAATAATAATAATAATAATAATAATAATAATAATAATAATAATAATAATAATAATAATAATAATAATAATAATAATAATAATAATAATAATAATAATAATAATAATAATAATAATAATAATAATAATAATAATAATAATAATAATAATAATAGTAATAAAAGGGACTTTCCTAGAAACTTCCTAGTACCATCCTATCTTTTATAAATACAAGACTAGACCTATTCATAAATCACTTTTTCACAAAAATCACATAAAGGGTTAAAGAGAGCAGAGAAACAAGGGAGGACTAGCTTCTAAACAATTTTCTAGATCTAAAAGGTAAGATTTTATAAAACCATCTCAAGCTTTGTTTATCGCTTTTAAATATGCTAATACCGTTGACCACCCTATGCCTCGATCTTGACCAAGACCCGAGACCATCGTTACTGACCATGGACCTCTAACCATCGTTGACCTGACCATGCCTGGTGGATTGACCATGGTTTCGACCTAGGGTTAGGGAGTTTGGGCTGATGTCTAAACCGTGGATTGGGCACAGTTTTTCTGACCCAATTGAGACTGGACTTGACCAGGGTTAAGGTCAGGTTTTGTGCTGGTGGAGTCGTGGCGAGTCAGGGTGTTATGGGTGGTAGTTAGGGGTTGTTGTGGTGGCGGTTGATGGTGGGAGAAAATTAGTATTCATGGGGTTGTTGGTGTTGTGTCGTTTTTTCTAGGGTTCAACCCTTGTATTCTGACCGAACCACGACGTGGGCAAGGGTTTTGTTAGGTCTACTGTGGGGTAGGGGGATATTCATGGTGGTGGTCGGGTGGTGGCTGGGTTTCGTTTTGGTGGCAGGAATCGTATGGGTGTAGGGTTGTCGAGGGTTAGTTAATGTTGTGGAGTTGGGACTCAGGTTGAGGTCGTGCAAGGAGGTTGTTGGTGGTATCGGTCAGGGTTGTGTTTCCACCGTGGCTGGGTATAGTGTAGTGGTGGTCCACGCTGGTGTGGTGGTGGGTGTTTGTCATGGCTAGGGAGTGGAGTTAAGGATTGTTGTTGGGTTGTATTACTCGGTTTGGACTGTGGGATTGAAGGGGTTTGTGTCTTGAGTCGGGTTTGAATTAATTAAGTTACGTAATGTGTTATTATTAGCATAGTTAGTAACCGAATGTTATTAATATTATTTAGGTGATGGCTTGTTAAAGGATACTATTAGTCAAATTTGCTTGGAATGTTTTGCGCTACTTAATTGGAATTTGGTGATCAGGTAAAACTTCTAATTAACACACTTGTTTATTTAATTAATTGGTTAATCGGTTTATGCAAGATGAATTATGTTGATGGTTGTTACAAGATGGATGGTTATTACGGGAATTACTTTTAGTTGGTTGTCTTATGAGCATGTTGTGTTGGTTATTCTATCATGTTATTGGAATTGGCTTGATTATTATCATGATATTGGCATTGTGATTATATTCTATTAACATTAATGGAAGGATGGTGTTGGAGTTGTGAGTTGTGCATAGCAAGAGAGATTGCTACTACCAGTTCTGCATAGCATGAAGAATGCTACTGCCAGTTGTGCATAGTACGGATGGTACTACTGCCAGTAAAGCATGGTACGAAAGTACTACTACTAGATAGTTGAGCATAGCACGGTGTTGAGGGAGTTGTGTTACTGCCAGTGATGTCAGTGATTTGTATGCAGTATGGTTGGAGGTCGTGATCATGGTTCATGGTCAGTTGGTTGAGCCATTACTGTTGTTTATTTGTTTATTTAATTAATCTTTTGGGCTAATATTGCTATTTAGATATTCATACTCAACCGTTTGGTTGCCAGTGTATTCTGTAAACACCTATGATGAACCAATTATTGGGGATCAGATTGGCTGACAGGTACGTGAGATTTGCTGACTTGGGACTCATGGGGATGCGTGAGGATATTCACCAGTCTACCTAGAAGTTTAGATCACATAGTTGTATCATTCGGTTTATTTAATTCCGCTGATAGAAGTAATTTAACTTTATTTTTAGTTTAATCAGTTTGGTTAAAGTGTAATAAAACCTTTATTCGCTACATTTTATATAAAGTACTTTGGTTTGTTTTACTTTGTTTTCACTACCTCGAGCAACCGAGATGGTAACCCTCCTATTTATTTGAGAGGCCTAGCTAAAGGCTCCTGAATAAATAGGGGCGTTACATAAATATATTAAAGAGAAATAATAAAATAAACGACTTCACCTAAATTTTTCATCATATATAAACATTAACAAAAATTCGACGATTAGTTTAAGAAAATCATTGGACTTATGTAAAAATTGTCGTGGGTTGAACTTAAATATTGGTTGAATATAAAACGTGATGTGACTCATATTTGCACACATTTAGTCCCCGAACTAGCCTCATTCCTATGCTTTCTTGCATGCATTAGGGTCGTTTCTTATCTTTAGCTTCCTACTTTGCATATTCTTTGAGGTTTTGTGTCCTTGCTAAGAGAGGAATGCTAACTTTGCATATATGGAGCAAAACGGAGCTAAATGGATCGCATATAACGACCAAGCAACAAAGAGGAGACCAATACTAAAGGCCTAAGTCAATAAAACAAGTATTTGGGCAATGATGAAGGACCGCATAGGCTCCTCAACGATCCCCATGGATCTTGAGGCAACCAATTGAAGAAGAAGCCAAAACTGACCTATGAGACGGGCATCCCAAGCACGGCCCGAGTCTCCTGAAGAGCAAGACGGGTGTCCCAAGACTCATGTGACACCCTCATTATTTGCGGAAAAATAAACACGTAATTCTAGAATAAAACTGCATGGATATGTTTGTAATAGGTTCATTTGGGTAAAAACCTGTAATTTTTAAAACCCGAACCTGTTATAAGGATATCCAAATTGGAAGGTGTCAAACATACAAGGTCTAACTAGAAGTTTCACAACATAACCATCGCTAAAGTCGCGAATAGCAAATTATACAACCAAATGTAAAGAGGGAGACATATGTCCCTAAAATGTATGTGATAAAAAAAAATGTTTAAGGGTCACAATAAAATAAAGCCAGTCTAGGTCCCAAGGTTACTTTGCTCGCTAGCTCGTCCATGTACCCCATATATGCATCACCTACCTGTCATTCGCATTTTATACAAATACGAAAGCCACAGTCAGTGGGGAGTAACTCCGAGTTCTCCCAGCCACGAAATGTCATAATTAATATAACATGTAAACATAAGAATATGAATATGAATAACACATAGCCTTAGCATATAGATGCTAGACAATCGTGCTTATCATGTGAACAACAATATAACAACACATAGTCCTAGCATGTGATTACTAGACCGACTCATACTACCCTATCATGTGAATCACATAACATCCAGGAATCCAAACTCTATCAACCATATCCGGCTTGCATCTCACCTTCTATGATTCATAGAATCACCATACAAGAAAGGACAATATATCAAAGACAGGCATAAGTTCTTAGTCCCGTCAATAGTCACTCTCAGAACTCGAGTCTATACCACGAGGTAGGAAGGTAATCGAACCCAGTATCTTGGCTCGAGCTTCTATCAAAACATGGCCAAGACACAACACAACCCTAGCCTAAAATCTGCGCAGACCTAGACATGCGGATACACACCACCGCACCCAAGACCCACAATTTTTTTAAAAACAAAGTGAGTACCCTAAGGAGTCCACCAAAGGGTTGGCTAGTACTAAAGCTGACCACTTACTCTCAAAATAAGTAACGAGGTCATGCCCCAACTTGGATATAATCCCACCAAGTCAGGAACACAGAGGCTATCAAGTAGTGAACATATACTCGTCAAAGACTATAATGGCCTATCTGTGATGAAGGCCGAAATACTCACCTAGGACCTAGTCCCAGCTAGTCCCAGCTTGAATACTTTAGCCCACACCACACAAGACAAGTAGGATACCCAATTCAGCTGACAATCCAACAATATCTCCATTATCAATAATAATCCAAATTCCAGCTAACCGTTAATTTCATAATTCATGTGAACAAGCTAAAATGGCAAAGAGGCAACAAGACTGAAGTATAAGGCAGCCAATTCATCCAACAACCAACATGTGAAATGATAATTACAAATATCAAGACATAACATAAAATTTCCAATAACAACCAATCTCACCTCAAAGACAAACCCTCGACCCGAGTCCCGCGACGGGTCATCGGTCAAATCGAGGCTGACTGGTTTAAACCTAGTTTGACCAAACTCGTTCGGTCAATCTGGCCCAGCTCAGAGTCTTGGCCTACTTTGGCCCAAATCACAAATTTTATCGCAATATTATTCTCATGCTATTTCCAATTTCTATCATGTGAAAAACGAAAGTAACACATTATCAATCACCTAAACACTTAACAAACAACAAGCACAACATTAACTACTAATGTGACATTAATTCGTCGAGTAACTCGGAATAGTTACCTTACGCTAGCAAAGAGACAAGTAAGAACTTGAGAAAGCTTCTAAAACCCAAAATTACTCTTCCTCTTCAACCACATATGAGCCACCTAAAATAATTATGTGAAAGGACGATATTAACGAATTATCTTTATATAAAATATGAGACGGAAATTAATTTAATTATATTTTAAATAAACCAAACTAGCGTCAAAACAATTTATAGACACGGCTCAAAAGTTATTATGACAACCTCAAACTCGGCCTAACCACCAACTACACATGGCCTCAAACTCGTGACTTAGCTAGGCCACGGCCAGGCCACAGCTATCAAACTCGCCTAAAAGCAAGCCATAAGGAGTCCGACACGACCACCACCCGACTACCCATAGCCACCCTTCACCCTACTTCATAACCTGACCCAAAAATCAGTCCAAAACAGAACCCAAAAGATGCCTAAGTTCGACCCCAACTCCAGTCCTCAAATGCAAAGTGAAAACCCACGATGACAGCTCTCGTCCCTGCCCAAAACAGAGTACCAATCGTCCCCTTAAGACTCCATTCTCGCGCTAAAAACAGTCTAGTGAGCCAACTAAGTCGGCATTTAAAACGGTTTTAGAGCGGAAATCCACAAGTATAAAGCAACTCAAAAACAGACCCTAAAGACTACAAAAATCGCCCCAACACAGAGTCCAAATTAGTCCAAAACAATCCCTACATGTCAGTATACACCGTCTCAACTATAAAACTCACCAATTATCACCCAAAACAATCCATACATGTCAGCATACACCGTCTTAAATATACCACTTACTAGCTAGCATCCCAAATGATCCCTAAAGGTCAGTATACACCGTCTCAATCATCTCCACATATCAGTATACACCGTCTCAACTATACAACTGACTAATTAACATCCATAAGGATCCCTATATATAATTATACACCGTCTTAATTATAAAACAGACTAACCAAAGATTCAAATAAACATATTTTACAAGTAATATTGAGTAATTTATAATTGTTACCTTTTTTCGATTGAACTAATCATTTATGACTAACAAATCTTCTACAAGACCGTCTATTTTAGTACATACAACCGTCTTATAATAAATATAGCTGAAAGTATAAATTGGGTTTGTAAAAATACATGACGAAAATGAATGTTACTTACATCGGAATGACGAGAACGACGAGAGGAACGCTATGGAACAAAAATAGTTGAAAACGGATAAGGAACGAAGCACCGACGCGTCGATTAACGGATCAAATTTTGAAAAGGAAAGAAAAAAATCGCGAAGAAGAAAAAAAGAACAGAGAAGAAGAAATGAGACGTGAGGAGATGAAAATGAGGCAAAGAACCGACTGCTATTTATTATCGTCGTTACTTCGTTGTTAAGAAACTTCGATAGTTATTAAAACCGTTTCGAGTTAATAAAATCGGTTTTTAGTAAAAGTTTCAGTAATAAAACGGAATCAATAATAAATAAATTTAATGAGTGAAAATAAAATAAACTCAGCTAGTTAACGGAAATAATACGATATCAGCTTGAATCGGAATTATTAGCGATTTTTACGAAACTAACGGATATTAATAAAAATTGCTAATTTAGTGAAATAAGCTCAAAATAGCTAATTGGACGGTTTTGTTCCCAAAATCCATCTCGGGTTCACTTAAAACAACTTTCATAAGGACTCGTAAAGAAACGGAAATTATTAAATAAATAAACTCGAACTAACTTCAATAAACTCGAACTAATTTTAAATAAACTTATTAATGATTATTAAAATTAACGTATCGAATTATGATGAAATTAATTAATTAGCTAAGCATATATATATAAATCGTCAAATGATGTAATTAAATTCAAAATAGCAAATAAAAAAAAAATTTATCCAACTTAATAAAATACGGGGTGTTACAATCACCCCATCTTTTAAAAAGTTTCGTCCTCGAAACTTGAAAGTATAAATGAAAGGTTATAAAAATAAAACTGGAATTGGAATCGGTAACCAAAACATTTTAAAGGTTATTTATCGTAAGAATCAAAATTCTTTCAAGAAATTCAACTAAAATTTTCCGACAGAACCAGACTCTCATCAGAGGAACGGAAGTGTTCTCGTTGCGCATTCAAGAACATCACATTCCAAATCCAAGATAAGGTCAAAGGCAAATCATTTGTATAAATCAAAAATCAAAATACTTTCGAAAACATTAATGAAGAGTTTTCAAAAGTATAAGTCTCATTCATGGAACGAAATTGCTCTTGTCGTGCACACAAGAACGCTAACTTTCCAAGTCAGAGACAAATTTAAAACAAAAACTATTCGCCGACAAGCGTAGAACAAGTTATCAAACGTTTCCAATAACTAGTTCTAACATCCGATCAACGTTAAAATCAAAATAAGAGAAAGGTAATCTACTCAAATTTTCTTTTGCAAAAAGCCAAAATAGAAATAAAGGTTTCACTTTTAAAGCCAAATGGGAGTCAAATCCCTGAAAATGTAACACTTAACTTTGACAAAGAAGTCATAAATAGATCAAAGTTAACAGAAATTGGACAAAACTTAACGAAATCTCGGGTTTAGTAATTAAAATTACGATAAATGAGTTTATATTCAAGGAAGGAATAGGGAACTAAGTCAAATTTTCATTTTCAAATCTTTAAAAATAGGTTAGGTTTGCAGAAGTGACATAAACTTTTAAGAATGAATCGAAACTGGTAGCTTGAAAGTTTAGAAGTTGTACATAAAGGAAAGTAACTTAGATAGCATAGAAACAAAGTATGTTAAGAGAGCTCCAACTTAAGCAACAAGAGAGCTATAATGAATTTCATAGGGTAGAAATTGAAGTCAAAATTACAAGGATGTCAAAGATAGAGTTTCACAAGATACGAGTGTCAAACTTAAAGGAGGAGCAAGATGAAGCGAGGAAATGAGGTATGAACGGTAACGCTTATGATCAAGGAGAAAGGAAAATTAGACAACAAGGAAACTTAAGCAACATGTCAAGATGTGAGACTAAAAGAGTCGAATCATAAAGATAACTAGTTAACAACCAGTAAGAGATATTAGAATTAGGGAGGTATTCAAGACAAGGAAATAACGAGTAAACTTTTATACTTAAGAATCAAATCCAACCAAGGTATGAACGAAAGGGAGGAAAACGATTAAAGGTATGAAAGAGGATTTTAAGGCTTAAACCATACGCTTCCTAAAACTTAAGGTTCTCTCTAACAAGGTCACGCCTATTAGGGTATTGTACCTTCATGACAAAACGACCAAATCCCAAACAAGGGTCAAGGTAAAATAAACGCTCGTTTAAGGGGTGATAAATCGGTTAGATACTTCTTCTACCTATCTTATCACATATTAGGATTTCCCTAAAGCAAATCTACAACTCAAGTATAAAAGCATCTCTGTATCTCAAGAACTCGACACAACCTCAATGTTTTAAAAACCAAAGAATAAATTGACAAAGACTTCTCAACAAAGTTCTCAAGAAACAACTAACACCAAATCACATTCCCAATCTATACGGGATTGTTAACATCTAAAAATGGGTTTTCTTCCAAATTCATATTCTAAACTTATCTCATGTTTACTCCTAAGGTAACAACGCTCAACCTACTAAGCTTTCAAATCCCAAACAAAAACAACAAAGCCAAGTTCTATAACTTTAATCACATAGGCAACTCATTCCTAACACAAAAATCTACCAATCAATTATACTCACTTTGTCAAGGAACTAGGTATAAGAATCACTAAGTATGTCTCATCACCTTACCTAAGTCTTTCTAACATCACGACTTCTCAAGGCCAGGGTTAAGGGTCAGACACAAACAATCTCCTCAAAAGTCGAATTTTCCAACCAAGGTCAACATTCCTCACAAGAAAGAGTACTTTCTAATGGCATTAAGGGAGGATAAGTAAAGAACAAAGGACAAGTTAGGAGTACAAGCGTAGCTCTTAAAGTAAAACAGAAGAGAGTTTAGAAGGAGGATAAGCACCAAGAGATTAAGAATAAGGCGAGATACAAAAAGAACGAGAAACATCTTCAAGGAAGTAGAAGCATTCTTCAAAGGTTGAACAAATCTTCAATCCTCAGCAATAGGCACTAAATCTTGATCTTCGTAAAATATATAAGTGTCCTTTCAATGGAACGGAGATACTCTTGGCGATCACTCAAGAATATCAATATTCCAATTCAAAGACATAAAAATACATTTTTACACCAACAAATGATAAAACTAATTATCAGACGTCTCCAATAACAAGCTTTAACACTAATTGACGTTAAAACCAGTGAAAAACATTAAAATATTTTCAAAACCTTTAGTTCAAAATTTTTTTATAATAAGGGTAATAACTCCATTAGCTATAGATAAGCTCACGGTCATTGATCCAAGAACGCAACAATTATTAAATGACAATCAACAAACAGGTTAGTACCTAACAAAGAGCAAACACAAAGAGACTACAACATAAGGTCCTAATTCTACCCATCTTACCCATCTCTCAAGTTTATTATTTTAAGGTCAAGTTATTTATATTGGGGTGCACAAACGTGCGTCGGGAGCGAATATGCTCTGATACCAACTGTGACACCCTCATTATTTGCGGAAAAATAAACACGTAATTCTAGAATAAAACTGCATAGATATGTTTGTAATAGGTTCATTTGGGTAAAAACCTGTAATTTTTAAAACCTGGACCTGTTATAAAGATATCCAAATTGGAAGGTGTCAAACATACAAGGTCTAACTAGAAGTTTCACAACATAACCATCGCTAAAGTCGCGAATAGCAAATTATACAACCAAATGTAAAGAGGGAGACATATGTCCCTAAAATGTATGTGACAAAAAAAAATGTTTAAGGGACACAATAAAATAAAGCCAGTCTAGGTCCCAAGATTACTTTGCTCGCTAGCTCGTCCATGTACCCCATATATGCATCACCTACCTGTCATTCGCATTTTATACAAATACGAAAGCCACAGTCAGTGGGGAGTAACTCCGAGTTCTCCCAGCTACGAAATGTCATAATTAATATAACATGTAAACATAAGAATATGAATATGAATAACACATAGCCTTAGCATATAGATGCTAGACAATCGTGCTTATCATGTGAACAACAATATAACAACACATAGTCCTAGCATGTGATTACTAGACCGACTCATACTACCCTATCATATGAATCACATAACATCCAGGAATCCAAACTCTATCAACCATATCCGGCTTGCATCTCACCTTCTATGATTCATAGAATCACCATACAAGAAAGGACAATATATCAAAGACAGGCATAAGTTCTTAGTCCCGTCAATAGTCACTCTGTAACTCGAGTCTATACCACGAGGTAGGGAAGGTAATCGAACCGGTATCTTGGCTCAGAGCTTCTATCAAAACATGGCCAAGACACAACACAACCCTAGCCTAAAATCTGCGCAGACCTAGACATGCGGATACACACCACCGCACCCAAGACCCACAATTTTTTTAAAAACAAAGTGAGTACCCTAAGGAGTCCACCAAAGGGTTGGCTAGTACTAAAGCTGACCACTTACTCTCAAAATAAGTAACGAGGTCATGCCCCAACTTGGATATAATCCCACCAAGTCAGGAACACAGAGGCTATCAAGCAGTGAACATATACTCGTCAAAGACTATAATGGCCTATCTGTGATGAAGGCCGAAATACTCACCTAGGACCTAGTCCCAGCTAGTCCCAGCTTGAATACTTTAGCCCACACCACACAAGACAAGTAGGATACCCAATTCAGCTGACAATCCAACAATATCTCCATTATCAATAATAATCCAAATTCCAGCTAACCGTTAATTTCATAATTCATGAGAACAAGCTAAAATGGCAAAGAGGCAACAAGATCAAGTATAAGGCAACCAATTCATCCAACAACCAACATGTGAAATGATAATTACAAATATCAAGACATAACATAAAATTTCCAATAACAACCAATCTCACCTCAAAGACAAACCCTCGACCCGAGTCCCGCGACGGTCATCGGTCAAATCGTGGTGATTGGTTTAAACCTAGTTTGACCAAACTCGTTCGGTCAATCGCCCCACTCGAGTCTTGGCCTACTTTGGCCCAAATCACAAATTTTATCGCAATATTATTCTCATGCTATTTCCAATTTCTATCATGTGAAAAACGAAAGTAACACATTATCAATCACCTAAACACTTAACAAACAACAAGCACAACATTAACTACTAATGTGACATTAATTAAATCGAGTAACTCGGAATAGTTACCTTACGCTAGCAAAGAGACAAGTAAGAACTTGAGAAAGCTTCTAAAACCCAAAATTACTCTTCCTCTTCAACCACATATGAGCCACCTAAAATAATTATGTGAAAGGACGATATTAACGAATTATCTTTATATAAAATATGAGACGGAAATTAATTTAATTATATTTTAAATAAACCAAACTAGCGTCAAAACAATTTATAGACACGGCTCAAAACTTATTATGACAACCTCAAACTCGGCCTAACCACCAACTACACATGGCCTCAAACTCGTGACTTAGCTAGGCCACGGCCAAAGCCACGACTATCAAACTCGCCTAAAAGCAAGCCATAAGGAGTCCGACACGACCACCACCCGACTACGCATAGCCACCCTTCACCCTACTTCATAACCTGACCCAAAAATCAGTCCAAAACAGAACCCAAAAGATGCCTAAGTTCGACCCCAACTCCAGTCCTCAAATGCAAAGTGAAAACCCACGATGATGACTCTCTCGTCCCTGCCCAAAACAGTACCAATCGTCCCCTTAAGACTCCATTCTCGCGCTAAAAACAGTCTAGCTGAGCCAACTAAGTCGGCATTTAAAACGGTTTTAGAGCGGAAATCCAAAGTATAAAGCAACTCAAAAATGAGACCCTAAAGACTACAAAAATCGCCCCAACACAGAGTCCAAATTAGTCCAAAACAATCCCTACATGTCAGTATACACCGTCTCAACTATAAAACTCACCAATTATCACCCAAAACAATCCATACATGTCAGCATACACCGTCTTAAATATACCACTTACTAGCTAGCATCCCAAATGATCCCTAAAGGTCAGTATACACCGTCTCAATCATCTCCACATATCAGTATACACCGTCTCAACTATACAACTGACTAATTAACATCCATAAGGATCCCTATATATAATTATACACCGTCTTAATTATAAAACAGACTAACCAGCATTCGAAATAAACATATTTTACAAGTAATATTGAGTAATCTATAATTGTTACCTTTTTTCGATTGAACTAATCATTTATGACTAACAAATCTTCTACAAGACCGTCTATTTTAGTACATACAACCGTCTTATAATAAATATAGCTGAAAGTATAAATTGGGTTTGTAAAAATACATGACGAAAATGAATGTTACTTACATCGGAATGACGAGAACGACGAGAGGAACGCTATGGAACAAAAATAGTTGAAAACGGATAAGGAACGAAGCACCGACGTCGATTAACAGATCAAATTTTGAAAAGGAATGAAAAAAAATCGCCAGAAGAAGAAAAAAGAACAGAGAAGAAGAAATGAGGCGTGAGGAGATGAAAATGAGGCAGCAGCCTGCCAGCCTGCTATTTATTATACGTACGTTACTTCGTTGTTAAGAAACTTCGATAGTTATTAAAACCGTTTCGAGTTAATAAAATCAGTTTTTAGTAAAAGTTTCAGTAATAAAACGGAATCAATAATAAATAAATTTAATGAGTGAAAATAAAATAAACTCAGCTAGTTAACGGAAATAATACGATATCAGCTTGAATCGGAATTATTAGCGATTTTTACGAAACTAACGGATATTAATAAAAATTGCTAATTTAGTGAAATAAGCTCAAAATAGCTAATTGGACGGTTTTGTTCCCAAAATCCATCTCGAGTTCACTTAAAACAACTTTCATAAGGACTCGTAAAGAAACGGAAATTATTAAATAAATAAACTCGAACTAACTTCAATAAACTCGAACTAACTTTAAATAAACTTATTAATGATTATTAAAATTAACGTATCGAATTATGATGAAATTAATTAATTAGCTAAGCATATATATATAAATCGTTAAATGATGTAATTAAATTCAAAATAGCAAATAAAAAAAAAAAATTATCCAACTTAATAAAATACGGGGTGTTACACTCAGCCCGAGCGTCCCACAAGCAGAACGAGCGTATTCCTTTACAGCAAGGGCATCCAATAGGGGCAGGTCGAGCGTCTCCTTGAGGGAGTTGAAAAGCGTTAATCTTCATATTAGGGACTTAATCATCATTTAAGCCCTTAGTTACCTTAATACTTGTACTTAATATAAATATCCCATTGTATTAAAAGAATAATCACCAAACTTTACTATCAAGTTTTAATCAAGTTTTATTAGTGTTAATCAAGTTATATTACATAATTCAATCTTATTCACATCTTAATCTTTCCTTAATCATTCAAGTGTTCTTAGATTTAATTGGGCAATTTGAAGATTATTTGGGTTTATTGGAGAATTGACAACTCTTCAGCATTCATCCGGTTTTCTTCTATTATTCTTTACTTACGATTTAGATCATCATAAGTTGGTATAATTTCTTTTACCCATTGCTTGATTATTGTTTATTTCTTTGCTCATCCATCATGTTTAGACTTGTTAATGTGATTGACACCCTTATTAGCATGTTTTCCATGATCATGAGTGAATAGTCTCCTAGCTAGGGTTAATGGGGGATCAGGGGAGTTAATCATGGGGTAGATCTTTACTTAATAAGTTGATATGAATGCTTTCTTGTTGTTGATCAACTTATGCACATGTTATGCTTGATTAAATGCTTAATTGACAACCTAGCATGAATCTCTTATCCATTCAACAAGACTTGTAAGACATAAAACAACTCAAGGCTTGTTAGATCATGCATATAGTTGAATAGAGAGAATTAAGTCGACTTGTAGTAGTTGTAAAGTCTTGACCGACTCGGCTCCGAGACCCAAAACTTCCTACGAATGGTAAGATATAAACTAACTTGATTCCACTACAATAATAATTTGCTTGCATCTATGAAACTTGTTTATGTGATCTCACCATAATTCCATTATAAACCCATGACACCCTAGTGCTTTAATCAATTATTTACAAACCCCATTTACCTTTCTTTGTTTTACTTTAATTTGTTTCCATTTCCTTTGTTAAGTAGTTTAGATTGCAAACCTCAAACTCAACCCAAATTGTGACACCCTAAGACATAGGTTTCTACAACCGGTAAATCAATACAATACCTGTCCCTAGGGATCCGACCTTTACTTACCACTCTACTAAGAGTAGTTTGTTGATATTATAAATAGTGTTTTGATTGGTAAGCTTAGACGACAAAGTTTCAACCAATCAAAAATAGCGTCCTTGCCGGGGACGGTGTTCAATTGAGTTGTTATTTGTTATTTTTAGTTGTTTTTTTCTTTGCCTTGGGGAAAAGCATTTCCTCAAGGTACTTCTCACCTTTTTCTCTTAGTTTAAATTGCAAGATGGACCTTATAGATTGTTGTGTAGAGGATCATGTGAGTTCTACTCTTTTTAAAGACCCTTTGGAAGCATTGGTGGCCTTGGAATCAAGTGAGACCAATGGTAAACATTGGGCATTGGAAGTAGATCTCCTTGAGGGCGCTCTAGCCAACAGAGAGCTCACCTATGAGCAATCCATGAGGATAGATGGCATCCTCAAAGAATCATCATAACCCATCAAAGTGGAACAAGCAATGAGGGTAGAAAGTGTAATAGAGGTGGAAAGTTGATACTGGTCGTCGCAGTATCAAAAATAAATACCTAAGTACAACTAACAGAAGCTAGCGGTAATTAGGGTCGATCTCCACAGGGAGGCAAAATGAGATTTATCTGTCTAATTTTAGTCTATGAGTAACGGGGGTTTAAAATGTTTTGACTGAACTACGAGATTAAGGCAAGAGAGAAAGAATTAAGGGATATTAATAGAGAAAAGGGAAACTAGGATTTCGGGTCATCAATGAACGTCAATTAATTGCAAGTAAGGTCACAGATCAGTCGGTGTGTCGGTCTAAGGGCAATGAATATCTCCTTTCGGTCTCAATTTGCCCTAAAACACTATTATCTTAACTTTCTCCCTCACTAAAGCATCCTATTGTTCACTGCGGGTCTCGCCTATTCCAACCTTTTGGTCCAGGTCAAGGTTACCAATATTAAAAGGCTAATTGCTTCGAATCAACTAGCAAGATACAGTTAAGGGCAGCGATTAACAACAAAGACTAAACAACAACGACGAATCTAATAACCTAATCAGCAATTAACATCCATTCATTAAATTCCCTAATCCTAGCAGAGGTATTTAGCTTGACATAATTAAATAAAGAACATAAATAAAGAGAGAAAGAGGAACAAACATTAAATTAAAGAGGAAAAGGGAGAGAAAGGTTACTGAAATAGATCCGAAAAATAAGAGGCGAAACGAAAAAATGTAAAACATCGTCTGATAGTGTGTGGGTGCTTTACAAAAGACGTGCTACTCTCCTATTTATAAGAAAATAGGAAGTTATTAACCTAATAGCGAAATAAAGCTTAAAAGCCGAGCCCGTAAGAGAATCCGCTCGATCGTGTGATTTAAAACCACTCGATCGAGTAACTAAAGCTTAAACCACTCGATCGAGTAGAAAATCTACTCGATCGAGTAAATCTTAAAATGCAACTACTCGATCGAGTAGAAAAAGGACTCGATCGAGCATAATTGTACTCGATCGAGTACTTTCCAGCAACAATTTCCTGCTTTGCGCACTGAATTTCAAATGGCTGCCATTTCTTCGTTACTTGGGCAAACAGGGCAATTCTGGTGGCGTTGGAAAGCTAAGCGGACAAGATTTCATATTCAATTGGAATCACCTGAATATAATTTGTAAAACTCAAGATATGGCTCTTCAAAGTAGGCAATAGCAATTTGAAGTTCTTCCTTTGCTCGCCTAGCTATCTTTCTTCTTTGCGCATCTCAAAATAGCTACATCCCCGCTCCAAATTCACTCTTCCTCCAAATGCATGCTAAACGTACGATAAAAGGCTTGATTTCACTATTTTTTGGTTCATTCCTTCAAATAAGACAAAACAAACCAAAGTAGCATATTCGGGGCATTTCGTAGCATAAACTACGATAATAGCATAGAAATACGTGCATAAAATGGCCTAAAAAGACTATATAAAATGCACGTATCAAATCTCCCCAAACCAAAACTTTACTCGTCCTCGAGTAAACTAAAATGCAACTAATGGAACGGAAATGATAACTCAGAGCTAGCTTAACTTGTCTACTTGAACCTATTTAATGCAACAAAAACTAACAGTTTAAGCTAAGCAGTCAATACGCAAACGAGTTATAAGCTGTTCAGAAATATAGCCAACCTATCGACCTTGCAAGACCAACAAAATCGGACTCTCTCGTGGTCACTCTTCTCTCATGAAGCAAAGGGTGAATGTTATATGTAAAAGAGAGAGGGAAAGATAGTCACTCACCTAACTGCGACCTACATAGCATGCACGCCACAAAGATGAAAGACAATTCAAATACTAATGCACACACTCCAACCAATAATGTCCGTCACAGCCGAGGGCTTACAAATAATATGGGAATAGTGAGGTTCAGGTGAGAAAAGGCAAAACAAGTTATGGTAATGTGGAGGTAAAAGCGTCAAGCTAGTTCCTAACAGGACCATAATAAACCATCCGAATCTCAACTGGCTGAAAAATAGAATACAAGTGCCCTTCATTTGGCACACAACTCACTAAACTCAAACACAATCTCCTCAAAAATATAGAATAAGAATGGAGGAGTCAGACGGTCACAAACTTCCCCTTAATACCGTCTATATGAATCTCAACAAACAAATCAAACTTATTTTTCAATTCTTTCTTTTCCTATCACTGTACACGTGATATTCTTTTTTTTTTTTTTCATTTTTCATTTTTTTTTCTTTTCTTTTTCTTTCCACGTTTTTTCCTTTTCAATTCCTTTTTTTTCTTTCCTCCTTTCTCTATTTACACCAACTCCATACAAAAGATATGGGCCAAACTGCAGACGGAAAATTATACCACAAAAGACATACTAACTAGCTTGACTAGGCAGGCTCAGTTTGGGATGTAGCTAATGGGTCAAAAGGGCAAGTTTTGGCTTAAGTGGAGCTAAATGGGTGAAAAATATAAGGAAAAGGGGAAATTTGCAAGCACCTCCCTGCATGTGACACCAACCAAAAACCCGAATATGTGCATTTGACAAGAAATTGAATGTCATAAAAGTGCAAAAATGATGAACATGCTATGCAAGGAGTACTACTCTCAATTCCTACATGAACCGGTCATGAATGTCACCAGTTATAAGGCTCTAAAACTCAGAAATTGTAGAGTAGGTTGCCAATTTATCAGGTCAAGTCTACACGGTCAGCTATATTTGAACAAAAACTCGTAGATATGCGCAAGACTCAGCTAATAACTGTCAATAAAGTGCAAGGCTCAAGTAAAAAGACAAGTTAAAGTGCAATTTCATCACGGAAATCTAACGTTCCGACTCAACCTATATGCAAAAATAAACGTGAATATTTTTTTGAATTTTTGAAATTTTTCAATTTTTATGAGATTTTTGATTTTTATGAAAATAAACAACAATGCATACTGAAATTAAACATGATAACAGAAATGCAATAAAAACAATATGCAGACACAGATATGGATGCATAACCTCCCCAAACCAAACCGTACAATGCCCTCATTGTACCAAAACATGGAAACGAAATGCAAACTAAAAGAGAAAGAGAGTAAATACGGAAAGCTCACAAGATTGCGCGAATAAGGGACCTCCCCAAACCAGCCAGCAACGTGGGAGGTCACTAATAGCTCCGAAACATCGTCACAAGAAGCTAATCCAAGCAATGGGCGTCCAAAACAGCTCGATCGAGAGGAATAGTGGTCGATCGAGTAAATATTTTTTTTTTTTCAGGTACTCGATCGAGTAGAATAGGTACTCGATCGAGTGATTTCAGCAGCAAAAGCTCTCGATCGAGTACAAAAAGTACTCGATCGAGTGATCCTTAGTATATTCCTGCAAAAGACGCAATAAAAACAGCCCGCAAAACTAACAAAGCAAGCATACTGATATAGTCTATAGTACGAAGACCAATTATTACACACAACTCAAATAAAATGCAATGTTTGAAAAACAACTAAAAATAAATCTCCGGATTGCCTCCCGGGTAGCGCTAGTTTCAGACAGGTCCCAACTCGACCTTCTTTTTCATCCAGCTGCTCTAATTAGCCTGGTCAAAACAGCTCAAAGCGCGCAGCAACCTGTCAAATAGTTACGCATGTGCTACACAAAACTGTAAGTAGCACCATAATATTGTAATGGCATAGGAAATTAAAATGAAATAGCATTTAAGTCTAACAAATTTCCTATGACAGCTCCTAAAAACATCCACAAAATAATTCTGCCCTCCAGCTAAGGGCGGAATATAAAAGTTCAAATTAACCGCAGGTGGTAAATGAAGGAGCTCAACAGCATTCAACTTAAAAATAACGCGAGTAGAATTTAAATGCTCAGACGGGTAAGAACTGTGAGGTGAAGGAGTCTGGTCAGCTAAAGGTGAAGGTGGATAATCATCCCAGATGCAAGGGGTTGTAAAGTCAATTGGGACAATCAGGTCCTCTATAATAGGCTCATCATCTATATCATCATAAGTATCCCATTTGACCTCAAGACTGTCTAAATCTACCTCCTCACTCTCCTTATCGCTAGACTCGTCAAGATGGAGATTCTCAAATAGAGCCTTCAAATCACCCTCACTATCAGTGCAAGAATCATAAAGGGGTTCTAAACTATCTTCATAAAAAGGATTGTCAACCACGCTAGTGGTCTCCTCTATGTCTCCGTCAGCACTTCCTAGATTGGTTTCTAAGGTCTCACCCACCCCCTCATTTGAGTCAGCATGAAGAGAAAAGTTGGGTTTAAGAGATTCAGCAGCAAACCAATCAAAGAATTCAAATACCTCATTTACGGGGATTCCTTCGAAATCCCACTTACCAATAGATTCTAGGTATGCTCGCGTAGCGTCATTCATACCCCGGAAGATAGTCCAGCACAATTGGAGTTCAGAAAATGCATCTCGTCTGGGCTCGAGCCACTACAAAAACCTGGTTAAATAAGTACCAAAAATTTCGTTCTCTTCCTGCGGAAAGAGAAGAACGAAAGACATAATAACGGTCTCAAGGAACCGAAGCTCCTTGAGACAAGAAATAAACTAAATAAAAACAAATAAAACTACGCTGCCACCCCGGCAACGGCGCCAAAATTTGATACCGGTCATCGCAGTATCAAAAATAAATACCTAAGTACAACTAACATAAGGTAGCGGTAAGTAGGGTCGATCTCCACAGGGAGGCAAAATGAGATTCATCTGTCTAATTTTAGTCTATGAGTAACGGGGGTTTAAAATGTTTTGACTGAACTACGAGATTAAGGCAAGAGAGAAAGAATTAAGGGAAATTAACAGAGAAAAGGGAAACTAGGATTTCAGGTCATCAATGAACATCAGTTAATTTCAAGTAAGGTCACATATCAGTCGGTGTGTCGGTCTAAGGGCAATGAATATCTCCTTTCGATCTCAATTCGCCCTAAAATACTATTAGCTTAACTTTCTCCCTCACTAAAGCATCATATTGTTCACTGCGGGTTTCGCCTATTCTAACCTTTTGGTCCAGGTCAAGGTTTACCAATATTAAAAGACTAATTGCTTCGAATCAACTAGCAAGATACAGTTAAGGGCAGCGATTAACAACAAAGACTAAACAACAACGACGAATCTAATAACCTAATCAGCAATTAACATCCATTCATTAAATTCCTTAATCCTAGCAGAGGTATTTAGCTAGACATAATTAAATAAAGAACATAAATAAAGAGAGAAAGAGGAACAAACATTAAATTAAAGAGGAAAAGGGAGAGAAAGGTTACTTGAAATAGATCCTAAAATAAGAGGCGAATGTAAAACAGTAGTAAAACATCGTATGATAGTGTGTGGGTGCTTTACAAAAGACGTCCTACTCTCCTATTTATAATAAAATAGGAAGTTATTAACCTAATAGCGAAATAAAGCTTAAAAGCCGAGCCCGTAAGAGAATCCACTCGATCGAGTGATTTAAAACCACTCGATCGAGTAAACTAAAGCTAAAACCACTCGATCGAGTAGAAAATCTACTCGATCGAGTAAATCCTAAAATACAACTAGTCGATCGAGTAGAAAAAGGACTCGATCGAGCATAATTGTACTCGATCGAGTACTTTCCAGCAACAATTTCCTGCTTTGCGCACTAAACTTCAAACGGCTGCCATTTCTTCGTTACTTGGGAAACCAGAGCGATTCCAGTGGCGTTGGAAAGCTAAGAGGACATGCTTTCATCTCCAATTCGAATCACCTGAATATCAGTTGTAGAACTCGAGATATGGCTCTTCAAAGTAGGCACTAGCAATTTGAAGTTCTTCCTTTGCTCGCCTAGCTATCTTTCTTCTTTGCGCATCTCAAAATAGCTACATCCCCGCTCCAAATTCACTCTTCCTCCAAATGCATGCTAAACGGACGGTAAAAGGTTTGATTTCACTATTTTTTGGTTCATTCCTTCAAATAAGACAAAACAAACCAAAGTAGCATATTCGGGGCATTTCGTAGCATAAACTACGATAATAGCATAGAAATACATGCATAAAAAGGCCTAAAAAGACTATATAAAATGCACGTATCAAAAGTGTAATAGAGGTGGAGAGTATTCCCAATAATCCATCAAAGGTAGAAGTTGAGGTACAAACTCCATCTTTAAAACCCCTTCGCCCGAATTTGAAGTATGCTTACCTTGATGAGTTTAAAACCAAACCCGTTATTGTCAATGAAAAACTTGATGAATGTCAATTGAAAAGTTTGCTTGGTGTGTTAAGATAACATGAAAAGGCTATAGGGAATAAGCCCCGACTTTTGTATGCATAGGATTCATCTAGAGGAAGACCATAGACCTACCATTCAAGGACAAAGGAGACTAATCCCCATAAGCAAGAAATTGTAAAAGCGGGGGTTATGAAATTACTTGATGCGGGAATCATTTACCCTATATCGGATTCCTTGTGGGTTAGCCCTTTCAAGTGGTACCCAAGAAAGGAGGTACCACGGTGGTGAAAAATGACAAGAACAATCTAATACCCATAAGGAAGATCAGCGGTTGGCGAATGTGTATTGATTATCGTACGTTGAATTCTGCAACAAGAAAGGATCATTTTCCTCTTCCATTCATTGATCAAATGCTTGAGATGCTCGCCTATAACAAATTCTTTTGCTACCTTGATAGGTATTCAGGATTCTTCCAAATCCCGATACACCCGAATGACCAACACAAGACCACTTTCACATGCCCTTATGGTACATTTGCCTATAGGAGAATGCTCTTCGGGCTATGTAATGCTCCCGCCACATTTCAATGTCGCATGATGAGTGTCTTTTCCGACTACCTAGAAACCATAATGGAAGTTTTTATGGAAGATTTTAGTGTTTATGGGAAAGATTTTGAGTCATGTTTGCATAACTTGTCACTTGTCTTGCAAAAATTTGAAGATGTTAGTCTTGTGTTAAATTGGGATAAGTGTCACTTCATGGTCAATGAAGGCATTGTCCCAGGTCATTTGATTTCGGAAAAGGGCATCAAAATAAAGTTGACAAAGCTAAAGTTGAGGTGATAGAGAAATTCCCGCCACCCGTGAATGTCAAAGGGGTGCGGAGTTTTCTCGGTCATGCGGGGTTTTACCAACGATTTATAAAAGTTTTCTCCAAAATTGCAAAACCCCTCATTCAACTTTTGCTTAAAGATGCCCAATTCCAATTTACTCATGAGTGTGTTGAGGCTTTTGATAGGATCAAGGAGGCTCTAATTTCGGCACCAATTATTCAACCGCGAAATTGGGAGTTGCCTTTTGAGATAATGTGTGATTCAAGCAACTATGCCGTTGACGCGGTTATTGGCCAACTGGTTGGGAAAGGTTTACATGCTATATATTATATAAGCAAGACCCTTGGTGCCACACAAGTCAACTATGATACCATGGAAAAGGAACTTCTTGCTATAGTGTATGCTTTGGACAAGTTCCGCTCCTACCCACTTGGATAAAAGTAATAGTGTTTTCAGACCACCGTGCTCTTAGACATCTCTTGGTGAAGAAAGAATCAAAGCCACGCTTGTTGAGGTGGATATTGTTGCTCCAAGAATTTGACTTAGAGATAAGAGACAAGAAAGGGGCCGAGAATGTAGTTGCGGATCACTTGTCAAGGATTTGGTTTGACAACAATGAAGAAGATACACCAATCAATGATTCCTTTCCCGATGATGTTCTAATGGCCATCCACACACAACTTGAGAGCCATACAACACCATGGTTTGCCGATCTTGTAAACTACATTGCAGGAGGAGTCCTTCCTCCGAATTTGAACTACAATCAACGAAAGAGATTTTTATTTGAAGTGAAGAGGTACTTTTGGGATTACCCCAATCGCTACAAAGCATATAGTGATGGTCTTTACCGTAAGTGTGTGCCACAATGGGAATTTCAAGGAGTTTTGGAAGATTTCCACTCATCCCCATATAGAGGACATCATGGAGCAAGAAGGACGGTTGCCAAAGTCCTACAATTGGGCTTCTATTGGACGACCATGTTTGAAGATGTTATAGAATTTATCCTTCATTGTGATCCTTGCCAAAGAACCGGGAACATATCTTGGAGAAATGAGATGCCACAACGAGGCATCTTGGAAGTTGAAATCTTCGATGTTTGGGGAATTGACTACCAAGGTCCCTTTGTATTACCCCAAGGCAAAAAGTACATTCTAGTTGCCGTTGATTACGTGTCAAAGTGGGTAGAAGAATTCGCTACTCCAACTGACGATGCAAAGACGGTAACCAAGCTCCTAAGAAAAGTGATCTTCCCAAGGTTTGGAGTTCCTAGAGCAGTTATTAGTGATGGTTGAACACACTTCCATAAGAAGAAACATGCATCTCTCTTAACAAAGTATGGTGTTCAACATAGAACCGGCTTGGGATATCATCCTCAAACAAGCAGTCAAGTAGAAGTTTCCAATAGAGAGATCAAGCAAATTCTTGAGAAGGTTGTTAACAAGACTCGTAAGGATTGGAGCATGAAACTTGATGACACTCTTTGAGCTTATAGGACGACCTATAAGACCCCCATAGAAGCTTCACCTTACAAGTTAGTCTATGGGAAGGCTTGTCACTTGCCACTTGAATTAGAATACAAAGCTTTTTGGGAAATCAAAGCTCTCAATCTTGATCTCAAGCTAAGTGGAGAGAAAAGGATCTTGCAAATTGAAGAATTGGAAGAATTTCGGCTTCACTCATATGAGAATGCAAAGATCTACAAATAACGCACTAAATTGCTTTATGACAAAAGAATCAAGCAAAAGGCATTGCACAAGGGAGACAAAGTCCTTCTATTCAACTCTAGCTATCGGCTCTTCCCCGGAAAGTTGAATTCACGATGGACGGGTCCCTTTGTGATCACAAGCGTTGGAAAGTATGGAGACTTTAAGCTAATGTCGGAAGATGGGAATCGGTTCAAATTCAATCGTCAACGTATCAAACCTTATTATAAAGGAGCTTTATTAGGAGAAGTTGAGGCCATCTGCCTTGAGCCTCTCCCACTATGATCAAGCATTGAAATGGAGGAGAGTTTGGTGGAGTCCTCCCTAAACCACCACTTGTAAATATACTAACTTACTTACTTGCACTTAACTTCATTGCATTGCATTTTAATTCCTTGTTTTAAGCACAATTTTTGACATGAGAGTAAGTGAGGGGGGGGGGGGGGGGGTTACTAATCAAGTTTGATGTGTGAAGGATTTGAAACTTAAGTGTGGGGAAGCTTTTGCCTAGGCTAAGAGAGAGCCTATGTCACTCAATGAAGGAAGAAGAAGCTATAGAAGAGCTAAAAGGAGGATCCCCACGAGTTAGCCTCGACTCGTGTGAGCTGGAGCCAAGAAAGATCGAAAGAATTTTTACTGAAGCAAAATTCGGGCGTCCTATAATTGGGATGGGCGTCCCGAATGCTCAGGACGGGCGCACCATCCATGGGGACGCACGTCCCTATCTGCTTGTCAAAGAAAAGTTTTATCCTGTTGTAAAATTCGGGCATCCCAATACCCAGGACGGGCGGACCGACTTCAGGACGTGCATCCCCTCTACGTATACAAAATTTTTCTGAAACAAGAAACCCCGGCTCCCACATTGAACCGCGCGTCTCCCTCCCGTGCTACTCTTCCATTGGCTAAAAACTTTCTTTCTTTTCCTCATTTCCACCACACATATTAAGAAACATCAACTTCTCTCTCTAGTAAACCCAATTCTCCCTCACAAATACTCACAATCATCCCACCTCATCTCCAAGCAACCAAATCAACCTCTCTAAACTTTAGCTTACCCAAATGTAGGGTTTTCCACAAAGCAAGGAGATCTAATTTAGGAGGTTTGATTTCACTCTTAAACTATCACAATCAAAGTTCTAAAATCAAAATGAAAATACAAAGACGGTTCATGACAAAGGAACAAAGAAGAACAAGGGTAATTGGGAGTTCTTCTACCTCACATCTCAACACAAGAAGGAGGGAAAATGAAGAAAATATTGATTTTTCAAGACTTAATCGGTTCCCCCACATCGAATTTGTTAATGATGCACAAAGAGTTGTCTTCCACCGACTATTGGGTAAGAACAGCCTTCCAACTAAGTTCGTTTGTCATGATACATTAAGAAAGTTAGTGATTTATCATCAAACCGAAGCATTGTTCGACTTCTTCGGACTCTCTACCATGTTTTATATGCATGAAGTTACATATAAATCACTTTTGCATGAATTCCTAAGCTTCTTAAAGATCTCCACCCATAACAACACCATATGCATAGAATTCCGGTTGGAAAATGTCACAAGAATGATGACATTAGTTGAGTTTGCGGATATTTTGGGCTTAGATGTATCAACCTCTCGATCATCCAAGCCTAGAAACTATAGTGTGGAACCTCTTTGGAGAGCCCTAACGGGCCGTGATATGACAAAGATTAAAGATTGTTCGGCCTCCTACATCAAAAACCCCATTATTCAATTCACTTACCGTTTCATCACGAGCGCCCTACTTGCTCGACGTGACCCGGCCATTGTTAATGAGCTTGATCTTACCTTCATGGAATCATACTTGCAAATTCAAGGTAAAAGTGGCTACCATTTCAATGCTCCTTTGGTATTACTTGAAAGATGGGCACATTTTTGAAACGGATGTGACAATGGGATGAGGCATATTGTGAATGGAGGCTTAATAACAAGAATTGCAAAGTGGTTTAACCCAAACTTCAGCAACGATAACTCGTATGTCCATCTTCAGGGGAACACTAAGCTCAATGAATGCCTTCTTTTCCAACAACATCATTGGATAGCCTACGAAGGATATGAAAGGAAAATCAAATGCTTGACAAAGGGAAGCGCCCCATTAACCCTTCCAATGGAAGGTTTGACAAGGATTTCACCGCCGAGAGGGCCCTATTCCCAACTACCTTCCTACCTAGTGCCCGGACATACACGACAAGAGAACCAAACCCCACCCCCTACTCAACAACAACAAGATCATGAGCAAAAGAATGAAGGGGAAAAGATCACTATTCCTCCATGCCCCTTCCCTTACCAACCCTACAACCACCCTAACCCGTTCATTCTCCATAAGGATGACTTTTCTACGGGTGTACTTCAAGCAATGCACCAACAACAATACGATGATAGGGTGGATGCCTACTATGCTCACTATCCTAGTTTCCATCAAATGGCTCGCCAAGGGCGCATTAATGAAGAAGGAGTTCTTCTCTCTTGGGCTCAAGTTGACATACTCTTCCCAAATTCGGCCCATGGGAATGAAGGAGCAAGTGTCAATGGTAATGGGACGGAGGTAATTTCAAGTGATGGTGATACGGTGGAAGTGAATAGTGATGGGGATGAGTTTATGGACTTCTATGAAAGTGATGAGTCAAAGGTGAATTGGAGTGATGAGCTTGGAGGAGATGATGATGATAAGTGAAGAGTTCTTTGGCTTTGGGGAGAGTGCAAGAGGCACCATGGCTTATGTGAGCTTTTTCTTCCTCTCTCATTTCATTGTCAAAAATTTGTTTGCATATTAATTTAGTTTGAATAATCATTGTTGTTTTGGCTTTTATCTAGTGAGTGTCCTAGTAACACCAAAGTACTTCTTCCACCGTAGCAACATCAAGGTGATGAAAATTTTTACTCCCACTAGAAAAATCCAAAACGACAATTTGCATAGCATAGCATGCATGGCCTTGCGACCAAACTCCCTCCATAACTTTAACCGGTTTGAGGAAGTTTGATCACAAGAATCCCGAGTTAATCTAAATTAGCTCTCCGAAAAATAGAAAGCATGCATCATCTAGAATAGTTTAGCTTGCATCATTTGTAATATATTCCATGTAGCATGCATTTAGTGTTAAAGTTCATGCATTTCATTTAATATCATGCATTTGCACTTGCACAATTTTCTATCGTTTTGTCCATTGAGGACAATGTCCGTATTAAGTGTGGGGATGGGAAATTCTAATAATCTAACATCTAACCTTATTTCAAAAATGATAAAAATTTCAAAATTTCAAAAACATGTTCTTTCCTTTGTAGTGTAGAATTGTATATATTGTATATATTTGTTTGTTTGTTACTCTTATCACATTGGGTTGACTACGCCACATTCGAGGCATGAAGGAAATAGAAGACAGCATGGTATGATCTTTCCAAATCTCCTTCCTCCTTTTTATATGTTAATGACAATGTGGCTATATTTTGATTGATGCGGTACAAACCAATGTATTGTTAAGAGTTTACATTTAGTTTACATGGCATATTAGTTGATAGTAGCATATGCATTAGTATATGTTAGTTGCATCATGGCATGTAGTTGAATTTCAGAAAATTTTTGTGAAAATGCCTATTTGGGAAGCTTGACAAGTGTATATAAGGCCCTTGTAGATAATTTTCCTCCTTGAGACTTTGTTTACTAGAATGCTCTCAAGACACCCTAGGATGTGTCATACTAGTGTCCTTTGACCCATGGACTAAGGCCTAGTCAAGAGTGTCTTGTGGTGTGATAATTCCATGGCTACCGTTTATTCCAAGGTGACCCCTGATGCCATGCAACCGTCCTTATACTTCTATCATCATATTTTTGTCAACAAAAAGGGAATGGGCACAAAAATATCAAATTGAGTTCAAGTTATCAATTTCAAATGTTTGCAATTGCATCAATGAAATGAGGAGAAAAAATAGACTCCTATGCTTATAATAGAAGTACCATTGCTATAAATTCGGTTACTCTGAAAAATGTTCAAAGAAATCCAAAACGTTGAAAATGCCAAACATAAAAAAATGGCATGTTCTTAATCGTCAAATGCTACAAAAAGGGGGGGGGGGATAAACCCAAAAGCAGACTACTATCAATAAAACTCATACACCATAGGGACTTGGCTCTTGACAAAAGCATTTAGCGATTGTGGACAAAGGTAACCTAGTTTAACACAACTTGGAGGTGACTTGTTTGTATCCTCTCGGACTTAGTAACTAGGAGAACTAATATCTATGGTAAAGTGTGTGCCCTTGAATTGCTTCCCTTGTAGGTGATTTCCGCCACCTAGTTGAGGAAAGTGGCTATTCTTTTTGTAGATGCATCTTGTACTTGTTCTTGTGTGCTTAAATGTTAGGATGCATCGCCATTTTGGCAAGCCCCACCTTGCCTTGCAAGAAGACATCTTACCTCACAGGTGTCTTGTTGTGAGTTGAAGGGATGGAGTGAGACCCGCTAATTATCTCACATCGGCTAGTAGTATTAAGAAAGGTTAATTTTTAGTCACCTCTTTACTCGGGACGAGCAAAGGTTCGGTTTGGGAATATTTGATGTGACTCATTTTTGCACATATTTAGTCCCCGAACTAGCCTCGTTCCTATGCTTTCTTGCATGCATTAGGGTCGTTTCTTATCTTTAGCTTTCAACTTTGCATATTCTTTAAGGTTTTGTGTCCTTGGTAGGAGACGAATGCTAACCTTGCATATATGGAGCAAAACGGAGCTAAATGGATCGCATCTAACGACCAAGCAACAAAGAGGAGACCAATACTAAAGGTCTAAGTCAATAAAACAAGTATTTGGGCAATGATGAAGGACCCCCAAGGCTCCTCAATGATACCAACGGATCTTGAGGCAGCCAACTGAAGAAGAAGCCAAAACTGACCTATGAGACGGGCGTCCCAAGCACGGCCCGAGCGTCCTGAAGAGCAAGACGGGCGTCCCACAAGCAGGACGGACATATTCCTTTACAGCATGGGCGTTCAACAGGGGCAGGTCGAGTGTCTCCTTGAGGGACTTGTAAGGCTTTAATCTTCATCTTAGGGACTTAATCGTCATTTAAGCCCTTAGTTACCCTAATACTTGTACTTAGTATAAATACCCCATTGTATTAGGAGATTAATCACCAAGCTTTACTATCAAGTTTTAATCAAGTTTTATTAGTGTAATCAAGTTATATTACACAATTCAATCTTAATCACATCTTAATTTTTCCTTAATCATTCAAGTGTTCTTAAATTTAGTTGGGTAATTTGAAGACTATTTAGGTTTATTGGAGAATTGGAAACTCTTCATCATTCATCAAGTTTAATTCTATTATTCTTTGCTTACTATTTGGATCATCATAAGTTTGTAAAATTCCTTTTACCCTTTGCTTGATTATTGTTTATTTCTTTGCTCATCCATCATGTTTAGACTTGTTAATGTGATTGACACCCTTATTAGCATGTTTTCCATGATCATGAGTGACTAGTCTCCTAGGTAGGGTTAATGGGGGATTAGGGGAGTTAATCATGGGGTAGATCTTTACTTAATAACTTCATATGATTGCTTGCTTGTTGTAGTTTCAACTTATGCACATGTTATGCTTGATGAAATGCTTGATTGACAACCTAGCATGAATCTCTTATCCATTCAACAAGACTTGTATGTCATAAACCAACTCAAGGCTTGTTAGACCATGCATATAGTTGAATAGAGAGAATTAAGTCGACTTGTAGAAGTTGTAAAGTCTTGACCGACTCGGCTCCGAGACTCAAAACTTCCTAGAAATTGTAAGATATAAACTAACTCGATTCCACTACAACAATAATTTGTTTGCATCTATGAAACTTGTTTATGTGATCTCACCATGATTCCCTTATAAACCCATGACACCCTAGTGCCTTAATCAATTGTTTACAAACCCCATTTACCTTGCTTTGTTTTACTTTCATTTGTTTACATTTCCTTTGTTAAGTAATTTAGATTGCAAACCTTAAACTCAACCCAAATTGTGACACCCTAAGACATAGCCTTCGAGAACCGGTAAATCAATACAATACCCGTCCCTTGAGATCCGACCTTTACTTACCACTCTATTAAGAGTAGTTTGTTGAGATTATAAATAGTGTTTTGATTGGTAAGCTTAGACGACAAAGTTTCAACCGAATTAAAACGCCATAATTGTATGGTTAAGAATATTGTTAAGCTACTCATTTGTTTTTCTTTTTAAGTTTATATAATTTTAAATTAATAAATAAATAAATGTATAACTTTTATGAGCTATAATACTATTAATAATGTTATTCAATTCACTAACATATTCTCTTTCAGAAAACTTCAATTAAAATGTGAATTTTAATTGTAAATTATGAAATTTGATGTGAAGTTTTGTAATTTACATTTTTTTTGGGGATTTTTCTCATCAAATATTATAATATATACATCTAATTTAAGAATATTGATAATCTCCTTTGATTTTCCTTATTTGTATGCTACAAAATATGGTAATGATATTTTTGTAAGGACTTTTAGTAATCATTCAATGTTTTTTTTAAAGAATTATATCAAATAACCTATAATCCAATATTTAATAGGAATTAATTGTAAAAATGCCACGTGACAAAAAACTTAAGACACATCTTGTAGCATACTTATTACACATTCAAGAATCATTAATCTGCTTCAATTGGGAGCTAGCCACTTACTCTCACTTGAGTATATTTAAACTGTTTTTCGAAATAAATAGCTGAGTTTTCGTGACCATCCACAACAACAAATACTTTTTGTTGTTTTTTGCGGGTCCCCAAGTCATCCACCACATTTTATCCTAAAATGATTTTTTTTCGAAAAACTTTATACAACAACAATAAGTTTTTGTAAGAAATTTCACCCAATAAACATTAAATTGGCCCCACCAATAAAATAAAATACTCCCAAAAAATCCAAAATTGTATGTCAAACTCATCAACTTTGGGGGATGAGTTAGACAAAAAGTCATCTTGTGATAAAATGTTATTGTTGTTGTGGGATGATGAGTCTAAAAATATCATTTATAGACATAGATGTTTTTGTTGTTGTAGATGGTCAGCAGAGACCTTGAATGTATTAAACTGACGTGATAACAACTTACACCACGACATTATGGAAGTGTAATTTAATTAACATGTCGTAACTTATTATAAATGTGCTCACACGAAGCTCAATTACTGCTCTGCCATTCCTTTCTACTTGAATTTGTACATTTTTTACATAATTTCCTTATGTGATTCAGAAGAATGTATTTGATGAAATATGTGTGTAACAATAATATTTTTTTTTTTGGAACACTTAATAAAGAATATACTGGCTAACAAGGTTCAGGCCGGTCCTTAAGGGTTACATTGAACCCGTACAAATGAACAGGGCCCCCAAAAATTTGGGGCCCAAATATTCTGACTATACGGCCCAATGATAATTGTAAAAGCTGTCAAATTTACTAATACAAAAATGCATAGAATAGTGTATACTGTAAAAGTGGGCCAACTTTCCACATTTGAACTTCTTTCCTAAATCCTAAGCAATAATTTGGCTCAATATAAAACTTCCTTGATTTGTCGGATCCTTGACTTTTCCATTCCTTTGGAATTTACTTTAGTTTTTCAACATTTTCTCTACTCTTGTACCACAAATATTACTATACAACCAGTTGTATAATAAACATTGTACAACCCTATACATTAATCCGAGCTTATGTGCAATTTTATTGAGTTTGTAAGAGTTTATTTTTTTTATGTTTAAGTGTGTGAGTTCAAAAACTTTAAAGCATAGCTCAGATTCTTTTTAACAAAACTCGAAAACTTTAGTGCACAGCTCGGATTCTACATTATACAACCATATACAACTGGTTGTATAATGTACTAATTGCTCTTGTACGGAGTAGTAATTAATTGTTTTCCTCTAAAAAAAAATTAAATTGTAATTTTCTCAATATTTCGACACCTAAGAAGGGAAACTAAAGAGATGTTGCGGTTAGGGATGGTAATGGGTAGGATCTGGGTAGGGTCTATCCAGACCCAGACCCAGACCCGAGATTTTCCCTTTGGACCCGTACCCGACCCAGACCCGCAAGGGTCTAAAATTTGAGGACCCATATCCGGACCCTATGGGTAAGGGTCGGATCTGGGTCTACCTGCGGGTCCGAGTTTTAGTCACTTTAATAGCAGAATTAACAGTTATGAGGTCTATAATATTAAAAAAATAATTCATAGTAAAACTCTCTATTGTACACTATCAAATCCAATATACATACCAAAGAGATTAAGAAAGACAAAGAAAATCTAAATTAATTTTACCTCCAAATACATGTGAAAGAATCAAACTCGGAACCCTAAAATTAATACCGTACTTGATAGCTGTCTTCATCTGACCGTCGCTGGCTGCCGTTAATGGTGGTTGTCGGTCGCCGCATATTAGAGAGATGGTTGACAATCGCGTATCAGTGCTGTGGTGGTGGTTTCTTTGTGTCAATGGTGGAGTGGTGGTATTGTTAGAAGAGTTTGGTTGGGTTTTATCACTTTATGGGATGAGGGAAGGGAAAGAGACTTTAGTTGCTTTGGTTTCTACGGTCTGCCAGTATGAATTCAGAGAAGTTATGATTTTTTTTTCTTTTTTTAATAAAGGGTCTAAGGGTCGGGTATTTTTTGAAGTTGAAATGGCGGTTTCCATTGCCGTTTTTTGAAATTTAAAGGAATAGCGAATTTTGAATTTTAACTATTATTGTTGAAATGACGGTTTTAATTGCCGAAGTTTGAATAGTGAATTTTGAATTTTCACTATTATTGTTGAAGAAATAGTGAATTTTGAATTTTCACTATTATTTTGAAATTGACGGTTTTAATCGCCGTCGTTTGAATTTGAGGTTTGTTATAGGAAATTGGGCCAAAGCTCAAAATTTCGCTGAATAAAGCAGGGAACACCCTATTGAGGCGCGAGCTACTTGGCGAGGTAAGGGGGATTCCCTATTTTTCTGTAAAAGACGCGAGATTGGTTTGCTCGCCATTCTCATTTCGTCTTCTTTATCCTCTCGACAAAACAAACAAAAACCGCCATTGTTGGTCATCTTGCTTGTTCCAGTCTGTGCCATTGTCAACATGTCATCTCAAGGTATGTATTTCCTCTTGAATCCGTTTGAATTTGTTGGTCTTTTGATTGATTGAATTAGGGCGGAATTTTGTACCCTTAAAAATAGATTTGGGCGTTTTTGATGGAGCCTATTTCGAGTGAAATTGATGATTGCATTAGGTTAGAAACCTGTTTAGGAGTATAGGGGTGCTTTTAGTTTGCATTTGGTCCCCGTTTACGTCCCCTATGCTCGAAAAACGTGAGTAAGGCGAAAAAACCGTCTCATTTCACAATGCCAAGTTTATTTGCTTGAGTAATGGGTCCTACTAGGTTGTATTGTAGTCGGGAAAGACCGTGTTTGCCATTGTGGACCTTTGTTGGGTATTGTGGGCAAAATGGGAATTTTTACCTTCTGTGACGGTCTTATGTCTGACAAAATAAGCGTCCGTCTGGGCTTGAAGTGAGTCAGTTATTATTGGTAGTTTAGGTCGCTTTGAGGCGTGATAAAAGCACGTTGCTTCGTTGTGGTCGCATTTTGAAATTTTGACTTGTTTGTGCTCAAATTGGCGTAGAAATTGTATTTTCGAGCTATGGAAAAATACTCCATTGCATCGGGAACGTATTTTGGGTTTTTGGCGGACCTTGTGTGGATCTTGAGATGCCATTTTTGTTTGTTGTTGTTTTGACTCGTCTTTTGCTTGAAAAGAAGGGCGAGTCGTTTTTTGTGCTTTTTTTTTGTGAATTATTTTTGTTTGGTTGGGTTTGCGCGGGATTGCCCTCGTTTTTTTTTTGCAGTTTTTTTTTTTGGATTTGTCCATTTTACGCCGTCGTGATGCCGAAATTTCGGCCGACGTTCTTTGTTTGTTCTTTTGATTGCAGGGGAGTGCTCGGGACCTGTCGGGCCCATTGCCGAGGTCTTGGAGGAGGAGGATGATCCGGGAGGAGCAGAAGCGATCGGGGGGGGGGGGGGGGCTGCTAGAGCCGAGGTGGTGGTAGAGGATGATTCCGTAGAGAAGGGGAGGCGGTTGACGTGGCCGGCTTGTCCTTTTCATTGTGGCTCATAGACAGGATGGCTGATGATTGGGGGTCAACACCGGGGTGGTGCGCCGTATCATGGTTTTTGGCCTCCTTATCATCCGAAGTCTGCCAGACACTGTCTTCTTTTTTGTCATGGAGTAGGAGCGAGGTATTACCGTCGTGGTAACCACCTCTGCTTCCGTTGTTACTCCTCTGTTTCTTGTGTTGCTCCTTTTCTTTTCCGAGCGAAAGGATAGGGATTGCTTAGTTCGGTAGGTGGCAGATAACCCCCAATTCGTTGTCTTAGGCCAGTGTCTGTATGATAAATTAAATAGTTGTTTTAGGCCATTGTCTGTATGATAAATAGTTGTTTTAGGCCAGTGTCTGTATGATAAATGTCTGTACCGGATTCCGTTTTTACAGTCAGTCGTTTGTATCGAACGTGCGTCGATGCGTGAGGCAGTTTGTATATATGTGTTTTTGGATTGTGGTTTATTTTGTGATTTTGGCTTTTTTTGTGTTGTGTTTTGGAGGAGCGCTGTCGGCTGTCAATTCCCCTTTTGCTTTGCACCTGCTCCTGCATCGTTAGTGTAGAATACAGGCGACAGGTAGCACATACACATAAATGTAAACCCGTAAAAAGCATTCAATTGAAAACAAAATTTAACCGCGATGACACGAAGTTAAAAATGAAAATTTGATATGATATTTTGAAAATTCCGCGGCAAGTCGTCACGTTTGGACTTCTCAAAAGGAATTGATTTGAAAATTGGGCAATTAACTCGTGTTTTGAATTAAATTGCATCGAAATTGTTGAAATCGGTTTGTAACTCGAAAAATTAAAACTCAAACCGCCAGGGGTGAATTTAAGAATAGATTTTTTTTTTTGCGAGTGTATTTGATTTGATTTTTGTGAGATCAAGACTCGAAGTTGTGAGTGCTTGAATTTTTGAGGAAAACTGATGTTGTGTTATCAATTTTCGATTTTTATTTTTTGCTGGGAAAATTGCGAAAAAGCGGAAAAAAATTTCGGAATTTCGACTGACATGAAAACGATCCGTCGCGAATCGGGGCGACTAGCCCTTCCCCGTTTTAAAAAAGAAAGAAAAAAAATCCGTATGTTTAAAGCTGCGTCATTGGAAACCGTGTCGGATTTCGTAAAACGCGAAAACAAGGAAATGTGAGTGTGAGGAAACACATAATGTCCTGGACCATCCCAAAGAGGCGCGAGCATTCCAGCGGGAGGTTTGAGGTGTCAGGAGAAAACACAACTTGAAAGGGACAATTCAAGGTTGGAATCCTGAGAACAGGCCCAAAGAGGCGCGAGCAGCTTGGCCATAGGAGCCAGCTCTCCCTTTTTCTGAAAAAAAATGCGGTGATTGTTTTGTATAAATAGTGATGTTTGTGCTTCATTGTTTCATCATCCGAAACACGAAAACATCTCTACAAAACTTCTTCTTCTTCCACAAAAATATTCCATGGATGCCTTTGAGAATGCGTTGCGACAATGGTGCCGGGATTTGTCGCCTCCCGAAAAGTATCAACTCATTTGCATGAGAGTTGGTCAACTGTTGGTGCTCCGTCAAGTCAAGGTGCAATCCTCATTTCTCGAAGCATGTTCTCGGTTTTGGGATTCGAAACATCACGTTTTCTTTTTCCTGAAACGCAAAATTTGTCCTCTTGCCGAGGAAGTAGGAGCCATTGGTGGGTGGTCGGGTTATGTTCCGGTGCTTCCTCCAACTCGGTTGTGTTATAAGGAGAAATTACGTTCAATGTTGGGCTTGTCAACAAGCCAAGTCAACTTTCTTCTTGCTCCTCATGGTGTAGATATGTTGGCTCTCATCATCATTTTCTCAAACCGATTTGATGCCAATGCACCGGAGGTGGCTAGGAGAAGGGCTCTTGCCTTTTGCCTTGTCCATGTATACCTCTTTGTTGATGCTTTGAAGAAGGAGGGGCCAAAATGCTATGGTAGCATGACCCTTGTTCATGTAGTTGAGCAAGTGGAGCATGGTAGAGATCCATCATGGTTGGTGCTTGGCGAGATTATCCAAACTTTGGACAAGGAGGGCTCTTGTGGAGAAGTGACAGGCTAGTCGTATACCTACCAAAAATAACCAACTAGCACTAACTAATATAGCTAGGGAAGTCGGGTCGATCTCCACAGGGAGGCAAGATATCTGTTAAAGGTCCGTCTATTTGGTCACAAAATGGGGGTTTGAAATTGGTTTTCTAAACTATAAAGGCTTAAGGGAAAGAGTAGTAAAGAAAGAGCAGTAAAAAGGCAGAAAAAAATGAATAAGATGATCAATAAAGAGGGAACATGTCGGGATTTCGGTTCACTATGGTAGTCTAATGACTCAACTGCAAATAGTCTAGATAATTTACTGTGAGACGGATGTTGAAAGGTCCTTCCGGTCCACTTTCTATCCTAGATTTCCACTAACTTAACTTTCGTCCTCATTAGGGTAGTCTACTGTTCATAGCAGGTTTATTTAGTCTAATCTTCCGATCAAGGAATAAATTTAGCCAGATTAAAGGGTAACATAGAAGCGTGCACTCAACTAAGTCGTTATTATAATTAAATTGCCATGAGTACAGATTCTCACAAATAAGTCATCTAGCCTATTCGCTACATGGTCACATTTCTACCATAGATCCCCTAATCCCAACATGAAAGAAATTAGTTACTCATGCTATTAATGTTGTCAAGATTAATAATAATGAAATAACTAATAATAAACATGATGAAATGATAATAAAATTGCATAAATAAAACTTAGGGCAGAAATTAAGAGAATAAAACAAGAGAATTAAAGCAAACAAAGGAAAGATTAAGATTAAAGGGGGGAAAAGATTACAATATCAAGAATTCCGGCGTAAAGAACACAAGATCCGAGCAAAATAATCCTAAAAGCAAAGTTACAGTGAAGAGTTTAAGGGAAAGATTAAGAGAAGAGAAAGTGGCGTAATACAAATGTTAAGCAGTGTAAAACGTAATTAAAACCTAATTATTGAAAGCTTAAATAGAAAAACTAAGTCCATTAACTAAATAAGCAACACAGACTGACTAAAGCCTGTATAGACTCAAAACCTCTCGATCGAGTGGTTTGAGACAACTCGATCGAGGACTTCAGCAAGTAAACCACTCGAACGACCAAAAATGTTACTCGATCGAGTAAACCTGATTTCCAGCATTTCGATCATGTAAAATAAATTACTCGATCTACCTCCTCAGCACGTGAAACCACTCGATCGACCAAGAAAAGCATTCGATCGAGTGTTCTTCTTCCAAAATAGCTCCAAACTCGTTGCCGACTGCTTCGTTGGCCATTCCTTCACGCATCCCAATGCAGTGCTCTTGCTCTAAAGTTCCCGTCTCCTTAAAATGCATGCAAAACAAGAAAACGGGGTACGATTCCACTACTTTCAGGTTCATTCCTATAAAACAGACCAAACGAACCAAAGTAGCCATTTCGGGGCATAATGCAATATAAAACGGTACAAAAGTACATAGAAATACGTGCAAAAGTAGGCTAAAAAGACTATATAAAATGCACGTATCAAATCTCCCGAAATCGAACCTTTACCCGTCCTTTGAGTAAACTAAACGCAAACTAATGGAACGGGAATGATAACTCAGAGCTAGCTATAACTTGTCTACTTGAACCAATTTAATGCAACAAAAATCAACAGTTACAGCTACAGCAGTCAATACGCAAACGAGTTATAAGATGTTCAGAAATAAAGCCGACCTATCGACCTTGAAAGACCAACGAAATCGGACTCTCACGTGGTCACTCTTCTCTCATGAAGCAAAGGGTGAATTATTATGTAAAAGAGAGAAAGAGAAACAGCCACAATGATGTCGAGAGATAGAGTCATTGTGTACTAAATCTAGTTTTTGGTTTATATTTATACCTTAATTATGACTATTAAGTGAATAAACTCTAAATAAGAATATAATTTTGTTAAGATACAAAAGAGGTTTCACTTTTGTGACCCTATACACCATGATTTGTTGTATGGCTAGCCCATTATCAAAGGTGATTATATTCTAAACAAAACTAGAAAGATATATCATGTAGATGATGCAAGACTCAAATTTGTAACCCAAGATTAAACCTTAAATTCTGGAATGATGAACGCAAAGAGTTATCCAGTACTCTTGGAACCATTAGATTGTTAATCTTATGGTAGATGCGTATCTTGTATTCAAAGCAAGATGTCTCGTGCTTTTTGGTTGAAATGGAGATCGAGGTTGTAAATCATTGATCCAGAATAGGTTGATCATTTTTCTTTTACCAACGATTTAAGTTGACACTAATGTGTTCACTTAATAAGGTACATAGAGAAATCTTTTAAGAAGTTCAAAGAGTTCCAGGAATCACGATTTAATCGTGATGGGATTATCAAAGTGAAGACTTTGATATAAGCCAAAGGAAATGTGATATAGTATCACAAGTTAATCTCTCTTTGCACGCATTATGGGATAACGTGTGGTTGGATAAAGAAATCAAACCCTATTCGATATGGTTTGGACTGCAATCAAGTTACTTTGAGTTACTTGATCCTTTTGGGGATTTTATCATTTGTCTAAATTATTTTTCCACTAAATCTAAAATGATTCATATGAGATATGAAAAAGTAGGGTACCATGCTTGTAAGTTTTCACAAGAAACAAATGCTCATTTTTCCTTTCAATAATCACGAGTACAACAAGTTTGTGGCTCGTGAAGCTGTCTTTCTAGAATACAAGTTTATTTCTAGAAGACAGAGTGGGAGAAAATATTCAAGAGGCACAAAAGAATTGTGTCAAAAATTGTATGTCGCAAGAAACTGTATTTTCTTGGCTACATGATGTTGTTTCTTCGAAACCTAGGAGGTTGAACTCATCACTTGTTGAAGACGATCAATTCGTGTTACTTTTAGAAAGTAAAGAGCTTGCAACTTACAAAGAAATTGTTTGATTCAAGTTACTTCTGGAAAGTAATGATCATATGACTTAAATGAGAGTGTTTAAGTCACAACTCAATATAAGGCTTAGAGCCATGAAAATCCGAAATAAATTCCAAGTGGAATTGTTGGATATCAAAGAGAGATATCAAAGCTTGATTAGTTGCAAAGTGTTTTGCACTATTCAGATCTTCTTAGGGATTGTATTTCATTATTATGATATATAGCGAGTGAATCTAAAATCCACTTTTTCAATTAGAAGGGATGTATTCAATACATGTCATGAGTTTTGTAGATTCTTACAATCCTAAAATAATGTGCAACTTAAGAGATTGTCTTAAGTAAGACATCAATGAGTTGGAATCTACATTTTGATCATGTGATAAAACTTTTCTCAATAGGTTGAGAAGTTGTGTTTATACATGAAGTTTAGTGGGAGTTACGGAAATTTTAATTAGTCTTTTATGTGGATGACATATTGATCATTGGGAATGATTTGACACTTTTGGAGTAATATAATACATCTTCAATATCCAGATTTATGGAGATCAATCCACATGATATTAGTGTCAAATAAGAAGTCCTATGTTGATAAGATTCATGACTAGTTCAATCATGTTGAACATATTTGATTGATTCCATTTGCTTCCGCTGTCGGATCAATTAAATGAGTAATGATGTATAACACTTCAAAATCGAATTTAAGTAATAGTTACCAAGTAGCCATATAGATTATTCTTAAGTGCTTGAGGAAGAATTAAGGATAGAAAGTTAAGTGTTTTTAATGTAATTAACTAATTTGTGTAAAGGTGTTACACAAATGACAATTGAGATTGTGAAAGGTTTCAGACAAAACCATATTCAAAACACGTGAAGATGGTTAAGGAACCATTGTGGCTATGTTATTTAAGAAATAGATTTGCTAGAATCGTTCTAGGCAATAGAGAACAATGAGAGATATTTACAATGGAAATTGAGTACACTTACAATCATGAGATATGCAAGAAGGATGAGTCCCGCACACTGTGAAAACAGTGGGAGCTATTCTAAGGCTAGAGGGCCTATGTCTAGATTGGATCTAAACACGTACTCAGAAAGTTTTGTAATGCAAATGTATACATTACAAAGGAAAACGAGTATGTAGTAAGGTTGAGTAAGGTACACGAAGTTGATAAAACCTACTAACCAAAGCCTTCTCATAGGCTTAACATGATGAGTCATGTCATATGTCATTTCAATTGGATTGAGATGAACAACTACGTACAAACATCAAATTAGATTATAAGAATTTGAAGTAGTAATCAGGTATTGACTATTCATATGTAATAATCACATTTTTCGTTCAAGTTTTTAAATCTAAAACTCCTTTTATACTTTGTTACATCCAAACGGGTTGTAGAGACAATATTGAACCCCGTTAAAGTGAACCCGGATTAACATAGTATTTGCCCATAGTCACTTGTATGAGGTGATGTCTCGAAGTGACTAGAGTGTGATGCGATTGATGGAAAGTTCAAGTGCCATAGAGTCATATGAGATGACTAGTCGATCACATAGGCAGACTGTTAGAAACACTTTGTCGGGCCTAATGACCGCTTATAGAGTTCTGGCAATTTTATATATCCTGGTCGTGGCAAGTACTACTATAGTATTCTAATGAGTCGATTCTTTTGACTAAAGACTGTTCGCCTAAGGTGGCACAGTTTCAGATTAACTTTGATTTATGTTACTACGACCTTCGTAAATGGGGTCAAATGAGCATATTTTGGGTTATGATAGCTGTGGCTAATCGAAGGGAATAGTGGGATAGGAATTGTCCACCCCTAGTCAGGGTTAAAACAATATCTCAGGGCCACTCGAGGAGTCATGAACTGGAAATGCATGGCCACGCTCGGAAGGTATCTATGGTAGATAATTCCGGTCAATCAGTTATTCTCCAGATCGAGGAAACCACTCTCGATATGATCACTTGCAAGTACGACCCGAAAGACACCTTGCATTGAGTGCGAGATAGTAGTAGGACAAGAGAATTGGTGACACACACTTGTCGAGGACAAGTGGGAGATTGTTGGAATAAGTATCCTCCGACAATAATGCGATCACAACTGTCGATCATAATGATCACATGTTTAAATCTCATATTTAAGAATATATGTGGGAAGTAATATTTTACTGTCAACTGGTCCACACATATCGGTAATGATTGGCTGACTAGAGTTTGACATTACTGTCGTGCGACGGTGGTGATCAGTTGATACCCTGAGGTCATACCTATAGGGTAATACTTTTAATTTATTATTTAATTAATCGTATACCGATACGAGTTATTTAAATTGCTTAAAATTGACGTATGATTTTGTGAGTAAAATTAACGTGTCTTATTGTAATTCGATTAAATAAGATACGGTCTAAGTAATCAAATTGTTTTATTACTTAGATTAAATTATTGTTTACGAAACAATTGAAACAGGTTGAATTATTTATTATAAATACAAGTCGTTGTAATTTATAATTCGATAAACTATTTTGGTACAAGTAATCAAGAATTACTAGTTAAATTTTGTATATGACATATTTTATTAATATGTTGATTTTTAATATGTTAAAAATACATTATAATGTAACATGTCATGCAACATGTGACATATGACAAAATTGTCAAATGACAAAATAAAATGGACTTTCCATTTTATGTATGTATCGAAATATGGAGGGGATTGGGGTTTATATTGTGTTGTTTATTTTAAATAAAAACACAATGATTAAACCCTACTCATAGCCATGCATGTCTAGTTTATCTTGGGTTGAATGTGAAGCTCATGCATTGGCCCCTACCCTTCCCTCCAACCGGTTTTCTACTAGAAAAAGGCAAGGGTTTTTCTCATATAATAATTCAACTCTACATTTGATAATTTTTCTAGTGTTAGAAAAATACAACCATTCTCAAAAATTTGTGAAATAAACTTAGAGAAAGAAACCTCACAATTATTCCTCTTGGCCGAAATTCTCAAGGGCCAAAATAAATATTTTGTGTCAATTTTAAGTTAAATTTTAATTAATACTAGATCATATTAATTATTATTATTAAAGGTGTTACTTTGGGTATAATTCCTTGGGAGAGATTCTCCACTTGAATCTTATTCTTCCATCTTTGGAAAGCTCAAGAACTAGTAAGAAGGTGAACTTGCTAGTTCCCTTTGATCCGAAATACTCAATGTAAGAATTGATTTTCTCCGTATACTTGTAATTGTTTTGCATGCATAAGATCTAATTTTAATTTTATGACTAAATTAAATCTTCATACTATGAATATGTAAACATATGAGATTAATGAATCCTAACAATTCCAGACGACAATGTCCGTCACAGCCGAGGGCTTACAAATAGTATAGGAAAGTGAGGTTCAGGTGAGAAAAGGCAAAACAGATTATGGAAATGTGAAGGTAAAAGCGACAAGCTAGTTCCTAACAGGACCATATAAGACCGTCCGAATCTCAACTGACTGAAAAAATAAACACAAGTGCCCTTCATTTGGCACACAACTCACCATCCAAATACACTATCTCCTCAAAAAAAACTATACGAATAAGAACAAGGAGTGAGACGGTCACAAACTTCCCTTTTTTAAGACCGTCTTAATGAATCAAACAAATCAAATAATTTTTTTCAATCTTTTTTTTCTTCACTGATCATACGTGAATCACTTTTTCAGTTTTTTTTAATTTTTTTTTCTTTTTCTTTTTTCACGTTTTTCTTTCTTTTTCTTTTCAATTTCTTTTTTTTCTCTCTTCCTTCAGTTTCACCAACTCCAATCAATGTATATGGGCCAAACTCGCAGATGGAAAAACATACCACAAAAGACATACTAAATTAGCTTGACTAGGCAGGCTCAGTTTTCGATGTAGCTAATGGGTCAAAAAGGCTAAATTTGGCTTAAGTGGAGCTAAATGGGTGAAAAATGTAAGAAAAGGGAAAATTTGCAAGCACCTCTCTGCATGTGACACCGACCACAACCCCGAATGCATGCATTTGACAAGAAATCGAATGTCATAAAAGTGCAAAAATGATGAACATGCTATGCATGGAGTACTACTCTCAATTCCTATGTAAACCGGTCATGAATGTCACCAGTCATAAAGCTCTAAATCTCAGAAATTGTAAGTAGGTTGCCAATTTATCAGGTCAAGTCTAAACAGTCAGCTATATTTGAACAAAAACTCGTAGATTATGCGTAAGACTCAGCTAATAACCGTCAATAAAAGTGCAAGGCTCAAATAAAATGACAAGTTAAAGTGCAATATCATCACGGAAATCAACCGTTCTGACTCAACCTACATGCAAAAATAAACGTGAATATTTTATTAATTTTTTTGAAATTTTCTAATTTTTTTGGGATTTTATGATTTTATGAAAAAAATAAATACAAAGCAAGCTGATAATAGAAACGTGAATGCAAAACAATTGCAAATGCAGACTCAAAGGATGCATTACCCTCCCCAAACCAAAACGGACAACTCCCTCGTTGTCCTCCAGCATACACCAACAGATATATACGGGGGAACGGGAATATACAACCAATAAATGAACGAAAACAATAAAATAAAAAGGAGACAAAAGAAAAGAAAAGAGCGAGAATATACATACAAAACACGAACTTCCCCAAACCAGCCTGAAAAATGGGGAAGTGAGTAGACCAGTAGCTACTCGTCAACCTACTCTGTCATGTCCTCCACCGTCACCGTGAAGTTCGGGTCCTCCTCCTGCTCTCTCCTTCTCCTCTACTCAGCCTGAGCTCTCGCTGCCACCGCTGCGGCGTCCTCCTGCTCCTCCTCCTCACTAGCTGACTCAGGGTACCCCTCAGCTGGGTACCGGTAGAAGGACGGGTTTGGCCAATCCTCTGGAATGAGACGGTTTTGCCTCATGTGATACACATGCAGAGGGAAAAAAGTAAGAGCTATGTCCCTCTCCATACGAGCTTGTCTCTCTGCAATCTCAAGCAACAAACCGTCACGGTGCCCTTGGTCCATGACCGCAGACGCCTCAAAGGGTGGAGGAGAAACAAAATTAGCCGGAAGAACCGGTTGTGCCTGGTCGGGCGCAAGAGTAGGAGTAGGAGTAGGAGTAGGGATCGGTGTAGGAGTGGCCGTGGAAGTCTGGCCACCCGTAGGAGGTGTGGATCCCTCTCCGGTCTCAGGTCGACGCCGCTTCCTAGAAGCGGGCAAGGTAGTAGGTGGTCGGAGCGGTAGGTGGTACATCGGTAACGGTGGTGGTAAAATGCCCCGTGCGACAGTGGGCAAGGGGACGGGACGAGGAGGGTGGTGCAAGGAAGGTTGACGGACAAGGAACCACTAATCTTCCAAGTCCGGTAGTCAGAAGTCAGCCAAGTCATGGACAACATGGATGCTCGGTCCAAGAACCTATCTCCCGGTATGTACAGTAAGTCACGAGGTAAAGCAGGGAGGAGAGAACAAGCAAGGAAGGTGGCTATGCCACCACAGACAATGGTGCCCGTGGTCTTCTCCCCCTGAGACTGGAAGTACTGGGCGGTCAAGTAAGCAATGTTGAGGGCAAAGGGGCCCTCGCTGTCAATGTTCAAGTACCCACCCTGAATAGAAAGCTTGGTGTTAGTCACGTTGTTTGGCTCCTTACGGCCAAAAATAGTACTTCCCATCAGTCGCAGGAAGTAACGGGCATGGGGAAGGTGGACCTGAGCGAGCCGTCGCTCCTCATAGATAGTCTGTGCCAAAGTCCGCCAAGACTAACGGAGGACCTTCTTGGGGGCGGTAGTGGCGCCTGTAAAGGAAAGGCCAAGTCTAGTACCAAACTCCTCCAAAGTCAAAGAAAAAGTCCGGTTGAACAACCGGAAAGACACAGAAGCATAAGTAGGGTCAGCCTCGTGTGCCCCGGAGGAGAAGGTAAAGAAGCTGAAAAACTCAAGGGTTAGCTCCCTGAAGGTGTAGGCAGTCATGGTCACAAGTCCAGCCATCCCCGTACCCCTCAAAATCTCACACACCAGCTCGTAGATACCAAGTCTCTCAAGTGATGAACGACACGAAAATCGAGTCGGGAGAAAGTCACAGTCTGCTAAAGCATAAAATCTAGTGTGATGAATACCGTTAACAAAAATTACCTGGGGGTAGTCGGGGTGCGAGTCGAGGGAGTCGTCCCCTCGGATAGTAACACGGCCAGCAGAACGGCCAACAACAGGTGTAGCTCGTGCACGACCCCGACCTCTAGCACCTGAAATAGAAGCCCGTCCTCCGACGGGACGAGGAACTAGAGCTGCCCGGTAAGGAGCTGTGACTGTGAGTGACCACGCAGCAGGGGTGGTCACCGTACCTGAAGTACTAGCTATAGCTGCAACAGAAGAAGCAGCAGAGACCGACACAGAGGAAGAAGGTCTAGCAGCTGTGGCTGTGATAGATGTGGAGGCTGAGACGGAGCTAGCAGTAGTAACGACAGTGCTAGCAGCAGTAACGACGGTACCAGCCGACATAACAAGGAACACGGGAGCAGTGGTATTGGTACTAACGGTCGTGGAGACGGTGGTGACAGCAGGGACCACTGTCTCAGGCAAAGACGGACTAACAGTCGAACTGGAAGAGGGCATTGAAACACCGAAATTTCCCCAAAACAGTCGAAATTTTCGACTTCAGGAACCCTAATTCCCATTTCGCCTCAAAAATTTGAAACAAACAGATAATTAGCGATGAGATAAGGGGGAAAAATCATCAATTTAAGCTATGTAAACAGAAAGCCCCAATTTTCAGTCGAGAATTTCGATTGCATTTGTATACCCGAAACCCTAATTCCCATATTACTTCATAAAAGGCAAAACTAATGCAATTAAACAACAATGAGGTAAAGGAATTACTTACTTGATAAAAGAATCCTACAAAGAAGAAATTAATCGACAAAGGACGATGCAAATTATACGATTTTTTCGAAACAAAAACCGCAAACCCTAATACCCGCAATTGACCGCAAAAATCAACGAAAATCAAAGGGGAATTATGGGGAAAATGATGATTTAATAGCAATGAGTAGATTGTAGGTGTTTGATTTGGTAAAGGGCGATAAAAATGGAGGATTTGGGAGGTTTTTGGTCACACGAATAAAGAACAAATGAATTATGAAAATAATTAAGGAAAAGGAGGGAGTTTAGAAGGCACTTCATGTGTATGGAAATCCTTTTCACTCGATCGAGTGATTTGAAATCACTCGATCGAGGAGTTTCAGCTTCACTTTACTCGATCGAGTAAAAATCTACTCGATCGAGAACTCCCTGATTCAGCCAATTCGAGCGAGCAGCTACAAAGCCTTCGATCGGTCCCTTTTCCTGCAGTATCCTCTCGATCGAGTACAAAAAGTACTCGATCGAGTCTTTTCCTCGTATAAGTCTTTAAGATGCGTTAAAACTTCCCCAAACCTGCATAAAAACAATCGTAAACATATCCCAATATACCACATCACAAAAAAATAGCAGTCTATAGTCTTCCTAATTATGCTAAAAATTGCTAAATTCTAATTGTTCTAAAAAAACGCAATAAAGAAATTCAACGGAAATTTAAAATTAGTTTTTAAAAATTGTTACACGGGGCATTCCCCGCTCATTTCTCAAGACAATTCAGTAGCCCCTCGGAGGGTTTTTGACTAGAGGACGTCCCTTCGGCATCATTAACCGTCCTCTGCATTCTCCAGGAGCTTGAGTTTGAAAAAGTAGGAGGAGAATAGTTGACGTCCACGTACGCACGAACTTTTCTCGTTCTTTTTTCTTTCTCACCAGCATTAACGTTGTCACCCCCAATTTGATTGATTTTAATTGCACAATGACCCTTGACAGCTCCTCCATCTTTTTCATCTGTACCTGCAGCAAGGGAAACAGACAAATTCTACTCCTTTTTGCTCACAGTCTGAGGTGGAGGGGTCACAGTTGCAGCACAAAATTCCAAATTTTCATCTGAAGTGTCAATATGAGGGTCAGTAGAGGAAAGGGAATTGGAAGGTTGAGCTTGCATGTAATACTACGGTTTTGTGAGTCTCTGGGTACTCTATCGAGTGGGCCTTACTCTGTCGAGTAAGTGTGTTTTGCATTTTAAAATAGTTTATGACCTGTTGGGTACTCGATCGAGTAGCCTTGGTACTCGATCGAGTAGGCGGCACTCGATCGAATACGTCAGTTACTTTATCGAGTAGCCGGTTTACGGCGGGATGATTTGTCGGGTTTTGTTAATAATGCGATTTAATATATAAACACTTCCGTCACTTTCATAATACACTTTTACAAACCTAATTACTTTTAAAAGAGATTTCAACCTACGTACTTCACCTTCATCGCATTATTGACAAATCACGGAGCTTGGAAGGTCGGAATTCACCTTTCTTTACATCTTTGTGATCCTTGTGTCGAGGGTAAGATCTACGTACCGAATTCGTTATATTTATTAAGTCTTGTTAAACCCTAATTTTGGGAATTAGGGATTTGTGTTGGTTTTGTGTCGTTAGTTATGTATGTGATGTTATGTTAGCAGGAGGATTCGTAGAAGAGACTTTTTGATAACAGCTGTTGAGATCGTTTGAGTGTGGTTCTTTCCAGGTAGGGTTTCCCTACTCAGTATTAGTCCCATAATGTGTTGGTGGTGATTTGTGATTGTTGATTGTTATCATACGAGTCTTGTGATGGTTGTTGGTTTTGATTGCTGATTAGTAGTTGTGATTGTTTGTATCTGTCTGTGTTCTTCGGGGTGCGTCCCTGGCTGAGTGGAGTCACTTGCGGGAGTGGCTTCACACCCATTATTCGCCTTCTGTGGAATCCGCCACAGAAGGGATGTGTACATTAATGGATTTGGGTTATTCGCTCAACGGAGATGAGCGGGGCTTAGGTGGGAACGGCTGCGGTCCCCCCACTGGGAGTAACTTTGTTACGATGGGTACTCTGCAGGGGCTACACACTTTAGTGTGTAGTCAGTATTGTGGAGTTGGTGATGGAGTTCGGATTACATCTGTGCCGATTGAGCTGTGTTGTTTGTTGTGCTGTTGGATTATATAAATTGTGTGATTAGTACTGACCCCGTTTATTGTTTTTAAAAAAACTGTGGTGATCCATTCGGGAATGGTGAGCAGTTGTTGAGCAGGTATGAGTCGAGATACATGGGCTAGCTGGGATGTGTCACCTTCAGATGATAGAGTCTTCCGCTGTAGCATGAGTAGTTTGTCAGACATTTAAATTAGTTGATGAGATAGTTGTTTTGAGAACTTGTAACCCGTATTTTGGGTATTTGGTTTGGATTGTATTTTATTCACTAAAATATTACTATTTTAATGTCGTTTCGTTATTTTATTATGATTATCATTGCCTCGGGGAACCGAGATGCTAACATCTTTATACCTGAGTGGTCTTGGTAAGGCACTTGGAGTATGTGGGTGTTACAAAATGGTATCAGAGAGACGATCCTGAAACCTGTAACTAATGAATATAATGAACGTAGGGAGTCGATTAAAATGAACCCGGGGTGAAGGTTGTAGGAGCTAATGCAAAGGCTTGGGAGACGTCCTAAAGTCGCGAACTCGCCCTACAATTTTGAACCGGTCACATGGGGGGTATGTGTCAAGGTCGTATGTGGTGTTTGTCAGCTTATGTGAACGTAACGATGCATGTTGTGAATTGTTTAATGTTGGGAGTAGAAGATTGAAATTGTGATTGAAAATTTGGTGTAGTGTGTACATATGTTGGTTTGAATAAAGAAGCATGATGGTTGTTTATTATGTGGCATTTAATAACATGAAGTAGATTATTTTGTTGATTATATGAAGAATCGTGTAGAAATGCATACGTAGTTATATTATAATGTTGGGATTATGAAGTGGCATAGTATGTTGGGCTATGAGAGATAATATGCGAGTAGTATGTACGAGTCAGCATGACTCGATCGAGTGGGGGGCACTCGATCGAGTAGGTGAGGTACTCTATCGAGTGGGTCTGACTCGATCGAGTGGTTATTTTGACGTTTTTATAACCAGAATCGTGTTTTTGGGTACTCGATCGAGTAGGGGGCACTCGATCGAGTGGCTATGCTACTCGGTCGAGTATGTTAGAGATGAGAAGGTCTGTTTTGGGTCTGAAGTCGGGGCACTCGATCGAGTATGGTGGGAACTCGATCGAGTAGCCACTACTCGATCGAGTAGGTTTAGGCACTCGATCGAGTGGGTTCTGGGCAGTTTGTTTTCGTGTTTAGGGTTATAGTACGTATGTTTATATCTACCCTTTCTTATATAGTTTCAAGATGCCATCAAAGAAAACCGATTTGTATGCGAGAGCTGAGAGCATGAACATCGATGATATAGTTAAGATGTTGGAGCATCAAGATGCTCTTACGGACGCCCTAAAGAGAGTGGGGAAGGATAAAGAGGTTGATCACTCTAAGATCAGTCTTTATATAGCGAGGTTCAATTCAAAAGAGTATAAAGGGACCGGGGAGCCAAATCTTCTTGACAATTGGCATCGCGAGATGGAGAACATTCTGGATCTGGTACATTGTCCTGATGAGATGAAAGTAGAACAAGCTGCATTCTACTTAAGGGAAGCGGCTGGTGAATGGTGGGATAAGGTGAAGGTGAGTGCTTGGGAGATGTACACGAAGCAGGGTCTACCTGCTATACCTTGGGAAGAGTTCCAGAGAGCTATGAGGAAAGAGTTTGTACCTGAGCATGTGAGGAGTATGCTGAGGGAGGAGTTCGATGGGTTTAAGATGACATCTGACATATAGGTAGCTGATTACTACAGGCAGTTTAATGAGAAGTCTAGATATGCTGAGGACATGGGTTTGAGTGAGGAGAACCTATCACTGATATTTGAGAGGGGTTTGACACCCAATATTATGGACAAGTTACCCGTGGGAGTCCTTACTAATGTTAAGGAAGCTTATGAGAAAGATGGGAGAGCCGAGAGGTTGGTGGAGATGGCCCGAGAGCGAGGTAGTGAGAAAATAAAGGCTGAGAGTGAAGGTGGTGGCCAATATAATTACAAGAAAGGCAACCACAGTCAGGCTAGAGCGTTTTCTTCTGGTTCGGGGTTTAGTGCTGGGGCTTCCTTTGAGCATGGCCGTGGGAGCGGTAGTGATAGTTGGGCGATGACTTGCTTTGGCTGTGGCGGTGTAGGCCACAAGAGACATGAGTGCACGAGTGTACCTGGGGCTTTTCAGAGACCGGCTCAGGGGAGCTATTCTCAGGGACCGGCACAGAGTTATGCGAGCAACAGACCGGTTGGGTCATGGTCTAACCGGGGAGGTCAGAGCAACCAGGGTGGAGGTAACCGCAATGGCGGTAATTCTTACCAGAAACCAGCTACGAAAAACAACAACAATCAGGGGTCGGGTGCTAAACCGACCACATCAGCCAGTACTGTCCACGGAGGTGGACAGAAGTCTAGTGGAAAGCTGTTTATGATGGACAAGAAAGCAGGTGAGGACGACGCACATGTTATCACTGGTACTTTTCTTGTTAACGGTATTCATACCTTTGTTTTGTTTTGATTCGGGGGCGTCTCAGTCGTTTGTATATTCGAGTCATGTTAAACGGTTGGGTTTGAGGGTAAATGAGTTTGTAAGTGAGAAAGTTTTTATACCTTCGGGTGAGTCTGTATCATGTGGGAGGTTGTATAGGGATGTATCTATGATAGTTGGGCAAGTTGACCTACCTGTAGACTTGCTAGAGTTTCCTTTAGACTGTTTTGAGATGATAGTCGGGATGGATTGGTTGGGAAAGTACAAAGCTAAGATAGACTGTCATCAAAAGAAAGTGTGTTTGAGAGGTCCTAAGGGTGTTAGTGTGTCTTATCGTGGGTTTGTGGTCAAACCCAAAGTTAAGTTGATTGCAGCTATGACCTTGAAGTCCTATCTGAGGAAGGGATGCCCTTTGATCTTATGCCATGTGAGAGATGACCAGATAGAGAGCCCGACAGTTGATCAGATACCAGTGGTGGGTGAGTTTTCAGATGTCTTTCCGGAGGAGATTCCGGGGTTGCCACCGAAGAGGGAGATAGATTTCACGGTTGAGTTGAAACCGGGGACGGGGCCAATCTCTAAGGCACCGTACCGGATGGGTCCTAAAGAGATGGAGGAGCTCGGGAAACAGTTAGATGATCTGATAGAGAAGGGATACATTAGACCTAGTGTATCACCATGGGGAGCACCAGTTCTTTTTGTGATGAAGAAAGATAGGAGCTTGAGGTTGTGCATAGAATACAAATAACCGGTGACATGAAGAACAAGTATCCTTTGCCAAGGATAGATGACCTGTTTGATCAGTTGAGTGGTGCATCAGTCTTTTTCAAGATTGATTTGAGGTCGGGGTACCATTAGGTGAAGATCAGAGAGGTGGACATACCAAAGACAACTTTCACGTCGAGGTATGGCCATTATGAGTATGTGGTGATGCCTTTTGGGTTATCTAATGCACCGGGTGTGTTTATGGATTTGATGAACATAATCTTCAGACAGTTTTTGGACAAGTTTGTGGTGGTGTTTATCGATGAAATCTTAGTCTATTCCAAGACTAAGGAGGAGCATGAGGAGCATCTGAGGATTGTGTTGCAGACCTTGAGGGAGCATGAGTTATATGCTAAGCTATCCAAGTGTGAGTTCTGGTTAGAGAAAGTTGCTTTTCTGGGGCATGTGATCTCTAAGGAAGCACCAAAGAATGTTGCTGAGATCCGGAGTTTCTTGGGTTTAACTGGATATTACAGACGGTTCGTGAGGGATTTCTCCAAGATTTCTAGACCTATGACAACTTTGATGAGGAAAGAGAACAGGTTTCGTTGGGATGAGAGTTGTGAGACGGCGTTCCAAACATTAAAGGAGCGTCTGACCACAACTCCTATGTTAGCATTGCCTGAAGGGATTGAGAACTTTGAGGTTTATACTTATGCCTCAAAGAATGGGTTGGGATATGTGTTGATGCAGAACGGTAAAGTGATTGCCTATGCTTCTAGGCAATTGAAGCCTTACGAGGAGAATTATCCTCCACACGATCTAGAGTTGGGTGCAGTGGTGTTTGCTCTCAAGATTTGGAGACATTACTTTTATGGGGTGACCTTTAAGGTATTTTCTGATCATAAGAGTCTCAAGTAAATCTTCACTCAAAAGGAGTTGAATATGAGACAGAGGAGGTGGATGGAGCTGATTGGCGATTATGACATGTATATTATCTACCATGAAGGGAAAGCCAATGTTGTTGCAGATGCCTTGAGTAGGAAGAGTGTACATTCATTGTGTACAGCTTTATCTTTGATGAGGTTAAGAGATGAGGTGGGGAGGTTTGGAATATATGTGATGCAGAGAGGGGATGCCATGGGAGATTTGACGGTGCAGCCTGATCTTTTTTATGATATTCGAGGTAAACAGGTATTGGACCTAAGATTGTTGAGTGGAGAGCTGGAGTAGAGAAAGGGACAGTGTCTCAATTCTCTATTCATACAGATGGTAGTCTGAGGTTTGATGGGAGGTGGTGTGTCCCTAATGATGAGGAGTTGAAAAAGACAATTATGACAGAGGCACATTATACACCGTATTCAGTACATCCAGGTGGTGACAAGCTATACAAAGATCTAAAGAACACGTTCTGGTGGCCTGGGATGAAGAAAGAAACAGTTGAGTTTGTGGCCCGTTGTTTGACATGCCAGAGAGTTAAAGGGGAACAACGACGACCACAAGGTAAGATTCAGTCTTTAGAGGTACCTGAGTGGAAGTGGGAATCCATTTCTATGGATTTTATCGTGGGTTTGCCGATGAGTCAACAGGGTAACAACATGATATGGGTAATAGTGGATCGACTGACCAAGTCAGCTCATTTTGTGCCAATGAAAGATACATGGACTAAGGCACAATTAGCTATGGCTTATCGGAAAAATGTGCTAAGGTTGCATGGCGTCCCTAAGGACATAGTATCTGACAGAGATGCGAGATTTATCTCAAAGTTTTGGAAAGAGTTGCAGGAATCTTTTGGAACAACGTTAAATATGAGTACAGCATTTCATTCTGCGACAGAAGGTCAGACTGAGAGAACAATCAAGACTCTAGAGGATATGTTACGAGCTTGTGTTATGGACTTTGGTGGTAGCTGGGAACAGAGGTTAGATTTGATAGAGTTTTCTTACAACAACAGCTATCACACTAGTATTGGCATGGCACCGTATGAGGCCTTATATGGGAGAAGATGTAGGAGTCCAATTTGTTGGGACGACAGTGCTGAGGCAGTGGTTCTAGGACCATAGATGGTACATGAGATGTTTGAGCAGATTAAGATGATTAGGGAAAGGATGGGAGCGGCTCAGGATAGGCAAAAGAGTTATGCAGATTTACATCGCCGGGATATAGAGTTTCAGGTTGGGGACAAGGTTCTTCTGAAAGTGTCTCCTATGCGTGGGGTTATGAGATTTGGGAAGAAAGGCAAGCTGAGTCAGAAGTTCATAGGGCCTTATGAGATCTTAGAACGGGTTGGAGAGGTTGCTTATCGTTTGGCTTTACCAGCTGCATTGGAGAGGGTGCATAATGTGTTTCATGTATCTCAGTTGTGCAAGTATGTGAGTGATCCATCAAATGTGTTAGATGCAGAGAGCATAGATCTAGATGAGTCCTTGTCCTATCTTAAGGTACCTAAGCAGATTCTTGACCGGAAGGTTAGGAAGACTAGGAGTAGTGAGACAGTTTTGCTCAAAATCCTTTGGTCTAATCACAAGACTGAGGAAGCTACATGGGAGACAGAGGAGGCCATGAGAGAGCGTTACCCTTTTATTTTAGATCAGGTATGGACGTAACCTTGTTTCTTTTAAGGGGGTAGGAGATGATCGCAAAGAGTTTTTAAGAGTATTTACACCCTTTTTGTGTTGTGTCGGTATATCTTGTAGTTGTTGAGTCGGGTTGAGTTTGGTTGGTAGCGTGTTTTTATGATTGAGTTTTGCTTTGAGTGTTGTGTCGGGAGAATAGTAGTATGTCTTTGTTCTATTGTGGTTTGAACTTCGGGGACGAAGTTCTTTTTAAGGAGGGAAGACTGTAATACTACGGTTTTGTGAGAGTCTGGGTACTCTATCGAGTGGGCCTTACTCTGTCGAGTAAGTGTGTTTTGCGTTTTAAAATAGTTTCTGACCTGTTGGGTACTCGATCGAGTAGCCTTGGTACTCGATCGAGTAGGTGGCACTCGATCGAGTACGTCAGTTACTCGATCGAGTAGCCGGTTTACGGGGGGATGATTTGTCGGGTTTTGTTAATAATGCGATTTAATATATAAACACTTCCGTCACTTTCATAATACACTTTTACAAACCTAATGATGCGTGTCTAAAATATGATGTTTCACACTTTATTCTACACGCATTTCAAGAGCTCAAATGTGCAATATATGCCAATATTTCTCTATTTTCCTCTACTTTCGTGTTTTTGTACGTTATTGCAGAAATGTGAAGAATTCAGCGGGAAATCGAGCCAAATCCGTCCCCGAGTAATCTGCATTGCAAATGACGTAAAGGAATTGCTTATGGAATGAGCTTGGTGCGCGATCCAAGGCCCAAAGACGAATCCACGAGAATAAAGCAGTCAACTAGCAGCTCAAGCAGTCGATCGACTAGACTCATCAGTCGATCGACCAACTATCGGGATCCGAAGCTACTGTTGCTTCTTTGAGATCCGTCGATCGACTTTCCTGCTTAGTCGATCGACCACAATTATTTTCAGACGAAATTAAAAGATCAAGGAACTCAAAGCCCATTGTGTTTAGGTTTTGGAATAAGATGTTACGTATATTTCCTATATAACGTAACCTAGATCATCAGTTTATTATCAAGTCTTTTATTCAGAATTTTTACATCAAGTTTTAGCATTAAGTTTTCATTCAAGTTCTTTATCGAATAGTTAGGGTTTGGGATTATTGTGAGCATCGGAATTTCGGTTCTTATTAATCAATCTTTCCCCTGCAATTCGGTATTCTCCCTGTTTACTTTCAATTCATTTATTTTGCTAATAGATTAGAATTGCTAGTAGATTCCCGAAACCATCTTCATTATTGCATGTTAATTGCTTCCTTTCCTGTTTTAAGCATGAATTCAGTAGCTAGTTTTATCGTTTATGTTATTGTTTCTACCCTTAGCATGAGTAGCTAAATCTATAGTCTTTGGGATGTAGGGAATTGTAGCATAGGCGGCATTAGATTGAACTCGGATCTGAACCAGCGTGTCGATCGATCGACCGACATTGTTGGTCGATCGACAGACCTTGTAAGGTTATCCTTCGTTTTAATTGTTCTTAATCTTGTATTTAACAAATCGAATGCATGCGACCAGTTAGATACCTTTTTGTGATGACCCATTAGATCGAAAGATAGGGGAGGTTATTAGACCGTCAATTAAATCGACTAGACTGTGCTAAGATCAAAAGATAGGTATAGTTTAGACCATTAGTCACTTTTCGGGACGAGAGTTAGTATTAGTGACATTAGGGAACTATAGCGAGATCGAGAGATGCTATCTGTTAAGAGTGGACCGAGAGGACCTCTTTATTTCCCGCCTTACCTGTGTTTGATTCAGACCGACTTAGTTTGCTGCCGCCGAAGCTATAATAACCCGACCATCCTAGTACCCTTCTTTTATCTGTTTAAATCTTTCATTTAGTTTATTGCCTTTATTTACTATTAGCTATAGATCAATTCAAACCAACCCCCATAATTGTTACTTTTGATCGATCATAAATCAACTAGAGTTTACAACTGCCTCCTTGTGGTTCGACCCTGTTACCACTAGCCTAGGTTAGTCTTAATAGGAGATTATAAATTTTATCTTTGGTACTCACAACGACGGGTATCAAATTTTGGCGCCGTTGCTGGGGAGGCAATAGTCCTAACTTTAGTTGTTTTTACTTTTAGTCTTTCTTAGTTTAAGGGACATCCGTTCCTTAAACTTGTCTTATATTCTTTTGTAGTTTCTTCTTATGCGCAGGTCACAGGGTGGAGAATTAGTACCGTTGAACCCTGTGCTTGAGAGATCCTTGCGCGAGTTGAGGCGAACACGAAGAGTATTACCGACAGAGGAAGAGCTGAGTACTCTGTCAAGCTATCACGAGAACGATCTGTTCGAAGAAGACCCACAGTCTTCACCCGTTTCCACTTCTTCAGAGACGATTACTTCTCCGGAAATTCCGGTCATGGCCGAGGAAGCAAGTATAGCTAGTTTTTCGAGCCGACAGTAGACAATTTATACAAGGGGTTCGAATTACGGAGATGCCATGAAATTCGAACCAAAGCCTCGCTTACATTACTATGGTCGAGAGAAATCGCTTTGGGGGAGCTCGCAAATGAAGATGCGGCAAGGCATATGGAGACCTTTATTGACTCATCGCTGCTCCATACCCCCACCACCGGTGGCGTGACCCGGATCAAATCAAAGAGACCATGTTCATCTTCTCTCTTCGTGATGCTGCAAGGGAGTGGTATAGAGATTTGGACCGGACCGCTCAAGAGATCACTGATTGGAATACATTGGCATTAGCGTTCTACAAGAAGTACTTCTCTGCTTCAAGGACGATCGCTATTAGAGCTCAAATCACGGGCTTTAAACAAGGGCCAGATGAGAATTTCCACGAGGCATGGGTCCGATTCAAGAAGTTAGTGCGAACCATACCGCACCATGGGTTTGAAAAGTGGAGTTTGTGCAATCATTTTTACAATGGGTTGCACGACGATCAGAGGGCCATTTTGGATGCTGCAGCCAATGGAAGATTCGCTGAAAATCTGGGAGCAACCAAGGGGTGGAAGATCATTGGCGACCTAGCTACCCACAAGGCCGAATATGGGAATTCGAGAGGGAACCAGAGGACAGCTGCTGAATCCTCTTCTGTTGCTGCACTTGAGGCTCTCACCGCGAGATTTGACAAGTATGAGCTAGGAGGAGCTTCTAAAGGTGGGATATACCAAGTCAATGCTGTGTCGGACGGTCCCTTCGTCTGTGAAAGGTGTGGAGTTGAGGGCCATGTCTCGAAAAATTGCCCCAGCCCCTTTGAATCTTGTGCTGCCTTTCAACACTATAGGCAGACAAACACCTACTACGAGCCACCGCATCCGAACTTGAGTTGGAGAAGCCAAAATGTCCAAAATTCAACCCAACATCCGCCACAAAGAAGCGGCCCATATGTCCCGCCTCATCAAAAGCAACAACGCATTGAAGCCTCCTTATGTGCCGCAACAGCAACAATCACAAAACTCTGAGTTCTCCGAGCTTAAGAATCTGTTGCTAAAGGAGTCCCAAGCAAGAGAGGCCGGGATGAAGTTACTAGAGAGCCAAATTGCTCAACTGGCTAGTAAAAGTAACACTCGAGCTCCCGGACACTTACCCACTCAACCCGAACAAAAGGAGACCCTAAATGCCATCACTTTGAGGAGCGGGTCCACCCTTGATGGTCCTGCCATGATTGAGGATGCTGTTGAGAAAGATGAGCCGGAAACAAGTCAAGAGAAAGCTTCAACGAACAAATCAAAGAAAAAGACGTCTGCCAGGCATTTCAGTCGATCGACTGAAGTACCTAGTCGATCGACTGACTCACGGGCTACAGGAGCTTCTGGAACTGTACATCTCAGTCGATCGACTGAGGAGAGTGGTCGATCGACTGAGATCGCTGCTGGTGTTGAAGAATTTCGTCCTTTAATGCCAAATAATCTACGAGACCACTTGTTTCGGGGAACCACCGTCCCGAAAAGTTTGAAATGGCGGGCCCGAATGCGATGGGTCGATCCCGGCTCCGAGTTCGATCCAATGACGGTCAATGGTTCTCATTTGAGACGGTCTGAGGAGGGGTCTAGCTTCAACAAAGAAAAGGTGACGGACTTTCAGCCTAAGTCCAAGGATACCGGCACACGCGACTTAGAAGAGAGGGCTAAGGTGCTCCTTACAGCCCCATATCCAGAGAGGCTCGTGCCGACCAAAGAACAGGTATCTTTCAGTAAGTTTGAGAAAGTTATCCGTAGTCTGAATGTGCAAGTCCCCTTCCTTGAGTTAGTTAACCAAGTGCCCGTATACACTAAATTTATGAAACAACTATTGTCCAAAAAGCGGTCACTTGAAACGATTGCACACTTCGCACTTACTAAGGAGTCTTGTTCTTATCTGTCTCACACTGCGCCCCATAAGTTAGAGGATCCGGGTAGCTTTTCCGTTCCTTGCAAAATAGGTACCTTCTCAATTGAGAAGGCCTTGTGTGACTTAGGAGCTAGCATAAGTGTCATGCCCTTAAGTTTAGCTAGGAAACTCAAGTTGACCCGGTTTGCTATCACGGACATGACAGTTCGATGGTGACCGATCTGCGGTCGAGCCTATAAGAGTCCTAGAGGACATACCCCGTCCGATAGGGAAGTTTTTCTTCCCTGTTGACTTTGTTGTCCTTGACATGCCTGAGGATGCCCATATACCGATCATCTTAGGTAGGCCGTTTCTGCACACTGCTGGTGCAGTTATTGACGTCGGTTTAGGAACCTTGACCTTCAAAGTTGGGAAACATTCTATCATTTTTGCCCAACCTGCTAAAAAGAAGGATGCCATGTGGCCTGTTACATGTAATACGGTCTCTGAAAAGAGATCGTACTTTGTGCTTCCTGAATCGACTGTCCCTATTACTACTGCTGTGTTAAACCCTCCGCCCCGGATTGGGAGCAAGAAGGAGGATGAATTTGTTGTTTTAGATAATGCAGGAGCTGGTTTGGGGAAGGAAGAGCCGTTGGATGCTCCGGCTGCGACAAAGCCTATCATTCAAAGAGGAGGTCTTGGATGCCTAAGCTATGGGACCGATGAGGAAGTGGAAAATGAGCCAGCCAAGGTGAGATGGTCTGATTTGGAGTCTAACGATCCCAAGGAAGTCCTTGATTGGGGAGATGACGAAGCTGATCAGCTGCGTTCTCCGACTGTTGAAGCTAAGAAGGGTGCAACTGATAACATGAGCACCTATGAGGCTACCTCTAGTAGCCAGAAGCCGACGAAGTGGGCCATACCGTGGTCTTTCTTGATCAACTATTAGTTGATCATGCTCGTTATAAACTTCATTCTTTTTGATTTGTTAAGACTTTTTTTTATTGCTTTTGTGTGCGCGAAAACTTCGCTTTTATTCTTTTTGCTAGGATTTTTAAGTATTATTAGGCTTTATTCTGGGTTTTGCGCAATTTTGGGCGCGTGCTATTGTGCATTTGCAGGTATTTAGAGCTTGTTAGCTCAAATCATTGAGCAATTACGAAGAAATAAGACGTTGCAGCAGTGTTTTCAGTCGATCGACTGGCACCATTGGTCGATCGACTGACTTGAAGGTTTACAAGAGCTACTGTTCACGCCCATCTGGTCGATCGACTGATCTCAGTAGTCGATCGACCACTGCTGCTGCTATATTCGTTCACGACCTCTCCCCTGCTGTGTTTGGTCGATATGCGGACCTAAGGGAGTCTTCTACTCCACTTTATTTTCCGTCGAATTATCTATTTCTTCTATTGTCTCACTTGTGCACAATTTTTACGCTTCAAAATTGTTTTCTTCGGTCTTATGCGTGGTTTTTAATTGCCTTTTCAGGTCTTTATTGGTAGCACTGCTAGCTACTGAAACCTCCTAGCTAACGCTGGTTTGGGGATGTTTCCTTTGCTGCGCTTAAAGTCTTGTAGTTCCATATCTTTCCTTTGTGTCTTGCTTATTTACTTTATCGCAAATTCCCATTTCTCCTTTCTTTCATTACATGATTTTGCACAATGGGGACATTGTGCGATTTGGTTTGGGGAAGGGTTTTGCGTCGCACTTCATTCACTTGCTTGCATTCACGTTTACTTTTTGTTTTGCATTGTTTATTTCATTTCTTTCATATATACAAAATTTCAAAAAATTGAAAAAATTTCAAAAAAATTCCCATAATATGCACGTTTATTTTAGCATATAGGTCGAGTCGGAACGGTAGTATTTCAAGGATGATATCGCATTTGCACCTGTTCTGCCTGAGCCTTGCTTAATTAACATGTTATTAGTAGAATCGTAAATGCATATCCACGAGTTTTCGTTAAGTTAACTTGCTGAACTTGAGACTTGACTTTAATAATTGGCAACCTACATCATATTTCTGAGTTATTAGAGCCTATAACTGGTGACATTCATGACCAGTTTATTTAGGAATGTGAGTAGTACTCCTTATGAGACATGTTTCCTTAATTTGCATAATTATGAATTTGATCTACTTAATACCTATATGCATTCGGTCTGTGGTTTGTTGACACATGTGGTAGAGGTTTTCTTTTCTCGTTTTACCCATAAGCTTCACACTGCCAAAAATATCCTTTTTGTCCTATTTACTACATCCTACACATAGCCTGCCTTTGTCAAGCTAGTAGCCTAGTTTTTGGGATTGTTACTCGTTTTTGGTAGCATTGGCTCTTATGAGATTTCGTTGGGAGAATGAAAAAAAAAGTAAAGAATGAAACAAAAAAAAAGAAAAAAAAAAGATGGAAGAAAAATGATTCGGAAAAAGAAAAGAAAAAATGTCCTGTACTGTTCAAAGCAGTCGATCGACTGCTCCTTTTGGTCGATCGACTGAAGATCCGAGGAAGAAATTAATTCGCATACTTTAATCCTTATCTTTTGGCGATTTTTTGCTCCCATGTTTTATTCTTATTTTATGGGAAGTTAGTTGATTACTTTTACATCTGGAGATTGTGAGATTTGTGCTTGCTATAGCACCGTGTTGTTTGCCTATGAGCAAGAAGTTGGATGTTGTCCTTTGGTTCCGTTCTGGTACTAGCTTGATCACCTGTACCCCCACTTTACCATAAAATGTTTTGCCTCTTCTTACCCATACCTCACATATCCCATATATACCTCGGCATGTGTCATTGGTCATCTGTTTGGTTGGAATGCATATGTACGGTCATAGAGGTCATCTTCATAATTTATTGCTGGCATGTCTTCATAGGTCGTAGTTAGGTGAGAGTCTCTACAAAATTAATTCTTTCTATCTTACATATATATCACTTGCGCTTATTGAGTGATTTGAGCGACCCGCGAGAGTCCAATCTGATAAGTCTCTATAGTCAACGGTTCAGCATGTTTTTAACGACTTTATAATTCGTTTGCATGATTCACATTACTAATTGATTGTTGGTTGTGCATTAAATTGGTTTGGGCTTAACAGTTTGCATTTCGCTCTGAGATCGAACTCGTTCCATTAGGTCATTAGATCGAGTCTAGTTCTTGCTTGGGGACAAGCAAGGTTTGGTTTGGGGAGATTTGATGCGTGTCTAAAATATGATGTTTCACACTTTATTCTACACGCATTTCAAGAGCTCAAATGTGCAATATATGCCAATATTTCTCTATTTTCCTCTACTTTCGTGTTTTTGTACGTTATTGCAAAAATGTGAAGAATTCAGCGGGAAATCGAGCCAAATCCGTCCCCGAGTAATCTGCATTGCAAATGACGTAAAGGAATTGCTTAAGGAACGAGCTTGGTGCGCGATCCAAGGCCCAAAGACAAATCCACGAGAATAAAGCGATCAACTAGCAGCTCAGCGATCGATCGACTAGACTCATCAGTCGATCGACCAACTATTGGGATCCAGAAGCTACTGTTGCTGAGATCCAGTCGATCGACTTTCCTGCTTAGTCGATCGACCACAGCGCTGTTTCAGACGAGAATTAAAAGATCAAGGAACTCAAAGCCCATTGTGTTTAGGTTTTGGAATAAGATGTTACGTATATTTCCTATATAACGTAACCTAGATCATCAGTTTATAATCAAGTCTTTTATTCAAAATTTTTACATCAAGTTTTAGCATTAAGTTTTCATTCAAGTTCTTTATCGAATAGTTAGGGTTTGGGATTATTGTGAGCATCGGAATTTCGGTTCTTATTAATCAATCTTTCCCCTGCAATTCGGTATTCTCCCTGTTTACTTTCAGTTCATTTATTTTGCTAATAGATTAGAATTGCTAGTAGATTCCCGAAACCATCTTCATTATTGCATGTTAATTGCTTCCTTTCCTGTTTTAAGCATGAATTCAGTAGCTAGTTTTATCGTTTATGTTATTGTTTCTACCCTTAGCATGAGTAGCTAAATCTATAGTGCTGGGATGTAGGGGAATTGTAGCATAGGCGGCATTAGATTGAACACGGATCGAACCGCGTGTCGGTCGATCGATGACATTGTTGGTCGATCGACTGACCTTGTAAGGTTATCCTTCGTTTTAATTGTTCTTAATCTTGTATTTAACAAATCGAATGCATGCGACCAGTTAGATACCTTTTTTGTGACTGACCCATTAGATCGAAAGATAGGGGAGGTTATTAGACCGTCAATTAAATCGACTAGACTGTGCTAAGATCGAAAGATAGGTATAGTTTAGACCATTAGTCACTTTTCGGGACGAGAGTTAGTATTAGTGACATTAGGGAACTATAGCGAGATCGAGAGATGCTATCTGTTAAGAGTGGACCGAGAGGACCTCTTTATTTCCCGCCTTACCTGTGTTTGATTCAGACCGACTTAGTTTGCTGCCGCCGAAGCTATAATAACCCGACCATCCTAGTACCCTTCTTTTATCTGTTTAAATCTTTCATTTAGTTTATTGCCTTTATTTACTATTAGCTATAGATCAATTCAAACCAACCCCCATAATTGTTACTTTTGACTGATCATAAATCAACTAGAGTTTACAACTGCCTCCTTGTGGTTCGACCCTGTTACCACTAGCCTAGGTTAGTCTTAATAGGAGATTATAAATTTTATCTTTGGTACTCACAACGACGGGTATCACCTAATTACTTTCAAAGGAGATTTCAACCTACGTACTTCGCATTCATCGCATTATTGACAAATCCCGGAGCTTGGAAGGTCGGAATTCACCTTTAGTTACATCTTTGTGATCCTTGCGTCGAGGGTAAGATCTACGTACCGAATTCGTTATATTTAATTAAGTCTTGTTAACCCCTAATTTTGGGAATTGGGATTGGTGTTGATTTTGTGTGGTTAGTGATGTATGTGATGTTATGTTAGGAGGAGGATTCGTAGAAGAGGCTTTTTGATAACAGCTGTTGAGATCGTCTGACTGTTTTGCTTTCCAGGTAGGGTTTCCCTACTCAGTATTAGTCCCATAATGTGTTGGTGGTGATTTGTGATTGTTGATTGTTATCATACGAGTCTTGTGACGGTTGTTGGTTTTGATTGCTGATTAGTAGTTGTGGTTGTTTGTATCTGTCTGTGTTCTTCGGGGTGCGTCCCTGGCTGAGTGGAGTCACTTGCGGGAGTGGCTTCACGCCCATTATTCGCCTTCTGTGGAACCCGCCACAGAAGGGATGTGCACATTAATGGATTTGGGTTATTCGCTCAATGGAGATGAGCGGGGCTTAGGTGGGAACGGTTGCGGTCCCCCACTGGCGGCGAGGAGTAACCTGTTGCGATGGGTACTCTGGCAGGGCTACACACTTTATTGTGTAGTCAGTATTATGGAGTTGGTGATGGAGTTCGAATTACATCTGTGCCGATTGAGCTGTGTTATTTGTTGTGCTGTTGGATTATATAAATTGTGTGATTAATACTGACCCCGTTTATTGTTTTTAAAAAAACTGTGGTGATCCATTCGGGGATGGTGAGCAGTTGTTGAACAGGTATGAGTCGAGATACATGGGCTAGCTGGGATGTGTCACCTTCAGATGATGGAGTCTTCCGCTGTAGCATGAGTAGTTTCTCAGACATTTGATTTAGTTGATGAGATAGTTGTTTTGAGAACTTGTAACCCATATTTTGGGTATTTGGTTTGGATTGTATTTTATTCACTAAACTATTACTATTTAAATGTCATTTCGTTATTGTCTTATGATTATCAATGCCTCGGGGAACCGAGATGGTAACATCTTTATACTTGAGTGGTCCAGGTCAGGCACTTGGAGTATGGGGGTGTTATATTGCATGGGAGCCCTATGAGACTGAGACTGATGGAAAATTATTTCCTCGTCTCCTACCTGAAATGCTAGTGTTTTCCCCCCGAAATCTATCACCGCACGAGCAGTGAATAAAAATGGTCTCCCTAAAAAAATAGGGGTGTGAGTGTCCTCGGGTATGTCAAGCACTACAAACTCAACGGGAATAAAGAATATCCCAATATTAACAGGTATGTCCTCTATGACACCTAACGGCTGTGATATACTACGGTCGGACATCTGTACAGTCACGTTCGTGCAATTAAATTTAGTCAAGCCAAGTCTCTTAGCAAGAGACAAAGGCAAGACACTCACGCTAGCACCAAGATCGCATAGCGTGTTATCAATCAAATGGGTACCTATATGAGAAGGAATTGAGAAACTACCCGGGTCTGACTGTTTAGGAGGTAACTTATTTTGAACTAGGGCAGTCCCTACCTCGGTCAAAGCTACCGTCTCATTATCATTAATATGCCTCTTACGTAATAACATTTCTTTCATAAATTTTAAATAAGAGGGTACCTGTGTTAGCAACTCGGCGAATGGAACAGTGACATGTAAGCTTTTCAGGAGCTCGGCAAATTTACCGAACTGTTGATTGGCCTTCGTGTTCTGTAATCGCCTCAGGAAGGGCACGATAATAAGTATCTCGAGCCCTTTATTTCTTTCTTCTAACGTATCAGCTGGATCAAGCTCCTCATAACTCGATCGAGACTTTTTGCCTCTCGATCGAGTCCTTCCTGGTGATATATCACTCGATCGAGCACTATCAGGCTCTCGATCGAGGACTCCAATATCAGCAGTGTTCGATCGAGCAAAAATACCACTCGATCGAACAGATTCCTAAGCAATATCACTTGATCGAGCTATTTGCGCCTCTCGATCGACCTCTTCTTTATCCTGTTCACTCGATCGAGTAATATTTCCACTCGATCGAGTCCATTCAGCTTCAATTTTACTCGATCGACCCCCAGAAACCAGTCAATCGAGTATCTTATTCGTGGTCAGCTCATTTTCAGCCACAGTAAACTGTTCATCAGCATCGTAGCCTTCCTCGGGTCTGATATACTCCTGTCATCAGATAATTTTGGTCCTTCATAAGAACGACCGCTCCTCAAATTAATCAAATTCACCGTCTCATGTGGATTCTTCTCAGATTGAGATGGCAAATGACCCTGTTTCCTCGTGGACTAGTTCGCGGCTAACTGAGCAACTTGGGTTTCAAGCGACTTGATGGATGCTTCTTTCTGTTGGTCACTTAATTGCCATTGCTTTGTCAATGACTGTAATATCGACTTATGCTCACCTAGCTCACTTACCCCACCTGAAGATGATGCACCTTGATTGGGAGGAGGAAAGGAAAGAGGCTTTTGAAAACCTTGTTGAGCCTTATGAGGAGGGACATATGGCTACTGCTGCTGCGGTGGAGGAGTGGGATTAAGCACATTTTGACTTGTCCACCTCAAATTGGGATAGATAGCCCCTTGGTTCTTATAATAAGAACCCCCTCCTTGCCAGTATTGTTGAAAAGCAAGGACCTGTTCTTTCTCCATGAGACAGTCAATAGCAGTATGACCGTCATCAGCTCCACATCTCTCACAAATGACAGTTTCCTTCCTGGTCAGCAAATGAACCGTCTGTGGCTCCCCAACATTTTGCAGCTCAAATTTATCAAACCTAGCATTCATGGCTTCCAGCTGAGCCACAACTGCCTTGTCAACTGAATGGACTATTCGAATACCGTCCCATGGGTTCCTATATTCAGCACAATGGGTCGCCATCTCCTCTATAATGGCCCATCCCTTGTCATCATCCGTATTCTTTTTAAATCTTCCGTTGGATGAGGCGTCAAGTATAGCTCTGTGGTCATCGTTCAACCCATTGTAGAACTGATTGGATAGAAACCACGGATCAAAACCATGGTGAGGAACAGACCTCACCAACCTCTTGAACCGACACCATGCTTCATAGAAAGTCTCATTAGGTGCCTGTAATCTTTGCCTTCAGCTGATTAGTGCGCTGAGGAGGGAAGTATCTTTTATAGAAGGAAAGCGCGAGAGTTTCCCATTTGGTGATACCAGCAGCTGCACGATCCACATCGGTCAACCACTCACGGGCTAAGTCAGTCAAAGAGAAAGGAAAGAGCACCTCCTTAATCTTGTCTTGAGTTACTCCCTTTGTAGTGGGAATAGTAGAGCAGTAATCAGTAAAGACCTCCATGTGCTTCCTAGGGTCTTCACCCGCCACACCCTTAAACAAGTTTCTCTCCACCAGATTAATGTAGGACGGTCGGATATCAAAGGTGTTGCCGTCCTCAGTCTGGAGGTTGAAACCTTTAGGAATAGAGGATGTTGTAGGCTCCGAGTGACTTGCAATATGCGACATGTTTACAAGTTGGTCGGCAGAAATGTGATTATCTTCTACTAAATATTAATCTTCTGCAAATAGAAAATGCTGTAGCTCGGGCTCGAAAGTACTCAAGTCTTCCTTTCGAAGTTCTCTTTGCAGACGGAGTCTATGCCTAAACAGTCTCTCTGGCTCAGAATCAGCTGAAACTAACTCCGATCTGTTCGACCTGGGCATACACAACACTGAAAAAGATAAATGAGAACTGTCTCAAGGAATAAAAATTCCCTGAGACGGATACAAATAAACAAAAACAAGAACAGATAGGACTATTGCCTCCCCGACAACGGTGCCAAAATTTGACAGGCTAGTCGTATACCTACCAAAAATAACCAACTGGCACTAACTAATATAGCTAAGGAAGTCGGGTCGATCTCCACAGGTAGGAAAGATATCTGTTTAAAGGTCCGTCTATTTGGTCACAAAATGGGGGTTTGAAATTGGTTTTCTAAACTATAAAGGCTTAAGGGAAAGGGTAGTAAAGAAAGAGCAGTAAAAAGGCAGAAAAAATGAATAAGATGATCAATAAAGAGGGAACATGTCGGGATTTCGGTTCACTATGGTAGTCTAATGACTCAACTGCAAATAGACTAGATAATTTACTGTGAGACGGATGTTGAAAGGTCCTTCCGGTCCAATTTCTATCCTAGATTTCCACTAACTTAACTTCCGTCCTCATTAGGGTAGTCTACTGTTCATAGCAGGTCTATTTAGTCCAATCTTCCGATCCAGGAATAAATTTAACCAGATTAAAGGGTAACTTTGAAGCGTGCACTCAACTAAGTCGGTATTATAATTAAATTGCCATTGGTACAGTCTCACAAATAAGTCATCTAGCCTATTCGCTACATCGTCACATTTCTACCATAGATCCCCTAATCCCAACATGAAAGAAATTAGTTACTCATGCTATTAATGTTGTCAAGATTAATAATAATGAAATAACTAGTAATAAACATGATGAAATGATAATAAAATTGAATAAATAAAACTTAGGGTAGAAATTAAGAGAATAAAACAAGAGAATTAAAGCAAACAAAGGAAATATTAAGATTAAAGGGAGGAAAAGATTATAATAGCAAGAATTCCGGCGTAAAGAACACAAGATCCGAGCAAAATAATCCCAAAAGCAAAGTTACAGTGAAGAGTTTATGGGAAAGATTAAGAGAAGAGAAAGTGGCGTAATACCAATGTTAAGCAGTGTAAAACGTAATTAAAACCTAATTATTGAAAGCTTAAATAGAAAAACTAAGTCCATTAACTAAATAAGCAACACAGACTGATTAAAGCCCGTAAAGACTCAAAACCTCTCGATCGAGTGGTTTGAGACAACTCGATCGAGGACTTCAGCAAGTAAACCACTCGATCAACCAAAAATGTTACTCGATCGAGTAAACCTGATTTCCAGCATTTCGATCAAGTAAAATAAATTACTCGATCGACCTACTCAGCACGTGAAACCACTCGATCGACCAAGAAAAGCATTCGATCGAGTGTTCTTTTTCCAAAACAGCTCCAAACTCCTTGCCGACTACTTCGTTGACCATTCCTTCACGCATCCCAATGCAGTGCTCTCGCTCTAAAGTTCCCGTCTCCTAAAAATGCATGCAAAACAGGACGAAAGGGGTACGATTCCACTACTTTCAGGTTCATTCCTATAAAACAGACCAAACGAACCAAAGTAGCCATTTCGGGGCATAATGCAATATAAAACGGTACAAAAGTACATAGAAATACGTGCAAAAGTAGGCTAAAAAGACTATATAAAATGCACGTATGAAGAAGCCCTCTCGTTTGGATCTCCAAGGATCCTCCAAGTGTGGCTATTGGAGAGGCTAAGGTATGTAGAGCGTCCGGTTGATTCCTCCTCTTATTCCTTCCGTCACCTTACTATGAGGAAGAAGTTGTACTCGGATAGCTTTGCTTCCACCGAGGCCTATTGGGCCGCGAAATTGGCAGAGAAGGGTCGTCCTCACATTCTTTGGGTTGTGTCATGGTGGCACTTGAGGTCCTTTACGGGGTTGCCCTCTTCGGGCGCTAGTCCTCGTTCTTTAATGGTGGTGAGTTTGAAGGTTGCCTCCTTCATTTATCCCGAAAGGCTCATGAGGCAAATGGGGCGTCAACAAAAGGTGCCCACTCAAGATACCCTTGTCCAAGAAAATGTTTCCTGGAACTCCGAGCTTGTGGAGGTCTTCGAAAGATGGTGGGCCGCTCCGCCGCTTTGGGAGGTACCCAACCACGTTGCCATGACATGGGTGACTCCGGCTTACGTCAAGTGGTCAAGAGCTTTATCCTTGGAGGAGAGGTCCAAATCTCGTAAGGCCGAGATCGTCGACTTGAAGTATCGAGAGGTTGGCAAGGCCAATCGTGCCTTCTTTGAGGATTATGTTGATGGAGTTATCCCGGATGTGATAAGGCCACCAAAGAGGAGAAGCTCGGGTCCCAAAAATGTAGTGGGCCGTGCATGGGCTCGTTTTGGGCCGAACATGGGGTCTTGAAATAGACCGGAAGCCTTCGTCGTTGTAGATCCGTTGAGGATTCGTTCCGAAGAGGAAGTTTAAGCTAGGCGGGCCAACAAGAAGAACAAGGGGAAGATGTACCCCGAGGGAAAAGGCAAAGGTAGAATGGAAGAGTGAAGATCTCCATTACCCATTTTATTATTATGGTGTATTATTGTTGCGAGTTTTTATTATGTTGTACTAGCTATGTTTTGTGTGTTTTGTGCTAGTTTTTACTATGTGAGGTGTTTTAGTCAACACCTTAGCTTTGACAAGTTGTAGACTCGTCGAGCTATATTTTTGGTTAAAATTGTAATTCCTCCTATTATTAATTAAATAAGAGGATTGCTCGTGTCAAAAATGTGAACGCTTGTTTCTTCCATCCATTTTGTAAAGGCAATTCGGTTTGAATCGTCTTAAACATTTGCACTCGGGAAGGTGGGATTTTTGTAGGAAGGGAGAAAGGCTTCTTTTTTGTATTTGTGGGAAAGGGAATGTTTTTTCCCTTTTTTTTGATGGGGATGATATGGGTGATGTTATTTTTGATTACGGGGATGTTTGTTTTTTTATTATGGGGATGGTAGTATCCTTATTGTGTAAGAAAGGACTGCCTACGTATCCACCTGAAGAGATGACATCAAACCATGATCGTTGTTCGAAATGTCATGTAATTTATGATTGGGTTTTGTGGTTGTATCCCTCATGTATAAGAAGGACTGCCTACGTATCCACCTGAAGAGGTGAAATCAAACCATGCTCGTAGTTCTGGGGGTTTGTTTGAGTGCAAATATTACCTTTGACAGATCAAAGGACATTTGAAACGGGCAAGGTGCCGCCACTTAGACTCGATAAAACATGCAATTTCAAATTAGAACGTGTTGAGGAACTTGACTTGAAGAGGGTTAAGGTGGTTTCTAGTTGTAAAACTAGGGTTAGGTTGTTGGTTGCTACGGTTTAAGGGTTGTATTTTTTGAGTTGGTCTAGGTTGGTCGGGTTTGTAAAATCCTCCCAGTCTAGGTCACTCAGTCTCACTGCTCCCCCCGAAAGTATTTTCTTGACTAGGTATGGCCCGACCCAGTTGGGTTTGAACTTTCCCCTCGGATCGACAGGTAATGGTTCTCGAACTGACTTGAGGACCAAGCTGCTCTCCTTGATGTTCCTGGGTTTAACCTTCTTGTTGAATGTCCGTTGTATACATCGTTGGTATAGCTGGACGTTGTGTAAGGCGTTGAGCCGCCGCTCGTCTAGAAGAGTTAGTTATTCGTACCTTCGACGGGTCCATTCCGCCTTAGGGACCTGACTCTCCAGTAGGATGCCTAGAGAAGGGACCTCTAACTCTACCGGTTGAACCGCCTCTATACAGTATACTAGGTAGAAGGCTGAAGGTTCGATATCCCCAGAGTGCGAATGGGAGCTTACTCGGACAATCGTGGTAGTTGTCTTGCATTTTCTTGATAATGGTGATAAGAGTTTTGTTAGCTGCCTCCACCGCTCTGTTGGTTTGGGGACGGTAGGGGGATGATCGATGTCGTTTGATCTTGTATTTGTCCAGCAAGGCCTGAGTTTCCGCCCAAAAGTGAGAGCCTTGATCGCTGATGATTTCATGGGGTACCCCCTATCGGCAGATGATGTTGTTTTGGAATAACTTGGCCACTTGTTTGGCGGTCAAGACTGCATATGACTATGCTTCCACCCATTTGGTGAAATAGTCTATGGCAACGAGTATGAAGCAATACCCCTTAGTGCCTATCGGGTTGACTTTCCCGATGATGTCGATGCCCCAGGTTGAGAAAGGCCAAGGTGATATCATGGTGTATAAAAGGGATGGTGGTATGTGTTGTATGTTGGCGAAGATTTGGCAGCTGTGGTAATGTTTGATGTATTTACGGCAATCGGCTTCCATGGTGGTCCAATAGTAACCTAACCGCCTGATTTTTTGGGTAAGCATCATTGCGCTCATGTGAGGGCCACCTTCTCCGTCGTGGACATCTCCCATGACTTTTTTGGCTCTATGATGGTCAATGAAAAGGAGTAGAATCCCCTGGGGTGTTTTTTTGTATAGTTGATCTTGGTTTATCTTGAATTGTGATGCAAGTAAACAGACGACTCGTTGTCCTCTTGAATCAGAGTTGGGAGGGAATTCGTTTTTGGTTTTGGAGTTGAGGCTGGCTTGGTACCAGGGTTCGACATGGCTTTCCTCGTCACAGTTAATGGCGCAAATGTGAGCTGGCTCGCTCCTTCTCTCGACACATAGGGGCATTGATGTCACGTCGTCAGGTATATTGACGAGCGCGGCAAGTTTCCCTAGAGCATCGGCAAATTGATTTTCCTCTCGTGGCAAGTGGAAGTAGTCGACTTGGTCGAAGAACTCGGCCCCTTGATTGAGTTTTGCTCGGTAGGGAGCTAAGTTGTCACTTCGGATCTTCCATGATCCGGACACCTGATTGATGATGAGTGAGGAATCGCCGGGGACCCTCAGTCGTTTGATGCCAAGTGTTATGGCTGCTTGTAGGCCGATAAGCCATGCTTCATATTCAGCGGCATTGTTGGTGACGACGAAGTCTAGCTTGACCGAGAGCGGAACATGTTCTACTTCTGGCGATATTAGAAGGATTCCTACCCCAAATCCTCTCAGATTAGATGCGCCATCGAAGTATAGGTCCCATGCGTCGCAGTCGGCACAAAGGATGTCTTCGTCAGGAAGTGGCCATGTGTCGGTCGCTGGATCCTCGTTGACGGGATTTTCTGCCAGGAAATCGGCGACTGCTCTTCCCTTGATAAACTTGAGATCAAATTCGGACAATATAAGTGTCCACCTAGACAGCCTTTCGTTTAGTACGGGTTTCTCGAAGATGTATTGGACGGGGTCCATCTTGGAATGGAAGTGGACCGTATAGCTAAGCATGTAATGTCGCAGCTTCTTTGTTTATAATACTAGGGCAAGGCATGTCTTTTCCAGTTGGGTGTACCTCGTCTCATAATCGATGAACTTTTTACTGATGTAGTAGATGGCTCGTTCTTCACCGTCGACTGTTTGTGCTAACATTGTTCCCATGGCATTGTCTGTGACAGTCAGGTATAGGGATAAGGGAATCCCTTGTTGAGGTGGCATGAGGACAGGAGGTTTGGATAGGATTTCCTTTATCCTATCGAAGGCCTTTTGACAGTCGTCGTCCCAATCGCTGTGATCGGAGGCGCGAAGCTTCTTGAAGATTGGTTCACAAATCATGGTGAGCTTGGCTATGAAGCGGCTGATATATTGAACCTGACCGAGAAATCCCCGAATCTCCTTCTCGTTCTTAGGCCGAGGCATTTGCTGAAGGACTTTGATTTTGGTTGGATCAATCTCAATGCCTCTCTTGCTGGTGACGTGTCCCAGGAGTTTTCCGGAGGTGACCCCGAATGCACATTTCTGAGGATTTAGTTTCATGTTATACTTTTGCAGACGAGCGAAGAATTTCCGGAGGGTGCTGATGTGGCCGTCCCGTTCTCTTGATTTGACGATCATGTCATCGACATATACCTCTACCTCCTTGTGTATCATATCATGTAGGAGAGTGGTAGCGGTTCTTTGATAGGTAGCTCCGGCATTGATGAGGCCGAAGGGCATGACCGTATAGCAATATGTACCCCACTGTGTAGTGAATGCAGTCTTGTGCATGCCTTCCTCAACCATTTTGATCTGGTTGTACCTAGCATACCCGTCCATGAATGATAGGAGAGCATGCTCCACGGTATTATCCACCAGAATGTCAACATGTGGCAAAGGGAAGTCGTCCTTTGGACTCGCCTTGTTCAGATCCCTAAAGTCGACGCAAACCCGAATCCTCTCGTCTTTCTTTGGTACAGGAACAATGTTGGCCACCCAGTCAGAGTACTCAGACACTTTGATGAACCCGGCCTTGATTTGTTTATCCACTTCTTCATTGATTTTCAAGGCCCATTCGGGACGCATCCGGCGCAGCTTTTGCTTCACGGGTTTAGCTCCGGGTTTAATGGGTATCCGGTGCTCTACAATTTCCCTGTCGATCCCATGCATATCTTTGTAGGACCAGGCGAATACGTCCTTGTATTCGTGTAAGAGGTCAATAAACTGTCATCTTTCCGAGGGGTCAAGGGTTGTCCCTATCCTAAGTTCTTGAGGTGTGTTGTCGGTACCTACGTTAATAGGTTCGGTCTCCTCAATGATGGGGGTTCTAGTTTCTCGTTTGTCAAGTTCTTTGGCTAGGTGAGGTGGGTAGTCACTCAAGTCAAATTCCTCATACTCATTCAGAATTGCATTGCAGTTAAATTTAGACGAGTCATAAGCAAACTTAGCGTTCTTTAAGTTGGCACGAGCGAAAAGCTTGGAGAGGATAGACATCTCATGGTCAGTCAGAGGCGGCACAACAGAGGAGGTGGCCCCTGGAACAGGCTCCAGGTTGTCACCTTCCATGGGAGTGGAGATGACCCTAGTAGACTCGGCCTCTGAAGCAGCCACAAGCTTGTGATAAAACAGCGGGAAGAGGACCTTGACTGGGACATCAGGAGTGTTAGGAGCTATGACAGACTCTGACTCCGACTCAGACTCATATTCTTCTTCACTTACCTCTTTGAACATATGGCCTTCTTGGTCGAGCCCTCTTGAGAGGTTTAGTTTTCGGTACCTGTCGTTAGGAGCACCTAGACCAAAACAATATTTATAACTCCACAAACAACTCTACTATTAGTAAAGAGGCAAGTAAAGGTCGGATCCCAAGGGACAGGTATTGAAGTTAGATTTTCAATTGCAAGTAGCGGTGTCTAGGGGTGTCACGATTTGGGGTTGGAATTGAAGATCACTAAACTAAATAGCAATGAAAGTAAACAAGCAAGATGATTAAAAAGAGATGTAAACAATTGATAAAAGGCACTAGGGTGTCATGGGGTCATAGGGGATTCATGGGAATTGATCATACAAACATATTCTCAAATTATAAGCAAGCAATTATTGTTGTGATGGATCGAGTTGGTTTATATCTTACAATCCTAGGAAAGTTTGGGTCCCAGAGCCGAATCGATTATATTGTACAACACCTACAAGTCGACTTAATCTTCCCTACTAAACTATATGCATGGTCTAATGAGACTCGAGTTGGTTTATGTCTTACAAGTCTCATTGAAAAGGTAAGTGATGGGTAAAAATACAAGGATTCATAGGCTCGCATTTCATCAAACATAACATATGCATAAGTTGAGATCACAACAAGCAAGCAAATAAACTCTGAAAACATATTAAATTAAGCATTATCCCCCATGTTGGTTTCCCCTAATTACCCATTAACCCTAGTTAAGAAAACTACTCACTCATTATCATGTTGAACATGCTAGGAAGGTTGTCAATCATACCAACAAAGTAAAACATGATGAATAAATGAAGATGATTAACAATAATTAAAAAGGGATTAAGAGAATTATACCTACTAATGATTCCAATAATAAAACAAAGAATAATAGAAGTACTTGATGATTGATTGGAAGGTTGTCAATCTCCCAATAATAACCCAAATAATCTTCAATTACCCAAAATGAAAGATGAACAAAAGAGAGATTAAGGAGATGAGATTTGTATTAAGACTTGATTAAAAGTTGATTACAAGATGAAAGAGAGATTAGAATGATATAAACTACACTAAAGATTCATAAGAAGAACATGATTATCTAATTAGACTAATGGGGTATTTATAATGGGGATTAGGTACACAAATTAGGGTTTACTAAGGGCATAAATGACGATTAAGTCCTTGAGGAATCGCTCCTCTCAGAAAAATATGCGAGTCTCCTTTTTGCTAGTCTTTCCGAGGTATTCGCATCCTTCATAGAACAAGAAGAAAACGGAATAGATGTAACACAATCCGAGCGTCCAGGGCACGGGACGAGCGGATTGTCTGGCTTTTAGACGAGCGGATTCAATGGCTGGACTGGCGGATTGCGGGTCTTTTGGACGAGCCTCCCTCTGAAGAAGACGCTCGGATTCCTTGTCTTGGACGGGCGTCCAGGGGGCAATCCGCTCGGATTATGAGTCAGCTTCTTCCCTTCTTCTTTTCTTCCTTCTTCTTCATATAATCCTTGGGGATTTCATCGGAGATGCAAGGATCTTTTCTAATCATTACCCAACTACTACAATATGTACAAAGGCCTTCTAGTCTTGTCTTCTCTTTGATGCTTGGTCATTGAATTCAATCAATTTAGCTCCATTTTGTCATGAAAATGCAAGGTTTGCACTCCTTTCCTACCAAGGGATCAAAACCTCAAAGAATATGCAAAACAAAGGACTAAAGAAAATAAATGACCTAAATATGCACTAAAAAGCATGGGAACAAGGCTAATTTGGGGACTAAATACGCTCAAATAATGGTCACATCAAATATCCCCAAACCGAACCTTTGCTCGTCCCGAGTGAAGAGGTGACAAAAACTAGGACCGTTATTTAAACTAACCTAATAGCATAGCCGATATGAGACAATTAGCGGGTCTCACTTCGCCCCTTCAACTCACAACAAGACAACCATGAGGTAGGATGCCTTCTTGCAAGGCAAGGCGGGTCTTGTTGGAATATGTGTCCTCCGACAATAATGCGATCACAACTGTTGATCATAATGATCACATGTTTAAATCTCATTTTAAGAATACATGTGGGATGTAATATTTTACAGTCAACTGGTCCACACATATCGGTAATGATTGGCTGACTAAAGTTTGACATTATTGTCGTGCGACGGTGGTGATCTATTGATCCCCTTAGGTCATACCTATAGGGAAATACTCTTAATTGATTATTTAATTAATCGTATGCCGATACGAGTTAATTAAATTGCTTAAAAATTGACGGATGATTTTGTGAGTAAAATTAACGTGTCTTATTGTAATCGATTATATTAGATACGGTCTAAGTAATTGAATTGTTTTATTACTTAGATAAAATTATTGTTTACGAAACAATTTGGAATTGAAATTGAATGAATAATTTATTATAAATACAAGACGTTGTAATTTAGAATTTGATAAACCGTTTTGGTACAAGTAATTACGAATTACTAGTCGATTTTGTAAATGACATATTTTATGAGTATGTTGATTTTTAATATGTTAAAAATACATTACAAATTCACATGTCAAGTAACATGTCACATATGTCACAATTGACAAATGACAAAATGAAATGGACCTTCCATTTTATTTTGTATGTACCGAAAATTGGAGGGAGTATTAGTGGAAAAATTATGTTGATTATTTTAATAAGAGAAAACATAATTATTAAAGCCTAATCTCTAGCCATGCAACCCTACAAGCTTTTTAGAAGAGCAAAAATAAAAGGCATTGGGCATGCTACCCAAGGCCAATAATTTCGGCCACCATAGGGGAAAAGAAAAGAGTTTTTCTTTTCATTTTATTCATTCATCATTTTACATATAATTTTTTTAGTGTAAGAAAAATGCATACTCTCTACAATTTGTGAAAATTCTAGAGAAATAAACTCCAAATAATTCCTCCTCTCCACCGAAATAGTAGAGAGACAAATTAATATTTTGTGTCAATTTTTAAGTTAGACTTTTATTATTACTAGATCATAATAATATTTGTTATTGAGAGGTTTCCTTGGGTATTCACTTTTGGGAGAGATTCTATACTTAAATCTTTGTTCATCCATTATTTGGAATGCTCAAGAACTAACAAGAAGGATATCTTGTTGGTGCCCTTTTAATCCGAAATTATAGTAAGGAAAACGATTTCTTCACTTATCTATTTTATTTTGCATGCATAAGATTTGTATTTTGGTTCAAAGTGTGGGAATGGAATGGATTGGGATGAGAATCTAGAGTGGAATGGAGTTAGAACCCCATACCTTTTAACACTTGTTTGGTTCAATTTTGTAATGGATTGTAATTCAATCAACAGACGGAATGTAACTGGTCATAGACAATGAACTCTACTATTCAATCCTGCGAAAATAATTCAATCATGTGCATATTTCAATATTACTTATACAACAACACAATTTTTTAAGGCAATTGTCATACGAGTAGTCATACAACCCGTAAATATTGTTTAAAGCAATAAACACATGTAATATTGCAACGAATCATGTATACCTGTGAACAATCACAAGCAATTTTTTTATAAAAGCAAAAAAAAAATATTATGAAAGAGAAGATGAAGACTTACGTAGAGTAGAACAACAACAATTTGGGTTTTTTTTTCTTTCTTAATTTTAGGTTTTGTATCCAGGGGGGATTGGATTTAGAAACTTGGGGGAGGAGTAGAGTATGAGATTCCAAGGGATTGAGGTGGATTGAGAAACCCTTGGGTTTCTAAATCCATTCCAAAAGTGGTCAACCAAACACTTGAATCGGTAATATCCATTCCAATCCATTCCATACCCCTCAACCAAACACCCCTATATGAATATGTTGTATTATGAGATATAGATTTCTAACAAGCGGTATCATGAGCCTTAGGTTGTTTGCATGCAAATCGGTTATAGTTTTTCCGAGTTATACAATTAACATATAAAACTTATAAATTTGTGTTATTATGATATATCACGAAATAAATTATGCATGTTAAAGTTTCTGGTCCTAAAATGTATTTAGTATTTTTTGGTTAATTTATGGATTTTTATTGTTCATTTTATATAATAATGGCATTAAAATGTGATTTTATGATAAAAATGTCATTTTCGGACTAAAATTAGCTAAACTTTGAATTTTCCAGTGGGTTTTGGATATGTTTTCACATATATTATTTTTAGATGATCTGTAAATTTTCAGAATTTTTGGAGCTTTTATGCTCGAAATATGGATTTTTCATGATAAAAATCGAATTTAAATGAAAAATAGGTTAATATGAGAAATATTTCGAATCTGGTCATAGAAATTTGGTATGTTATCACATGAAATTTTACAAGATGTGTGTAAAATAATAAGCTATAATGAAGTTTTTATGCATGATTTCTGAATTTTTGATGAAAAATAGCATAAATAGTGACTTTAATTAGTGAATAATTGCTAAAACATACTTCATGACTAAGGAAAAATGTCACATGTTGCATTTTATTACCTATTTCAGATCTAAAATTGAAAAGTTGATAAATATAATTTTTCTCATGTTTTTATGATTATTATTGATAAATCCGATAAACCGCAAGATTGAACAAATTTTAAGAAATAAAAGTTAATTATTGTCAATATGTTAGTGGAGACTAATTTTGAGCCCTAAGTTGGTTAGGGTAATTAATTTGTGCATAAATATGATTTTATGTAATTTATTGTGATTTTTAAAAGTTTGAATCACGCAAATCCGTAAAAACCGTTTAATATACGATATTGGCTCCTTAAAGGCGATTTAGCATAAAATTGGGCATGTTCATACATATTATAATGCTGCATTTTATTTATGATTGTCATAATTTTATTTTATGTAATTTTGAATTATGTAATTTTACTTAGTATGGCCTTAGTTTTTTAATTGGTATTACCCGAAATGTATGGGAATATCGATTCGGTTGTAGTTTATTGTGATCTCGTATCACCGTTTTGTAATTTAATAGATTTATTTTTATTTTAATTACAAATGTATAATAGGAAATTATGTAATTTGTTATGTAATTAAATTATTCCGGAGATCCTTGAAGACGGTGTCACTCGAAAAGGAAATCCATTAAAGACGGTGTTACCTCGAGACGCGTGCCGCAACCGAAGTTCAAGGGACCAATGGAGTTGGTTTCCGAATATGTAATAGTTAATTAGATTTTCTATTTTAGGAAGGCCATACTAGGATTTATTTTTATGCTTTGCATTTTATTTATATGTCGCATGCATCGCTAAATCGCCATAACTAAAATATGCATTATCTTTTTAATCGAGTTTATCGACCTTGTCAATTACAATTATCGTAGTTCACCGCTTTAGTTCACTTAAAACGTGATAGATAATAAATTGACATGACCTCTCGCTAAAAATAAACAATTGAGACTTAGCCTTACCAAAAAGTAGAAACCATGAAAACCTATTTCGTGAGGGAGTGCACTCGGCCACACCGGGGTACAAACCTTGTTACGTAGAGGAAGTGGGTGATAAATGTCTATCGACCGAATTCATGTTGATGAGGGTTTCATCGGCCACACCGTGCTCTTGTCGGATGTGTTTTGGGCTAAAGATAAATGTTAATGTAATTTTATCGACCAAGAGTTCTAAAAGTAGAATCGATTAAAGAGTTAATCCACCGAGTTATATTGATAAGGGATTCATCGGCCAAACCGTGCCCAAGTTAATATGAATTTGGATATTGGAATCATTTATCATAGTTGGGTAGAGGTCACTATGTAAATGCTTTACTTGTCATTTACAAGTATTAATAAAACGATAAATGTTAAGTTTTCCACTATTCCCTTATTATATTGTTCTATTTCTTTACCACAATTCATATACGATATCATTTCGATTTTAATTCAAATCTCCATTAAAACATCGTAACTAAAGACAAATATGAATTTTCTTCTAAAACCTCATATGAACCATTGCTAAGGATCTCTTGTGAAGAGTATATATAAAAGTTATTCATTATCAAACAGGTTCTTGATTCTTGACTAACACATCTACTTACAATGGATTGTTTTTCATATACTTAATTGAATTAAGTACCTTGAAGCGATAAATTGTTTTGGTAATTAGACTTGTAGGAAATCGTAATAGACCAAAATACCGCAACCACTTCAATGAAAGTTTTAAGACTAAACAAACGAATGAAGAGTAGTCTTCATGAATATAATTTTGCTTCTCAAAGCAAAGACTCATTGAAATGAGTAGGAGCATTCTCTTAAACCGTTAAGAAAAAGGATAAGGTTTTAAAGAAGTAAAATTAGAATGGAATTGATACAAGGTAATGTTAAAAGTAAAGTTATTGAGAATAACAATACTAAACCTATCAATCCCGACCGATAAAGTTTCCATTGTCTTAATTGTTGGACGCTAGAAAGGAAACTACCTATAATTATTGAAGAATCAACAAGTTAGTTGTGGGACATCTAATCGGACCTTCTTTAAATGTTTATTTGATTGACATAAATTTTGCTAGTACTACTTTGTCAATATTAGAAACCGGTGGTGGTTTTCATCATTGTACTTGATACATAGGATGATTAGAATATGACGACTAGCAACAATGATGTTGAGAGGTAGAGTCATTGTGTACTCAATCTAGTTTTGAGTTTAGAGTTGTACTTAATTGTGACTATTAAGTGCATAAACTCTAAATAAGAATATAAACTTGTTAAGATACAAAAGAGGTTTCACTTTTGTGACCCTATACACCACTATTTGATGTATGGCTAGCCCATTATCAAGGTGAATATATTCTAAACAGAACTAGAATGATATATCATGTAGATGATGCAAGACTCAAATTGGTAACCCAAGATTAAACCTTAGATTCTGGAATGATGAAAATCCGATTTGCATGCAAACAACCTAAGGCTCTGATACCACTTGTTAGAAATCTATATCTCATTACTTAACATATTCATATATGTGATGAATTAATTTAGTCATAAAATTAAATATAAATCTTATGCTTGCAAACATAAGTGAATATAGAGAAGAAATCGTTTTATCACCGTATGATTTTCGGATTAAAAGGGCACCAACAAGATCTCCTTCTTGTTAGTTTATCTTGAGCATTCCAAATAATGGATGAACAAAGATTGAAGTATAGAATCTCTCCCAAAACTGAATACCCAAGAAATACTTCTTAAAGACTAAAATAATATGATCTAGTATTAGGATTAGTCTTACTTAAAATTTGACACAAAATATTTATTTGTTCTCTTGAAATATTTCGGTCCAAGAGGAGGAGATTTTGTAGTTTTTATTTCTCTAAAAGTTTCATAAGATGTAGAGAGAATAATAGCAATTTCTTACACTAGAAATTCTATGTAAAAATGATTGAATAAAATCATAGAGAATACACCTTCTCTCTTTCTTTTGTTTTGGCCGAAAAAGAGGCCCTTTGGTAGGTTGTCCAATGCCTTTTAATTTTGCTCTTCTCAAAAGCTTAGGGTTGCATGGCTAGTAGTTATCATTTATGATTGTGTTTTCCACTTAAAACAATTAACACAATTTTTCCACTAACTCCCTCTAATATTTCGGCATACTTAAAATAATATGAGTAGTCCATTTTATTTTGTCATTTGTCAATTTTGTCACATGTAACATGTTACATGACATGTCACAATGTAATGTATTTTTAACATATTAAAAATCAACATACTCATAAAATATGTCATTTACACAATTGACTAATAATTCGTAATTACTTGTACCAAAACGGTTTATCAAATTATAAATTACAACGTGTTGTATTTATAATAAATTATTCATTCAATTTCTATTTCAATTGTTTCGTAAACAATAATTTTATCTAAGTAATAAAACAATTCAATTACTTAGACCGTATCTAATATAATCGAATTACAATAAGACACGTTAATTTTACTCACAAAATCATCCGTCAATTTTTAAACAATTTAATTAACTCGTATCGGCATATGATTAATTAAATAATCAATTAAGAGTATTTCCCCATAGGTATGACCTAAGGGGATCAACTGATCACCACCGTCGCACGACAGTAATGTCAAACTCTAGTGACCCAATCATTACCAATATGTGTGGACCAGTTGACTGTAAAATATTACATCCCACATGTATTCTTAAAATGAGATTTAAACATATGATCATTATGATCAACAGTTGTGATCGCATTATTGTCGGAGGACACATATTCCAACAATCTCCCACTTGTCCTCGACAAGTGTGCGTCGCCAATTCTCTTGTCCTATTACTATCTCCCACTCAATGCAAGGTGTCTTGCAGGTCGTACTTGCAAGTGATCATATCGAGAGTGGTTTCCACGATCTGGAGAATAACTGATTGACCGGATTTATCTACCATAGATATCTTCCGAGCGTGGCCACGCATTTCCAGTTAATTACTCCTCGAGTGGCCCTGAGATATTGTTAAACTCTGACAAGGGGTGGACAATTCCTATCGCACTTATTCCCTTCGACTAGCCACAGCCATCATAACCCAAAATATGCCCATTTGACCCCATTTACGAAGGTCGTAGTAACACAAATCAAAGTTAATCTGAAACTGTGCCATTTTAGGCGAACAGTCTTTAGTCAAAAGAATCGACTCATTAGAATACTATAGTAGCTCTCGCTACGACCAGGCTATATAAATTTGCCAGAACTCTATAAGCGGTCATAAGGCCCGACAAAGTGTTCTTAACAGTCTGCCTATGTGATCGACTAGTCATTCTCATATGACTCCATGGCACTTGAACTTGCCATCAATCGCATCACACTCTAGTCACTTCGAGACGTCACCTCATACAAGTGACTATGGGCAAATACAATGTTAATCCGGGTTCACTTTAACGGTGTTCAATATTGTCTTTACAACCCGTTTGGATGTAACAAGGTATAAAAGGAGTTTTCAGATTTTAAAAACTCGAACGATAAATATAATTATCATATGAGTAGTCAATACTTGATTACTACTTCATATTCTATAATCCAGTTTGATCTTGAATGTAGTTGTTCATCTCAATTCAATTGAATGACATGACTCATCATGTTAAGCCAATGAGAAGGATTTGGTTAGTAGGTTTTATCAACTTCTTGTACCTTACTCAACCTTACTACATACTCGTTTTCCTTTGTAATGTATACATTTGCATTACAAAACTTTCTGAGTACATGTCGAGATCCAATCAAGACATAGGCTTTCATGCCTTAAAATAGCTCCCACTGTTTTCACAGTGTGCGGGACTCATCCCTCTTGCACATCCCATGATTGCAAGTGTACTCAATTTCCGTTGTAAACATTTCTCATTGTTCTTTATTGCCTAGAACAATTCTAGAATAATCTATTCCTTAAATAATATAGCCACAATGGTATCTTAACCAACCTAATGTGTTTTGATTATGGTTTTGTCAGAAGCCATGCGCAATCTCAATTGTCAATTGTCACTTATGTAACACCCTTACACAAAATTTTGCATCAAAACACTTTGTATTACATCCTTAATGCTTCTGCAAGCACTTAAGGGTAATCTTTATGGCTTACTTGGTAACTATTACTTAAATTCGATTTGAAACAATTCATCATACTCAAAGTATATGAAGTGTTATACATCATTTCCTATTTAATTGATTCGGCAGCGTAAGCAAATGGAATCAATCAAATGTGTTCAACTTGATTGAACTAGTCATGAATCCTATCAACATAAGACTTCTTATTTGACGCTAATATTATGTGGATTTATCTCCATAAATCCAGATATTAAGATGTATTATAATACTCCAAAAGTCTTAAATCATTCCCAATGATCAATATGTCATCCACATATAAGACTAATTAAAATTTCCGTAACTCCCACTAAACCTCATGTATAAACACAACTTCTCGACTTATCGAGAAAAGTTTTATAACATGATTAAAACATTCATTCTAACTCATTGATGTCCTACTTAAGACCCTCTCTTAAGTTTCACATTATCTTAGGATTATAAGAATCTACAAAACTCATAACATGTATCGAATACATTCCTTCTATGAAGAAGTGGGTTTTAGATTCACTCGCTATATATATCTCATAATGAAACACATTTCCTAAGAAAATCCAAATAGACTTAAGCATTTCAACTAGTGCAAAACCCTTTGAAACCAATCAAGCTTTGAAATCTCTCTTTATTAGTGCAAAACCCTTTGTCACTAATCAAGCCTTTTATTTCGGATTTTCATGGCTCTAAGCCTTGTATTGAGTTGTGACTTCAACACTCTCATGTAAGTCATATGTTCATTACTTTCCAGAAGTAATCAACTTGAATCAAACAATTTCATTGTAAGTTGTAAGCTCTTTACTTTCTTAAAAGTAACACTAATTCATCATCTTCAACAAGTGATGACTTTAACCTCCTAGGTTTTGAAGAAACAATGTTTTACACAAAACGTCTCATGTAGCCAAGAAAGACCAGTTTCTTGCAACATAACATTCTTTGGCACAATACAATTTGTGGCTCTTGAATATTTTCTCCCACTCTGTCTTCTAGAAATAAACTTGTATTTTAGAAAGACAGCTTCACGAGCCACAAACCCGCTGTACTCGTGATAATTGAAAGGGAAAAATGAGCATTTGTTTCTTGTGCAAGCTTACAAACATGGTACCCTACCATTTCATATCTCGTATGATTCGTTTTAGATTTAGTGGAAAATTAATTTAGACAAAATGATAAAATCCCCAAAAGGATCAAGTAACTCAAAGTAAACTTGATTGAAGTCCAAACCTATCGAATAGCGTTTGATGTCTTATCCAACCACACATTATCCCATAATGTGTGTTGAGAGAGATTAATTTTGTGATACTATATCACATTTCCTTTGGCTTATATCAAAGTCTTCACTTTAATAATCCCATCACGACTAAATCGTGATTCCTCGAACTCTTTGAACTTCTTCAAAGATTTCTCTATTTACCTTATTAAGTGAACACATTAGTGTCAACTTAAATCGTTGGTAAAACAAAATGATCAACCTATTTTGGATCAAAGATTTACAACTTCGATCTCCTTTTCAACCAAAAGGCACGAGACATCTTGCTTTGAATACAAGATACGCATATACCATAAGATCTAATGGTTTTAAGAGTACTCGATAACTCTTTGCGTTCATCATTCCAGAATCTAAGGTTTAATCTTGGGTTACTAATTTGAGTCTTGCATCATCTACATGATATATCATTCTAGTTTGGTTTAGAATATATTCACCTTGATAATGGGCTAGCCATACATCAAATCGTGGTGTATAGGGTCACAAAAGTGAAACCTCTTTTGTATCTTAACAAGTTTATATTCTAATTTAGAGTTTATGCACTTAATAGTCACAATTAAGTGCAACTCTAAACCCAAAACTAGATTGAGTACACAATGACTCTACCTCTCACCATCATTATTGCTAGTCGTCATATTCTAATCATCCTATGTATCAAGTACAATGATGAAAACCACCACCGATTTCTAATATTGACCAAGTAGTAATAGCAAAATTTATGTCAATCAAATAAACATTTAAAGAAGAAGGTTCGATTAGATGTCCCACAACTAACTTGTTGATTCTTCAATAATTTGGGGTAGTTTCCTTTCTAGCGTCCAACAATTAAGGGACCAATGGAAACTTTATCGGTCGGGATTGATAGGTTTAGTATTGTTATTCTCAATAACGTTACTTTTAACATTACCTTGTATCAATTCCATTCTAATTTTACTTCTTTAAAACCTTATCCTTTTCTTAACGGTATAAGAGAATGCTCCCACTCATTTCAATGAGTCTTTGCTTTGAGAAGCAAAATTATATTCATGAAGACTACTCTTCATTTGTTTGTTTAGTCTTAAAACTTTCATTGAAGTGGTTGCGGTATTTTGGTCTATTACGATTTCCGACAAATCTAATTACCAAAACAATTTATCGCTTCAAGGTACTTAATTCAATTAAGTTTATGAAAAACAATCCATTGTAAGTAGATGTGTTAGTCAAGAATCAAAAACCTGTTTGATAATGAATAACTTTTATCTATACTCTTCACAAGAGATCCTTAGCAATGGTTCATATGAGGTTTTAGAAGAAATATCATATTTGTCTTTAGTTACGATGTTTTAATGGAGATTTGAATTAAAATCGAAATGATATCGTATATGAATTGTGGTAAAGAAATAGAACATTATAATAACGGAATAGTGGAAAAAATTAACATTTATCGTTTTATTAATACTTGTAAATAAATTAACAAGATATGAGCATTTATATAGTGACCTCTACCCAACTAATATAAATAATTCCAAGACCCAAATTCATATTAACTTGGGCACGGTGTGGCCGATGAAACCCTTATCAATATAACTCGGTGGATTAACGCTTTAATCGATTCTACTTTTAGAACTCTTGGTCGATAAAATTACTCTAATATTTATCTATAGCCCGGAACACATGCGACTACGGTCACGAATACTTCCGTTGAGCTCAATCCAAATTTCGAATAAATGTGTCCATGATCCAAACCCACATTAACTTGGGCACGGTGTGGCCGATGAAACCCTCATCAACATGAATTTGGTGGATAGACATTTATCACCCGCTTCCCCTACGTAACAAGGTTTGTACCCCGGTGTGGCCGAGTGCACTCCCTCACGAAATAGGTTTTCATGGTTTCTACTTTTTGGTAAGGCTAAGTCTCAATTGTTTATTTTTAGCGAGAGGTCATGTCAATTTATTATCTATCTCGTTTTAAGTGAACTAAAGCGGTGAACTACGATAATTGTAATTGACACGGTCGATAAACTCGATTAAAATGATAATGCATGTTTTAGTTATGGCTATTTAGCGATGCATGCAACATATAAATAAAATGCAAAGCATAAATTTAAATCCTAGTATGGCCTTCCTAAAATAGAAAATCTAATTAACTATTACATATTCGGAAACCAACTCCATTGGTCCCTTGAACTTCGGTTTTGGCACGCATCTCGAGGTAACACCGTCTTTAATGGATCGCCTTCTTGAGTGACACCGTCTTCAAGGATCTCGGGAATAAATAAATTACATAACAAATTACATAATTTCCTATTACACATTTGTAATTAAAATAAAATAAATCTATTATATTGCAAAACGGTGATACGAGATCACAATAAATTACAACCGAATCGATATTCCCATACATTTCGGGTAATACCAACTAAAAACTAAGGCTATACTAAGTAAAATTACATAATTCAAAAAAATTACATAAAATAAAATTTATGACAATCATAAATAAAATGCAACATTATAATATGTATGAACATGCCTAATTTTATGCTAAATCGCCTTCAAGGAGCCAATATCGTATATTAAACGGTTTTTACGGATTTGCGTGATTCAACCTTTTAAAATCACAATAATTACATAAATCATATTTATGCACAAGTTAATTACCCTAACCAACTTAGGACTCAAAATTAGTCTCCACTAACTATTTGACTATAATTAACTTATATTTCTTAAAATTGTTCATTAATGACTCAAAATTACAATAAAATGCTATAAACTTCAAATACATCACAAAAATTTCAAATAAATTCAAAAATTTTGAAATTTAAACTCATGAACATTCTGGAAAAATACTATGACACTCATAATATCCAAAAACTTAGGTTAAAATTTCGAAAATTTATCGGGAAAAACATTGTTGCAGTTTATCGGATTTATCAAATATAATCATAAAAAACATGAGAAAAATTATATTTATGAACTTTTCAATTTTAGATATGAAATAGGTAATAAAATGCAACATGTGACATTTTTTCTTAGTCATGAAGTATGTTTTAGCAATTATTCACTAATTAAAGTCACTATTTATGCTATTTTTCATCAAAAATTCATAAATCATGCATAAATACTTCATTATAGCCTATTATTTTACACACATCTTGTGAAATTTCCTGTGACAACATACTAAATTTATATGACGAGATTCGAAATTTATCTCATATTAACCTATTTTTCATTTAAATTTGATTTTTATCATCAAAAATCCAAATTTCGAGCATAAGAACTCCAAAAATTATGAAACTTTACAGGTCATCTAAAAATAATATATGTGAAAACATATCCAAAAACCACTGAAAAATTCGAAGTTTAGCTAATTTTAGTCCGAAAATGACATTTTTATCATAAAATCACATTTTTAATGCCATTATAATATAAAATGAAGAATAAAAATCCATAAATTAACCAAAATATCCTAAATACATTTTAGGATCAGAAACTTTAACATGAAAAAATGATTTCGTGATATCATAATAAACACAAATTTATAAGTTTTATATGTTAATCGTATAACTCGGAAAAACTTAACCGATTTGCATGCAAACAACCTAAGGCTCTTGATACCGCTTGTTAGAAATCTATATCTCATTACTTAACATATTCATATATGTGATGAATTAGTTTTTTCATAAAATTAAATATAAATCTTATGCATGCAAACATAAGTGAATATAGAGAAGAAATCGTTTTCTCACCATATGATTTTCGGATTAAAAGGGCACCAACAAGATATCCTTCTTGTTAGTTCTTGAGCATTCCAAATAATGGATGAACAAAGATTCAAGTATAGAATCTCTCCCAAAAGTGAATAACTAAGGAATCACGATTTAGTCGTGATGGGATTATCAAAGTGAAGAATTTGATATAAGCCAAAGGAAATGTGATATAGTATCACAAAATCAATCTCTCTCAGCACACATTATGGGATAATGTCTGGTTGGATAAGAAATCAAATGCTATTCGATATGGTTTGGACTTCAATCACGTTTCATTTGAGTTACTTGATCCTTTTGGGGATTTTATCATTTTGTCTAAATTATTTTTCCACTAAATCTAAAATGAATCATATGAGATATGAAATGGTAGGGTACCACGTTTGTAAGCTTACACAAGAAACAAATGCTCATTTTTCCCTTTCAATTATCACGAGTACAACGGGTTTGTGGCTCGTAAAGCTGTCTTCCTAAAATACAAGTTTATTTCTAGAAGACAGAGTGAGACAAATTATTCAAGAAATTATTCAAGAGCCACAAAGAATGTTATGTCACAAGAAACTGGTCTTTCTTAGCTACATGAGACGTTTTGTGTAAGACGTTGTTTCTTCAAAACCTAGGAGGTTAAAGTCGTCACTTGTTGAAGATGATAAATTCATGTTACTTTAAGAAAGTAAAGAGCTTACAACTTACAATGAAATTGTTTGATTCAAGTTGATTACTTCTGGAAAGTAATGAACACATGACTTACATGAGAGTGTTTAAGTCACAACTCAATACAAGGCTTAGAGCCATGAAAATCCGAAATAAAGGCTTGATTAGTGACAAAGGGTTTTGCACTAATAAAGAGAGATTTCAAAGCTTGAATAGTTACAAAGGGTTTTGCACTAGTTGAAATGCTTAAGTCTATTTGGATTTTCTTAGGAACTGTGTTTCATTATGAGATATATATATATAGCGAGTGAATCTAAAACCCACTTCTTCATAGAAGGAATGTATTCGATACATGTTATGAGTTTTGTAGATTCTTACAATCCTAAGATAATGTGAAACTTAAGAGAGGGTCTTAAGTAGGACATCAATGAGTTAGAATCAATGTTTTAGTCATGTTATAAAACCTTTCTCGATAAGTCGAGAAGTCGTGTTTATACATGAGGTTTAGTGGGAGTTACTGAAATTTTAATTAGTCTTATATGTGGATGACATATTAATCATTGGGAATAATTTAAGACTTGTGGAGTATTATAATACATCTTAATATCCGGATTTATGGAGATAAATCCACATAATATTAGCGTCAAATAAGAAGTCTTATGTTGATAAGATTCATGACTAGTTCAATCAAGTTGAACACATTTGATTGATTCCATTTGCTTCATTTTGCCGAATCAATTAAATAGGAAATGATGTATAACACTTCATATACTTTGAGTATGATGAATTGTTTCAAATCGAATTTAACTAATAGTTACCAAGTAAGCCATAAAGATTACCCTTAAGTGCTTGCAGAAGCATTAAGGATGTAATGCAAAGTGTTTTTTATGCAAAATTTTGTGTAAGGGTGTTACATAAGTGACAATTGACAATTGAGATTGCGCATGGTTTCTGACATAACCATAATCAAAACACATTAGGATGGTTAAGATACCATTGTGGCTATATTATTTAAGGAATAGATTATTCTAGAATTGTTCTAGGCAATAAAGAACAATGAGAAATGTTTACAACGGAAATTGAGTACACTTGCAATCATGGGATGTGCAAGAGGGATGAGTCCCGCACACTGTGAAAACAGTGGGAGCTATATTTAAGGCATGAAAGCCTATGTCTTGATTGGATCTCGACACGTAATTAGAAAGTTTTGTAATGCAAATGTGTACATTACAAAGGAAAACGAGTATGTAGTAAGGTTGAGTAAGGTACAAGATGTTGATAAAACCTACTAACCAAAGCCTTCTCATAGGCTTAACATGATGAGTCATGTCATTTCAATTGAATTGAGATGAACAACTACATTCAAGATCAAACTGGATTATAGAATATGAAGTAGTAATTAAGTATTGACTACTCATATGATAATCACATTTATCGTTCGAGTTTTTAAATCTGAAAACTCCTTTATACTTTGTTACATCCAAACGGGTTGTAGAGACAATATTGAACCCCGTTAAAGGGTTTTGCACAATATTGACTAGAGTGTGATACGATTGATGGCAAGTTCAAGTGCCATGGAGTCATATGAGAATGACTAGTCGATCACATAGGCAGACTGTTAAGAACACTTTGTCGGGCCTTATGACCGCTTATAGAGTTCTGGCAAATTTATATAGCCTGGTCGTGGCAAGAGCTACTATAGTATTCTAATGAGTCGATTCTTTTGACTAAAGACTGTTCGCCTAAGATGGCACGATTTGATTAACTTTGATTTGTGTTACTACGACCTTCGTAAATGGGGTCAAATGGGCATATTTTGGGTTATGATGGCTGTGGCTAGTCGAAGGGAATAAGTGCGATAGGAATTGTCCACCCCTTGTCAGGGTTATAACAATA